>NC_051285.1:27092278-27718528 GCF_015220745.1 Sebastes umbrosus
CGGCGCTCTGAGATTACCGTCGCTGCTGACGGAGACTCAAAGTGAACTATTTCAGATTTCTTTTGTTATGTGGGACGCTGCACGCAGAGAAAGGCTTTTGTGTGAGGCGAGGCCGCTCAAATCGCTGGGTTTGATATTTAATGTGGGAGTCAGTGACAACACGAACAATGGGGAAAAGACATTATGATTATAGATTATGTGAGATTAGGTTGAATTCATACAGTGAGATCCATATCAAAGGCTTTGTTTAAGTGTAAAAGGATTTAGGCAACAGGATTCTTCACCAGGAGGAAAATAGGGTAAGATGGGTTTTTATAAAGCATGCTTTACAACATAAATGTTAAATTCTGCATGTCCATAAAGCTACTCTTCCATTCGCTGACAATGCAGCACCTTCATATCTTACATTTCTCTGGTTTCTGGTATTAAAAGAGAAATGCTTCGGTTGATTTGTGGTCTCAAAGTAGAGCTATGATGTTGGATGTTACAGGGACTGTGATGAAGGCAAATGCAGATCTCACTGTTCTGATTGCATAAAATATTTTATGTATATGGCGGGATGTTCTTTACACTATGACAGTTTTCTTAAAATTAAATTTTTTTAAAAATCGCAATATATTGCTTTGCTTCTGTATCGTAACATATTGAATCGTTCCCCCCCCCGTATCATGATACGTATCATATCGCCAGATTCTTGCCGACACACAGCCCTACAATCTACTCGTTAAGGGTTAAACTGAGATGTTATGTGTGTGCCTCCAAACACTAGTAGCAAGCAGAAAACACATTGTCATTTTTTTTTAATATATATATAATTACATAATCCATACGCTACATTCACAAGCCAGCACTGCTTGTTTCCTGGCAACTCTTCTCTGAAGGATGAATGAGGAGAAGAAGACGCGTCGAGGAGCACGCAGGAATGCCCACAGGATCGGGTTTTCATTGAAAACTGAGGAGAGTTGGCAAGTGAAACGCCGGTGACTCAGAAAACACTGAGCGTATTTGTCTATTGTAGTGGGAAATGTGTCCAAACAACATATGGACACGTCCACACACCCACAGACACACAAATACCGTACCTGTACAAGTGATGCAGCTGTGTTTCTGTCGCAACACAGTACATTAACACTACTTGAGCAAATGTATTAAGCACTAATTATGTGCTTTATTTGAGTATTTTCAAGTTTTACTTCTAGTTATGGACTACATTTATTTGCAGTTACAGGTAACTTTGCAGATAATAAGTATAATAACCCTATAAAATATGATGCATTGTTATACAGTGCATTTAATGTATGGGGACTTGGCTTGGCAACTGGATGGTCGCATTCAAGTCCGATTGTGCGTTTTGTATGTTCCTTCTTGTATGACTGTAGTATGTTTCTTTGTTTTGACCTGCAGAGGGACTACAGATGTGAATTATCTTAAAAGGTATAATCTGGTACGGTATTAAAAGTCCCTGGAGAGCTGGAGAGGTGCCAGTTCACCTCCTGGGCACTGCCGAGGTGCCCTTGAGCAAGGCACCAGACCCCAAAACTGCCTATAGTAGCTGCCAACTGCTCCTAATACTAGGATGGGTTAAATGCTGAGACTAAATATCACTGTGTGCTGTGTACAATACAATATGTGACAAGAGAAGTTGATTTACATGCATAAAATAGTTAAAAAATAGCTCCAACTTCACCATCTACGACATTAAAATGCAGCTTACATGTTCATATAAATAAAATAATAACAGCCATTCCTGCATAATATGTACACATGGGTACTTTTATGCCGGTAATACATACTTTTACTTAAGTAAAATACTTGTACTTAAGTGTATTTCCATTGCTGTACTGTTACAAGGATCTAAATACTTCCTCCACCAGTATGTGTTGCATTTAATATCCTGTAGCAAGACCATCTAATAACAGTTTCCCAAGACAATGGCACAAAAATCTAAGTAAATGACATTAAACCATATTGCATAACCCTGCTGTGGAACATGCACTATGGCTGTGGACACCAGAGCAAAAAACTACAGTTTAAAAAGGGGGTCATGGTGTCTATATGACATGTGTTAACAACATGCATAGCAGAGCAGACATGTAGAGTCTCCTCTCAGCTGCAGAGGTAGGTAATAGATACTTTTACTCAAGTAAAATACTTGTACTTAAGTGTATTGTTGTATTGTTACAAGGATCTAAATACTTCCTCCACCAGTATGTGTTGCATTTAGTGTCCTGTAGCAAAAAACAACAACCGTGTAATAACAGTTTATTTTAATGTGTTATTTGACACTAAAAAATGTGCCATGTATAGATACATACTGTGCGTGTTTCTGCTTTTTTATTACAGTATCATCAAGCTATATCTTTTCTTTTACAGCGTCCAGTGCACACGCAAATGTAAATGCAAATATTAGACAGTTTCCTTATATGATACACAACAAGAAACAACACTACTAGTTATGGGCAATAAGGTCACCACAGACACATTTAAAAATAAAATGAAACACTTAAATGTGAATTATATTGGACCTGATCTCTCCTGAACATGAACTCATATATCCTGTGACTTCCCTGCACTATGGATTATTTCCTATGACCTAAAAAAGTGAATATAGTGCAGAAGAGACTGTTAAAAATGAGTGTAGTGCATTATTATCTGTCCTGCAGACATGACATGTGTTAAGAACATGCATAGCAGAGCAGACATGCAGAGTCTCCTCTCAGCTGCAGAGAAAAGTTTATTTTAATGTGTTATTTGACACTAAAAAAGAGACTAAGTGACATTAAAACAAATTGCATAACCCTGCTTTTGAACATGCAATATGGCTATGGATACCAGAGCAAAAAACTACAGTTTAAAAGGGACATGAGATGTGTTAAGAACATGCACAGCAGAGCAGACATGTAGAGTCTCCTCTCAGCTGCAGAGATGCTTCAGATCAGCTGATTGCATGAAACTTTGTCTGCAGAGTGATGCTGCTGCATGGGAAGCCTGACTTAACCTCGTTATACTAGTGTGTGAGACAGTGGGACAGTGTGCAGCTGTGTACTCACGCCCTGGTCTTGGGGAAGCCCATGGACAGCAGCACGTCCAGAGTGGACCCATGTTGCTTGACGGTGCTCGGCCGGCTCTGGCGCTGCCTCCGCGGCGTCACTTTGGCATACAGGTCCTCTTTAGCTGCCATCACTTCACTCACTGCTCCATCGGTATGTCTGTCTGCCAGCTCCTCTGCTCCTCTTATTATTATAAAAACAGATTAATAAGAGAGATATGGAAGTGGCGGACTAGTTATATACTTGGGTAAAGGAGGAAGGAAGCCGAGGAAACGAGCATTACTCTGAGAAACCGAGCTGAAGCGAGCTGCCTCCTGACGGCTCAGCGGGGTCAGCCATGAAGTCACTGCTGCTCCTCCAGCCGTGCCCCCGATTAACGGTCCCCGATGGAGCTGGAGGTGAACATGTCTGGTTAACCTCCTCCTCCTCACTCCTCCGCTGAATGAAAAATACCAGATAGCTGGAGCTTCCTTTTTCCAACACGATGTGTTATTTATGAATGGGTCCTGAGTGAGTGAGCGGAGAACCAGCCTGTGAAAGGTTCCCCCTTCAGTTAAAGGGACAGTACACCGAGGAGAGGACCGGAAGTCAGCGCGGTTTTCACACAAAACGGGTCAAAAACACACGATATTCTCGCTTTTTACACGCGCTGGTGTTACACTGACATTAATCACGTTGGTTGGAGGCGGTGTTGTGAAAAGCAGTCAAAAGGGAGGAGGGCTGGATGATGATGAGTGGAAAAAGTTGGTCACACTTCCGGTCTGGAGAAAGTGGGTGTTGACATGTCCGCGCATGCGCAGTATCAAAGCGAGGAGAGCCGAACGCCATCCTCAGTTGCCATAGCAACTCAGGGGTGGTACAACTTTGTAAACATGTATTTATAATTTATATATTTAAAAAAAAAAAAAACTTTTTAATTTTTTTAATTTAATTAATTAAGTGACTTATTACTACACATTTTTGTTTTTTATTTTGTGTTTATTGGGTTTTCTTATTTCTTATTTTTGTAAACATGTATTTATAATTTTTATATTTAAAAAAAAAAAAACTTCTTGATTTTTAGTTTTTAAATTTAATTAATTAAGTGACTTATTACTACACATTTTTGTTTTTTATTTTGTGCTTATTAGGTTTTCTTATTTCTTATTTTTGTAAACATGTATTTATAATTTTTATATTTAAAAAAAACTTCTTAATTTGTAGTTTTTAAAATTTAATTAATTAAGTGACTTATTACTACACATTTTTGTTTTTTATTTTGTGTTTATTGGGTTTTCTTATTTCTTATTTTTGTAAACATGTATTTATAATTTTTATATTTAAAAAAAAAAAAACTTCTTGATATTTAGTTTTTTAAATTTAATTAATTAAGTGACTTATTACTACACATTTTAGTTTTTTATTTTGTGCTTATTAGGTTTTCTTATTTCTTATTTTTGTAAACATGTATTTATAATTTTTATATTTAAAAAAAAAAACTTCTTGATATTTAGTTTTTTAAATTTAATTAATTAAGTGACTTATTACTACACATTTTAGTTTTTTATTTTGTGCTTATTAGGTTTTCTTATTTCTTATTTTTGTAAACATGTATTTATAATTTTTATATTTAAAAAAAAAAAACTTCTTGATATTTAGTTTTTTTAATTTAATTAATTAAGTGACTTATTACACATTTTTGTTTTTATTTTGTGTTTATTGGGTTTTCTTATTTCTTATTTTTGTAAACATGTATTTCTAATTTTTATATTTTAAAAAAAACTTCTTAATTTGTAGTTTTTAAAATGTAATTAATTAAGTGGCTTATTACTACATATTTAAGTGAATGTATTTTATTTTGAAATGTGTCTGTGGTGACCTTATTGCCCTTAACTAGTAGCTTTGGTGTTGTGTATCATATAAGGAAACTGTCTAATCTTTGCATTTACATATTCATGTGAACTGGACACTGTTAAAGAAAAGAGATAGCTTGAAGATGCTGTGACAAAAAAGCAGAAACACGTACAGTATGTATCTATACATGGCAAACTTTTTAAACATGTATATATTTTTATATTTAAAAAAAAAAGTTCTTAATTTGTAGTTTTTAAAATTTAATTAATTAAGTGGCTTATTACTACACAGTTAAGTGTATGCTTTTTATTTTGAAATGTGTCTGTGGTGACCTTATTGCCCATAACTAGTAGTGTTGTTGTTGTGTATCATATAAGGAAACTGTCTAATCTTGCATTTACATTTTCATGTGAACTGGACACTGTTAAAGAAAAGAGATATCTTGATGAAACTGTAATAAAAAATAAAAAAACACTTGTGTATCTGTACAACACCTCTCTAGGGAGGACTGTCTGCAGGACAGATAATAATGCACACAGTGCACTTTCATAGACTAAGCTACTGGAGTTACCCTGCACTATACTCATTTTTAACAGTCTCTTCTGCACTATATTCACTTTTTCAATAGTCGTGTATCACAATTGTTACCCTGCACTATAATCAGTTTCAACAGTTTTCTTCATCTCCTTGTATTTTTATATCTGGTATATTTTTTTGTACTTTGCACTACTAACTTTTTTACTGCCTCTTTACTAACATGTTTTGCACTATGGAACTGTGATGCTGGAAACTTGAATTTCCCTCTGGATCAATAAAGCTACTATCTATCTATCTATAACTAGTGGCGTTGTTGTTGAAATGAAAAGCATCGCTTAGGCTAATAATATTGTAATAAAACGTTTATGATTAGGCAATGAACAGCCCATTATGTTCAGCATTAGGACTCAAGTGGACTCTAAAAGGCTGAATAGGTATTCATATCTTGATTATTAGAAATGCAAAGACAAATTCACTGCAACAGCGGCTCTAAGCTTCCAAATTTCAGCAATTATATTTAATATTAACTTGGTTTTGGTTTGTGTGAATTTGTTTTTCTTGGATCCTTTGTTGTATGCTTTTTTCATTAACCACACTAAGCTGATCGTCTTCATCTCTAATTTGCATCCTGTGTCCTTGTCAGTAAAATCAACTTATCATTTCCCCGACACACCATTTCCCCAAAACCAGAAGTAGCAAAGATAAGCACTGTAGACTAGCTTAAGGGTGTTCATGCAAAGCTGAATATTACCATGTCGACACACGACAGTACACTCAGTTTTAACAACATTTTATTAACCAATACACGAGGCAACGTTACAATCATCAGCTGATTCTAAATTTTCTTCAAATGGAAAAGTCAAGCGATGTAGAAAAACGTGGTGTTTCCCGATGTAAATAGTGTACCTGAAAGATTATATAAACTCATGTCTGACCTTATCAAACCAGTTAAACACATGACCTGAGAATGTGTGGATGTCACTTCAGTGTCTGGAGGTAGACAGAACTACTATTAGGACCATCATTTGGGTAATTAATCATTATGATAAGGCTACTCATGATGCCAGGCTGGTAATCATTTAAAAACTTGCAGCATCTGCAGTACTAGCTGACATCTGTTTGCTTCAACAAGAAGCTTACGGAGCTGTCAGTGTACACCCTGTTAAACAGCAATTCACTTAGCCAATGTAGTTCAGAGGTTTACAAACGTATTTCACAGACAACACTACCAGACAAATATAATACTAGTCAACTAAAAGAGAATGTGGACCTAAAATATTAATTTCATACAAGCTATAGTAGAGTTTCTAGTTAATGTCAGGAAGCTGAGAGATAACAGATTTTTAAATTGTTCTCAATTACAAATGTTAAAAAACAGTTTTGTTATTTACAATAAAAACAAATTTTAATAGAAAAAGAATATTGTACATTACAACAGTTTTGCGGTTTGTTAAAAAAGAAAAAACATCTCTCAATCTATGATGCATCTCTGATCTACAAGCTCCTTCAGTGTTTTAGCTTAGATACACAGACTGATCGTGTACTGGAGGAAATTAAGGTGATGGGTCAGTAAATGTAATAAAAATATGTTTTTATCAAGCTTTTTTGTCCATTTTCCTTCGAAAATAAATCAATTTATATTCCTGGATTTCCCTGGGAGTATCTGTACTCCATTTGATTGGATATGTTTACATGCAGATGCATCACTTCAACAAAAAATAAATATATACAGTTATGTTTTATTAGGAGGCGCAGAATATCAGAAGCACACAGAAACACACACTCCAAACATACATAAGTGGAAAAAATGTCTGAGGCTTAAAGGGGTCACTAGTAGCCACATCTCGTTATATTAAAAGAACCAATCAACGTATGAAAGAGGTCTGTCGTACATTAATCCTATAACCTTGAAGCACCCGAGACACTAGAGCAGACAGTTCAGGTCAACAATCACACTGGTCTATAAAAACTGCAAATAAAAAGAAAGACGTCGCTAAAAAGTTTAGTAAAATCACATTCCGAGAGACGCTTAAAACCAAGGTGATCTCCTGTCGTTGTTGAAGACTATACCACGAATGATGACTTCTGTTTGAATTCCCCCTGAAAAAAAAACACATCAAACATCAGAACTGGAACATTTTATGTGTTAAACACTGAATTATAAAAAACTATATACACTGTCTTTAACTAAACAAACATACCTGACTGTGATATAAATCTCTTGGGCTACAGTCGCATTACAAGAAAATGTGGCCCAAATCCGATTGTTTGCTTTCGCGCGACACATAAATATGATTTAAGATAATTCAATTCTATGCTTGTATACAATATACATTATATACTGTAATTTTAAAGTTTTGACCAATTTGTTGCTGTATTAAAAAGCTTCACAGTTGAATTGTAATTCCTGATCTTTTTTTACCAAATTGCAGGTGTACGATTTTATTATTCTAATTCATTTCAGTAAAATTGTATTGATGTATTTATTTGTTACATTGTGTTTTACAAAGTTAGGGAAGCAATGTTTAATACGAGTCTGCATCCCTATTCAGAGGAGCTGTTAAAGTTAGTAAGTAAGTAAGAGTCATAAAAAGTCATACGTCATGATTTAGGAGATCTATTAAATTGAGCAATATGTTAACGGAGTCTGGCCGTCACTAGACTCCAACAACTCCAGTGTGACTCCGTTATTGAGTGCGTGTGAGGCGTTTCAGGGCAGAGATCTGTTCACACTGATGTCAGATATGGAAAACTTCAAACATGAATGTGAACAGTCTAGGCAAATGACCGGAGCATTAAGCTCTGTAATGTGAACGTAGCCTTGGAGTAACAGAAATGCTCATACTTACATCCTCATCATCACCACCATACAAGGATGTGGGCTGGTAGACCACGCTGGGCTTTGGTTTGCTGCAGGGAGAATCAAAAAGAACATGTTGAGAATAGTCACTGAGAGGGCAGACCAGTTTATACATGCAATCTGAAGGAAATAGAGTCAAGTCTGTCTATGGATTATCTGATACTAGAAAATAAAAAAGAAAACCTTCTTACCTTTCTGTCTTCTCTGTAAGGGGAAGAAAGGAAACAACGTCAGTGGGATAAAGTGCTCGGTACATAGTACAAATATGCAACCGACATGCAAAAGTCGGCTTTTTTGTTGTTGTAATTGACAGGTATGTATTGTGTCTCAGTCAGAAAATGATAAGCATAACTTATTCAGTGTTAGGTTTCTATTATATTCTGTGTGGATCTTGAGATACATAGCTCGTCTCATTATATGAATGCATTTTATCAACTGTAGATGATGTAATTATGAAGTTTGTGATTTGACTCATGTTTTGATTGTTGCAGGTTGTAGCCAGTAGTATAAAGATGTCACCTCATTGTGAATTTACAACCAAAATGTTGCTTTTTATACAAGTTTACAAAAAAAGCTGACTATTCAGTAGGGGTGGATAAAAAATACCACTAATTTGTGAGGAAAATGTCTTAATAAATAATGTCTGACAATGACATCTCTGACTACATACATGCTAAAAATCAAACATTTTTACCGTATTAATTTAGATATTTTTCAAATTTAAAGTCCCTAAAGTGTATGATTGAACTTTTCCCCATGGTCTAGTGTTAAAAAGTTAACAAAAATTGATAATATCGAATCGCAATACATCAGGAGGTAGGTGAATCGTCCCAGCCCTACCTTTCAGATGTCCGTGTTTCTGGTAATGTCAACACTGAATATCAGAATACTGATGATCACAATAAATTATATGATTTTAATATAATGTAGAAAACTCACTGGGCAGGTATCCTTTCTTGTTGGCATACCAAATGCCGAATACCAGCAAGGTCACTAACAGCAGAGCCACTATTACGCCAGCAACAATTCCTCCGGTGTTTTGGTCACCTTGGAAGAAAACATCACATTTTAAAAGGTGAACATTTTTAGCTGAATTATAGTCAAACATTGTTCTGTGGTAAAAACTGAAACTCTAAAACTGATGCAGCACCCTGATGATCAAAGGGCGACTGATAATGAAAGTTGTATTTTTAATGATGAGCATTACAGTTTCTATTGGCTCCTTCGATGCAGCCAAACCCGTTTACCATCCTTTAAAGGTCACCTATTATGCTCATTTCCAGGTTCATAGATGTATTTTAATGTTGCACTAGAACATGTTTACATGCTGCAATGTTCAAAAAAACCTTTATTCTTCTCATACTGTCAGGCTGAATATACCAGCTCAGAGCTCTGTTTGACAGACCCTGATTCACAGCCTGTCTCCTCCCACTCTGCTCTGATTGGTCAGCGTTTTCTGTCAATCAAACGTCCTCAACAACACAGCGTCACTCTCTCCCCCTAACTCCCAGAGTTATGGTGTTTTAGTTACAGTAGGAGCTGTCTCTGTGTTACCATGACTACAGACCACCGGAGCTTAGCTTACCGGAGCTGAAAGACTTTCTCCTGTACCATGTCAACATAACTGCAGGTGGGATGATTACAAATGCTGTGTATAATTAATATTGTCATCTGTCTACTCAAATAAAGTTTGACGGTGAAACAGAAATGTGTTGTGTTGCTTACAGTCACTATTTACTACCTGTAGCCCACTCTTCTACATGCATGACATCAAATATGTATAATATATAAATATCAGCTGTTTAAACAATGTAATTACATAAAGCCTTTGTGAAAGAACATGTTATATCTAGATGATGGGAGTACATGAAGCCTGTTCTGCTGGTTCTTGCAGACTAACAGTAGGAGCTACTTTGCTCATAGTTCGGTTGAGAGTGACGCTGTGTGGGGCGGGGTCAGCCGACTGGACTTCTCTCTGGTACCACCAGGAAACCCTTACATGGCTTGCAATTCTCTAATGACGTCAGAAGAGAAGGAAAAGCTGCTCAGTGATTTTCCACACCCATTTCCAGACAAACGGAGCAGGAGAATGTTGTGTATTCAGTTACTGTTTACCCACTAGAGGGCGCTGTAGATCACATGACATTGTACTGCATGTTTTGAAAGGAGAATTGAGAGAAGAAGAGAAGCAGTAAAGTTCAGAGTTAAGTCCATGCTAGTGTCTCGCTCTCTTTCTTTGTTTGGATTACTTGGGCTACAACAGAGTAAAAGAGAGGATGGTCTTTTATGATACTGTGGTGACTTGTAGACACACTGGGGACATATATTGATGTTTAAAAGACATGGAAAAGTGCATTTTGCATAATAGGTGACCTTTAAGTGTTGGCATGCGGTACACTACACCGGCTGAAACTGGTTTACAGATTACCGTCTCTTGAATACGTGAACTCAGGCTAAAGCTTGCTTTTGACATGAAAGAGAAGAGTACTTACGGATTTCCATATTCATGGGTTGAGAGCGCTGAGGAGGACCAGCACCGTTGAAAGCCTCACAGTAGTACTGGCCGGAGTCAATCTTTTTTGTAGGGGCAAACTCCTGAAGAGACGGACAAGGTATATTTTTAATTTTAAAGCCCATGAGGACCACAACTGTCACAGTGAAGATGGTGCAGCGTGAGAGGTTGTAACTGACCAGGTTGCCATTGTCTGTGTTCAGCGTGTAGGTTAAATTTTTGAAGGCAGCAACCTTGCTGGGATCAGGGGGCAGAAGGGTGCTGTCTTTGTACCACTTGTATTTGGACGGAGGTGAGCCTTCGGTGTCATGGCAGGTCAGCATGGCCGGCTTGCCCGTCGTCACCGAGGTGGGGACCCTAACTAAGGGCTTAGATGGAGGCACTACGGGACATAACATTCAGCACATACACTTCAGACAAAGAAGAAGTTTACATCACAACATTATTGTTGTCATTTCATGTTAGGGATGTGAGTCTGGGTGGATTATAAATGGAAAGACGTGTCTGCAGAACGTAATTACAGAGGATCCTTACCCAGAACAGTCATCTTCACTCTGACTTCCCCAAAATTGTTGTTGCCAGACACCTCGCAGTCATACACGCCATTATCCTTACGGGTCACTTTGGCGAATCTCAGGTTATCATCGTACTTTGTCACTTTGCTGGCATATGGCGCTGCAGAAGAATGGCAGCATTACATACAGCATTCAGAGAGCACACACCTCCACTAAAGCTTCAGTTATACTTTCCACAAGGACAGTTCTGCTCCACCACCTGTCTCCCCAGTAAGATGCCTAATCCTGATCAGAGGCGCCGGATTCATTTCACAAGTGAGGTTGGAAAATAGAGTGAGTGTGTGTGCGACACTGTACATTTAATGACATGAGAGAATTTTACCACTAATTTCTTCTCTGCTCCGATGATCGCCAAACAGCTGATCTGCTCTGTAGCGCATCTCTCTCTCTCTCTGTCGCTCTACCACACTCGCAACGCACACATTACATTACGCTACTCTTATACCAACGTAATATGTAAATGTGGACTGCACTTAAACCAGGCCTTGGCCATTTTCACATGCGAGCATCAAAGCTTGACGTGGCATTTTACACATTGTTTTCTTCATTTAATCTCATTCGCAATGTGGGACAATGGTGTAAAGTGTGTGTGTGTATCTGCACCTTTATTTCTGTTATAATCATTTACACAATGTGTTAAGAAATAACAAATGTGTAGGCCTATGGGAACTGACAAAATGCTTATAATGTAGTTATTATTGCTGCGCCAAAAGGTTCCTTTTGAATTTTCCTTTGAATTTGTAATTTCTAATAGCAAAAATGTTTGGAAACTTTTCAGTCTGAATCTGCATCACAGAGTTGACAGGAGATCATCAGCAAGTGACTTATTGACATTTAAAATCTGCTACTGCCATCAATTTTTGCAGGATCACTTGTAGCTGATATGCACGTGTCACCTAATTCTGCAATTGCAAAATGCATTTAGGAGTTATATATCATATCATGTAATGTCGTACAGTATAGGCCACAAGAACAACACTTATAAGATATAAAAAAAGAATACCTTTAGTGTTTTGATCAATAATTCAAAATATGTATATAAATAAGCATATGCAATGCCTACATGGATAGATACTGTGTTGGCCAAGGAAGGAATTCAGGAGACACCTCACAGCTCAGGAGTTATGAGCAAAGTAAAGTAAAATGTTATATAAATGGTGACGCTGCTGCTGCTGGTGCCGAGTTACTAACGCTGGTCAGTTCTTTCTTAGTCTGTCTCACCAGAGCCTGCCTTCTTCCCCTTACACTATCTCTGCTATCTAATTTACACAAGGGCATTATCGCTGCATCCTGTGCTTAGCGCCGCCCAAGTCGACTGTGATTGGTTTAAAGACACACTAACAAGCCAGAGCGTTTTCCCCCTATAACAGAACGATAATGCGTGGAGCCAGACCTTTCTTTAGCGCTGACACACCACTGATTTGCAGACCAATTCTTTCAAGACACAACTTTCCACCAAATTTCATTAAAATCTTTTCAAGTAGTTTTTGAGACATCATTCTAACTAAGAGAGAGATAGACAAACAAACAGAACAAACAAAAACAAAAAACTTCCTTTGTGGGAATAAACTGACATTTGAAAACATGCTGCAAAAAGACACAAAAAGAATCTGTGAATCTACTTACTTGTTAGTTTCCCATCATAAAACACATACGCCAATGATCCTTTTGCGTCCTTAAATTTCCACTCGACTCTGGGGTTTGGACCGAAGTCGGCTGAATACGCGCATTTGAGGTCGGTCCCTGAAATTACAGAGTTAACATTCAATCCAAAATGAACACATGACTACACTGTGAAGGTTTTCACCCTAAATTATGAAATTAAAAATTAATTATTACAAAAAATACAATTCTGAAATTATCCATCCATCTTGTGCATTTACACATTTACTGCATGATGTTGAAGATTAAACTCTCTTACAGAAACAATACAGCATAACCAGAGAAAATCCAACCAGTGACACGAAAAAAAAAAACTAGAATTACCCAATTTATACACAGAGGTGTTCAAAAACATTCATGCTGTAGTTGTACTATATCTAACTTAAAACTCTCGTGTTTCAAAGGTTATAAATAAATCATATGAATGCTGCCTTGCGAGTGGGGTCTGGGCGATATGACGGAAGAAACGTGTCCACCAATAGAAATTATCACGTGATCTCGTGATATTGCGTGATCTTGGGAATCCAGCTGCCTGGCAAGATAATGTTATTTGGGCAGACATGGACGAGGACAGTGAAGTTGTAAATACAGAGCAGGAGGAGGAGGCATCCTAACCAACCCAAGATGAGGAAGAACTCTGGATACATGATTACCAAACATTTGCACACTGTAGTTTACATTGACAGTGTTTTGTCAGCTTTTTTAATTGAAAGATGAGTCAAGTCTTTTCTTTTGGTACACTCTAAAATACAAATTAGTGTACTTTTTATATTGCACTGACTGAAGTCAGGCTGCTATTTATTTGCACCTGTTAACCCTAAAACCTGTAACACTTTAAATTGTTGTTCTCTTGAACCTTAAAACTTCCATTTTGAATTTTTGGCTGATGAACCGCATCCGGCTCACGAAACGTGGACCAAGCTGTGTAACTAGGTGAACTAGTTCTAAAATGAAACGAGATTCAGCAGTGGCATAGCCAGAAAACCACAAACCAATCAGGTGCATTCCACGATAAAGCATGTCACCGCTTGAACTGCCAGTTGAGTGGAGCGGCGTGTCCCTTAGTGTCCTCACCGGACCTTAGTGGACATATAGCGCTGGATTAAACATTATAGACATGACCACTGAATGTTTGTATAACAATTTAGCCACAAGATCCCAGACTGACCAGCCAATCACACGGTGTTGACCGAGTCTGGTTTTACTGTTTTGAGTCTTTGTATTTAACTCAAGTGTCGTCTCATTTGAGGCAGTTGGGTTTATTTGTATGGAAGTTCCAAATAAAAGAAGAAAATGGTCAAATGTGAAGTACGGTGTGGTTTTTAAACCATTACTTAATTGAATTACATATAGCGGGATAGAAGATTTTGGCCATATCGCCCACCCCTACTTGCAAGTTACAAAGTACCAACGGAGCCTATATATGTGCCGTAGCTGTGCTGTAGCTATACTTTGCGGCTATGGCTATGATTTTGAAAACATAAAGCCTGTTGGGGGAAAAAGCTCAGTTATATTTTCCTTTTTTCAGTAACACACATCTAGCAAAGCCATTTCCACTGCAAACCTTCCCTCTCTATCACAGGGAGAATAAAAGACAGTGAGCAGGATAACTGCACGGCGACGGTCTCCTATTGAGTAACGAGACAAAGCCAACCCTCCCACCGTCGCTCTTTAGAACAGAGTGAATGAAAGAGTGGAAACACTTTTGGGATACATAATTAAGACGTACAATGTATGCTCCTCTACATTCAAATCATTTTTGATTGTCAGGACTCACCTTCACCCTCTTTCACCTGCACATCTTTGTTGCTGGAAGTGACTGTGAAGCCACCGACACCTGGACACACAGAGATTAAAAGAAAACACGTAATTACACTTTTTGAAGTTACATAACATGCTAAAACACATCCCTGTAGTTTGCATTGGTGAATAGATATTAGACTAGACAAACATAATGTGCATACATGACCTGTTTTACACATTGAAAGGTTAGATGCTTTACGGATTCAGTCATTATTTGAGCTTTAAGGATGTACCGTTGCTTCTGTACAGACTTGCGTGACAGACGGCCGTCACCACAATTTAAAAAAAAGGGTGCCGAGTCTAAATTCGCACTTTCTTTAAGTGCAGCCATGTCCTGATGATGTGATTATTAAGTCCGTGACTGCATAATCTCCTCTGTGGGTGCAGCAGCAGCACCCATCCAAAGTCATGTTGTAGTTACTGCGCTCTCTTTTAACATTGTAAAATCAACCATGTAAGAAAATATATATCATTTATGAAATGACTTTAGATTAAAGATGTATGAGTATTCCACAAGCGGAAAACCTGAGTTTTCAAGTGGAACTGAAGTCTTGGGAGGATGAACAGCTGGAAGCTTGTGTTTTTGATCTCCCTCACATGAAGTTAAGGCCGGGTGAGAGGGAAGATAAAAGCACCCCGTGTTGTAATATTCATAAAGATGAACACAAGAAGCTGCAGCAGACACGAAGACTGATTCAGTTTGGGTGGAGATTAGCATCAGTGATCAGTGATTCCAGCTTCTTAAATGTGAATATTTTCTGGTTTCTTTACTCCTCTATGAGAGTAAACTGAATATATTTGAGTTGTGGACAAAACAAGACATTTGATGGCGTCATCTCGGGCTTTGGGAAACACCGACCAACATTTTCCACCATTTTCTGACATTTTATAAACCAAACAACTAATCGATTAATCAGAAAAATAATTGGCAGATTAATCAACAATGAAAACAAACGTTAGTTGCACCCATAATTTACTATATTTCTTCTTCTTCCATCACAGTAAACTGAATGTCTGAATGAATAACAACTGAATTGTAAAATTAGCAATTTTTGAATGAGTTAATTTGCAAATGAGAACATGCAACAGACAGTTTTTATGAATTTCTGACACTTTACAAACTAAACAATTAAACGATTAATTGAAAAAATAATGGGCAGATTAATGAATATTAAAATTATAGTGAGCAGCGGCCCTGCAAACCACATTTGATAACAATCTAAATGTTCTATGGCTGCACAACTAATCAATTTTATTAAAATCGCAACTTGGCCAATCGCAGGAGGTGAAATGTGTGTTAAAATACTATTTAAATTAAATATTGTGGTATTGCAGGGATGTCCTGGCTTACACATTATATTTTAGTGATTTTAATATGTTTTTCAGTAAAAAAAAAAAGAGAATAATTATGTAAAAAATATCATTCCCTCTAATATCGCAATTGCAAAATCAGTCAAAAATAATCGGAATTAGATATTTTCTCAAAATCCTGCAGCCCTAAACTGTACTAGGCTTCATTGGGGTTAAAAGACTTCGCACTAGCACTAGTAGTAGTACATAAAGGAATGCTCTCAAAGCTCAGATGCCAACAGTATGACATTATAGTAGAGATCACACCCGCTGACAAACACTCAGAGCCATCAGGGTGTGGTCAAAAGAAAAAAAGTGTCTCATTCCTGTCCGCTGAGCCAGAAAACTTCCGCTGAAACTCTCGACGGTTCGGCTGAAACTGAGTCTTTTAAGGGACAGCAGTGCAGCTACAACAGAGACACTTACATTATTAATGCATGCAGACTGTCTGACACATAATACATGCATCTATTGCACCACACGGCCATTACTTTAAGTGTTGGGAGTTACACAATTGAACCACCACCTTGTTGAGTGACAAGCTTGTGTTTAACAGAGAAGCTTCAACTAGAGAACAGCAGCAGGAGCCAGTTGATCATTAACTGTGTCGAAAGTCATTCATTGAACACATCACTCAAATTTACTACCAGATGAAATCTTTAAATTAATATGTGTACTAACATAATACTGTTAGCTCAACTTTACAAATGACAGTTTTTATTGTAGCTACTTAAATGTCATTCAGACTTCCTCGAATCGGTCTGCAGATGTTTCTCTCAGGCGGTCTCAGCTGAGATAAGGCAGCACAGTCACGGTTTTGGTTTGGAGATAAGCCTCCAGTGTAAAATGAAACCAGAGCACTCCATGACTTCTTTGTTTGCATACTTTGCCAGTTTCAGGGTTGAGGGAAAACTCGATTTAAAAGCACGACGGCAGTACATTTTGTCTGCTCGGTGCAACAAGTTTGAAGCGTTGTAAGGGTCTATTTCAAAAGCAGACTGTGCTGCGGGAGCAACTGGTGAGCAAAAGACAAACAGTTCCCAGCCTGGAGAGCAGCTGGAAGAAATACGACTTTATCAAAAAACACCAGGCTCGTCAACTAGTCTAACCACTCCGCCTTTTGCGGCGTACAAGCAAAGTCTTGTTATGTTAGTCACTTATGCAAAATGTTTGTTGCTGAAAAGCGTGTGAGCCAGGTGAGCAAATGACACTGTCATGATGTCCATGAAAATCCTCACACTATTGCAACACAAGATTGTAAATGTAATGCTGCAACTTTATAGTTGTGACATCATGTTTTCAGTATTGTTGAAACTGCGCTATGAATAACCAGGATATAATTTGAAGGTTACTCACCAATAACGGTCCATCCACCCACAAATAAAATACCTTGATCACACATATGATCAGCTGGATTAGTGAACATAAGCATCTCACAGATTTAGTATAAATTGAATTTAGACACAAATTTATAGAGCTACAAGTGAGTGGAAAGCTAAAAACCTGGGTTGTGTTCATGCACACTTTCTTAATAGGATGCAGTGAAAATCAACTCTTATGGGGCTTTCAGTGGGCTCATTATTGATCTTATTGTGGCCTCAGTTTGTTTTAAAATTACTATGATATCACATATATACATATATATATATATACAGTATATATAAAGGCCACTAATTACAGGAACAGAAATGATGAACCACATGTGGAGCATTCTTCCTACATTTATGATCAAATTACAAAGACAATTGTTGCAGTCAGGAGGAAGTAATGCCTCTTATCTCTCCACATCTTCCACATTTTACAGTTGCTACAACATTTAGGGAAGTATTCTGCACTATTGCTGTGATTTCATATTAAAAGGGACATTATAATAAAAGTTTGAAATAGCCTGAAACCTGGCTCAAACAATGATCTCACACCAGCAGAGCAGGCCAAAGCCCTGAGGAGGTGATAGCAACAGGTCATGTAACATTTAGGGACATTATACTGTAGGTAAACTACTACTATCAGTCTATGAGTGTTGTTGCTGAGTTCACCTGTGCAACATTAAAGACTTTTACGCGTTGACTTTCTTTAAACTTTAAAAAAAAAACCACTCACCTGTCGCTGCGAGGAGGAACAAAGCCACCGAAACCAGCCTGCTGACAACCATGTCGACCTGTTAGTGTCTCTTATCTCTGCTGCAGCTCGCTCTCTTCTTCTGAAATACTCCTAGAATAAAAAAAAAGCAACAGGAAGTGCGCAAAAACCCTCCTTAACGTCGAATAAACAAGAAGTCGCGTCTGTTCCAGCAGCTCTTAACTCCCTGTGTGGAGGTTTCTGTGTGTAATGACCGTCTGAATCTCACCTGAGGAGTCCGCCCAGGTGACAACAAGAGAGGTGACTTCCGGTAATAGGATCCCTGGTGACGTCAGAGTGGAAAAACTGGTTTGACTGCTGGAGCTAGAAGTTATTACAAAGCACTTTTACACTGTAGGGGAAAGCAGAAGTGTTTATTAGCCAGAGATACTATTTGCACAGGATAGGTCTTTACACCCTCCTGCACAGTGACACACATTTAATATGTTGCAAAAGTCCTTCAGTTTATTCTACAATTTAATTCAATTCAATTTATATTTGTTTTTGTTTTTGTTTTGCACAATTTAAGACTATACAACATAACAATAAATAAATAAATAATATAAAGTGCAAGAAGAGGCAAAAAAACCACTGGGCTTATCTGAAGGCTCCATCTAGAGACAAGATATATATAAGGAAATAATATGACTACATAATAGTGATAACAAAACAGTTAGGACAAGATTAATATAATAACAACAATAACAATACAGTAAATATATCCAAAAAGACAAGTGTGTGTGTGTGTGTGTTGCGTGGAAGTGTATGGTTAGTGTTTGTGAGGAGGAAATTGATTTAAATATCTATAAAGATTTTTGGGTAATTGTAACCAAACAACATTGTGAGTGGGAAAAAACAACAACATAAAAACAGATAAATGGACAACATGGGGAAAAGCTATTACAAAACAGCAATTCAATTAAATGACCCTTTAAGCGACTTTTGAAACTTTTGACAGATGAACAGTTTATTGATTGATGTGAAAAGCTACTCCATAATTTGGTTCCCCTAAATCTTATCGAAAATGTACCTCTACTAGTGAGGAATTTAGGAGGATGAAGATCTAGAGATTGACGGGTTGAGTAAGAATGGACCTGAGAATTTGTTTTAAAATAGGTTAATTGAACTGCTCAGGAATATTCAATAATTCAAATATAATTCAATCTTTATTGCAGACTCAAGGTAAGAAAAAAGAAAAAAACAATACATTACATATAATACATTACAATACAGGAAGCACTATAAAAAGTCATGATTAAAAGATATTAAAAATATAAATATTAATATAAATATATACATACATAAATGCCTTACATATATACACCAAACAACTGACAATAACCTGATACAGGTGGAATTTAATTCATCCATTCATTCTCACTGTGCAATATAATTTTCCACTTGTCCAATTTAGTTAATAGTCTGTTTATTGTCAATACTGTATATACTGCTCCAGTTTTTATACTTCCTTCTATTTAAATGGTTCGTATTTTGTTACACTTTGTTTAGCTCTTTTTTTTACTGCGTTAGCTGATGCATCTTGTTTTTTGCACTATCCCCTTTGCTGCTGTACACTGCACATTTCCCCACTGTTGGTCTAATAAAGGAATATCTTATCTTATCTTATCTTTTAAGGAACTATACCAGTGCCTCCACAGCTGTGATTGGTACCGTGTAGTGTTAAATCTGATGTTAGACAACCTCAAGATTATGTCATTCTCAGAGTGATTAAACCGGCATATAAATGTGTACATGAGATTTCTTAATACAGTTTGAAAAGTATTTATGCCTGCAGACACAAACATTTCACTTGTACTGGAACATCTTGCTTATAGTTTGACCGTAAATGGGCTGTATACACTCTTTGATAATGTATGATCCATGATGACTCATAAATTAATGATTTGTGCACATCACAAAATATTAGTCATCCTTGACATGCCAGTGGAAATGAAACTGGCATATCTTTAATTACAATTATGTGACACTCTTTCAATCATATTTACTCAAACAAAAATACAAAAATAATGATTAGTGTTCATTTTATAATGTTTATTAATCTGTGACAACATATTCTGTAACATTACTGGCAATGTATACACTGGAAACTAGACTTTCAATACTATTATAAGGGTATATCATATGAATCCTGAATTTATAAGATAATAAATGACCATTCTTATTAAGTAATTGACCAGCTGTCAATATTCCTTTATTATGATAAAAAATAGCCCTATTTTAATTACAGATATATTGAATTAGAGTTTTGACTAGGCGAAATGACGTTACAGATATCTGTAATTACGTCAGAAGCTACGGCAAGCAGGAGGCGGAAGTACATTTTTATCACAACTCTTTTTTTTTAATTTAATAATAATTTATTTCAAAAGTTCAATACAATATAATTGCATGTTCAGATGCTACATTACAGTTCTGGAAAAAAATACCTTACAGTATAAAAATAATATAACATAAATTATAAATTATACAGAAAATAAACTGTAAGGAAAGGAAAATAAAAATAAAAACAAAACAAAATAAAAAACAAACAAGCAAAAAACCTTTGGGGTTTGTTAAACAATTGGAATAATTTGAAATGTAAACTACGGTTTTGGAAGCCAATGACGCCACACATGACCAGAATCAGAATCAGAATCAGAATCGTATTTATTGCCAGGTGTAAGAGGTATACACTAGGAATTTGCTTTGGTTATGTTGGTGCAAGTCAGAACAGTATAATAACAGAAGAATATATAAACGATAGAATAAAATAAGAATAAAAAATTGAAATTCTACTAATTTACAATATACAAAATAAGTTATCAACAAAAATAAACATGATAAAAACAGATAGTGCAAATATTCCAGGAGTGCAAACAATCAGGTGACGTCACACATGACATCACTGAACATAAGAATTGTGACGTAAAGTGAGAACTGCTCGTAATAATCCTGCTGACATCTCAGCATTGATTAGTACTTGAGTAAATGTACTTAGTTACATTCCACCGCTGGTGACAGTTATGAAGCTGTGACACATAATAGAATATTCAGATATATTCTGAGTGTCAGTTTATTTGATTTAAGACAAAGAATGAAAAATTAAAAAAGGCTCTGCCAGGAAGACTCTGAAACAACACTGACCTTGGTGACCTGGAGTCTAGGTGATGCACGTAGGCTCCAGGTCACCGTCAGCGCCTGGCTTAAAAAACAGGTATTAAAACATAGCGCTTATGTCTATGGATTAAACCCCGCCAGTGGACGCGCCCTAGTGGGGCATTGAGCGTCCCCCTGACCCAGAGGAGACGGAAAGGACTTCTACTTGTAAACTCGGTTTCTGATGCCAATGACGTCACACATGACATCACGGAGCATGAGCTCCGCCCAAGAATTGTGACGTCACCTCACAGATAGTCAGCATTAAATCATGCTCAGTTTGATCAGCAGCCTCATGATCAGGTGGAGTTAAGGGAAGCTTAAACAGCCTGATGCCGATCACAGCAGCTCCTCTCATCAGGAACACACAGTTTAATGAGCCAACACTCTTCTCGTCTTACTATGTCATTATTGCAAGGGACAGCTATTAAGTCAAAATCTATTTTTCTTTATCTTATTTTATTTTATTTTTTTTTATTTTTCATCCACATACAGAAAACAAACATAAAATAAAATAATATATATATATCATTTTGTAATTTAATCTTTTAAATAGATAATTCATACGACACCTTCTCACACAAAAATATATCTTATACTGTATATACTGTATATGTTCTGAATGTATATGTTCTTAATATGCCCTTGTACAAAGTATTTCCTTTTATAATTGTAATGTAAATGTAATATAACTTATTATTTTAATGGAGCTTCCCAGCAAAAGGTATTTCACATGATTGTACCTGTATAACCGGCGTGACAATAAACATCTTGAATCTTGAATCTTGAATCTTGAATATACATATTTGTGGTATATATATATATATATATATATATATATATTGCATATTTTTAGGATAGTTGTGGTATTGCAGCTTTCATTTGTAATGACTGTACTCTAGCCTATGTATATAGTGTGTTATTGCACTCTTTGCTAATGTAAATAGCATGTTATTCTATGTTTATATTATTATAGTTGTAGTAGTCTGGTATATTTATAGTGTATTCTAATGTATTATTTATGTTGTGTATTCTATAGATATATATTTCTAGTTTTGATGTGTATATTTACTTTATATTTACTGTATAACCTGCTGCTGTAACACAATACCTATCTCTCTTGTTTTCAGGATATTGTAAGAACACAAGCACATTCTTTTAGCCGATGTGTGCAGTTGAATTGCTGTTATGTGCTGTTAATCCCTAAACTACCTGCTCAGACACAATACTCCGCTTTGCATATTTTTAAGATCCTTGAAATCATTTCCTTCCTCTTTTGACACTTTAAAGTATAATCTAATATGACCCAGTGTTGCCCTCTACAGGACAACAACAGCACCTTCAGCATAATGCACATACCAACAGTGGACATGCTGGAGCTCATGCACAAACACATTCAATTGGTTGGTTAGCTTCAATTAATGATCTTCTTTGATGCCGTTGAGTTTCACTTCAGTTTATTGTCATTATACAGTAATACAGCAGTGCTTTTCAGTGCAATTAAATGATTGTGCTTTGGCTACACCTACTCAACTATAATACATAGGTAAAAATCATCCACATCCCGTTATCAGAGAAAACATTGCACCATATAAAGCATATTCAGTGTATAAATAGAACCACGTGGATCTGACTAAACTGACAACAAGCCTCGGCTGAACATGGATCATGTGATCAGGCACAAGTGAAAGGCAAAATAAAAACGAGTTTGGTTTTTCTTTACGCGTCGTCTCCTCGGAGTAGAATAGAGACTTTATTGCTCATGCATCCATTAGTAGTCAGTCAAACACACTTTTAAAGTTTTTGTTTCTCTGCTTGTCGTTAGATTAAACCCTGCCAAAGCTGTCTTTGTCGCCCCACCCGGTTCTTATCGACTAATACAACACAATCTTCCTCTACAGTCGGCCTGTGTGGCGCAAGGTCGCCTCTGTCTGCCCTCATCGTTTGGCAGCCAAGAAGAAGAAGACACAGGGGACAGATTTCAGTCAGGCAAAATAGATTGCCTACTTTAAAGAGTGATGATACTCCTCAGCAATGATGCCACATTGCGGAGCGCAGCGTTGCATCACTTTTGAGTTGAGAAAACTTTAAATTGCTAGCTGGTTAAGCATCTCTCTTTAAAATCCCTCATAGATAGTTCGTCCTATCTGGTTATTAAGACTGAAGGCTAAAGCTCAATATCTTTCATTACATTTGATAAAATGATTGAATGTAGATATTAAATATTACAGAATATAGACTTTCAGTTTAAGATTAAGTCACATTCATGCTTTGTACTCATCACCCTGTTGGATTTCAGATTTCTACTGCATATTTCAATAATATGTGAGAGTATAAAGTGTATGTATGCAGTAGTACGTGTGCTTAGTATTGAGTGCATGATGCAGAGTTAGCAGGCCTGTGACATACCAAATATATACCGTACGTTCACTCAGTTCAACTCATTGCACTTTGTGCATACACACAACTTGAGGAGAGTCTAACAGCAGTCACCGGATGATAATGGGTGCAGTGTTAACGTATGCAGCAGTTTGGCGCCTCGTTCACAGCCAGTGAATTTCCAGCAGCAAGGGAAGTGTCATCAAGGTCAGCAGTAGGCCACTGCAGCTTTGTAATAGGACACTCCACGCTGAGCACGGAAGGAGGAGCCCTGCAAGAAGAAAAAAAGGATGCAGGTTGAGAAGGAGGAGCTGTTTTGTTTTGGCAGTCACTCAAATGTTGTCTTTTTTGTGAAATAACAGGATGTGCACATCTGTGGTAAACAGCAGCTTACTTTTCTCAACCACTGAGGTTTTGGACGCCGTACCCACGTCGGGAAGTCTGATGGTGCAGGTGAAGTTGGACTTGCCGTTGGGCAGGTTTTTAAACAGAAAGCGGCAGATGTTGCCCGGGAAGATGCGGGCTCTGGCGCGCTTCTTGAAGGGGGCGTGCTGCTCCTCGTCTGGGTCGGTGGTGTCGAAGAGTCTTTCGCCATTCGTGTACTTGCAAAATGGTTCCGGTGACTCGGCCGGGACCGCGTATTTGCAGTCCATCCTGAGATTGTTTTCATTTAAGGAGCAGTAGTTCAACTGAATCACCTTCTGGGTTGACGCAAATCCTATGTGTAGTGAGAGATGATCAGATATTTACCACCAAAAACTCAACCCACTCAAATCATTCATAATGAAAGAAAAAGACATGCAAATATCAGAAAAAGTCCTTTATTCGCATTGTGTAAATGATCTTACCTAAAAGTAAAATTGTGACAAGCAACAACATTCTCCCAACTTTCCTGCAAAAAAAAAAGAAAAAGATATTGAATAAAACAGTCAGAACAAACTAACACCACCCTATTGAACCAAACAGCCTTTTTATTTTACTGTCATATCTTCAAAAATCAAATAAAGCTGACTACGCTGTAAAGAGCGGGGTCAGATTTCAGAGGAATGAATACCACGCTTCTAGAAAAGTCACTGTACCATATAACACTGAACAACTGAGAACAATACAGCCTCATTGTTTTCACGCTGCAAACTTCGCTGGTGGATTGCCAACATTGACACATTTCTGTGCTCAACCTCTCTCGCGCTGATTGTTTGCTTACTTGTATTTAATACGCTAAGAAAATACTGAACATAAAGCAGCTCTATTTTGTTTGCTTGATGCAAAGCCCCTCTCGCCTTCATTCAAATATTTGCTTTAGTGCTGACTCCAGTGTTAAACCCCAATATTTCACCCAGACTGAAAGACAAGCATTGTGCATAGCTCAATATTTTACCACAGCTCAGATCCAGCAAATAATAGCACATGAATCATTCTCACCTTGTCTGATGCAGTTTGAGCTTTCCTCAGTGCTCTGCAGTATGATGCCAGGGGTAGATACAGTAGAGGTCGGCTTATAGAAGAAACAGAGGAGAGAGAGGATGGGAGGGGGACAGAGAGGGAGGGGAGAGAGAAAGGGGGAGAAAATGCTGCTCCACTGGACTTTGGGGACATTTCTCAGTATTGTGTAAGGGTGTTTTTTTTTATTGATTATCTTCCTCTGTTTTACCACAGGAGAGAGGATCACATGTCAATACACAAACCTCCGGCCTCATCCGGAAAAGATTGAATTCAGGCTGAATGAAGTAGAAAAGGGAAAATGTTGTGATGAGGGTTTGATTAGCTGAGACACCTCAGCAGCTGTTCTACATTTCCTCCTCATTCAGTGTGCGGAGTACAAACCGTGTCAGCAGTTTCTCAGCCACTTTTGCCAACATAAATTAGAATATATACATATTAAACACAAATACGCAGATCATTAATTTCAACTAAGGTATTGAAGATCGATACTGCGTTTACACCCACATTAGATATATGAAAACACATCATAAAGGAAAACAAAATAACAAGCAGGATGATATAATATGTCCTAATAGGCTTATCATTTAATATTACATTAAATATGTAATAATGGACCAGAATTAGACTGTTAAAGGAACAGTGTGTAACATTTCTGGGGATCGATTAGCAGAAATGGAATATAATATTCATAACTATGTTTTCATTAACCTGAAACTAATAATTGTTCTGTTTTGTGTTGTGTTGGATCCCGTTCATTCCTATGAAAGTTGCTCAGTGGCGTATGAAGCCTAAATAGCTCGACTTCCACCTGGAAAAGTACCCTGATCTTGGTCACATGGAACATGCGCAGTAGCGTCCGCTCGGTCACATGACTCAGTTGACGGGGTCCAAACGTCCCGCCGTCGTCACGGCTTGAGCTCCAGCCGCGGTCTGGGTCTCATTCACATGAACGGAGGAAGGGAAATAACTCTGGATTCAGCTATAAGTGCGTTTTACAACTCTAAAAACTTAATTTTTTAAATAAGGACTATTAGAGTGTTTGTACTGGGGAGTTGATTCACCTCTAAATAAATGATCCGCTGAGTTACAGACGTTTCTTTCCCAATGTAAGTCTATGGGAAAAAGTATTTTTGGGCCCAATGCATCACGTGACAATTCCGCCGTTTGGCCACTACGAAAGTTGGGATCAATGACTGGCGCTCTTCCTGGAGGCTTGGGTACCGCCAGCCGCCGTCTTACTTCCGTTGCTCATATTGTGATTACAGTAAGGATGGCCTCTGAACGAGGTCAACGCCATTACCACGGTTCTGACCTTGGCAGCTCACGTTACCGCAGTCTTGGAAAGGGAGGAGTGAGCGGAGGGGTATGTAGTAACATGGCTGTCCCACTCCAGAGATCTGAGGTCTTTTAGTATGTATTTTCATTGTAGTATATATATGATAGTCAAGTCTATACAGCCGCTCTGTGAGGCTCTACTAATTTTTTATTTTGAACAGGTGATGGCGCTGCATGAAGAGTCGGAGGAAAACCCTAATTCATCCTGAGGGGAACATGAATGTGTGTGTACTTGTCAACCTCATGGTTGAGCTAGATGAAGAGTCAGGGGATCACCAAAGTCAGCGGGATTCATCCTCTGGGGATCATGAATGCCTGCAGTAAATTAGCCTACATGGTAATCCATCCAATAGTTGTTGAGATGTTTCAGTCTGGACCGACGTGATGGATCGACAGACTGACGCTGTTTGAGCTGGCTTAGTGTGGAGGATTTATAATGTGGCAAAATGTTTATCTAAATATTAAAGACTGAAGTAAAATGATGGGTTTGTGTTTCCTAAAAGAAACATGAAGAACAAGCAGAGCTGGGCACACTGTATCCTCCGTGTCCTCTCATTGTATCCTCTGTGTCCTCTCACTGTATCCTCTGTGTCCTCTCACTGTATCCTCTGTGTCCTCTCACTGTATCCTCTGTGTCCTCTCACTGTATCCTCTGTGTCCTCTCACTGTATCCTCTTCACACTGCTCATCCATTTTGTGAAGGTCCTTGCTGGACAGTTGCTGAACAACTGCCATACTGAGGCAGTCTCCCGAGACACTGACAGAAGTGTTGCAGAGGCCTCTGAAAAGCAGCACAACCCACAGAAAACAATGAAAGCAGGAGATATCTGCCATTTTGCTCTGTACTCTATTCATTAAAGAGTCTGTAGCTGTGATCCCTGCTGCTCCTCTGCTGATGCTGCTGTTGATACACTGCAGATGAAACACAGAGCCGTCACCGATTCCTCCTCAATGAGGTACGCTATACTATAATACTATAGGCTTACTACCACTAGACCATCAAACTGCACCAAGTAGTGATTAAGTCACCACTAGTTCACTAACAAAGACCACGGAGGTGACGGTACGGGTTTGGAATAGTTCATTACGTATTGAGATGGAGGGGAGCAATGATGATGAAGGAGGAATGGGTTAGGAAGGAGGATGAAGGGATGAGGGATGGTGATCGAGGGATGAAGGGATGAGGCTCGGTGGTTGAGGGATGAAGGGATGAGGGTCGAGGGATGAAGGGATGAGCGTCGATGGTTGAGGGATGAATGGACGAGGGTCGATGGTTGAGGGATGAAGGGATGAGGGGATGAGAGTCGATGGTTGAGGGATGAGGGTCGAGTGATGAAGGGATGAGGGGATGAGGGGATGAAGGGATGAGGGATGAAGGGATGAGGGTCGATGGTTGAGGGATGAGGGGAAGAGGGATGAAGGGATGAGGGGAAGAGGGTCGAGGGATGAAGGGATGAGGGTCGAGGGATGAAGGGATGCTGGTGGGGGATGAGGGGAAAAGGGTCGATGGATAAAGAGATGAAGGGATGAGGGGATGAGAGATGAAGGGTTGCAGGTGGGGGATGAGGGGAAAAAGGTCGATGGATAAAGAGATGAAGGGATGAGGGGATGAGAGATGAAGGGTTGCAGGTGGGGGATGAGCGGAAGAGGGTCGAGGGATGAAGGATGAAGGGATGAGGGGATGAGGGGTCCAGGGATGAAGGGATGAAGGGTTGAGGGATGAAGGATGAAGGGTGAGGGTCGCGGGATGAGGGGATGAGGGGATAGGGATGAAGGGATGAGGGGATGAATGGCTGAAGGGATGAAGGGATGAGGGGAAGAGGTGTTGTAGAAGGATGGATGGAGGAGAGCGATGGAGGAGAGCGATGGAGGAGAGCGATGGTGGAGCGGTGTCGGCTTGAGGCGGAGGCGGAGGGAACCGGGAGAGTCTCGTCTCTGAGTGGGGAAGCCGTCTCTGGGGGAAGTGAAAGCTGAGTCAAGAGGAAATAGGAAATGGGATGTTTATGAGGCGTGCTCTTTGTTCCCAAACAAATCCATGCACCTGGTACACCTGGTAATTTCTGCATTTATAAGAAAGATATTTTCAACATAAAGTTTGTTCTTCATCCCCAATGTAAAACAGAGGCTTTTATTTTGAAGGGAAATTTTCTCAAGCATGATGCTGCTGCAGACTTTTCTTTCTGCGAAGTTTGTGGAAAGTTTGACTGCAGACTGCATTGTCCAGAGAGGTGAGTAATAACTGATACATCATCGATCAAGCATCCTAACACGCGTGCATGTTTTCATCATTATAATGTGTAGCTAACGCTGCAAGCAGGACAAGCAGTACAACTTTGCTGCATTGTTTTGCACAGTTTGTCCTTGTGCTGGTTCTGCCTGCCAGACCTCATTATTTCGCAACATTCAGGCTACGCAGTAACACTGGAAGAGCAGAGTACTGATATACCGTTATACATTTACAGTTCACACATGTGTGATGTCAGACTCTGACACATGATCATGTGTCAGAGTCTGACATCACACATGTGTGAACTGAACACAGCAGCACACAGCTGGATCTTTAACATTCAGCTTTAATCTGCGTAGTAAACCTCCCCATCCCCCACACACAACAGCTGGGACGCTTAGGGACCATCAATAAATTACTGCATAATGGTTTTCCTATTCCTCTATGTTTGCTCGACTGATTCAAATTCAAATTAAAAATCGACTAAAGTTTATCTTAATTATGGAGGTGTCAGTGGTGCATTTTACTGTTTTGGGGCCAACACACTGCAGGTACGACCCATATACAGTATAACAGCATTTTCTTCAATAGCTTCCATCCTATTTTTTCATCTTTAAATATGTATATGTAAATATGTTTTCACTACATAACAATGCCAAAAAAATATTGGATATTAGTGCTTAATATAATATTAATACTTTGATGCATTTTTTTCTTCCAGTAACGTGTTAAATGCCCCACTGACCCAGTATACAGTGTAAAGACACTGCATGGGTGTAGTCTCATCTGCAGCCTGAACTGGGCTGCAGGCAGAACAGCACATCCAGGCCTGCTACTGTTGCACCAGTTAGATACAGTAACATACTGTGTGGTGTAGTTTGCACTCAGTCTGCATGTTAACTTTGTGGATTGAAAGACTCTTGTGTTTTTCTGCTTTAGTTCAATAAAGGTATTCTGGGGCTGAATGTGCAACTTTCTCATGATCTCCCATGTTGAACATGTCTATTGAATTCATTCACATTGCTACAGCAGGTGCTAAATAAACTACAGTGCATTTGTACACATGCAATCAGTTCAAGTCAATGCAATGCAATTCAATACTTATTATGACATTCATGGCCAAACACATGCATGATTATGAAATACAATTACTGAAAAACAAAATAACAGAACGAGAAAAAAAAAAATAATATAGTGAATAATCAGCAAACAACAGAAACTAGACTTCAATCATCTGCAAGATTTCACAGACCGGAGGAAAACAACCAATCAGAGCCGAGCTGGAGCCTTGCTGTCTCTGAGCAGCTGTCAATCACTCACCAACTCTGATCAAGCAGTCAAACTAGGCAGTGCTGATCAAATATGAATCAATATTCTGTTACTGTAATGCCTATTCCTCGCCTCAAATGTTTTCAGAAACATCTTGTAGTGCACTGTTTAGCTGTGGAATGAGAAAGTTTGTGACCCGGCAGCCATGTTGAGAACAGTTGAGGAAATACCAAGCACCGCCCACCAGCCGGAGCACAGCCAATACGAATGCTCTCTCTCTCTCTGAAATGACCTGTGATTGGTCAAAGTCTCCCGTCACAGGTTAGATGTTCTAAAGCCTGAAAACAGAGCCATGAGGAGGAGCAGAAGTCTAGTTTTCTCTCAGAACACTTGAATTACAACATGCTGATGCTTATTATTGAATCTTTGTCCAATGATGAGGTGTGAGTGATGGCACTGAGGAAGCGTTATGGTAGACCTGAAACACACAGAGGCCACAGGAAAAACCAGTGGACGTAAGGCCTTGTTCAGACCGGGTATTAACATGCATCCTGAGTGATCGGATCACAAGTGGATCGCTCTAAGTACAGGTGTGAACGCACTCAAGATGCATTGAGATCTGATCTTTCAGACCACATTCAGAGGTGGTCTGGGCCACATACAGCCACATTCTTTTAGCAGTGTGTACGTGAATATGTCCTGGGCCACATTAAGGACCGCCTACTCAACTAATGTCCCGCTGGGATCCGCGGGTCTCTGCGCTCCTCATGTGAATAGACAGACAGACGTGAGCGTTTGTCTGCCTCGCAGCATGGAAACATTGGTACAACTGTATTTTATTAAAATGTATTCCACGGCTGTGTTGAATACTCGATTCTGATTGGTCAATCACGGTGTTCTGCGGTCTGTAATTTCTTTATAGCAGACCGTTGCTATGTATAACAGACCGTTGCTATGTATAGCAGACCGTTGCTATGTATAACAGACCGTTGCTATGTATAACAGACCGTTGCTATGTATAACAGACCGTTGCTATGTATAACAGACCGTTGCTATGTATAGCAGACCGTTGCTATGTATAACAGACCGTTGCTATGTATAGCAGACCGTTGCTATGGGCGCAGCTCTGATGTCGGACTCTGGTGGACCGTTTTTGTGTCAAATTATTGATTTCTTAAGTAAGTAGCCGTGTAATAAGCGGGATAATGTACAGCTAGCGGGTCATTGTTGTGAAAGAATCCCCTTCACGGCGATTGGAGACCAGCATCGCCCTGCGGGGGATACTTTCACAACAATGACCGGCTGGCTGTACATTATCCCTTACATATCTTAGGCGACTTAATCTACAGACTATCACACTAGGCATGCAAAGAGAGCTCGCTCTCTAAGGTGGCATGGCAAAGGAAGCGGCGGCACGGATGTCCTGGGGGGATTGCCGGTACAATAACCTTATATTTAGATGTTAATAAAATTCATGAATATGTAGGATATTACTACTGACAATCTTGTAATATTACAGCCATGTGTTCACTACGTGTTTATTTGCATATAGAGCTGGGAAGTGAGATCCGATCACAAAGTGGTCACTAGAGACTGCATGAGGCATCCTAATGCCAGGTGTGAACTGGTGGTGTTCCAGTTTTTGTCCTGCAGAGGGAACTCTTGTTTTGCACCAAGATGTGACAGCTCCCCAAAACCAATAATCTGGGATGGGAGGATTGGGAGTAGTGATGTAGGGGTATGAAAAGAAAATGTATTTGCATTATGAATAAAGTTCCAGTTCCCCAACTTTTTTTTAACATGAACTCCAAAAACATAGTATGATTCACCCCCTGGTCGAGCTGGAGTCACACCTGGCGTGCTAATGAGCATTAAATCTTTGTGCAGAGCTGTAACTTTAATAAATGGAAATTAATTTCCCTGCTCCTGGATCAGTGCTGTGCATAATCTTTTTTAGGATCTGTGCGTGTTTGAGTGACTACGTAGGCTCCAGAGCTAGAACTGCATCCTCAGTCCAACAGTGAGCTGCTCCTCTGCTGCTCTGCTGCTGCTCCTCTGCTCTGCATACTGGCACATCGGCGCAGCTCCACCTCGGGACAGAGACCAGACATCACATCAGGTAAGACCGGCTGTCTCAGCTGCAGAGGGGGACAAATGAAGCTTAGACATGTCAGTGAGGGAAAGAAATGTCCTGATCGGTCCTGCATGTATCAGAAGATCTGCATGTCTGTCTTTCATCTGCAGTAAGAACACAATATGCGCATCATAGTGAGAGTGAGAGCAGATCTGCAGTTTGCTGCAGAGCAGAGTCGCTGCATCATGGGCGTAGACCTCTCCTCTCTGCATGTTAGGGCTGCAGGCAGAGCTGCACATCCAGGCCTGCTATCACTGCGCTAAAGGACACAGGGGCCTAAATATATGGTGCATGTTTACTTTGTTTTCTTTGTGCATGAATCAGTGATGTTTTTTGGGGTTTCTGCATGTGCAACTTCTTCATGTTGTCCCATGTTGAACTCCTCCAGGCAGTGAGAGGTGCTGTGAAGGTTATTGACAGACACGAGTCGCCATGGAGATGCACCTGCTCATCACGGCCTGTCTCTTTGGCAGCATCACCATAACGCATCAAACTACTCACAGTATGTGTCTTTGCTTATTTATTATTATCACACTGTTAATAAATCTACTGTAGAAACATATGGCTGTGATTTGAGGTCGTTGTTTGCCAGAAGTTTCATTTAAAGTTGGATTTATAAAGAGGCCTACATGGGTGATTATGTCAAAAAGATTAATACAGTTGCATGAAAATAAATGTATTGAAATGTAATGAAAGGCCTGTGTTGTCATGGAAGTCAATTTGGGATCAAATCCAGATTGTCCATGACAGAAATTCAATAATACTGCAGCAAAGGTGTCATTACAGGATTCCACCACACCAGTAAAGCTTCATTAGGATGATGTAATCCTGATGTATTAGGCTGCAAAGTTATACTTATACATGGGAATGAATGGGAGATGGGAAAATGAGTATCTACTGTAGATGACATCATCCCTGATGATGTCATCTACATCACCACCATGGACTTCTTCATGTTCATTTATTGAGGAAATATCTGCATAGACCTAAATTGATAAGATATAAAGCACAGAAGTACTGCGGAGCCCCAAAGTGTTCAATATTAAATAAATAATCATCCATTATCTGTAACCGCTTAATCTATTCAGCGTCGCGGGGGGGGGGGGGGGGGGGGGGGGGCTCTAGCTGATTCAGCAAAGCTGAGTCAGTCAACTCGGGCAATTTAGAGTCAATTAACCTCACCTGCAGGGGGAAACCGGAGCACCCGGAGAAAACCCACGCTAACACGGGGACAACATGCAAATTCCGCACAGAAGGGCACCTAGCCGGGTGCGAATCTGCAACCCTCTTGCCGTGAGGTGACAGTGCTAACCACTGCACCACCATGCAGTCCTGTTAATAATAAATAATTATATCCGGCTAATAAATTGTGTGAAATTGCTCAGCGTGGTTTATGATTCAGCATCAGAGGGACGAGATTCTCATTCCCACGGCGTCAGATACCGACGCTTCGTCAGGGTCGGCGCCAGAGTATTAGGGGCGGACGGGCAATCAGCTTCGACAGGGGGGGCATTTTTTTCACCTCATATAGCCTTTATTAAGTGCATATTTAACATTATCATGTTTCATGAAAGAAATAAACTGACAGAGAGGGGTATACATACTGTCACTTTATGCGCACAGGCTCGCACGCATACACATGCAGTTATGTCCACAAAAACAGGTTATAAACTAACAGCGTGTCCTAACTGGATGCGACGCTCTCTGTCCACACTGAATACGTTAAATCTGCACTTCTGTTACGTCATGTAAAAAAACACGTACATATCAGCTGTAAGCTCTATATCAGACTGCAGCTGGAGACGTAACCACTTAAAAGATGGGTTACTTGTTATCTTCCTGCGTTTGTAGCCTATTTTTTAAACAGAAAACACACGTTTTATTTGTGATATTTACTGGAAATAACATACGATATAGCCAAGAGCAAGTAGGTTGTTATCTAGCGATCTTCTCCAGCCAGCTGCCACCATAAAAGGTTATTTATAGTGAAATGAGGAGGCACTGTAGGCTACAGATAACCCCTCAGGCACGCACTGCGTCTTGCTCGTGCCAGGGTGCACACACACAGGTGCCGAGATAAACAGGGAGTTAAACAACTCATTAATCTGACAGTCTAACTCATTTCTTCATAACCACAATTTAAGTTAATAAAGACTGAAGACACACACTGAGCGGGAGGGAGGGGAGGATGGGTCCAATAAACACAAGGTGTTCATGTCCCGTGTGTCACGTTATCAGCTGTTGGTTCATGTCCCAAACGTAGTTGTTTAAAGCCCAACCATGTTGCTTTTTCTTAAACCTAACTACAGTGGTTTTATTGCCTGAACCTAAGGCAATATTCTTATTTACTTGCCAACATTAAGGATGTGTTTACTGCAACAGGAAAGAGTGACGCTGTGGGGTCTGACAAAGCGTCAGTATGTGACGAGTTGGGATGAGAACTTGTTGGTTATTTACAGCAGCAGCCTTTAGTCGGTTGATTCAGAAGAATAACTTTGATATTGTTGTTGTTTTAGCTAACATGAGCTACATTTGGTAGCAGTTGCTGCACAGTGATTGGCTGTAAGGTGAGAGGGCGGTGACAACACCACGTTTCACAGATTGCAGCAGGATTTTCTTCAGGATTTCTCTGTATTTTGCTCCATTGAAAAAGAGAACATTTGTGATTCCCATCCTGTCTGCGTCTCTTCCAGTGAGCTCGGTGTTTACGTTTCTGTTCACGCCTCGCGGGCCTCAGATGTTTCCGTGTCTGACTTACCTGGAGCGAAACGTCAGGGTGGACTGCGAGTTCCCGCAGACCTACCAGGTCCCCGGCCCCTACTGCGAGTACCGGCAGGACAGCCGCCTGGTGGGCAGCACCTTCCCCAACGCCGTCATCTACGTGTCCACGGAGGACCGCAGGAGGAGCAACGTCAGCCTGGTCTATCCCAATCTGTGCCGCCTCACCTGGGCCCCGATGGACGACGAGAAGCCTTTCACCTACACCTGCAGGGTTTACCAGGGCAGCAGCTGGAAGGAGAACAGCATGGCCGTCCATCACAGTGAGTATATTCAGCTTGTTGTTTTGGCTCTTTGTTTCCTCCTGGGACAACATCTATAATCACATTCTGCTCTATTACAGGGATTATTCCAATCTGCTCTGCGATCAGTGTGATGTTCAAATCGGCGCCGTGGTTTTTGTCGCTGGTGATGTCACTTCCGGTGGCTGTGGGTCTTCTGAGTCCGTGAACTCTCACTGTCACATGGTAACGACTCAATGGACCTTTCTTACATGATTTGTGACTCTGGTTTGATGGTCGCTGGTTGACTCCGTGGTATGACTTTATTTTATTTTTTAGGGCAGAGAATAAAAGCCATGAAACCCCCTCTAATTAAATTAGACTGGATGAAATCAAGGTTTTATTGAGCTATTCTTTAAAAACGTACCTTCGAGGTCTGAAAGGTTTTATGTAATTCTCACCACTGTACCTTGAACACCATTGTTTCACAAAAAAAAGGTAAATAAATTACTACATTATCAAGTGAAAGACATTGCAACAGTGTTAATTTTCTATTATAATGTTTTTAATCTGTTGCGTCGATCAGGTCTCCCTTGTAAATAAGATTAACTGGGACTCATCTATATAAACAATCGAATCGTTAATGGCCGAATGACTATTCATTTTGTGGGATTTATTGTATTTTTTTTGTTAAAGAAAAACAGATGCTTCATATAGATTTATATTGCATCTTATTTTATTCTTATTATTACTGCTCTGGTTTGATTGTATACACTGACATTACAAGTGGAGATCTTCTCTCAAACACTAAAACAATAGAGAGCCTTTTGATTGGCTACAGACTCATTAAAGAGTGTCTGTTGGTTTAATTTTAATTTGGATTACAGTCTCACCAGTTTGCTCAAATATAGACATAGTATGTAAACTAGACAGGTATTCAAGTGGCTGACATGGTAATCAGCAATAGTAATGGATAACTGCTCAAACACTGCCTTTTCCTGCTAGCGATGCTAATCTGTGATACCATCAGTACCTTTAATAGAATTAAGACGTCTGTCTACTGGACCCCCGTGTGTGGGTCTCTTCTATGGAGTCATAGGAGTGCCATAAAAAAGAATAAATCTGTTTGAGAATAAGAAAATAAATGTGTAAATAGAAAGAGGAATAAATAAAAGAATAAGTAAATAAATGTGGAAATATAAAGAGCAATAAAATAATAAATAAATGTGGGAATATAAAGACGAATAATAAAATATAAAAGAATGATTATAAGCATTTACATTTATTTTGTCATTTATTTGTTCATTTTTTTCTGTACATATTTAATTAAGTATTTAAAAAAATATATATGTATTTATTTTCTGTATATAAATGAATCTATTTTTTAAATTTCCGATAGAGTATATATGTGCAGGAATTGACGACTAAGGAATAAGGAAAAGTAAAGGGATAAAAATAAATACATGACACTGTATAAAAATATAAACAATATAAACAACACTTTTTTTGTAAATATACAAAAAAATAGTGTAATTTATATGTGAAAATTAAATAATATATATTGTTAAAAATATATAAATAAATATATACTGAAATAAAAGAACAAATAAATATGAAAATAAATGAAAATGCTAATTATTATTATTTTATATTTTTTTATTGGTATTTTGTTATATATATTTCCACATTTCTTTTTTTATTCTTTTACAGTTTTATTCTTTTTTATGGCACGCCTATAACTCCATACTTTTCTACTCTCCTTGGACAGCAATAAGACAAATACTGAACATGATTGGGACGACCTTTGGGAAAAGACTCTCTCAGTGCTTTGATGCTAATCAGCCCTGCAGCCTGAAAAGACATATAGATGTTTGTTGACTGTTTAAACTGCTAGTTTGCAAAGTCTGTTCAGTGATGTGGACGAGGCGGAGGTGTTAGCTCTGCAGCCTCGTAGTGGGAGTCATACTGCAGCTGAATTTCTTACGCAGCTCAAGTACTCGTTGGACAGACATTGCCAAGATGTAATATGGTGAGAACAAGTGTAATGTTTTGCACAGTAAATATGAATTGTTTAAATTAGACATCGCTTTCCTCCTGTACAAGTACGCATGTGATAATGTGCACAGTATATGTGTAGTGTGAACGAATATTGTAGCTTTATGTGCTGCTTCCACTTAAATATTTTATGTTTCTAGTGTACACGCCTTCCACACACACATTTAGGGCTCTCTTTATGCTGCTTATTTCATTTGAATGCTATTTTTTTTTTAAAACTTTGATGACACATTTTTAACAATAATTGCATCTGCACTGCATTTCTGTGTTATATTCATCATCATCATCATCATCATCATCATCATTTGCTGATGCTACGCTGCTCAGTATTATTTGCAAAGTAATAAAGATGTATTTATATATTTCAAATAGATAAGTCAGCTTGTTTTATTTTCTTGCGCCACCAAAGGTGTGCTAAGTGCTATAGCAAAACTATAGTAACGAATAAAGATTATGCACAATAAACGTGTCCTGTGTTTTCTCTGCACACGCCACTATTTCTATAAATATATACTCTCCAAGGCCCTAAAAACAATATGCTGCCTAATCAGCGTAAGAAATGGACTAAATTAAAAGTTGAAGCCAATGCAGGTCTGAAGCTCTGATTGTGTTTCACGTGACACTAGATGTCAGCAAAGCATCCAGTTGCTGCAGCCTGTTTGTCAGTTTTATGTTGGTGCTTCCACTTCTTGTCCTGCAGAGGGAACCCTTGTTTACTATGGGATACCATTTGACAGACCCCCTATAAACACACAGTATATTCATGGTATTGAGGTTATACAATTGAGCCCCCATATGCATCAATCTACTGGTCTAATAAATAAATAAACAGGTGTAATCCATAATGAAAGACGGTTGAGTTCTATTCAGTTCCAGGGTGCTGACAAGGTGTATGCTGCCTCCTCGTCATGATTTACTGGGACATTTACTGTAAACTGAACAGAGCTATCAGTACGTACTTGCACCAGCTATTTATATTTTATGCTTGATATATATCTGCTACATTTGAGGAGGAAATGTATACTTTTTACTTCACTATTTGACACCTGTAGTTACTAGTTACTTTGCAAATAGGTCAACTTATAAAAGGTGCATTGTCATTGATCTATCTGGTATATAAACAACTTAAAATTAGCTCGACCTTGGCTTACACGTTAATACATCTGTAATAATATCCATTATTATAAATGATAAATGAAACATTATGTCTAATGCCATTTTAATTTGAATACTTAAAATACTTTCTAAAGGTACTATATGTAACAATTTACATTTAGTAATTGTTTTTGTATTGCCAATGTGTGAACAGATTGTAATGTAACTTAAAAACTGAGATCTTCCACGACTGTCTCAGTTGCATATAACAGCCTGCGGACTGATTTCTAAAAGGACTCGGTACGGTTTTGCTTCATAACGTTAGCTGATGAAGTAATTTGCAAATGGTATCATGGAGATTGGACATTGGATTTGATAGGGTGGCTGGGCTCAGCCTTAGAGAGAGGGTGAGGAGCTCGGACATCCTGGGGGAGCTCGGAGTAGAGATGCTGCCCCTTCGCGTCGAAAGAGACCAGCTGAGGTGGTTCGGGCATCTGATCAGGATGCCTCCTAGACGCCTCCCTTTGGAGGTTTTCTGGGCATGTCCAACTGGTAAGAGGCCCCGGGGTAGACCTGGAACACGCTGGAGAGATTATATATCTGGTCTGGCCTGGGAACGCCTCGGGGTCACCCAGGAAGAGCTGGAAAACGTCGCTGTGGAGAGGGACGTCTGGAATTCCCTGCTTTGCCTGCTGCCCCCACGACCCGGTCCCGGATAAGCAGAAAGAAAATGGATGGATGGATGAATGGATGGAGATTGGACATTACAAAAAGTAACAGTGATATATGATTATAATGTAATGTCACGTGACTGTTTTGGCCGATGCCCAAGATGATCGCTCGTGCTTACGGAGTGCACATTCTGAAGCAACAGGATGCCGACTTCAGTTCACTTAACGGCTACCGGCGTCATTAATAACAAGGATTTTCTGAAAGTTACATACAGTACCTTTAAGTGTATTTAAGTATAACTTCATGATTTGTTGTATTGATACTTTTCACTTAAGTAAAAGATCTCAACACTTCTTCCACGAGTGCACAAAGGTCAAACTGTGGAACGCCTATTCCTGAAATACAGTATGACATCTTTTCTTGAAGATGAACAAGCATGCCATTTAAAATCCCAAAACCTCAAGATGTTAAAGCAGGAATCCAGATCAGGTGAGGAGAACTCATCCGGTCATAGTTGTAGCCCCCAAGCAGCACAGTTCTTGATGTTTGCCATAAGAACACAGTCTCACTCTGTCTTTCACACATACAGTATGTTCCTAGAGCAGATTCATAAAAAGAGCCAGAATTTCATGTCAGTTTCAAGAACTGTAATCATGGTAGGTTTATAAATGTCTAACTTGGAGATGTAGGTTTCAATTGTTGAAGAAACGGGGCCCTTCAGAGAGAAGAGGCATCACATAATTAGTTATTTTTGGGCAGCTGTCTCAAAACCGTGCTGCGTAAACAAAACAGTGTCACTGACGGTAAAGAGAAATAAAAGAATAGCACGAAGCAGCTGCATGTGATGTCACTTCCTGTGATAATAAGCTTAGTGCAGATCAGAGAAACCACTGGAAATGTTTTCTGCATGGAAATGACATGGGCTCTCGGTACAGAGGAACAAATATATAAATACTGCGCTTGGCTTCCTGTCCTTATAAATAACCTTCAACTAAACTCCAACACAGTCAGCACCAGAAAAAAAACAAAGTGTGCTCTTCTTGTAATTTTTAGATGAATGGAACATATTAATTGTGAAGTAATAATACAGATTACTCCTCTGCTATTTAGGGTTGAAGAAGTTTGTTCACACATAAAAACAATTAATGAACATCAATCACAAAAACACATACAGTCACACAAATATGGTGTGTCATAGAGTGTTATTGTTGTACAGATCTGTATCTGTGGCCAGATGGGAGCAGAGTGAAGCATGAGTTCAGGAGTTGGCCGAGGTCATGTGCTATGGTGAGTGCTTTGCGTGTGACGGCGGTGTCAATGAGGGCTGGGAGGCTGGGAATAGGGAGATTTTGGAGGCATTGTTTGTGATTGTGAGGAGTTTGTTCCTGTTGGTGACGGTGAGAACGTGGACCAGTAGAGGAGGTTGGGTTCTCTATGATGCTACAGGAGGTGGTGTGACCGGATGGCGGAGAGCCTCTGTTTGGTAGTGTGATGATCAAAGCTGAGTTTATTGTTAAAGGTGATGTTACTGTTGGGTTATTTAACTAAAATATGATCATTTATATCCACTGTTAGACAATACAAGCTCAAGTTCTACCTTAAAACTTTCACAAATGTATATATGTGCATATAAGATTGAAACGCTTTGTCACGGCCGTCGGCGTTCGATAATGCCACACAAGGCACCCTTTCGCGGTGGTAAGAGATGCACCGGGCTTTATATTAACTACAATGTAAACCCATCCACAGCAACACTAAAAGTGCTGTGGTGACGTATTATAAAGAGCAAAAGAGACACTCAGGGCGGGCGGGTTTCTTCTGGGAGACCGCTGTCCGTGTTTCCCTTTCACGTTACAATCAACTGTTCGTTTGTGTCCCGTGTTCACAACGGCACTGTAAAAATGTAGTATCTTTTTAAGCCCAACCGTGCAGTTTTTTTCCTTAACCTAAGTGGTTTTGTTGCCTAAACCTAAAGAAGTGTTTTTGTGTAATTCACAACATTAAGCATGTGTTTACCGCGACCGAAAAGTGACGCCGAAGGACTGTTAAGCACGTGTTTAGTGTGACGGAAAAAAGCGATACCGAGGGGTCTGACAAAGTGTCGAGTGTGTGACGAGTGTTGAAACTTCAAAGGATATAAATATATTTAACATCAGCAACAAAAAGTGATGAGTACTGGTGCCTTCAAATGAAACTTGTGAGCTTGTGTTTACAACATGGGAAGTGGTGTACTCGAGTGGTTAAGTCATGAGAACACCGCTGCTAATCAACGCCAATATTAACATTACTGTCGGCGTCTACAAGCCACAGAAGCTAAGAATTAAGCAAGCTAGAAGAGGGTAACATACTGCAGTAATACTGTTTCCCGCCTCTTTGATTAGTTTCACCTGCCCCTCGTTAGCCCTGCACTGACCACACCTCTGACCACACCTCTGACCACACCTCTGCTCACCTGTTCCCACTTCCCCATTAGTCAGTCACTACATGTACCGGACGGTCCACTCCCTTTGTTCCATTGTCAGATCATCATCACTGCTATTCAGTTCCTTGTTATCTGTCTGCTAGACCCACTGCCATTTGGACTTTTTGATCACTGAAAGCTTTTTGAAAATAAATCCCTGACTTCATCCTGCTGCTTCTTCACCTGTCTGCATTTGGGTCCAATCTGTTTCCCTGCATTGCCAAACGCAACACTATATTTTAGTTTGGCTTAATAATCTAACTGTAAGGCTTCAAACAAAACGGCAGATGGAACCGCCACACTGAGTCTCCCTCTGTCCGGACTTCATTACGACCTCCGACACCAGCCTAACTGACGACATCCTTCTTCCACCTCCACCTCCCCCTTTCTACGTCCATCCATCAGTCCTTCTGAACATTCAATACGTCCTGAATTTCCATTAAACCTGTAAACAACATTATTGTGGCGCGGTCTTTACTAGTGAACGACTAAGTCAGGCAAGACAAAGAAATGCTGGAAAGCTAGGTGGAAAAAACACTAGACAATATCTGGCCAATGACTGATGAACTAGGACTTGTATATAAATGATATGGGCTGAGGAAGTGATTAGGAAACAAGCTGCAGGTGAGGAGGTGGTCAGGGAGACCCAGGTGAAGGGAATGAGGTGATTGCAAACAGGAAAGAGAGGCAGGCTCTGAAATGACGTGAGAGGTTAATGATGAGGCATGAAAACAGAACAGATGAAGAAATAAACTAAGAGTAACTTCTACTTGTAATTGTGATATATTGTGCCTGAAGAACACGCTGTAGTTTCCTTATGTAGGAGCATTTGATTGGAGCAATAAAATTGTGAGCACCCATGATTCTGTCACCCTGAGCCGGAGTTGTTTGCACTCATCCATACGACCAACCTGATTTCCTCCGTTTCCTGTTCAAGAATCACACGATGGGAGTTGATCGGCTGCTGTCAGGTTAATGTCATCATGAATTAAGCGTTATCCCGGCCTCCCTCTGAGGACATACGGAGATGCATCGCAGGTCTGACGCTGGGTGTGCGTATGCATATTGTGTTTTATATTAGCAAAGCTCCAATGGCCCAGACCACCTAATTTCCTGGCTTTGTGCCTGGGCCACACAGATAAATTAGCCATCCGTGCAGCTCTCTCCGAGCCACACAAACACGGCAGGAATAATCTCCATCAGCTCGGAGCATTAAACGAGCGTTGATCTTCCACACTGTGCAGATGTTAATGGAGGCTCTGCTGCTTTTTCTATGAGTCAATTAGGGGCATCAGCCAGGAGTGGGAGCACAGGAGGACACATTTAAACCACATCTGTGTCATACGGTCATGATTGTGTTGTTCATGTTATGCTACAGAATAATCTACACATTCAGAGTTTGTTAAATAAAGCATTGGTAATAAATTACAGCCATAGTTTATACTCAAAGACCAACATAAAATGAGTATAAACTTTCACTTAAATTACCACTTTTACACACACAGTTGTCAATTTACATGACAGCAGCTGTGACATATTCATGAATATTGATGCATATTATGAATAATTATGTTTACTTGTGCTTGTTGAATGAATACAATTCTGGAAGAAAACACTGAGTGAATGGAGGGCAGCAAAAATGATGGAGGGATTATTCAAAAGGAAGTTAGATGACAAGATTGAGACAAAATTCTCACGTCTCTACGCTGATATGAAGTCACAGCAAGGAGATGCTTAGCTTAGCATAAACACTGCGGCAGCCTTTGTAGTTGGGCAAATTTGCGTTGATCCATTGACTTTGTGTTCTGTCTCTCTCTGCAAGAAAACTAAAAAAGGGTGTTTCCCAAAACATTTTTTTTCTGCAAGGTCCCCCATACATGATCCTCAGTGTAAGTTGAAAGATGGGTGACATGTATGTTATACAGAGCATGTTTTGTAACCACCGAGGCCGACAAGACGTGCCCCCAGTCAAACAAATAAATGACAGCGGGTGTCCCTTTAACCCCACTCAGCCGCCCACCTAGCTTCTGCTAATACACTTTATTGACCAGTCAGGCAGCAGAGGTGACCCGACGGCTCTGGAAACAACAACCACTTAAGGGCTATGGGCTTTGTGATCCGCCTCCCTGCTGTTGAACGGCTCTCATCGTGTGATTAATCGTGTGTGAAGCAGGCTGTGTGTGTTAAACTGGCTATTAAGAGAATACGTTGAATGAACAGCAACATGAGAGCAAGTATATACCTTTTTATATGACATACAATGACATAAATGCATGATTCCTTATGATAGCAAGGCCTTTGAGAGGTGCTGCTATTACACAATAAATTATCTTACATTGACAAAAAGGTGTCTAAATGATTATGATATTTTTTAATGAACTCTACTAACGAAGTTGTAGACATTGCCTCCTATTGTAGCTGTATGTGGCCTCATTTCATACAGGAAACAGACTTGTTATCACTGGCGTCAAGTTTGTCACGTTTGACAGAAACCAAAGTGTGAATAGATGTTGAGACGCTCTAATGACCTGCTTTCTGTTCTGTTCCATTTGTTTTATTCAAATATGCGTCAATAATTCCTTTTCCTCAATAAAAACAGGCTTGTTTTGTACTACAGTAGAGAAATAAAGCTTCAGGTGGCAACATGAGACAGACTCATGGAAGATGACTGATTTACAATTTGTTCAAACTTGCTACCATAGAAATCTTATCAGTTTCCTGGAAGTCTAAGTTCCTGCAGTTGTGGGCTGATGGGTTGAAGCCAAGTCATGTTCTGAATGCTCAATTTACACAGATGTTCATGTTGATGATGTCATGATGTTCAGATTAATCTGCTCATCTACTCATGTTTTAAGATTATACCTGAAATGTCTCGCTATTTTGCTCCACAGGCTATAATGTTTTTTTTTTTAAATAATACTCTACAACCTGCAAGAAGCTTTATATTTATATGATATTAATATGCTGTTCTCCTCTCAATATGTTCATTATGTTACTGTAGCTCATAGGGGTTATTACAATTAAAGCTTCAGTAGACAGAACGTGTTTGGCATCATTGGGCAAAAACTCCATAATAACCTTTCAGCATATTGTAATTCAAGTGTTCTGAGAGACTTCTGCACCTCCTCATGGCTCTGTTTTCAGACTTTAAAAAATGTAGCCCGTGACGGGAGACTTTGACCAATCACAGGTCATTTCAGAGAGAGGGAGTGTTCCTATTGGCGCTGCTCCGGCTGGTGGGCGGTGCTTGGTATTTCCTCAACTTGATCTCAACATGGCTGCCGGGTCACAAACGTTCTCATTTTATAGCTAAACCGTACACTACAAGATGTTTCTGAAAACATTTGAGGAGAGAAATAGGCATTACAATAACAGAATATTGATTCATATTTGATCAGCGCTGCCTAGTTTAACCGTTTGATCGGAGTTTGTGAGTGATTGACAGCTGCTCAGAGACGGCAGACTCCAGATCAGCTCTGACTGGTTGTTTTCCTCCGGTCTGTGAAATCTTGCAGATGCCGTTAGGAGCACCGGAGGACACCGGAGGACACAGAGACACATGCTTTTTTTTCAGATTACCTGTCTCATGTGTTACTGTTGGGATATAGTGACTGTTTTATAAATTATATATCGACCCACTGCTGCTTTAACAACTGAACTGAGACACAGGCGTTTCAATAAAGGCCACCACAGTCGGTGTAAGTTAACGTTCATAACTGGCTATTTATTAAGCAGATATACTAAAACTCTTGAAGAAAGGAAGATGAGAGAACAGTCACCATGTTGACCACTGAGAGTACTCGACCTGTGAAAAAGATGACACAAACCACACAGTAATAAAATGTGCCACCACAAACCATGACACCACCTTCACCACCTCAGAGCTGAGAAACTATGCAGGATTTGAACTTTTTCTTTCTCCGTACAACTACTTCCATCACTTTTTTTGTGGTGCAACACCATGAATGTCCAAAAGTGTCCACCATTATCCCCTTTTGTATGACTCATTGCATCGAGACTACAAGACACTTGTTGTTTGAAGCATATTGAGGCCTTAAGAGAACCCCCAATCTGTTCCAACTAATGGTTTCCATTTCTATTAACTGCTAAATGTTTATATTTACGGCCATAAAGCGTCTGTTATTAAGGCCCCGACTGCAGGATCACAGATTTCAGGTCATTCACTGCCAGTTAGTCAAGAAGCTGTGGAAACTGAATGAGTCACATTAGGACAGATTCAAAGTGTGCCCTGATAGTGATCGTGAAGGAACCAAAGAGCTTTTAATTTGAGGGCCTTGCCCTGCAGGGCTGATAACCTGGAAACTCCTTGTAGGCAGGCAGTGTGTAAGAGGTACAATCACAATAACTTGTTTCATTCATTCATTGCACTTCCTACAACTAAATGCCTAGATGTCTTTTAGGATAACAGCCGCATGACTCAATGGTGGGCTTTTATTGCAGCAACTCCTGCGCACACACAAGCTATGAAAGTAAATGATGCTCGCCTATTTAAGGAGTCACCACGGATCAAATCAGCTGCCGTAATGAGCTAGATGATACACTTTACTGAAGCCTACAGTGAGATGACACATCTACATTGGTGACTCACAGCTGTCTCACACACTGTAGGAAACATCTTCATTATCTAGAGGTTGTTTAAGGACAGCTGAATAATAGACAGAGATATTCTAGATATGTTTCTTTATGATTCATATTTGACGTGGCTGTATCTGTTCTATCATTTCACTTCCAAAAAACCCCCCCAATATAAGCCACCTTGAATGACCTGTGTGATCTAGTGTGACGTCTGAGGATGTGGATGAGAGCATGTGGGCCGCATGTGTGCTTAATGACATTCTTCACAGCCAGCTTCGCTGTTTAATATGCGCTGGAGTTGCATATTTACTTCAAGTCACGCGAGGTCAAGCTAGAAGATACAGTCTTGGTCTTCCCCAAACTCACTAAAAAATGCATTAAAGATCTTCCTAAACACTCTGACTGAAGTAAGAGTTAATGTTTTTGGACAGCAACATAAACTAACTTGTTATGTAAATGTGATAGCACAGCCGTCATAGTGAAAGTGAAAGCATTCCAGCTTACACAGGCCCAGTCAGCATATTGTAATTCAAGTGTTCTGAGAAACTTCTGTACCTCCTCATGGCTCTGTTTTCAGGCTTTAAAAAATCTAGCCCGTGATGGGAGACTTTGACCAATCACAGGTCATTTCAGAGAGAGAGCGTTCCTATTGGCTGTGCTCCGGCTGGTGGGCGGTGCTTGGTATTTCCTCAACTTGATCTCAACATGGCTGCCGGGTCACAAACCTTCTCATTTTACAGCTGAACAGTACACTACAAGATGTTTCTGAAAATATTTGAGGTGAGAAATAGTCATTACAGTAACAGAATATTGATTCATATTTGATCAGCGCTGTCTAGTTTGACCGTTTGATCGGAGTTTGCGAGTGATTGACAGCTGCTCAGAGACGGCAAGGCTCCAGCTCGGCTCTGATTGGTTGTTTTCCTCCGGTCTGTGAAATCTTGCAGATGCCGTTAGGAACACTGGAGGACACCGGAGGACACCGGAGGACACCGGAGGACAGAGGCACGATTTCTTTCAGATTACCTGTCTCATGTACTACTGTCAGGATATAGTTACCGTTTTATAAAAAACACTTTTTTAAATCATATTTACTCCAATTTGCCAACTGTTGCTTTAAAAGAAATACAGTCATTATTGCCTTAAATGCTACTTTAAAAAAGACACACAGATACCATTTTTGTTTTTCTTCCTTTAATTGAAAGAGCACATGGTGATTCATGCACTGAACGGGTTACATACATAACTGCATTCTTTCAAAACAAATACCCGGATGTGGATATCAAAGATAAAATATGACTGCATTCCATTTTTTCCTGAAAATGTGTGCGCACATAAGTGTGTTTCATCATTCGTTTAATGTCAACATATAAAAATGCATTATACTCTTTTTTTTTAAATGAAAGGTAACAGACTAAAGCACTTCTTTAAGTTTAACAAAATCTCATTTGTTCAAGGCAACAATTTGACCCATTATTAAAATCCTCCCATCACACATTTATTTCTGATGAGCTTTCATAATTACAGAAGTAATGGCTTTATAACAAGATAAAATAAAATTCTGTTTACTGAATTCCTCTCCTTGAGTTTTGTCTGAACAGATGAATTCATGTTTTGTTTTTTTTAATCTTTCAATTTCACACAAATACGTTTAATTTAAAATTACTTTCTGTGCTGTCACACAATATTTACTAGAAACTAATGGCTATAATCCTCAAGCACAAGAAAAACATTAGAAATACAGAAAGGCAGACGGTGCATCACTCTGAACAGGTCAAACTTAATCAAATACATAAAAAAGAAAACAAATGTACAAAACGGTCAATACATTACTCACTGAGGAAAATGGCAGGAAAAAATCCCTTCAACACTTCAGAGGTAAAATATTTTGAGGTATGAGTGTTCATATATTTATTGATATGGTCTGGACTGAAGATATGTAAACAACCATTTCTAACACAACACAGCATAATACTTCAGTATAATCCTAACAAGTTAAACCCTTCATATACAGAAATGTACTACTAAAGAATATAATATGTACAGCATTATACAGTTAGTCTCTGAGACCATGTAGGCACAGTGGATTGGCACGCTTTCTTTGTAATGTGTTTGGTAGAGTAGGCAACTCTTTGGTGCATAAAACTGTAGCTGCTGGGAGGTAAATAGCATCAGATCTTGTGCTGTCAGCTAAACTTTGAAGGCCATCATCCATTTCCAGTCAGTTTAGGGATTTCATCATCAGTCTCTCCGTATACTGATTCTCCCGCTGTATCACACATCTTGCACCCGATTGTTATCAGACCATTAAATAGGCCTTATCAGTCGCTGTAAGCACCATAGATGTGGGTCAGTAGGGGCCTACTACGCCTAGTACGTTGTAAAAGTGAAAGTGAAACTTAAAAGCAACACATTCTAACATATTGTAAAACTGAATGAAATGTCATGTTTTGAACACAAACAAAAAGGCTTCTTTAGGTTTAAGCAACAAAACTACAACTTCTTTAGGTTTAGACAATAAAAACACTTAGTTAGGTTTAGGGAAAAACACTGTATTTTGGGTTAAAATAACTATCATAAAGACGACTACACATTGTTGGTTTCACACGAGATGCGAACTCCAGTCTCCTGGGTAAAAACCCTGTGTTTTGTGTCCCCGACCTCCATCCCATGTGGAGATTCACATTGTCTATACTACAGCGCCTGACTTATGCTTCTGCTCCTGTCATAATTTGGTGATCTACCATGTACATAGATGATAAAACCTACTAGTGGGTGTAGTAGGCCCCTATTGACCCACATCTATGGGGCTTATAGCGACTGATAACGCCTATTTAATGGCCTGACAACAGTCTTGGTAAAAATCTCCCAAATTCTTCAAAATGTCCCTTTTTCAAAATTTTAGAACTTGATCACCATGCTTATCCAAACGTGGTTTTGGAAAAGTTTTTCATAACGTCAAGCGCGGTAGAATAGTCCTAACGTCACAGAGTTTCATTTAAGCCAATACTAGAGTTGAGAGGTTTCCTCCTGACAGCAACATTGGGTCCAAAAAGGCAAAATAAGATGTTGAGGAGCATTATTCTCGATAGGTGTTCCAAAACACCCGCATTTAACAACTCTTAACTTAACACTTATTGCATGAAAACACCGTTAACATAACAGGGAGCATTGCCAGAGTGCACTTCTCTTCATGAATTGAGATTAATATGGACTTTCAGTGAACGTTTTTTAGAAGACGACATCTCGAAAGCATCTGTAATTTCCTTCTTTTGATGTAACGAAAATTCAAATACAGTATGAACATTGTACACAGCATCGGCACATATATTTTTTACAAGCATACAAAGCAAGAATCTAACAGCTACAATCAAAATAAAAACATAAATAGATACCTCATACATTTATGAATAATTCATTTCAGTCAGAGATGCAGCTTGTCTCACAGCCTCTAATAACATCTAATGGTGAGGAGATATGGCAGTTTTTGAGCCATGACAAAGGCCAAAATGTGGCCTGCAACAGACTAGGTAGGGGCTTGTTTTGTGCCTAGCCAATTGCTGGAAATGCTTTTTGCTATCAGTTAAGAGGAGTGAGGAGTTAGCAGTCAATGACGGTATAAAACAGTCAATAAAATGAATGTTTTTCAAAAAGTGTGAATCACTGTAACCACGAGAGGTCCTTGAGCAAACAGTCGTAAATGAGCATCAAAAATATCAGGCTGATGGGTTCAGCAGTATGCCAGATTAGCTCTAGACAGACAGACAGACACCTAGAGGAGATAACAAACTTAATATCTATCTCTATGCAGATGATACACCGGTTTATCTATTATTTAAGCAAAATAAGCCACATTTAGCAGGTTTTTGGTCCACTAGAATGTAATATCAAGTTCTCATTGACATTTTAAACACTGGACCAAAAACAATGCTTAATGGGTTAACTCAAATATGTATTAATACTGTTATCTCACTGAATATACAGTATGTTGCTGTGTTGACCCCAAATGACTCCAAGACTGGCTCCTTTCCCTGGTTGGTAGCAAATACAGACCTGATTTTAAAACTTCTGCCATCACCTACAGAGCAGTGTGAGCTTATAACTGCGTCGTTGTGTCCTCACTGCGATTTGAAGTCCCACAAGTATGGTCAGCTGAGCCTACTGACTGCTGCAAAGTTCAGTTGTAAAACAAAAGGTGATTGTGCAGTGTTGGCCACAAATCATACATTTTGAGAAATGTCTTAATCTCTTTTTGTTAGGCACTCTTGATACTGTGTTCTGTCTTGTGTAATATACTGTACTGTACATCTTTATGTGAACATGAATCAGCAAAAATAAACAAATATATACATATTTCCAGTTTCTGACAGGCAATTGTAAACAAGACTAGTTTGTCTCTAAATAATGTTCTCTCTGCAGAGCTCTCTTAAAATGTTTTCAAGCATATTGGAAACAGTTTTGGTTGTTGTGTTGTTATTTCTGGATCTGAATGATGAACTTATTTTTGTTTACTCTATTAAATATAAAGCAATAACATGCATTGTTATACAAGGAGCTGCAACTCAAGATATGTACATCTTTGCTGGCTTTTGTGGATTTACATTTTCCAGCCTCTGAATGAAGGCGAGCGGCGGCGTGACGTGGAGAAAAACCTGTGAGGGAGAACGGAAAATGTTCAGGGATGAGAAACATGGAAACAGGACATTATTATTTGTTATAGTCTACTTACTACCAAAGTACTTCAGTCTTACCTGTTTATGGTCCACCGTGCGTCCTAGCCTGACACCCAGCTATGTGTGGTGGTCTTCACCCTCTGAGGAAACCCATGAGGCCCAGCTGCGGGGTCAAAGTTAAAGTCCAGCGCCCCACCGTCCATGAGGGTGTCGTGGAGGACAGTCTCCATGTCACATTCAAACCTCTCAATGGACATGTTGTCCAGGTCGCTGGGCAACCGCTCTTGGTGATGACCGTGTGGGTGAACTGAGTTGAGTTCCCTGTAGCCGTTGTAGCTTGCCGAAACATCATTAGTGTGCGCCGGGTGTCCACGGGGCAGCTGCGTGCATGTCCTCAGGCTGGTCATTCGAGGAGGGGCCCCTAAAAGACTAGTCAGACTAGTCAGGGGGATCATGTTACAACTATTCAAGTCTTGTGAGGTTGAAGGACCCTGTCTATGTATAGCTTGTGGATTTACATGAGGAACTGGGTGACACTGAGGAGGATTCATCATTTTTATTCCGTTATGACCCCCCATGTGGCTCTGGCGGCTGTAAGGCGGCATTAGGCAACCTCCCCTCCCCACCTGTGCATCCCTACTGGCCTCTGCATCGGAGGTCAGCAGCTCTTTGAGGAGGCCAGCGGGGCAGATAGGGATATACTGGTTCTCATAAGCCCTAAAGCCCGGCTTGGTCTCTGGAAGCGTCTGCATGGGAGCAGGGGGCAGCGAGTTCATCCTCACCGGGCCGTACATGCACTTACGGTAGTCTTTCTGCGGGTGGGGGGTCAAGCCAGCAGAGCTGTAGGGGCTACTCTGAAGCATGGCAGCATTTGATGGATGTGAGGAGTCAGAACCCAGCTGGGCGGGTTTAGGGGACAGCAGGTTCAGGTTATCCAGCAGACTCTCCATGACGTTCTCTGAGCCATGCTGACCCGGCATGGATCCGGCGACCTCGGACAAGCTGGGCAGTGTGGAGGTTATCTTGGTCCCCGCCGCTCCAGGGTACATCATGTGGCCGTCAGACTCCACGAGGTCATCCTGTTCAGAAGGGAAAGGTGAATGGCAACCGCTCAGGGTGCTGGCGTCAGAGCTGGTGCGTGTCCTAAAGGAGCTCCAGGCTTCAAAGTCCTCGTTACTGTGGGAGTTTGGGCTTCCCAGCCAGTTAGAGTACTGGGAACCGGGGCTGCCTGCTCCTCCCTCAGCTCCTTCCTGTAGAGCCATCTGAGGACAGAAAAACAGTAAAACTCACACACGCTGCCATCAAAATGAACAGTGTTTTATTAACTTACATCAAAAATGCTTATTCGCTCAGAGAACATTGACTCCACTCTCATATCTGAAGCTACCACTAGCAACCGGTGAGCTTAAAATAACAAATAACCTGCAAATAACTGTATTTTCTAAAATGCCAAACTGTTCCTTTAACCTAGATTCAGCAGAATTGTGAGAAAAATAGATGGCCAAACTCTACACAGATTGGTTTTATGAGTATGTGAGTATAATGTTAATAAAAAGGGGGACTGTACCTTTTTCTTTGAGGCCCTTCCTCTGCTCTTGGCAAACTTACTGTTGTTGTCCATGGACGCGGCTCTGCGTCGAGGTGACTTTCCGCTCTTTCCCCCCTCTGGGTTCAGCATCCACCAGGAGCTTTTTCCCGTTCCCTCGTTTTGTATGCGCACAAAGCGGCTGTGCAGGGACAAGTTGTGTCTGATGGAGTTCTGTATGGGGAAAGAAAAAGTGAATCATCTGTAAGTTATCTGCGGACTCACAGTTATGTGGAGGCTACAATGCAAAATATCTTGGTCAATATTGGAGCAAAAAGAAGCAACCGGTTGCTTTTCAGTGGGAATTAAATGAGAAGGTGCACTGCTGCAGAGGAAATGTTTGTCATTTTTCATACTGAATGGAGAAGAAGCTGGTTGTCGAGTGTGATGTCAAAGCCAGCAGATGAACAGGAAGTATGCATATGTCCATATCCTACGTCAACAATATTATTATGTCTACTGAGCCTTTTTCCACTCCTCCCTCTTCACGCTCTCCAGCAAAAGACATTAGTTACTTTGGCAGGAGGGAGCGAGGAATGGATGGATGGGATACGTGGTGTCATTTATTTCACTCTAAATAAATATTTGGTACCGTTGCAAGACAGATGTCAGTCAGTACAGCCAGAATACAGTATCTGTTACTGAATATAAGACGGCATCAAACAGACTAAATGCTCAACAACGAGTGAAGATACTGGTATCATATGAAACTTGAAAACCTAAGGAATCCATCGGTACCAACCATGTCATACTAGCTTGTCACGAAGGAGGATAAATAACGCTACAAACTTACGCTAAATTTTGGCGAGGAAAAACTGGCATGGCCATTTTCAAAGGGGTCCCTTGACCTCTGACCTCCAGATGTGTGAATGTAAATGGGTTATATGGGTACTCATGAGTCTCCCCTTTACAGACATGCCCACTTTATGATAATCACATGCAGTTTGGGGCAAGTCATAGTCAAGTCAGCACACTGACACACTGACAGCTGTTGTTGCCTGTTGGGCTGCAGTTTGCCATGTTATGATTTGAGCATATTATTTATGCTAAATGCAGTACCTGTGAGGGTTTCTGGACAATATCTGTCATTGTTTTTTGTCGTAATTTGATTTCAAATAATAAATATATACATACATTTGCATAAAGCAGCATATTTGTCCACTCCCATGTTGATAAGAGTATTAAATACTTGACAAATCTTCCTTTAGGGTACATTTTGAACAGATGAAAAATTAGCGATCAATGTGTGATTAATCTATGGGCAATCATGCGATTAAATATTTCAATGGATTGACAGCCCTCGTATATACTAGTGCCACCACCAGCTAAGCAAAGTTTATTTAAAGTTAGCATTTTAGTGACTATTATTAGCCTGATTAAATCATCTGGATGAGCACATAAAACTATACTGACGCTATTTTCACATGACTTATATGAGTCTCGTGCACGATTTGCAGACTAAGCCTTTTCTCGTATGATGTTAAATTTATCACATTAAAGTATTTAAACTTTATGTTGTTAAGCTTTTATTATCCTTGCTACGAATTGAACGTTTGCTTTGAAAAGTTCTATATTAGAGTTTATTAGGGTGGTCATCCTGCTGCGTCCTCACTGTAGAGCCATAATCGTGTTTCCTGTGATTTACACCATGTTTGATCTGCACAGCCCTATCCCACCTTCCCACCCTTCCACCAGCAGCAGATTAAAAAAACCTCCTGAATAAGACCGGCTGTATTGCTTTGGGTTTAACCAGCTTGCTCACTTTTTTTTGTACGTGGTCACGTTTGTCCTTGTGCTAACATGTATACACCTAAAGCCTCATTCAGTCCGTTCTCTCTAATGCTATGTTATGAACTCTAAAAAGGACGCAGAGGCGCCTCCTGCGGTAATTCTCTCAGGAAGAAAAACAACGATGGTTGTGGAACAGAGAGACGGTCACACAGGACACAGACGTACTGTATACAGCCTGGACGTAAAATGATGGCCTCGGATCGGGAGTGCAAATTAATTATCAGAACTCATATTATAGCATATCAATATGATTTATTTCAGGATGGCTCTATAAAGGGATAAAAATAAATACATTTCCAATAGCAGCATAACCAGGATGTAGGCCAGAATGACACTTCAAATAATTGTATAAACTTGAGAACATTGTGAGTATTGTTTTGGATGACTGTTCCCATACGAATGCGCTGAACCACAGCAAGTTTAACCTCAAACTGTACATCAGCAGTGGCCTTGTGAAGCCTGATCCTTAAGAGTGGAGGCTGTGCATGAATGGTACATTTTTTACTGAAAAAGAAAGCGGAGGGGAGGTTACAGAGTTCGAAGCGAGGATGGGGAGGGCGACAGAGGGAGATGTTTTTGCCGGCAGAGCTTGAGGTCAATGAGTTCACTGTGTGCTGAACACGAGCTCCTCAGCCCGGCGCTGACAGAGACGTGCAAACAGGTTGGATGGAGCGGGAATACAGAGAGAGTGACGTGCTGCTGGATCGGACGGTCTGTGTTCTGACTCACCACAACAGAACCCCCCCTCCTCTCTCCTGAACCGGACTCCTCCCTTCTCTTTCACTGACTTTTAAATAAGGCTTCCTGTGTCGGAGGACATCCTGCACATGCAGACTGGAGTTAACGCTCACTGCATGGCCTCAAAATGCTCAATCTGACTCGTGTTCACTTGATTCATGACCTTTTTCTCTCCTTTTTTTTCTCTTTTTACAAGATCTCAATCTGTAACCGAATACAGGAAATGAGTCATTAGCGGAGTACCTGAGATCTGAGCAGTGTGCTGCACAGATCGGTCTGTGAACCAACTTCTACTCCACTAACCAAACTGACACATCTTGCTCGCACACGGCTGAGATCACTATAGTGATATGCAAATGTTTGCAGCTCTGATTAGCACCCACAATAGATCACGGGCTGCATGACTGGGCCCTGGGAAGAGTAATTCTCCCCTCCGCCGGGGGATAATCCTTGTCTGAGACAGACCTCACCTCAGCCCAAAGAGAACAAAAGACATCCCCTGCCTCACTAATTCAAGAGGTGCCCCATTCACACATTATGTCTCTGAAAGCCCGACCCAAGGTGGCCTATATGCGTCATTGTTGCTAAACTTCTTTATGAAACATATTGTCACGGCCCTCAGTTTTTAACCGACTTTGAAGTAGTAAAATATGTCCACCTGTAGCTGCATGGCAGTTTGTGTGAAAGTGGGGCATTTAGAAATCTATATGCTCTTCATTGACCTTTCATGGCAACCAGGGAAGTTCCCAGGCATAGATTACGGAGGCCTGTAAGTGACGTAAATGTCTACGAGAGATCTATTGAATAATTAGAGCAGTCATCCAACACAAGCTTGTAGAAGAGTTAAGATGCATTACAGACAGTATATCTTATTACATAAATATTGTAATAAAATGCCAATTTGCCGCTCTTGACTTGAGGACAAAATATCTAGCATTGTGCTTGAGCGCTTAAAATATATACTGTATATATATATTTTTTTGTCAAATCTCTTTATTGTTTTTTGCACAGATATTAATAACATAAATTGTTGGCAGTAGTGTTAGCAATGGTCTGTGATTATCACGCATAAACCCCACTTCAACCTATTCCCCATGCATACCACGATATGAAAAAGAAGAAGGGAAAAAATAAATAAATAAATAAATAAATAAATAATACAAATAAATAAATAATATTAATCAAATTGAATAATTAAATAAAATAACTAAATTTATTTTCAAAATTAATTCTGCATCATTCCTAGCTTTGTAGCTACCAAAAATATTTTTTCGTTTCTTGCTATTAGCCTTTCATGAATCTTATGTGCTAAGAAAATATATATTATAATATATTAAGCTTATATAAAGCTCTGTGAGGGAACAAGATTTCTTGCTGCATCTGACACAAACTGGCTTAATGCTGAAGAGTTTTAACATCACACTGGTCCTACATGTAGGTCAGCTGGTGCAAGGATGCCTGACATGAGAAAGATCTTTTTGCTTCTGACAAAATCTATTTTCAGTTTGCCCTCAGAAATGCAACAAGTTGAACGGCATGCTGTAAATGCAGTGCAGCACAAAGCAAGTTCACCTGCTGCAAACCCAGTTCAGATACACTCAGAAGACCTGCGTTAGATTATAGAGAATCATCCACCATCTTACTATTCTTCAAGTGTACCCAATGATCTCTAAATCATCTGTGATCAATATCATGAAGACAAACTGCCTCAGTGTGAAGCGACTCCTCCTCCTGGACTTCAAAACAATCGAACTGACACAGCAGCTGTTTCTGGTGTAGTGAAGCATGAGGCTCGCAGTAACGGTTGCAGGAGAAGTAAACAAACAAGGCCCGGTTGGAGGGACAGGTGCAGCCACAGAGAAAGTGGCCTCACTTGTAACTGGTCCAAACGTTTTACATACGGCGCCAGACGCAACCACAGACAGGACAGAGGATCCCCCCAGGAGACCGACTGCTGGGGACCAGCTGCGGTTCAAATCCGTAATACGGTTTTATGTCAATGGTGTGGTCTGATATTTAGTTAGTGATTAAAACTGGAGGGAAAAGGAGAATCACTTTAAATTTGCATACATATAGTGGCTTCATGCAGCTGCAGTTATCACTAAAATGTTAAAGTGTAACTTTCTTATGTGAAAATTTGTAAATAAAACACATCCTTTGAGGTTTTGCTGCTACACCCTTCCTTAGTCTGGTATGACCACGAGCTTATGGTGGCTGATGTTAGCTAATGTTTGCACACTTTAGATATCACTATATCAGTTTGCTAACGTCATAACCTAACTGCTTCTGCTACGGTAGCATGTCACAGATTAACATTTCAATTGTTATACCACAAAAGAAAACACCAAGTTTATTAAAATGTTCAGTGACATGAAAAAAAGAAAGAAGTCAGCAAACTAATTGTGTAATATCAGTTATGCAGAAAGGTCTGCTTAAAGGGGAACACCACCTAAATTAAGAATTCCAATATGTTATTTCCATGGCCTCGGAAAGTTCAATCAATAATTGTGATCATGAGCTTCTCTCTCTCTAAAAGCCAGAAACCAGAGAAGTAAGTCTCAAACTCGTGAATTTGTGATGTCATCGGGTATAAAGTCTGGAGCTGCTCCATAGACGATGAATGGGAGACTGATTTTGTGGAACCACAGAATGTTTGTTTTCTTTCTTATACCCAAATGAGCTTTATTCTATCGTAGTGTTCTCACTTTTGAAACAGAAAATGTTCCCATATACTCCCCTGTGTCATCTAGAACATCTCTCCCCATTCATTGTCTATGGGGCACTTTATACTTGATGACATCACAAGTTTGAGTATTAGCACTCTAGTTTTTGGGGATTTCGGAGAGAGTTGTTCATGTTTACTTATATTTTTTGGACTGTTTAGACCATAGGAATAATATGTATGCATTTTGAAAAGTTCTCCTTTAAAGTTATCTAACATTAGCTCATATTAGCCACTGGTAATACCAGACCAAGTAGCTAAGGCTGTAGCAGTTCACTAGCAAGTGTAAGAATGTGTTTTTTCTTCGTTTAAAATTCACTTTAGGCTATATATTCTTACATTTTTATTTATTCTGCAGTGATCTAGTGTTGTTTTTTTATTTTCTTACTTCGAATCAGAGCGTCATTGACCTCATTGACCCTCAAAGCATTGTTTTTGGTTTGCTTCTGCCAAAAGCTTTTTAAACAAAAGTTGTAGTGAATGAGGAAACATGTGGAACAATTGGCCATAAATCAAAATCACATTAACAGTGAAATAAGGAAGTATGTTAATCTCTTTGGCTGCCATTGACTACAAAGAGTTCAGCTGCGGTCGGCTACACTTCTTGATGAGTTTGTTGGTCCTGGGACTTCTGCTAACTAGCTGATTATATATAGCTCAAAAAGTCAATGCACAGATTGGCTTCCTAATAGTCATATGTGGGCGATATGTCTGAAATCAGTATCACAATATGATGATTATTTTTTATAGTGATATGTGTCAAAATATGTCAAATGAATACAATCAGATAAAATAATGAATCAGATGTTCCACTGATATGCATCACATCTCTTCACACATAACCTAACGTAACGTAAAACAGAAACTTGAATATCTAATTATGTAAATTATTATCTTATACTGTATGATGACTCTCGCTGGGTGCAAATTGTACAATTGCAGATGGCTGACAATTAATCAGAGCTGTTATCTTTAATAACTAACTGCTGTCATACAGTATTACTACCACCACAAAGCCGTCAGATATGTGGTGTAAATAAGAGAATAAGAGAGAACAGCGCTTGCAGAGATTACAGTAAAAGGACAAGCCACTTCCTGACAGTGTCTTCCTGTGCACTCCTCCTCCTCCCCCCCCGCCTCTCCTCTGACCCAGGAAGTTGAAGAATGAGCGTGGGACCTGAAGTTTTCTGTTACAGGGCGGTAAAAAGGCGAGCGCTGCTGCTGCTGCAGAAGAAGAAGAAGAGCCCTCCGGCTCAGTGTGGAGACCGTGTCGCCTCTTGGTGGCCGCGGGCACAATGCAGGTTGCTTCATTAACGCTGAGCATCAAACTGAGTGACCTACTTCTGCAATGGCTTCAAAGTGGGACCGTGAAAAGGAACGGGGAGCTTTGTGTCAAGAGTTCAACTTTAGATAAACAAGGAGGGGGGCGAATGAGAGTGACGGACACAGTTAGACATCCTCACGTGATGCGCTATTAATCAAACATAATTAAATCATACTAAATATCCAGAAACACTAAGCCGATTAGAAACTTGATCTCTAATCTTTCTCTGAGAGTGACACACATTCTTTGCACACTTTACAGGGTAAAAAGGCCAACTGTTTTTTACAGGATTGGACACTAAGCTCAATTACTTCTGATCCCGTTTCTCTTTCTTCACATATTTCTTCGCCTCCCTCGGCACCCACGTCCTTTATATTTTGCATAATGGATTTGAGGCCAGGTTCTCTCTTTGTGAACATAATATGGAGGGGGGATGATTATCCTGTGCAGGACTGGAAGACAATGCAGAGAGCCACATGCCACAGATTCCACAGGCTCACACATGTGTAGACAGCAGCGGACTGTACACGGGCCTCCGCTCACAGCCAGCCAGCCAGTCAGCTGACTGCTCCCCTCCTTCCCTCCAGCCACGGTCGCTCCTCTTTGAAAGCCCTGGCCCCAAGCCTCCCTTTCTTCATGGGGTTACTTGAAGCTTTCAGTGGGCCTCTTAAGTTAAGGGAAGGCCTCCCTTTTTAACCTTGTGATCCCAAGACAAATAGCTGGCAGCTATTCAGGTTTTTTTGCCCTCATTTTTTTTCAGGCGTCACGAAACTGAGTTCATAAACCAACAATTCAAAAAATGTCATTTGATCTGAGGGATGTTAAATTGAGATTTGTCAAGTATTTAATACTCTTATCAACACGGGAGTGGGCAAATATGCTTCTTCATGCAAATGTATGTTTATATTTATTAATGGAAATCAATTAACAACACATAACAATGACAGATATTGTCCAGAAACCTTCACAGGTACTGCATTTAGCATTAAAAATATGCTCCAATCATAACATGGCAAACTGCAGCCCAACAGGCAACAACAGCTGTCAGTGTGTCAGTGTGTTAACTTGACTATGACTTGCCCCAAACTGCATGTGATTATCATAAAGTGGGCATGTCTGTAAAGGGGAGACTTGTGGGTACCCATAGACCGATTTACATTCACATATCTTGAGGTCAGAGTTCAAGGTCACAGTTTTTCCTTGCCAAAATTTGGTTGGTACCGATGGATTCATCAGGTTTTCTGGTTTCATATGATACCAGTATCTTCACTCAATCTTTAAAACTGAGCCGCTACAACCGTAAAATCACAAGTGCCGTTAAAACAAATTTGCGTTAACGCGTTATTATCGCGTTAACTTTGACAGCCCTACTACAAACCAACGGCTATTACGCACTTCATAACCTTTAAAAAGTTCAAGTAGCTGTTGATAAAATGCTTTCATGTTTTGAACTGAACACCTCAGAAACTCTGCGCCAGTTAAACTCCGGGGTGCTACTTCCTGTTCCATTATTTGAGGTCACAGTTCACTGAGAAAAACAGTGGCAGTACCAGTAATAGATGGTAAAGTACCTCGCATGCTGCACACTGCCACTCATACACCCGCCAGTATCCCAGGGGAACCAGTCCTCCCAGTTGGCAGGGGCCCCTCTCTTGTGGTAAAGGCATCATGATCACCACACAATTTTTTAGAGGGAAAACCAAAAAAATCCTCCATGACATGAGGGAGACAGGAAGCTCTCACTGCAGCAGCAGCGTCGCCCTCGTCCTGCCCTCCACCCACCTTCTAGGTGGAGCTGTATAATCACCGAGTTTCAAACTCAACGCCCTCCACCCACCATGAGGTCTCTGGCTTATCTCTATCTGTCATTACAATCATGCATGTGGATTCTAAAGTCAATACGAGGGCCAGGATACGACACAAAACAGAATAACAAGCAGGCTGATGATTTCTTTTAGCGGGCGGCGGGGAACGCTGAAACGGAATAAAATGCCTCCACATAGAATCAGACGAAGAAAACACGATCCATGTACATGTCTCTCTCCTATTGGTTCCTCCTCTTTTTCCAGCCCTGACCCTCGTGTTTTGCAAGGCGGGGATGTTAACACATGGCACTGTTTTCCATCCACTCTGCAGGAAATGCATCATAGTTCATTGTGGGGGGGACCGTTGTGTTTTTTTAACAGGAAAGTGTAAAAATAACTATTAGCCGGTGGTTCCAAGGCCCGGCGAAGCGTGCCAACATTTAGGATCGCAGAGGTTGAAGTGGTGATATCAAAGATAAACAGGCTGGTGCGATTGTTATTGAGTTCATTTGCTGCTTTGTTGAATAGCTTTTTTAAAAGTCTACATGTTATAGGTGGGCCTACCAAATTTCATAAATATAGATGAAACGTACCACGAGGCTGCTTAGATGAAATTTTAAATGTAGCACTTTTAATGCCAAGTTTCGTGAGTATTCGAGCATCACTAGCTCCTAAAAACAACTTTGTTTTTCATGGCGAACAATGCTCCTCTAACACGGGACTGTGAGTAAAATTCTTCCTTAAAGTAAGAACAAAAACCCAACATTGGGCCCTGACACATATCGGACAGTTTGGGGATTGTCGGTGAGCGTCCATCGGACTCGTTTTTTCAGTGTGTCCCGCACCATCGGCTCTAGTCTGCCCGTGTCTGAGATTTTTCTGCGCTGGCGACGCTCGTCGGTGAGAGAAATCACTCTGATTGGCTGTTCAGCTTCAACGAATCGGTGCACGAGAAGAGAAACGGAAGTGAGACAAGAGAAGCCAACAAGTAAAGTCAAAAAGAAGAACACATTTTTCATCTTTATCTCATCTGATCATTCCGACACACAGATATTTTCACAACAACATGGCCGTCTGGAATGAAGCTAAGTGGTGTGAGAGAGAGTGGTGTCGGCAAACGCCTTTTTAATATAACAACGGCTTCTACAGTCCTCTGTCTTTTGGTTTCAGTTTTTGAATGACAAATACAGACTACCACAGCCTGCTGGTGTGGAGAGTTATTTCATCTCACACAGGCACAGAACGTACGTGCTAACTGGCCGTCGGCTGTAGTCTTTGCGGTGTGTTCAAGCGCAAATTTTTGGCCAAGATGAAGGCGACGTGAGGCGTGAGGCCTGCCTTGCCACAATTTCTTTGATGTCAGCTTGGTGTGTCCCAAGCTTTAAGGTCAGCAGAGTGAAGTACAGTAGAAAACTACAGCATAATGAGTCAAAGACACTGAGATGTTGGCTGAGTTTGATTGAACTCATGGATTGATTGTTGTAGCTATTGTTGGTTTATAGACATTTATCAAAAACTGTGGATTCTAAAATCAATAAGAAATAGTAAAGAACCGGCCGTTGTTTCCAGATCTTGGTGCAGAAAGGACTCCCGGCCTATGAAAACTCTCTGAGCTCCATTTGAACAAACACCTTCAACAGAAGGCCCGAGAGAAGGAAGTGATCGGATAAAGAGCAGCGTAGCGATCCCTTTCTCCAAACTGAGGCATCCGCTGAGGAAACTCTAGAAGACCGGGACACAAAGATATGAGCACAGAGCTCAGGAATGGAGGATGTTTGACGTCGTTCCCAGCATTCCCTTCTCCCGAGCCCCTTCCCCTCCGACACACTCCCAAACACTGATTGAGCTGTTTGTGTCGCCTCCTGTTATTGTCGGAGGGGAGCTCTGACCAGTTTACTCCACGCTGCTTAAAAACTGACTACGTTCCCACCAACCACTGCACCAGTGGTTCACTACACCTACTGTACAAGTGTAGTTGAAGAACTGCAGAATGACTAAGAAAAGGAGGAAAGGGAGGTTTAGCAGAGGCATAAGTCATAATGGAAGCTGCGATCGGGCTTTTCACGAGAGGGTGTTAAACAATGGAAACTATATTTGATTGAGGTTCACAAAGGCATTTCCTGACATAACTTCAAAATTACATCTCACGAGAACGCAGGAGCTACAGGAAGGGCTGCAAGGATGACATATGAATTGGACTGTGCAGGTTTTAAATAGCGTCTATTTTACTTTCTGTCTGCTTTTTTGCCCACAGTTCATTTCTATCCACCACGGCTGAGTAACTTCCTCACCCGGCGAGACAATATTAAGACCCGGATTAGCGTGTTTGTACAGGCATTAGGCTACTGCTTTTCCCCCTTGTGCTAAATATTTCCAATACATTTCCAGGCCAGAAAGCACAGCTTTGTACCGGGTTTTCCATGACTGTGGAGACGCTGCACAGACTATGAGTCAGTAGTTATAGTGGATAGGCTGTTCCCACTAAAAGGTTTGCTCAGGAATAGGAAAAGGTAGATCTGGAATCTGTTGAGAGGTGTTGACAGGTGTATAATGAAGCTTAAGATTGCTGAAGAATTTCTCCTCTCTGTTCTAAACATGTCCATTGTTTTTGCAGTGTTGCAGACTGTACAGTGAGAATTATTCTCAGGCTCATGTATGGGATGTTTACAGTCAGACTGAGAGCTGTGCATTTCCTCACTGACACAGCAGAGAGGCGTGTGCTGCCACTGACAGAGGAAACCACTCCAAAAACTTCAAAGCTTACTGAGATGCCAGTTCAGTTCAGCAGCCAAACTCAAGAGTAACTGGTTGAAACCATGTTAACGGATCTTGCAAAAAACTACTTCTTTATAACCTTTTTACAAAACAAAAAAAATGTTTACTCTCTGGGAAAAATATTGTTTTCCTATTTATTAATAATTTCTGATGAATGTGCACTCAATATTGGCCTGAAATAAAAAGTATATAGAGCTTAAAACCAGCATGTATCTGCAGATCTCTAACGCAGAAGGTGCACTCTCTCTCTCAGTCATGTTGGACTGACTGACCACATTACAAAGAGTGATGTCACACCAGGTATTTTGCTGTCTGGGGAGGATAGGAAAAACACATAAAAACAACAACAACATAACAAATGGAATTCAGCCATCCTAGCCAGACATTTTAATATTTACACTGTGATGTTTTCCTACTATGACAAGTCAAAATGTCTTGAAAATGCCCCCTATATACAGTATTTCCTACAATACAACAATATTCAGCTAAATAGGGTGTTTTTAAACTGAGATTAGAGTGATTTAAGTGACCTTTAAGCAGGACTGCAGGGGAAATTGTATTATTTTTTTTAAATTTTTTACATTTATATTGCACTATCTGCACTATTTTTTTTATTGTATTGTCTTTTCATTAGCACCTATGGGATTGTCATAATCTAATTTCGTTGTACTACACAATGACAATAAAGGGCTTGAATCTTGAATCTTGAAATTAATTTGCATACTATTTAATGGACAAACGAATGAAGAAAAAGACAGATTCAAACATGCATTTATAAAACTTTGCTCTCTCTGCTCACTATAATGATAAAAAGTGTAAAATGTGCCATCATAATGTTTGCCTGCTGGTTTCTCAGTCTTTTTTTAACTGTACTGTGCAGATATGCTGCATTGAATTACACTTTTCTCCAGTTTTAAAGGAGTTTATGGTCACATCTAAACCATTAAACCAGTAGAGTAGAGTAGGAAAAACACAATAACATAACAAATAGAATTCAGCCATCCTAGCCAGCCATTTTAATATTTACACTGATTTATTTCCTACTGTGACAAGTTAAAATGTCTTGAAAAATGCTCCCATATACAGTACTTCCTATAGTACAACAGTATTCAGCAGAATATAGGATGTTTTTATACTGCTGTGTTGAGATTAGAGTGATTTAAGTGACCTTTGACTGCAGAGGAAATTAATTTGCATACTATTTAATGGACAAAACGACTGAAAAAAGGCAGAAACAAACATGCATTTATAGAAATTTGCTCTCTATAATAATAAAATGTGCATCAGACACTGATGAAAATGTGCCATCATACTGGTTGCCTGCTGGTTTCTCAGTCTTTTGAACAGTACTGTCTGTGCAGATGTGCACTGAATTACACTTTTCTCTAGTTTTAAAGGAGCTAAAGGTCACATCTCAAGCATCAAACCATCTCTGGTTCATCCTCATGCACGCATCCACTCACCTTCCAGCCTGCAGAGCTGTTGCTGTCTCCTTTATCCTTGAAGTAAGGCACGTTCTTCACCATCCAGTCGTAGATCTGAGACAGAGTCAGCCTCTTCTCAGGTGAGTTGTCTATGGCCTTGGTGATCAGGTCAGCATAGGACATGTTGCCCCAGGCGTTCCTCCGGGATGAGCTGCTCTTCCTCTGGCTGGAGCTGGAGCTAACCAGCGGTGCAACACCTGGAGGAGGCACCTGTTGCTGAGGCTGCAGCTGCAGAGGATGATGATGCTGGTGGTGGTGAGGATGTGCATGTGGATGCAAACCCTCTTGAAAATCATTGCAATGCACAGGTGGTTTCTGCTCTGCATACTCTTCGTAGTCCTCCTCCAGTAAGCCGAGGTTGCTGATGAACTCGGTGTTTGCTCCGGGCTCCTGCTGCACCGACGGAGCCGGGGATGATGTGTTGGAGCCGGCCGGGTCGGTGAGCTCCGGCCGGTGCAGGGGCCAGGTGCAGGAGCGCGGCCGGGAGAGAGGCTCGAATTCCGGGTCGATTTCAACCACCGGCTGCTGCGGTGGTGGAGGAACCTCGGCCATGTCTGAGTCTCACTTTCACTGTCTCACTGTCACTGTCTCACTGTCACTGTCTCACTGTCACTCTCACACAAACATAGAAATATGAATGGAAAAAAAAAATCAACAGGTAAAAAAAAGTGTTTCAAAGATTTCAGTTCCAAGCCAGACAAATGATTGAAAAATGAAAAATGAAAGGAAGTCAGAGAGTTGTTTGGTTGAAGGTCTTCAGTGAAGTTCACAGCATCCTGCACCGCCTGGCTGCAGATCTCAAGTCTGCCGCTCAGTCAGCATGACAGTCATTCAGCCTGATGCTGCCTTCAGGGCCCACTCACAGGATCCGTCTTCTGGGCTGTAACCTACAACTAGACGGTGCTTTCAAGTGGCTGGAAATCATGTCTAAATGGAGCGCAACTTAAAGGTCCCGTATCATGCTCATTTTCAGGTTCATACTTGTATTTTGCACGTTTTCATTTTTTTTTTTACGTGTAATGATGTATATTTGTGACATCATAAATGGACAGAAATCCAAATGGCTTGTTTCAAACGCACAATTTCTGAATACGGGCTGTGTGTATTTCTCCGTATACTGAGCGTTTCGATAGTTTACCAGTATTTTTAAAGCACTTAAACCTGCTTTATAATATAAAAGACATGAAAATCTCACTTTTTACAATATGGGACCTTTAAATGAAATATGCATTATATGTGCAATTTATTTCTTTAGAATTTAAAGTTGAACTTTGACAATTAATTGGGCAATCATTAATCAGCAGAAATTCTACTCTTCATGGCATCTTAGACTTATTAGGAGCTGTGCAGATTACAGGGGAAACTTTAGAGTTTTCTGCCATGAGTTACTGTGAGATGCTACCGTGGTGTCCTGCATGACAGCCATCTAGACACAAATTAAAGTCTGTAGTGGCTAAGTTAAAGCTGCAGTGAGCAAATATGAATAAAAAAAATATTTTTAAACGGTCACTATATCCTTACCGTAGTGCATGAGACAATCTGAAAAAAAAACATATGTCCTCCAGTGCTCCTAATGGCATCAGCAAGATTTCACAGACCGGATATAAACAACCAGTCAGAGCCGAGCTGGTGCCTTGCCGTCTCTGAGCAGCTGTCAATCACTCGCGAACTCCAATCAAACGGTCAAACTAGGCAGCGCTGATCAAATATGAATCAATATACTGTTACTGTAATGCCTATCTTTCACCTCAGATGTCCTCAGAATCATCTTGTAGTGCACTGTTTAGCTGTAAAATGAGAAAGTTTGTGACCCGGCAGACATGTTGAGATCAGTTGAGGAAATACCAAGCACTGCCCACCAGCCGCAGCACAGCCAATAGGAACGCTTTCTCTCTGAAATGACCTGTGATTGGCCAAAGTCTCAGAAGACTGTAGCTCAAATAAATTAACACCAAACCCAGACAAGTTCAATGCACAGCATCATATTCAAGCTGTGGTGCTAAAACAATGCAATGTTATTCAGTTTTTGTCATGCAAATTTAAATAACTGCTTATCTTAAACCCGTAAGCTAACAGAAGGGATTTTCATTTACAATTCACCACGGAACTAGAAAAGACATCTAAAGTCCACTGACTTTGCGTTGCACGACATAATTCTTGCTTTGCTTTTGACGACATCAAGCTCACTCTGGCCCGCGCTTTCTCACACAGCGGTAAACATTTTGTCTCTAAACGCTATGAAAAACCCTCTGCGTGTATCAATTTATTTTTAGAAATTCATAATTTTATATTTGAAAAAAACAGAATATAGATAATAGTCTGGAAACACATAGTTTCCCATACTCTTCTGTTTTCCATACTTATCCAGACCTGGAAATTACTAAAAATCAAATTCCATACTGCGAAGGAACCCTGTTATTAATACCAGATTTACAACCATATAATAAAAGTGATCAATCATCTGCTTTTCTGCTACTACATCTCATTCAATTCTTGGGTCTCTTGTAATTCTGACACATTTTGAAGGCACCTAAACGCACCATAGAGGCAGAGGAACATACAGACTCCCTCTAGTGCTTTGACAGATTCAGAGAACCCACCTGACCACCACAGAGAACTGCTTCTTCAGAATAGCACACTTTGTGCCTTGTGGTTTTTCACAGTAAAATCTCTTTAAGGGTGTAATATTTCTAGAAAAGAGTGACACGTTTGTATCGTGTAGTTGGGTGTTTCCCCACAAATGGTCTTATTTCCATTAACAGCCATCAGTTGGGGTTTTTGGCCAGTTACTTATGATTTTGAAATCAATGCCATTACTTCACAAAATGTTTTGACTCTTTTTTTTTTCTTATTTTTGAATCACAGAATCATATCCTGTTTTATCATACCGGTTAATACACATTTTACTGCATTGCAGAGGTAGCTTTTTTTTTATTGAAATATCTTAGGGATGCACCGATCCAACTTTTTCAGCCCCGATACCAATAGCGATACCTGGGCTTTGGATATCATCCGATACCGAGTACCGATCTGATACCAGTGTTTAATTAATAATCTGTATGCCTCACTGTGTGGAAGTGACTCGGATCATTCTGTTATGTGTAAGTCAACATTAAGCTTGTCTTAAACATTGCTTTCCTAACTTTGTACAAAAAAATGTGTCCAATAAATACATAGATTTAAATTTACTGAATTGTAAATAATAAATCGTACACCAGCAACTTGGTAAAAGGAATCTTCAGAATTAACAGGAATTATATAGTGTGAACCTGATTAATGCAGGAAGAAATTGGTAAACAGGAATTAAAATGTCAGTATATAATGTATATAGTATATAAACATAGACTTGAATAGAATAGATCTGCCCCGTTGTCACTGATATCCGATCCACCTTTTGAGTCAGTATCGGCCCGATATGAGATCCAGTATCGTACCGGTGCATCCCTACAATATCTGGGGTCTCAGCTTTGTTTTAAAATTGTTAGAAATCCTCACATTATATGACCACAGCTGTCAGTAGTGCCATCTAGTGGGTTATTTGCATATAAGACATGTCTGAGCAGGTGTCTTTCCACACAAAACACTTTTTTTTTGTACTTCATAACACATACAAGTAGGGAAGTGTTGCCAAAATCTTATCATGCCAATCATGTGTCTGAGGAAAAGTGAACAAAATGTGGAAATGAGGCACTCTAAAGAGTCACGCTCTCATTTTCCACACTTTCTCAGACAATAGATTACAGAGGGTGTTTTTAGACCAGATGGAATCTGCGTGGCACATTGTTAACAATTTTAAAAGCACTTCCCCTGCAAAGGGCAAAAGGTTCAAGGTCTTATTACACGCTCCTACTGTAAACCTGATCTGAGGTTCAGATGCTTCACATAAGTTGTACTTGTTTTACGACCTGCCAGGGAAAACACCATTAATCACGATCGCAGGTGTTTGTGTGACTTTTGACGCAAAAAGAATACAAAAATATTTTCAACAACCTGTTTTCTTTGAATGTGAAGGTCTTTAACAATGAATCCATTAAAACTAAAGAGTCCACTGTTGCTGTTTTTTAATGCAACATAATCTCCAAACATGCCTTGATACAAAACTTCACCTTTTTTTATCAATATCTGAGTCAAGTTAACCAGATATAATTCAACACAACGATGTTTGTACATCACTTAATGTCTTTTCATGTAATTGTGTCACCACACTATTAACACATTACAGTCAGTTAATCATCTGCACTAGCATTGGATTATGCAAATAAAGGAAGAAATGATCAGTGGCACAGTATTTGTGGGTAACTGGTACAAAATGAAATAAGCAAAAAGCCATGACTGTACTTTCGCTGCTTTATATGTTTGCATACTTTATACAAGCAACATTTCAAAAGTAGTTCTACAGTCTGATCAACATGTTAGAAACAGTAGATACTGTTCAATGTTTGACACCAGGACACAGACTTGATGCCTCTCCGCTCTAACAGGCCTCCTGGAAGAGTTTAGACATCCAACCTGTACGGGTAAAGATGATCATAGTCGCCCCTCTTGAGTGAACGGGTCTTACTTTTATCTGTCCACATTCAACAGATGTTGACAACGTATGCAACTGTCTTAAGCTCAGTTGAGGTAAACATCCGCCTCCTTGAGGACTTCCTCTTTCTGGTGGAAGTAGTCTCTGAACCAGGAAATGTGTTCCTGCTTCTGCTGGACTGTCTGGTAGGGGTTTTTAGACAGACCGGCCACCACAAGCTCCATGAAGTGACGCACTGGTCCCTGACGGGGAAAGCCCTCCTCCAGGTGTTTCTCTAAGAAGATGTGCTCATGGAACGGGACGCTGGCTTCCTCCTCAAGACCTGACATTGAGCAAGAAGACTCTGTCAGTGTGTCATTTTGTCCTTCTACCTCCTACATTTAGCTAGAATATGGTATTTGTTACTCACCAATTTCATTGTTGATCGGGTACTGCCACAGTCTCCCCTCTTTGGTCCACTGGATCATTTCCTCAAGCCCGTTGCGAGGTGTTTGGTTGATCGACAGAGACAGCTGATTAGCAAAGTCCATGTCCCATAGAGTTGGCCGTGCTGAAAATATTAAAGCAGCAATGTGGGCAATTTTGCAATTAAATTTTAGAGACCGCCTGCATGACAATAAGCATGAATGAAGCTCTATTTTCAGTACAACAGTTAAAATAATCTAGACAAATAACACCATAAATCATCCGCCGTAAACAAACAAGTCAATAAATAATAGAAGTCTAAATTCTTTATTACCAACTGCTGATTCAGCTTCATCTTGATCAGGAGTGGAGGAGAAGATGTTGAGTCTTTTCCCAGAGAACAAGTTCTTCCTAAAAAAATAAAACACACATTAAACACACGATCCATCTCAAAACCTCTCCAAGTACGAACATGACGAAAGTATTTACCTTCTCCGAACGCCGTCCAGCTCTGTAGTGATTCCTCTGTCGTGTGTGTATCCTCGCCCGTCGTCGTCAAACCGGATCTGATTCGATGGCCGAGCGTTCTGTCGGTTGGGAAGCCTCCGTACCTTCATGTCAGCGAGGATTACTCTGAGAAAATATTGTTGGATTACATGTGATTACAATTTTCCGTTACAGAGAATGAAAAAGCAGAAAACAATATCACAATCTTATTTAAATATTCGTTCCATTAATATTCATATACTAGTAGACACACACCCGAGGTTGTTCATGTCTCCTTTCTTCTGAGCCTCAGTGACGGTCTCGTGCTGCCTCAACTGCTTGAGCAGCTCGGACTCGGCCTGGCTGCGGTCAGGCAGAGTGGAGGCAGCAGCAGACGCAGCTGCAACCAGTTCAGGATCCAGTGTCTCACTAAAAAACACAACGGATGAAGAGAGACCAGAGCTTCAGGTATCCTCCCAGGATTAAGGTGTAAAGTACGTAACAGAATCAATGACAGTAGTGGCCATCTCATCATGTTGTGTTACAGCATAAAACTGAAAGAAAGCTGCTTTTTAACAATGCGATGCAACCTGATGATTGACTTCAATCCCCCTCTCACCTCTGTGATGAAGCCTCCACTGTAGCCTTCTGAAACATACTGATGGTGCTCTCCATATCTGCTGGCTTCGACTTGGGTGTAGGCTCATAACTTGTCTTCACTTTCAAGTTTTTCAGCTTCCTCTTATTAGTTACTTCCACCTTCATGGCTCCAAGAAGGTCAAGGAGACTCTCTTTCCCGCTCTTGGCTGCATCAGTCTGCACTTGTTTTGGCACTGCCACCACCTGGTCAATTTTAACATCCACCTGCTGCTGCGCGGTACCCTCATCATCTGTCTTTAACACCACTGGCTCCTCCTCCCTCTGTTCAGCCATCTTGATGACTTTGCCGTCATCTTCAGCTTCCTGTGTGACCAGAGTTGGAGTTTCTGTTGGCTCAGCCTCTTTATCTGCATTTGTTTTCTCGTCTTGATTAACGAGGGCAACATCGTCCTTCTTTTCACACAGCCGGACCGAACTTGTGCCGAGGGCTTTGACTCCACCTCCAAACCTATATTAAGAGAAGAAAGAGTTAATCATTATAGGGGTCTGAATCAGAAGGGATCACAGGAGTTTGAATAATGATAACATACAACAAATTCAATACTAAAACAATTATTATTAGGGGTGGGCAATACCGTCTTAAAATCATCATGATATAGCAGGGATCTTTTTGCAATATGATATTTTTGATGATAATAAAACACTGAAAAACACTTCATTACCAATTGCAGCAACAGACACGTCATTGTTTGGCTCTTTAGACCTCACATCAAATATTGATGAATATATTTATCTTGTTTTGAATACTTTTTCGCCAACCAAAGTAGAAAATCTTCTTCTTAACTTCGTCTGTTTTCACCCAGTGAAATATTGAGCGAACATAAAAAAGTATGATGTTGTTTCCATAAAATGTGACCCCACTGTACCTGAACAATAAATGAAGCAAATATGTGACAGAAAACACACAAAACTAAATTGTTTACAAACATAAATGTAGTTTAATATTTTTAATTTAAAGATATATTCTCAAAACTCTAAAAGAAAATCAAAATAAAGGTAGAGTGGGGGTCACATCTTCTTACGACAGCCGTCAGAAATTGGTGACCTTATGTGTTGCTGGCTCTCTGCGGTCAGAGATTTATGTAACACCTGTACATGGGAAGTAGAGACCACGGTAGCTTTTAAAGGTACCATATTGTAAAAAGTGAGATTTTCAGGTCTTTTATGTTATAAAACAGGTTTATGTGCTTTATAAATACTGTTAAACTATAAAAACGCTCAATATACGGAGAAATACACACAGCCCGTATTCAGAAATTGTGCGTTTGAAACAAGCCGTTTCAATTTGTGATGTCACAAATATACAATATATAGATCATCACACGGTTTTAAACATTAACATTCTAAATGTGTCCCAGTTTGTTTCCTGTTGCAGTGTATGTATATAACATCAGCTGACAGGAAGTAAACATGGACACAAGCTTTTACCTAGCAACGCAATTCCACTGCAATTCCGTTGCAATGCACTAAAACGGAGCGTTTCAGACAGAGAGTACATACAGGTATATTCAGGCAGACCGTATGAGGAAAATAATTTTTTTTTTTTTTTTTTTTTAAAAGGGACTGTTTGTAACTTCTTACACGTATAAATCACCCGGGTCGGTGTCCCATGTGCGCTCGCGTGTGTGGCTACGTTGTTCAGACTCAGACTCCAACACAAACTATACGGAAGCACCAAAACTGCAAAGTGCATGCGCGCACACTCCACACTGCAGAAGACTTCGTAGCTCTGAGAATATCTAGTGAATATACAGTGGACGTTTGTGCAGAAATAACTGCTGCAGCTCCTCCAGACCAACAGAGGTTTCCCGTGTCTTGTGAAGTGACGGGGCTCCGCAGAGAGAAACGTTATCGTCTCCGACCAAAACTCCGGTGTCTCCCCTGTTCCCTCCGGCCGCAGTCGGGAGGCTGAGGCAGGAAACGCCAACACTAGGATCAGCAGTGATTCATGGAGAGACCTTCGTCTGGTCGGCTAACATTGACGTGTGTCTCCTCACCGTGTTGAGCGATGCTCGTTCACGCCTGTTTAGAGCGAGCACAAGCCCGACGCTGACTTTCGTTGACTTAACAGCCACAGGTGTCACTGTTAACAAGCATTTCTGATTCTTACAAACAGTCCCTTTAACATTACAGCATGTAAACATGTTCTAGTAGAAACATAAAATACTAATATGAACCTGAAAATGAGCACGATATGGGACCTTTAAATGAATAAATCCCTGTCTGTCAGAGAGATGTGAAGGTCTCCTGAGTGCAAGGTGCTGGATGGGACCATCTTTCTCCAGCTTCATAGTTTTGCAGTTGTGACCTCATATAGACGTTACCATGGAAACGACCTGCCAGTGAGGCTCCTCCCTATTACTGCAGGTCGTTACCATGGAAACGACCTGCCAGTGAGGCTCCTCCCCATTACTGCAGGTCAAGTAAGCTAACAGCTAACATTAGTGTCCTTTATACAGCTTTTATGGAGATAAAACAGTTTCATGTAGTTTGTTGTCACTGGCACTGTACAAAAGGTTGTCTTAACTAAAAACATACATCCCTAAACAGCCCATATAAGTAGCAGATGTTAACTAAACACTCACATAATGTTCACTAACAGCTAGTTAAACTCACCTGAACACCGGAAGTGCAGCCTTGTGACATTTAGCTGGTAACACACACGACTCGTATACACTAACTGAAGAGTTTCGAGCCGTGAACACGGACCGGAATATTAATCTATACATGATTACTTCTTGCAAATGCCCTTCTCCACGCTTATGACATTTGTCTCCGGTGCTACAACATAAAGTCACCCAGGGAAACTCGAGGACAACATTAGTTCCGGGACAACATTGGTTCCGGCCCCCTGGGTTTATATTATACATTCATGGAGTAAAAAGGGTTCTTTCTGTACGGGAAACTGGCTATTAATCCACGTTTAATGTGAAACTATTTAATTGTGGCGTTAGTTATTTTAAAATACACGTTCTTTAACTGATTTTGTGATAAATTGCTATTCAATAAACGGTTATGTGAGGTTCTCAACTGAACTCTCGCGAGATCACAACCGGAAACGTGATTCAAAATGGCGAAGGAGCATAAGCGCTAAAAAGGAGGTTAATCTGCAAAACGTGAATTAAGTTATTAAGTTATTTACACCGAGAGATGGATATTCACACAGAAGAACTAGCTTTGCGGAATAACTACTGTTGCAAATGTCAACATTGACCTGTTTTTAACCGTCTAAGTTCCTGATTAAACACAGAAAAGGAAGAAAACAACTTCAGGTAACATGTCAACGGAGCTAAGCTGCTAGCATGAAGCTAACACACAGTTCATATTAAACAACTCTGCAGGACTTAAGAGGCTTTAAACGAACTCTGTGTATGTTGATATGAAGTTATTGCACTGGTGTGAGTATACTTTAGATGTGGTTTGTGTGTAGCTAGTTGGTTGTTATTCATTCAGAGAGGTTAACCCGCTTTAAGTGCAGCTCACTGTGTTTGTTTACACACATGAAGTATAAAACCTTTAAATAGTATTAATCCCTTAAGGGTTATTACATGTTGCATTGTAAACAAGATGCATCATTTAATCACTCAGCTCAGTGTGTTTGTTTACACACATGTTTTTGTTTTGTTTATTTGTTTTGCACAATTTAAGACTATACAACATAAAAAAAATAAATGAATAATATACAGTGCAGGAAGAGACAAAAAAAAAACACTGAAGCGTCCACCTAGAGACAAGATTAATATAAAGAAATAATATATTTTGTTTATTTGTTTTGCACAATTTAAGACTATACAACATAAAAAAAATAAATGAATAATATACAGTGCAGGAAGAGACAAAAAAAAACACTGAAGCGTCCACCTAGAGACAAGATTAATATAAAGAAATAATATATTTTGTTTATTTGTTTTGCACAATTTAAGACTATACAACATAAAAAAAAAAATGAATAATATACTGTATTGTTATTGTTATATATATCTTGTCTTAATTGTTTGTTATCACTATTATGTAGTCATATTATTTCTTTATATTAATCTTGTCTCTAGGTGGAGGCTTCAGATAAGCCCAGTGGGTTTTTATTATATAAATATTATTCATTTATTTTTTTGTTATGCCTTAAATTGTGCAAAAACAAATTGAAAAGGGAAAAAAAATATTAAAAAGGAAGAGGCAATAAACCCACTGGGCTTATCTGAAGCCTCCACCTAGAGACAAGATTAATATAAAGAAATAATATGACTACATAATAGTGATAACAAAACAATTAGGACAAGACATATCTCAGTGTGTTTGTTTACACACATGAAGTATAAAAGCTTATAAAAAGTATTAATCCCTTATGGAATTTTCCATGTTGCATTGTAAACAAGATGCATCATTGAATCAAAGTGGATGTAATCAGGATTTCTGGCACTGATAACAGACATTGTAAGTAACGTAATGCCCTTTATGTGGATATGTGGTTGAGGCATCTGCTGTAGAAATAACTAGTTTCTGTGTATGTTTGCGGTTGTTGTCCTGTTGCATTCGTGTTACTATGTTAAAGTGTTGTTTGGCTTATGGCATAAATAACATTTGTTTAATGAAAGTGTAATTTTGGTTTCAATAGAGCCTCTTGCACTTTGTGTATTGAGTTTCCCACAAGCTCTTTTTGCAAACACTAGCTGGAAAGATGTCATAAGGCTTTTGTTTTCAACATTGACTTTCTTTTTGACATCATCCCATGAAGCTGCATTGAAACACACAGTTGTTGTATGCACATTGTCCAACATCTCAGCAATGGAAACATGTAACTTCCTGAGTGATGGGATTGGCCTCTTTAGGGAGCTAGAGCTGCAATAAGACAGTGAGCCATTTAAAAGGCTGCAAAACTAGTGTCTCCTGAATAAGTGGAACACTTCTGTTTGAATTTTTTGTGTGTACATGTGAGGGTTGATACTCACAGACCGCTGTGTACTTTGTTAGCCATGGCAGAGGAACGTCGGCAGAAGCAGTGTTCCGTCGTCCTGCCCACAGAGTCCATGAAGGCCATGGCAGAGTCTGTGGGAGTGGGGCAGTTGCAGGAGGAAAGCTGCGCAGCCCTAAGTGAAGAAGTCAGCTACAGAATAAAAGAAATTGCACAGGTAAATCACAGATGATCAAAGCGGATATATTGTTTGTGGGTCCGTAAATTGCTTCGAAACCACATGCTTGATTGTCTTTGTCATATCTGATATATGAGCTTTATAATTGAATTCTGTTTGATCTCTCTCTTTTCTCCCTTTTACATAGGATGCTCTCAAATTCATGCATCATGGGAAGAGACGCAAATTAACCACCAGCGACATAGATAATGCTCTCAAACTAAAAAACGTGGAGGTAAGGGAGAAATTTGATAACTTTTATTGCTTAATTAAACCACTTGATGGATGGTGTTCGAAGGAAAGCAGGAAGTGGGTCTTTTGCTCTGATTTCTTTTGAACTTCTGCGTTCTAAGTAAATTCCTCTCGTTACAGCCCCTGTATGGGTTCCAGGCGCAAGAGTTTATCCCTTTTCGCTTTGCAAGTGGTGGTGGAAGAGAGCTTCATTTCTATGAGGAAAAGGAGGTCGACCTCAGTGACATTATTAACACACCGCTCCCCAGAGTTCCACTAGATGTGTCTCTCAAAGGTACCCAGATAATCAGTATTACATGTCATTATCCATCCAGAATATTGTCTTATTTTGACTGTAAGCTCATACAACATGCTTGTTTGTTAACCCACAGCCCATTGGTTAAGCATTGAAGGGGTGCAGCCTTCTATTCCAGAAAATCCACCACCAGGTGAGCCCTGTTTGCATTTTCTTCTCTTAAAAGACCAACAAATATCTGGAGGAAAAACTTAAAATTGGGTTTTATTTACTGCATTTCAGCACCAAAAGAGCAACAAAAGGTTGAATCGACAGAGCCCCTCAAAGTCGTCAAACCTGGTCAGGAGGAGGAAGGTACGATTCCAGGCAAGAGTCAGGGGACGGGTGCTGATGGCAAAGGTCAGTATCTTTTGTTGTATTCAAATTCAACTTTGTTCAGTTATCTTCTCCTGTCCCTCTACCTCGCTTCCTTCTCCCCTCCCTAATCCTTTATGATTATGTTTGTCTCCTTCATTCCATGTTTATATGTGTCTCTTTCAGGAAAGGATAAGGGTCTAATAAGGTTGAAGCCTCGCAGCACTCATGAGCTGTCTGTGGAACAGCAGCTCTACTACAAGGAAATCACAGAAGCGTGTGTTGGCTCCTGTGAAGCTAAGAGAGCTGTAAGTCCCGCTTGTCTGTCTGTCAGTATATATGGTTTATTTTATACATGCTGAGTAACAACGTAGTATTCTATTCTTGATTCGTTTAAAAAAAAAAAAATTACAGTGTGAGTTTCATTTATCGGCTATAAAGTAAAGAAATTATTGTGCAATTACCGAATTCTGCCAAAATGATCAAATAGTAATTTTAACCTTGTTTGTCATGTCACTTTTGTCTCATTTAGGAAGCTTTACAGAGTATTGCTACGGATCCTGGACTGTATCAGATGCTTCCAAGATTCAGCACATTTATTTCTGAAGGAGTGAGCATCTTTTCCCGCTTCTCACCTCATATAAAATACCCAAACATATCTCTGCTGAAAGTACTGACTTTATGCTCTCCTCAAAGGTTCGTGTGAACGTGGTGCAAAACAACTTGGCTCTACTGATTTATCTAATGCGGATGGTCAAAGCTCTAATGGACAACCCCACCCTGTATTTGGAGAAATACGTGAGTGTAGAAAACAAACTTGTATTATTTTTTATTTGAACGGTATAATCTCAACGTATACTTTTATTCTGATGATATCATTTTCTATCTGTACTTGCAGCTGCATGAGCTCATCCCAGCTGTGGTGACGTGTATTGTGAGCAAGCAGCTGTGTTTGCGACCAGATGTGGACAACCACTGGGCTTTACGAGACTTCGCTGCTCGCCTCATGGCCCAAAGTTGTAAAACCTTCAGTACTACGACCAACAACATCCAGTCTCGTATAACCAAGACTTTTACTAAGGTGGGTTTTTGTGTTTTATATTTTGTTCCCAAAAAGTTTGATATAAAGACAAGTTTTGTTAATACAGTCAGGTACCAGATATATCCTCCTCACTCAAGGATGTTATTGATTATTATGAATATTTTTTCTAGCCACAGATGCATTGTTTTGGGTTATCTCTTGTTATAAATAAATGTTACCCTCCTTGAATTTACACCACTGTTTAAAACACTTCACATACTAAACTAGACTGACATGTTTCCTCAGAGTTGGTTGGATGACAAAACCCAGTGGACGACACGTTACGGCTGCATCGCCGGACTTGCTGAACTAGGACCTGATGTGAGTGTGATTCTGTTTCCTCAAGTCTTCATCATTTTTACTCTTTTCAATCGGCACCAACCTCCTTATTTTTTTTTTTCCCCCCATGCAGGTGATTAAGACGTTGATCCTTCCTCGGCTTACTATAGAGGGTGTTCGCATCAAAACAGTGATGGAAGGACCGGTGGTCTCAAATATTGATAAGATAGGAGCTGACCACGTTCAAAGCCTCTTACTGGTAATACATTTGTGATTATTATGCACCGAAAAGTAGAGAACTTCCCACAGATTGATATTAACTATAACAGTGAAAGCATTTCATTAAAACAAGATGACATTCATCAGTAATAGTTTCTTAATTTGTATCAGACCAGTACTTACGTTTCATGGATACAAAATGTGTTTTGTTTTCAAAGAAACACTGTGCAAGTGTTATTGCCAAGATCCGACCACAGCCTGACAACGTGGAGCAGTATCGGACAGACTATGGTTACCTCGGACCCATGCTTTGCTCCCATGTAATGAAGGCCAGGACTCAAGCAGCACTGCAAGCTCAACAAGTCAACAGAACCACATTAACAATCACACAGGTACGTTTAATACTTTATGTAATACATTATGTAAATATAGTATGTTTAGTGAAGTATAAATAAATGTGAGAAAACTGGAAGGAAGTTTTTGAACAAAAAATAAAAAAGGATGTCATAAAACATTGATGTATTATGTATTATTACATATATCAGAGTTAATGTGGAGCATTGCAGAATGACATGTAAGTAAACAAGCACAGAAGCACACAGTTGGTCAATTATGAATGATGAATCCTTCTCTTGCAGCCTCGTCCCACCCTCACTGTCTCACAAAGTGGGTTTAGTGGGTCGGCAGGGCCACGCACTCCCAGCATCATCAAGGTTCCTAGCTCCCTCACCCTGATGTCCCCTCGACCAGGGACCCCATCGCAGCCATCTCCCCCGGCAACAAAGTACATCGTCATGGCAACCAGTGCAGGAAACGCCTCAACTCAGCAGGTTCTTTTCTATTGATTTTAATTCAGTTTTACACTCATCACAACGTTGCTCTGCAGCGCACCACTACAGGAAATCTCCACAGGGTATTATTTGAATAATAACCGAATAATACCCAGTGATTTTCGAATAGTATTTTTGCTTGGAATGCACATCCCTAATATATATATATATATATATATATATTTATTAAATATAGTTTTTATTGCCATCTCAATAAAGCAGCTACAATAACAATGTAATCATAATCAGTGACATTTTATAACAACATATATCTAATGTGTTACATTATGAAAACAGAAGCACTAATAAAAATGATTGAATACAGACATGAAACATTTATATTATTTATTAATTAATAATGTGATTGGTGTGAAAATGAACCGGTCTTGATTTTAAGGGCATTTCCTGAAACCCTTCTCTGTAAAATCTGCAAATCTTCATCTTTTTGTCTTCCCCCTAGGTAATCACCCTCAGCTCTTCCCAGTCCGCCTCATCGGTCACCAGCACGGTTCCCAGCGGCACTTCGACCTTGCAGCCTTTGGTAAAACTGGAGTCTGGCAGTGGTACTGGACTGACGGGTCCACGACCTATGCAGAAGTACATAGTTGTATCTCTGCCCTCATCTGCCTCTTCCTCTTTGGAGACTAAGACCTCTGTGATACCAACCTCAATTTCCTCAAACCCACTAGAATCTGCGATGAAGCTAGACCGGTCCGAGTCTCCTGGAGCGAGCACCCAGTCGCCACACTGAGACTTGTTCAAACAGTGGAGATTTTTTTACCATGTTGTTGCAGCTGAACACACAGTGGTTTGTTTGGGCTGAGCTTAAAGGGGTAAACTCTGGCGAGGTATGAAGGGGAATATCTGAACTCTTGACTGATTTAAAGAGCAAATGTGACAAGACATTGTAAATATGTTAATGCCCTATGAAAACTGAGGTCCAGCTGTGAGATCTGTCATGTTTCAGCTTATATTCTAATTGATTTCATGTTCTTTTTTTTACCCTAAAATAAATCAGATTTTGTATTAAATCCTTTATTTGGGCGTGTTTTATTTTATACCCCATGAGTGATGTAAAAGCCAGCAAAAAGAGAAACACTATTAACTGACTTCCTCAGTCCTTCAGTGTTGGAAGAAGTACCCATTACTTTTACTTGAGTAAAGTACTGTGTACAAATATTCCATTACAAGCAAAAGTCCTGCATTCAAGATTTTACCTAAATAAAATAACACAAATATTATATTTTCTATACTAACATTTTTGTATGTAAGGGACCTGTGAATGAAAGGTAACCAGGCTGTCAGATCAATGTAGTGGAGTAAAAAGGTATAATAAGCATAAAATGGAAATACTTAAGTAAAGCCCAAGTACTTAAAAGCTGTACAAGTACTTGAGTAAATGTAATTAGTTACATTTCACTACTACTTCCTGTCAGAGTTCCAGAAGTAAATAAACTTGCACGTTTTGACTTTTTTATTTTGAAGCCCAAATTGCACCAGATACTTCCTGTGTGTGAGTTGTTATCAGTGCTATGGGTCATGTGTATTTGTAGTCAATCATTGGACGTCTCTCTGAGGAAGAAGACAGACAGGATTAATAAGTGTGAACTGTGGTAAATTAAACAAACATGAATTTTAAAATACGAGCTGCAACAAAAGAAGACTGCAAAGAAATCTCCAGAATGATGTTGGTGAGTCTTAATAATTTCTCTCTTAAATGGTGTTTTGTTATGTAATACACCATGCATGGTGCATATTAATCATTACATGTCCTTAAATGACAGGATACAGAGGCATACATTCACATATAACGTTTTAAAACTTCCCCCTTTTCAGGAGTTGGCAGTTTATGAAAAAGTACCCGACCAAGTGAAGATAACTCATGAAGGTAATTCTGCACTTAATGAATAATAAATAATTGTATAATAAAAAGAAGAATTAATACATTTATTTGCAAATAAATATGAATAAATGAACTAAATTACAATGTAATTAATTATTTGACATTTTAAAGAGCAATAAAAAGAAGAATTATAAAAACAATTGAAATATTAATCCATCAATAAATAGTTCAAATTTAAAAGGGATTTACAAAAACACCATAAAACAGTCAATAAGTACATCATTTGAAAATATATTAATGAATTCATAAATAAATAAAGGAATTTAAAAATCTTTTTGATGGATTCATAATTAATTTGTAAATTCTTTTCATAATTATTCTTTTTATTGCACATTAAAATGTCAAATAATTACATACTTTGTAATTTAGTCCATTTATTCATAGATTAATAAATTAATTTGGAAACAAATGTATGAAGGCTTCAGTAGGCTGAATATTTTTGGCACCATTGGGCAAAAATTCCATAATAACCTTTCAGCATTTTGTAATTCAAGTGTTCTGAGAGACTTCTGCTCCTCCTCATGACTCTGTTTTCAGACTTTAAAAAATCTAGCCCGTGACGAGAGACTTTGGCCAATCACAGGTCATTTCAGAGAGATAGAGCGTTCCTATTGGCTGTGCTCCGGCTGGTGGGCGGTGCTTGGTATTTCCTCAACAGATCTCAACATGGCTGCTGGGTCACAAACTTTCTCATTTTACAGCTAAACAGTACACTACAAGATGTTTCTGAAAACATTTGAGGAGAGAAATAGGCATTACAGTAACATATCAATGTCTGCTGTGAAAAGGGTCTATATAGTAACTTGAGATGCCACCATGACCGTCAACAGAAGTCATCCTTATATGTGAGTGTCTTAACAGTCGAGGCTACAAAGTGCAGTCTACGATTAATTATTATATAGGTAATAAGTAGTGAAAGACTTTGCAACCAGACATTGTTCTATAATACATGTGGATGCACTAATCAGTAACTGTGATGACATTACAGCCTCTTTGATAAGAAGGAGTGGAGGTGAGTTCAGGAGACATTTTTTTAAAATGTGGTTGTATGTGTGGGCAGGGTCCATGGAGTTATATCTGCTCATGTCTTTCTCATTCAATTTCAATTTTACTTTCAATACAAGTAGCTCTTATTAGGTGTAATTTCTTTTTATAAATATTTTCAAGTGCCAAAGTTTTATGAAGTAGGAAATGCCTTCAACATGTTTATGACTAAACAACTTAGTCTGGATAAAACTTGCAGATTTAGATGTAACATTTTGAATTGTGATCCACAGCTAAGGTTAATCATTTCTATTTTTTTCTTGCCTAATGGACTATTTCGTAGTAATTTTACCATGTGATTTGATCTTAGCTGTTATTATCAATAAGAGCAGAGTCGTAAAAAATGAATGCATCTTTAAATGTTTCAAGTATTGATGTGTCTTGTCACGTGGGTGCTGATGAACTGTAATATTATTTCTAATGTAAAGATGAAATGTTGCTATTTGGGTGGATTATCTGTCTGGTTTATCTTTAGAGCTGGAGCAGGACGGTTTCTGCCAGAATCCCTTCTTTGAATGCCTCGTTGCAGAAGTGCCTGGGGCGCATAAATCTAAAGAAGGTAAAGTGTTGATCAAGGCCTTTTCTATTGTAGTTTCCTGTCGGCATCTTATGCACATAACAAAAGGTCTGTGCCCTTGCTGTTTAGATGTTTCCATTTATTATCCAACAAATCACAATGACTACTCAAACGGATGTTGCTCATCATGGTTCTTTTTGACCATATAGGATTCACAATTGTCGGATACGCCCTTTACTTCTACACATACTCATGGAAGGGCCGGTCAGCATATATGGAGGACCTGTATGTGATGGCAGAATTCAGAGGTAAAATATGTGTTGAATTGGTGTCAACGAATCCTGGAAAGAAAGTATTGTGTAAAATGTGTTTTGTGTACTTGCGTGAATCATAATTACTGTTGCCTTTAATTGATTTCTTTTACAGGAAGTGGCATTGGCAAGGGTTTACTGAGCAAAGTGGCTGAGGTAATTGGATTTTTTAATATAGCAGTGGTGTAATAGCCCTTAAGATGAAAAGGTCAGTTTTTAAAACTTGATTGCAACTCTAAGTTTGAAAGTATTGTTGATCTTTATGTGAGATCGGCTGTCCTGTGTGAAGAAGAGGTTAACAGTGCATGGCTGTTTGGTTTCCTCAGGTGGGGAAGAAGAAGCAGTGTGTGCGGCTGCAGTTGTCTGTGTTGGACTGGAATACTCCCTCTCGAGACTTCTACGCTGCTAAAGGAGCTCAGGACCTCACCGACAGCAAAGGATTGCACTTGATTCGTTTTGACGGACAAAGCCTGGACAAATTAGCAAACCAAGCACCTAAAGATTAGAAGTTTGACAAAGAAAATATGTATCTTGCTGTGAAAAAAATGTGCCTGCTTTGTTTTATCTTCTTCCATAAACATGCAACCTTTACAAAACAGTGCCAACATAAACCCTGTCTTATAAAGACAGTGTGCTGAACTTGAATGGGTAAACTGAACTCTTGAATGATTAAAGAGCAAATGTGACAAGACATTGTAAATATGTTAATGCCCTATGAAAACTGAGGTCCAGCTGTGAGATCTGTCATGTTTCAGCTTATATTCTAATTGATTTCATGTTCTTTTTTTTTACCTTAAAATAAATCAGATTTTGTATTAAATCCTTTATTTGGGCGTGTTTTATTTTATTCCCCATGAGTGATGTAAAAGCCAGCAAAAAGAGAAACACTATTACTGACTTCCTCAGTCCTTCAGTGTTGGAAGAAGTAGCCATTACTTTTACTTGAGTAAAGTACTGTGTCAAAATATTCCATTACAAGTAAAAGTCCTGCATTCAAAATGTTACTTAAATAAAAGAACAATAGTATTATGATATTTTCTATGCTTACATTTTTTGTTTGTAAAGGACCTGTGATTGAAAAGTAACCAGGCTGTCAGATCAATGTAGTGGAGTAAAAAAGTATAATAAACATAAAATGGAAATGCTTCAGTAAAGCACAAGTACTTCAAATCTGTACAAGTACTTGAGTAAATGTAATTGATTACAATTCACCACTACATCCTGTCAGTCTGGAGGCCAGAGTTTCAGAAGTAATTAGATAAAGGTTTTAAAAGTGAAAAATGCAAAAGTACAAGACCACATTAAACACATAAGTCAACTATGATGATGACCCCTAGAGCTACTATGGAATAGTACAGTCTTATTATTATTTATTTATTTATGCATTTCTTTTTTGTTCCTTGAATTATTTTCTACCCCCTCTTTTATTTTTGTTATTATATATTATATTATATATTTTTTTTATAATTTTAGTTATCTTTCCTATCCAATTGTGCCTTGTATGTTAGAAGTATTCAGTTTAGATTGCAATGCATTAATGTTTGTAAATTAATTTTCTTCAATAAAATAAGAAATGTGTGCATTGCGGCAGGAAACACCAACTCCGTGATTTTCAAACCCCGTATCATGTGCTGGAAAGCCCAAACTAAAACTCGTATATTACTCCTTCTAGTGTAGATTTCCATGCGAAAAATATAAACCTAATTGGATTTGAATAACCGATTTAAATGAATAATTTAGCGCATGCATGGTTTAAAACATTTTCAGTGATCTGTCTTTTATTTTGAAGGCAGAATTGCAACACAGGATCCACTTCCGGGGTAAAGACAGAGTTGCAGAGATTTGACTTCTCTCTCTGAGGAAGAAAACAGCAAAACAGTTCATACAGGATAAAGTGTGCAGATTAAACAAACATGAAGTTCAATATCCGGACTGCAACTAAAGAAGACTGCAAAGAAATATCCAGAATGATATTGGTGAGTCTCAGTACTCTGTTGTAATGAAGCTAAACTAGAAACTCAACTGCACAATGTAAACTAGTGAAGCATTGCAGCTTCATGAAGCATTGCAACTTCATGAAGCATTGAAGCTCCATGAAGCATTAAAGCTTCATGAAGCATTGAAACTTCATGAAGCATTAAAGCTTCATGAAGCATTGCAGCTTCATGAAGCATTAAAGCTTCATGAAGCATTGCATTTTCATGAAGCATTACAGCTTCATGAAGCATTGCAGCTTCATGAAGCATTGAAGCTCCATGAAGCATTAAAGCTTCATGAAGCATTGAAACTTCATGAAGCATTAAAGCTTCATGAAGCATTGCAGCTTCATGAAGCATTAAAGCTCCATGAAGCATTAAAGCTTCATGAAGCATTGAAACTTCATGAAGCATTAAAGCTTCATGAAGCATTGCAGCTTCATGAAGCATTGAAGCTCCATGAAGCATTAAAGCTTCATGAAGCATTGCAGCTTCATGAAGCATTGCAGCTTCATGAAGCTTCATGAAGCATTGCAGCTTCATGAAGTATTGAAGCTTCATGAAGCATTGCAGCTTCATGAAGCATTGAAACTTCATGAAGCATTGCAGCTTCATGAGGCATTGCATTTTCATGAATCATTGCAGCTTCATGAATCATTGCATTTTCATGAATCATTGCAGCTTCATGAAGCTGCAATGCTTCATGAAGCATTGCAGCTTCATGAAGCATTGAAACTTCATGAAGCATTGCAGCTCCATGAAGCATTGCATTTTCATGAATCATTGCATTTTCATGAATCATTGCAGCTTCATGAAGCTGCAATGCTTCATGAAGCATTGCAGCTTCATGAAGCATTGCAGCTTCATGAAGCATTGCAGCTTTATGAAGCATTGAAGCTTCATGAAGCATTGTAGCTTCATGAATCATTGCAGCTTCATGAAGCATTTAAGCTTCATGAAGCATTGAAGCTCCATGAAGCATTACAGCTTCATGAAGCATTGAAACTTCATGAAGCATTGAAACTTCAAGAAGCATTGAAGCTTCATGAATCATTGAAGCTCCATGAAGCATTGAAGCTCCATGAAGCATTAAAGCTCCATGAAGCATTGCAGCTTCATGAAGCATTGCATTGTCATGAGTCATTGCAGCTTCATGAATCATTGCAGCTTCATGAAGCATTGAAACTTCACGAAGCATTGAAGCTCCATGAAGCATTGCATTTTCATGAATCATTGCAGCTTCATGAAGCATTGAAGCTTTATGAAGCATTGAAGCTCCATGAAGCATTAAAGCTTCATGAAGCATTGCATTTTCATGAATCATTGCAGCTTCATGAAGCATTGAAGCATTGAAGCTCCATGAAGCATTAAAGCTTCATGAAGCATTGTAGCTTCATGAGGCATTGCAACTTCATGAAGCATTGCAACTTCATGAAGCATTGCAGCTTCATGAATCATTGCAGCTTCATGAAGCATTGAAGTGACTTATGGTCTACACAAATGTAACCTGGTTGCTAATGTAATGATTCAGAGAGTTTTTTTAAGAAAGTTCAAAGAAGTTATCAGCTAATTATTATCTATTTACCAGCAGACATGGAAATAAAGCATATCAATTAACTTTGTATTCTTTTCTTTGAAATGTATTAAATAAATTACCAGCTATTGAGAAATAGCAGAATATAATTATTAAATAATGTTTATAATAAAGGAATTTTCAATAAATTTATAGGTAAATAATGGGGTAATTTGGCAGTAATTCCAAAGAAATTTCAAAATTACTTGCTAATTATCACCTAATTACCATGAAATTTGTGGACCTGTAAAATGAAGTGTTACCATATATTTAATTTAGGCTTTAGAATTGCTTTTTAAAAATAATATTTCTTAATATAAGGAACCCCTGTCTGCCATGGAGGCAGGTGACCTGAAACAGCCAACATTGACCCTGTATTTGGCAGGTGCTCATTTCATTCCCTGCTTGTTACATTTTCTTTAGTAAATATGTCAAATGACACAAGATACATTCACACTTAACGTTTTAAAATCTCCTTTTTTCTCAGGAGTTGGCGGTTTATGAAAAAATGTCCGACCAAGTGAAGATATCTCATGAAGGTAATTTTGCACTGAGCTAGCTAGTGAATGATAGAAAAATACTGAGAGAAACCCAGGTGAAACTTTGAACTATGTCACCCAGTGTCCTGGGAAGCCATACCAGTGAGCCAACATACACAGAGAGTGGTTTAACTTGTGGGTTGAATTCATTATTCATTCATTATTAATGCAAACAATAAGCCAACACCTGTGTTTATCCTCCAATGGCACACCAGTGTCTGCTGTTAAAAACCTTAATTTACTATAGACTCTACAGTAACTTAAGTTACCACCAGGACAGTCAAGAGAAGTGGTCCTGTATGTGCATCTTTTTGTGTGACAAGTGTCTTAAAGGGAATGTTTGTAAGAATCAGAAAAGCTTGTTAACAGCGACACCTGTGGCCGTTAAGCCAACGAAAGTCAGCGTCGGGCTCGCGCTTGTGCTCGCTCTACATAGACATGAACGAACATCGCTCAAAACAGTGAGGCGACACACGTCAGCTAAAACCATAATATCACTCTATATTTCACCTGCTTGGCAGTAATGTTAGCTGACCAGACGAAGGTCTCTCCATGAATCAATGCTGATCCTAGTGTTGGCTTTTCCTGCCTCAGCCTCCCGACCGCGGCCGGAGGGAACAGGGGAGACACCGGAGTTTTGGTTGGAGACGATAACGTTTCTCTCTGCGGAGCCCTGTCACTTCACAAGACACGGGAAACCTCTGTTGGTCTGGAGGAGCTGCAGCAGTTATTTCTGCACAAACATTCACTAGATATTCTCAGAGCTACACTAACTCTTCTGCAGTGAGGAGTGTGCTCGCATGCACGTGAGGTGGAGCGAGCTGAGTGAAGGCAGAGGAGCAGAGACTTCGGGCCTGGAGACCAAAGCTACTCCGACCGCGGACAATACTGTTTAACAGACAGGCTTCACTAGATAGAACTTTGCGGTTTTGGTGCTTCCGTGTAGTTTGTGTTGGAGTCTGAGTCTGAACAGCGTAGCCTCATGCGAGCGTGCATATGCGAGCGCGCATGGGAAACCGACCCCCAATCCGGGGGATCCAATGGGTGGGCGGAGTCCATGACCCTTCTTCCTGCTCTTCTCTTTATCATTTGTCATGCAATTTGAGTTTCTCTTTCTACAAGCAGTTTCTCTTACAATTGTATCATACATTGTAAGTTGCTTGAGTGTTTAGAAAGCAGCAGTGAGCATGAAAACAACAGCCAGACAGCACAAGTACAATGCGTACAGTACTTTTAAAGGTACCTTGCTGAGTTTTTTACCACTAGTGGCGCTGTAGAGCAATGTTTGTATCTCAAGTTCTACCCGCACGAGTACGCCACACACCACAAGCGCATGGATGCAGGTTTGAAACATTCAGGTTATGACTTTGGAAAAGTTTTATGAAGTAGGAAATGCCTTAAAAATGTTTATGAGTAAACAACTTAGTCCGGATAAAACTTTCAGATTTAGATGTAACATTTTGAGATGTGACCCACAGCTAGAGATAATCTTTTTTTTTTAATTTCTTGCCTAATGGACTATTTCGTAGTAATGTTACCATGTGATTGGATCTCTGTTATTATTGATAAGAGCAGAGTCGTAAAAAAGTAATGCATCTTCAAATGTTTCAAGTATTGATGTGTCTTGTCTCGGGTGCTGATGAACAGTAATATTACTTCTAAAGTAAAGATGAAATGTTGCTATATGGGTAGATTATCTGTCTGGTTTATCTTCAGAGCTGGAGCAGGACGGTTTCTGCCAGAATCCCTTCTTTGAATGCCTCGTTGCAGAAGTGCCTGAGGAGCATAAATCTACAGAAGGTAAAGTGATGATCAAGGCTTTTTCTATCCTAGTTTCCCCCGTCAGTCAGCTTTAAACCTGTCCGCATCTTATCTCTGTGCCCTTGCTGTTAAGATATTGTCATTTATTATCCAACATCATGGTATCATGATGACAGCTCAAGTGTCACCTCATAAATCAACAGTGTTGATTTATGAGGTGTTGCACAGTGACTGAGCATTCACAGACTTGAAATCAATTTTTTTATGCAAGACACAATTATTCCACTTTATTTGTAGGGATTAAAAATGTTCTGGTATCCTTCCTGCTTGTCTCTCTGATTGCATGTTTCTTTTTGTCCATGTAGGAATCACAGTTGTCGGATACGCCCTTTACTTTTACACTTACAGTACATGGAAGGGGCGCTCAGTATATATGGAGGACATGTACGTCATGCCAGAATTCAGAGGTAAAATAAGTGTTGAATTGTTGTCAACGAAGCCTGGAAGGAAAATACTGCGTAAAATGTTTTCTGTGTGCTTGCTTAGATGTGTGAATCATAATTTCTTAATGTTTCTGTTACGTCTTTTTCTGTAAAAGTTTTGTCCCCAAGTAAAAATATGTATTCCTTTACAGGAAAAGGCATTGGCAAGGGTTTACTGAGCAAAGTCGCTGAGGTAAGAATGTGTTTGTTGACCACTAAAAGCAGTTTCCTAGGGAAAAAATTGTTCATCTGATCTGTCTTGTGTGAAGAAGAAGAGGTAACAGTGCATGGCTGTTTGGTTTCCTCAGGTGGGGAAGAAGAAGCAGTGTGTGCGGCTGCAGTTTTCTGTGTTGGACTGGAATACTCCGTCTCGAGACTTCTACGCTGCTAAAGGAGCTCAGGACCTCACCGACAGCGAAGGCTGGCACTTTATGCGCTTTGACGGACAAAGTCTGGATGATTTAGCAAATGAAGCACCTCAAGATTAGAAGTCTGCCGAGGAAAATATCTAACTTACTGTGAAAACATGTGGCTGGTAAACCTTGACCCTTTGTAAGACAGTGCCAAAATAAGCTTCACTGTACGTGGTTCCTCACTACCTTGTCTTTCTTCTGGGTTAACGAAGACCTACATACAATTTATAAATATGATTTAAAATAGTCTTATTTCATTAAAGTACCTTTGAACTTCCTTCATTTTGCAGGCATGGATGCATACGGTTAACCTTTGTCACCTCTCAGTGCAGCATGTATTAAGATACAACAGATTGTCTTTATAAATTAGACAGTTAGACAGTCCAGCCCTGAGATGATTTTAATCTTTGTAGGATCTGGTAACGCTCGGTGAGGACTTTGGCCAGTAGGTGGCGTGTTTAACCAACTGAAAATGAATTTGTCAACTCTCTGACAGGGCAGTCAGGGAATGCCGAGGCTAAATGGACCAAACATTCATCTTGACTGTTATCTCAGATGTGAGTATTTTCTGCTGATGATGTGCAAACGAGTTCTGTAAACTAAAATTCCTGTAATTTGAACGTGTGGACTGGTTTCATATTTTGTTAATATTGAGTCAACATCTCTATTCTTGGAATATGCTGGAAATCATAATCTTTCATAAACATTTTCAGGATTTTCTTTGCAATTACTCTCTGGAAGTTATATTTATTTGTGTACAAAACATACAAAAATCCACAGGAACACATGTAAAATCACCCAAAAGAAACATTTGAAATATACACATGCTTAAAAAAGATTAAAATGCACAAAACTTACAAAGGCTATGTTTACATTTGTTTCAACCCTGTGACTCAAAGTCTACTGGTTCAGAGGTGAGTGGGGGTGTGAAAGCCCTCGTCTACCATCAGCTACAGTATTACTGGTTACAGTTGCAGGTTAAATTTCCTTCATGACTTTTACACAGTCAAAAGTGTTTTGATAGATATTAGATCATTGTACTTAAGAGCTTTATTTACTTTAAGACCAGCCAGATTAGTTTTGGAGTTGCCATCTAATTTCCCAGAGAGAAGTTTTAGTTTTTTAGTTTTTAACGTTTTTAACATTTTTGCAGGCAAATTATTCTGAATTTGTAGCAACAGCCACAAGAAATGTTGGATTGTGTGGAAGGGGTGCGACCAGAAAACCTGAGGCAGGTTTGATGATACATAGGTATAATAAAGGATTACAAAACTGTATATAATAACACAAACTTTATAGACTTAAACACAATTGTAAAACAGTTTAAGGTGATCGGAGGATTAAATATTTCTGATTGTTGTGTATTCCTAGTCCTAGTAAGAGTGACAAACAGGAGCTTTTATTTCTTTATTTTTTTTATCCAAAAACCTTTAAAATAATGTCAAACACTCGTACATCCCCTAAGGCCAGAGGATCGGATTATTCATGACATATTCATCAGCTTTCTTGCAAATATTTTTTTATGATCAAGCCATCTGGTAGCAATTATTAAAATAAAGGAAAGGAAAAGTAATTAGGTATAAAGGTGTGGTTGCTAAAGGCTGTTGGGGATAGAAATGGTCCTATATTGACATGTTAAATACCAGCGTGTAATGATTGTAGACTAATTCTAGATTATAGCAGTGATCAACACTGTTACAGATGCTTTCCATTTGTACTGCCACCGTTTTTATTATGTTGCAGTGTCTCTTGGTAAGCTAGTAAAGTATATATAAGCAATTTTCACAGTACATAAGCATTACAAATTCATATACAGCAAATATGTATCACTAAAAAGTTTTGATTGGATAAAGCCAATAATTCTCCAAATCAAATCAAGGTTGCTGATCATGAGTTTTTACAGTGTTGTTTTCTATTGTAAATGCTGCCCTCTCATAGTGTATTCAATGTGGTGAATTGACTCCAACCGGCCGGCTTTCCCTTCTGCAAAATCACCTCTCAGACATACGCATTTCTTCCGTAGTTGCTCGGGACAGTGTGAGACGTTCCCACAGTCGACACCGCGTGTCCTCTGGAGGTTGGTTGGTATGGATATGGTCTAGAACACAAAAGTTTCACGTTTCAGTTTCAGGAGCATATGCACCACTTAATATCCAACGTTTCAGCAACGCATACTCACATTTTTTCCTTGGGTGTGTTGATTTTGCAAGCACACGTCAGGCACGCACCTCCACAAATGGCAAGTACACCTGAACACCAGCCGATATACAGGCCCTCTCCAATCTCATACCTGTGATACGATAACATTGAACATATATATATCTGTGTATTGAATCCACGGTTAACAGCAACATCACTTTGTGTCATTCAGCTATTGTTCCGCTTCTTTCAACTGATTGGCACACTGATGCAGAATGTATTGACTCACTTTGTCCCCGGATAAAACTGGTCAAAGAATTCCTGTGTGATGTTGGCTGCATACCAAGATATAGCAATCATGGTGCAAGTCCCTACAAAACACAAAACATTGTTTACTTTAGACAAGTTGGATGTTTTTTCAATGCAAACAAATGCACACAGTTACAAGCCAAGATAACACGAACAAGGTCAAAAAAGAGTTTTTAGATAATAAAGTGATGTTAGGAATGTAAGTCCTAAAACCATTTCATGCAATATCATTAGATTATTTATGAAGCAAAGGTACCTGCTTGTTGCAAGGAGTGACTACTCCTTTATAGCCAGTATAAGTATGATTACTATGTAAAATAATATAGTTCTAACATTTAAAAGCCTTTCAAATTCACCTGCAATAATAGCAAGAGTGTTTTGTTTGTGGACACAAAGAGATCACCAGTGTCCGCTCACAGCATCACTTTTTGTATTTTACATAGTGTGACCTGTTCTCACATCAGCAGGTCTGTTAGAGTAAAGATAACCTTTCGAACTGGTGACTCATTTTCTGATAACTTGTCTTCTGTACACAGTGACTGACTGGAGTGCCAGACATGATTTACCTTTCTAGCTGTTTTTGTGTTCTTGTTTGATTGTGTGTGTCCACCTGGGGACTGGACATTTTCCTTTAAAGTACCATAAAAGCAGGGACCTTTCTTCATTAAGCACAACACATTTGAAGTGACTTCTGACCAAACATTTACCCTGTAGCAAAAAGAACACTCCTCCGATCGCAGCGATTCTTCCCTTCAGGATGTAGTTTTCTCCTCCTATTTTTGAGCACTTCATTCCTATGAGAGTAGCCACGAGCCCAAACGTCCCGAACACGATGGCAGCAATCATGAGGGCCCGGGAGGCCTGAATGTACCCTGTGTGCAAACATAAAAAAAATAATTAGGGATGGGACGATATAGGATTATTATCGCGGAGAGTAAGTAAGTAAGTAAGTAAAGCTTTAAACACACCGTTACAAAGTGCTTCACACACAAAACGAAACATCAAACAATGATGAAAACAAGGAGAAATCACAATATGAAACACAGAAACAATGAGAAACAGATCAAACTAAAACAGACAAACACATATGTGGATGAGGCCTATAGAAAGGCTTGCCTATAGAGATGGGTTTTTAGAAGACGCTTAAAACAGTCCGGAGATTCAGCAGCTCTAGGAGCTGATTCCAGAGAGTTGGGGCTAATACAAAAAAGGCCCGATCACCTTTTGTTTTGCAGTTGGAGCGGGGGATGGATAAAAGGCCGAGATTAGAGGATCGAAGTGTTCGACAGGTTGAATAAGGAGATCAGCAATATAACTGTGGGCGAGGTCATGCAGTGATAAAGAAACACTCACATCATAAATTGGGGAATTTCCATCATCGGGATTATCGCAAATATCATCATGAGTGATTTGAAAAAGCTGACTCGCTCACTATCATGGTAGAGAACTAAAAAATAGATTTTGATTTACAAAATACAGGAATTATCATGTAAGAAAAAACGTATTTATTCATGCTGGGGGACCTTATGATTTATGATTACCTTATTTAAGATTGTTTGTTTTTCACTAAAAAGTATGTTCACTAAAACAAGATGTGTCCTATCTGTGATGCAATAAACATATTTGTTTCTTAACAAAATGTAACAAAGTGATTCCAGTACGTTTACAGTTTTAAGAATATTTTTATGATTATCGGGATAATATGCCAGGATAATCGTGACAAGAAACTTTCATATCGTCCCATGCCTACTTCTAATAGTACGTGTTACTCATAAATTTATATATGTACAATATAAGCAATGAAAAAAAAAAATCAAATGCACAGTTGCGTTAGTAAAAGTAAGCATCACATTTTTTCTTAGTGTGTTAAAAATGCATGCTTTATAGCCAAGGAGATGACTGTTAAAACAGCACAAGACGTTGTTGATGCAGGTGTGAGCCCCCTAGAGGTTCACTGGTAGTAACCCTGGTTCTATGAGTACAGGCAGAACTCTCTAACGGACATGGCTGGAGGGCAAAACCTGTACAAAAAACAACTTCAGCCACAACAATTTATCCAAACATCCAACATTTTCCAACAGATGAATCATAGTCGTAGTTGTATATACCGCTATAGTTTTAATGAGAGAGTTCCCAGTTGGCTGAAGGGGAGCCACACAGGTTTATTTCCTGACTATTACACCAACATTTCCAATTCCCCATCTTAACAAAACAGAATTTGTATGAGTGAACTGGAAAGTTTCTGCCTGTGATAAGATGACGACCTGATAAGAAGTGTCACCTCAGGGCTCAAGACGAAGGCTGGGCATCCAGTTTCATATGTTTCATGTGCTTTACTTAACTTAACTTTAACAGATAGTTTTCACTATCTATACAAGTATTTCGTCTCCGACACATTATTAGTTCTTAGGAATGAGTTTAAAGTGTTTGTTATTAGTTTGTTATCTATTTGTCTGGGTTCACTGTGGTTGTGCTTGCTTAAACTCTCATCTTATCATATCTTATATTACCCGTCTTTACTACAGATCCTGATAGGCTTTTTAAAGGTACACTAAGATCCTGTCTAGATCAAGGCAAATGATGTCAAATAAGGACTGTCATTTCTCCACAGTTGGGTTTGAGCCAGTAGTTTAACAATTCAGCTGAAATCAATGTGAATCGTTGACTGTTTCAACATTCTCACCCCTTTACACATTGGAGATAAATCACAATGTATTTTTTCCCTACACAACTTTTATAGTGCTTGAAGTGTCAAGTTTTGTCATTGTCTTCAACATCTTGATTCCTTGAGTGGGTGGATTTAAGCATTTAAGCCAGATAAGTAATCAACACGAATCAAGCTATTTCTGTGCGTTGGCCACATACCATTGAGTGCGAGCAAAGATGGAAAATCCCGGCAGTTGTGAACTCCCGTAGAGTCAGTTGCACAGGACATCCAAAGGTTTTCATAGATGGTTGATGTGGTGATAACGTTACCGTCCACCGAAGAGACCTTCCAGTATCGGTTTGGAAGAGCGATCCCTACCATCAGCCAGGCCAGAAACCCCAGCAAGAAGGCACAAACTTCCACTATCGCATTCATACTCCCTTTTTTTGCTTCTGTCCAACCCGTGTAGTATCCTTAATACAAAAACGTTGATTCCAAGCTATCTTCCTGTGCAAACGTGTGGATTTGTTGGCCCCAAAGTCTCAGTGTGCCAGACCGATTCCCACCAACCCCCGAGCTAAGATGCTACAGAAAACCCACAAATCAATGATTAATTCCAAATAGCCCACTTATGATTCCCCTATTATTCTCAATTCTATTGAACCTTTTCAAAGACTCCAAATGTTTACCCAACTTAAGGGACAACAGGGAGGTGAAGTCCAACCTTCAAGCCTGCATACTAACGTCTATAGACTTTAAGCTATTTGTCACCTTTTGACGTTTGCTTTGAACACTGTGTCAATAATATCAAACCGTTATTGATGGGATTCAAGTCACGTTTTGGCTCCTCACTTCACCCCGAGTCCAAGGGATGATGGGTAGCTTAGTGGCATTGAGGGGTGAGGGTGCATCACCGCATACCGACCCACGGATGAGATTGTTGCCCCGCAGATGAGATAAATCTGTTTGCTTGTTTGACAACTGAGCCCGAAGGACTTGTCTTAATTAGTCTAAGAGATGTAGCGTTGGTTCATTATCAGGCCTTTATCATCATGGTGATGAAGCAGCCTTTTGGCCACACTTGCATAAAACACTTTCCTTTACTCTATTCCAAATGGTTTAAACCTAAACACAAGAATAAGAACCGTTTGGCTTTACTGCTTCAAGTCAAAGTTGACTTTATGGACATTTCTAAAGACATAGTTTTAGTGGTTCTGTACAAGAATGATCATTTCACAAGAACTAATTAAATAAAATATGCAATTCCCACATGTCAAATGGCAGTGGGTGTCCAACATATGCATTGCGTTAAACATATTAAAGATAGTGTAAAAAGAAGCACCTGTACAATGTAAGGATACTCTTATCTATAATACTATCTGTGAGGTTTATGAGGTTATTTCATTTTATTGAGACTCACCTAAGAATATAACGTAATCCAGTACAATCTATGTCGTTAGAAATGTCCATAAAGTGGATGTAAATTCCTCTTATATAAACTTTACAAGCTTCACAAAGTTTACTGAGCTATGTGTTGGATTGCACAGCTTCTGTAGATTTACAGAACAAGCATTGCATTACATATGTATATTGTTTTTTTCTTTTTGTTAAGTTGGGCTCTCTGATTCTATATGTGTTGCTCATAATCATTTTCTTTGAAGAAAAAGTACCTCAATCAAATATAAATTTCTCTGTGACGTTGTAGGTTAGAAAATGCCTAGTCAGCTGTTACTTAGAGCTGAATCATCAGAAAATTAAAAGGCGAAGCAAATTGTTATCAATTGAGAATAACTGTAATTTTTTTTTACAGAAGATTCAAAAAAGTGACTTTTCTAAGATCTTTTAGACAATTAACACTTTTAACTTACCTGGGAGGGCGAAAAGGGATGGAAAGTCCCGACAGTTATAGATCCCCGTTGAATCACTTGCACAAGACATCCAGAGGTTCTCATAGATTGTGGAGGTCGTAATTACGCTGCCTTCTGTCGTGGATTCTTTCCAATACTGATCGTGTAGTGATATGAAAATCATTATCCAGCTTGCAAAACCTAGGAAAAGTGCTATAACCTCGATGATCTCTTTCATCTTGAAAGTAATCTTCTATTAATAATTACCAAGACTAATAGATAATACCTCTGTGAGGAGCTCTATTCGCAACTACTGTATCTGATATGCATTTTGGGAGGGTGAGAACTGAACTGATTCTTTTTTGCCCTCATGCACTCAAACCTGGACTAATTTGAACATTGATTTGTTGGCTGTAGCTACATTATAAGTCTGCTATTCCCGCCCAAAATTGATGACATTTCACGTGCCTGGTGTGTTACCATAGAAATGTAGGTATACAATGAGCTTTTTTTTTTTTTTTCCTCTTTTGATTGGCAGTGGAGGCAGAGATAATAAAACAGTTATCACGGCTTTAATCCACGAGCCTAAAGGCTGGAATCATTTGGCACTGATTGCTTTGACGTGCCTTTGAAGCTTCTTTAGGAGGCAGTTAACAGAACAATTCATTGTTTTATTCAGTTGTAGTGTTTTAAGAAGCACTGTCATGATTGTAAAATATATTATAACTATGTGCGGGATGACATAAGTCAATCAGAGGAAGGTTTAATGATCTTATAAAGTGATGGTCTTATTGTACTGGAGGTTTACTCTCTGGGTATTCTTCTTCTTTTTAGGTTCCTCGCATCATCTTGTCCTCCTGCCTGCATCACCTTTTGAGGAATTGGTAGCTTGTGATTTTAGAGAGGTCATTTTAAAGTTCCTTAAGCAAATACTAACGGGGAAATACTGAATAGAGGGCAGAGCAAACACTGAAAGCTGGGGTAAGGTGGGTGATTTATTGAAGGCAGAAAGTGACTATTTTAATACTGGTTAAGCATTAACGAGTCTGCAGCTGGACAAAGGATGCGTTGAAATTCTTGCTCTTTGTAAATGCATTTTTTTGTACTGGAGCGTATAGATTTAACTCTGATGAACTGTTGCGTTGACATAGTACAGTGCAGTCACCTGGCAGTTTTTATAACACACACCCTTATAATGAATGGCTTGTCTCCATACATTAAGAAACATATGGAAGAATGCAAAAATGCAAGATCTAGCAAAACTGATGTATATCCAGTCTTTACACTTGTACTGCATATACCTCCTCAGTACTCTGTGAAGATGACTATTAAAAGTAAACGTAGATGTTTGAGTCGAGCTATTCTTTTGTTTATGAGAAACTTCACCATTTACAGTCGGTATCTTATCAAATGTGAATTCTCTGTAATCAAGCACAGTTCAAAGTACTGTCGTATACTTACAGTTTTGAATAGACATTCAGGCTTTAAATCATAATCTTATGTCTGTTAATATTTTATTTCCTTGCCCTGCCCTCAGTCAGCTGATAGATTTATTTAGTTGTGTCCCCGTTGACCTCCCTGCTTAAAGGGAAAGTTCACTCAAACCTGAAGGTTTTCGGCTTTTAGCCTTCCGACACCGGCTGCGATGGCACTGACGTTAAGGTCACATCACATCGACTACTTATACAAGAGCAAATGCTGCTTTTATTGTGATTATGATGATTTTCAATCTTTCAAGTGATTTGATTTTAAACATTAAGTTAATGCACCGCATACTTTAGCAGACTAGTTGTAGCTGTCTGTTCAGTGGAAAGTGGAAGAGGAAATAAAATGTTTTAACTTTTAATATCTTTATCTGCTCTGAATTCCCTGGGCATAAAAAAGTTTATTCTCTCAAATTTAACAGAAAAATTCTTCTTCTTCCTCTTCCTCTTCCTCTTCTGCCTCTTCTTCTTCTTCCTCTTCTGCCTAACATTGCTTACATTTTTCTTGCAGTTATTTATGTGTGAGGCAGAAAGAGAGTATGAGGGCCACATTGAGGGGAAAAAAAATCTGAGATTTCGAGAATAAAGTCGTAAATTTACGAGAAAAAAAGTCGTAATACTATTTTGTTATTTGTGAAACCTAAACTAAAGTATAACTTCACAAGACGCTCCACGTTCCTCATTTTCACACTATTTGCCCTCTAAAATAACATGTAAAATTACTCCTTTATAATATTAAGACTTTTTTCTAGTAACATTATGACTTTATTTTTGAAATCTCAGATTAATTTTTTTCCCTTAAAGGAACTATTTGTAACTTTCAGAAATGCTTCTTAGCAGCGACACCTGTGGCCGTGAAATCAACGAAAGTTAGCGTCGAGCTCGCGCTTGCTCGCTCTAAATATACCTGAACGAGCATCACTCAAAACAGTGAGGCGACACACGCCAGCTAAAAGCACAATATCACTCTATATTTCAGCTGCTTGGCAGTAATGTTAGCTGACCAGACGAAGGTCTCTCCATGAACATGATTAAGATCTGATCCTAGTGTTGGCTTTTCCTGCCTAAGTGCAGGCTGAGGCAGCGGGGCTCTCCAGCGTGTCTCCCTGCTCTCTCCGCCCGCAGCCGGAGAGAGCAGAGGAGATACCGGCACCCGGTCGGTAACGAGAAGACAACGTAACTCTCTGCACAGCTCCGTCACTTCACAAGACACGGAAAACCTCTGTTGGTCTGGAGGAGCTGCAGCATTTATTTCTGCACAAACGTCCCCTGTACATTCACTAGATATTCTTAGAGCTAAACTGACTCTTCTGCAGTGTGGAGTGAGCGCGCGTTCACGTCTAGAGGTGGAGCGAGCTGATCGAGAACGCGCGCGCTGTCCAGTGAAGGCGAGCAGGCAGAGGAGGAGGATACAGCGGCTACACGCGAACGCGCATATGCGAGCGCGCATGTGTGCCGACCCGCTACATTTATACACTTACAAAGTTACAAACAGTCCCTTTAATGTGGCCCTAATACTTCGTCGTAAGAGAGAGACAGTGATATATACATTTTTTTCCAAGCACATAAACACTGGTGTCGTGCCTCAACATTTTAAATCTTATATTTTTTTTACTTAAATTCTTTTTAAAACTATTCATATGAAATCTTTTCTGGAAGACGTGAGTCTAACAGCAGCCACTGTAGTGAATGTGATTGACCATGTAACCGTGATGCTGCACAAAATTATATCGATCAGTAAATGAAGTTATCTTTTTGGCTATCAGGATGACTTTGATAATTCAGAATATCACGTGACTGAACAAACCTGAACTGAACTAAGTTTAGATTATGATTAATGTGTGGGTTCAGTAATGTGCTCTCAGTTAAAGCTGTTCAAATAATGTGACGTTTGCACAACTTTGAACAGTCAGTATTTGTGTACTCTATGTAATACAGTTTCGGTGACGTCACTGTTTCAATACCTGGTCTTATTGATTAATGTGATCACAGCTCTATGTGTCACGGCAAGGCGATGTCGGTCTGTTGGTCGGTCCACCACTTTGGTCCAGACTGAAATATCTCAACAGCTATTGGATGGATTGTCTTTCATTGTGAGAGTGAACCTTAGTGACTTCAGTGATCCCCTTTTCCCCTAGAACACTACCACAAGGTTTACATTTGTTTTTTTTAGCTGTACTTTCCAGCATTCTACATTAAACATTATACCTGCAGCATCAGCGTGTTAGCATTGTCTTTGTGTGCATGTTAGTATTTAGGTCAAAGCACCACTGTGCATGGCTGTAAACTCTTAGTTTACAATTTCTTTTCACAACGTTGTGATATGTATAACGATATGATAACGTTTTGATATGTAAAGTCTGAAGTCAAGGTGATAGTAATGTGATGATTGATGTCTTTCACTGTACTATTTTAATCTTCATAGAAATATATACACTGATCAGCCATAACATTAAGACCACTGACAGGTGAAGTGAATAACATTGATTATCTCGTTACAATGGCATATGGCAGTGGGTGGGATTATTAGGCAGCAAGTGAACATTTTGAACTTTGAACTTTGTGTTGGAAGCAGAAAAAATGGGCCAGCGTAAGGATGTGAGCGACTTTGACGAGGGCCAAATTGTGATGTCTAGACGACCGGGTCAGAGCATCTCCAGAACTGCAGCTCTTGTTGGATGTTCCCGGTCTGCAGTGGTCAGGACCTAACAAAAGTGGTCAAAGGAAGGAAAACCGGTGAACCGGCGACAGGGTCAGACCCGAGGCTCATTGATGCACGTGGTGAGCGAAGGCTGGCCCGTGTTGTCCGATCCAATAGAAGAGCTACTGGAGCTCAAACTGCTGAACAAGTTAATGCTGGTTCTGATAGAAAGGTGTCAGAACACACAGTGAGGAGCAGTTTGTTGCGTATGGGGCTGCGTAGCCGTAGACCGGTCAGGGTGCACGTGCTGTCATAATGTTATGGCTGGTCGGTGTATTGTTCCTGGAAAGTAAAATGACCATTCTCTGGATTCACTGCTTCATTTGCGAGTGGGACATACAGTATAACTGACAATGGTGTGTAATAAAATATAATCCCACACTCACTTTTACTGCTGAATTGCTCTCAGTGTTAATTTAAGATTAACTTTTAAAGTTAGACCTGAAATGCTCCGTGGTTTAATAATTTACCCCAACGGTATAACCCAAAAGACAAGAGTCAATTTAAATAAACAAGTGTGCTGGGGATTTCAGTTATTGTTTCAACAAAATAGAAACTTCTACAATAGATCTTTTATATACAGATATAAAAAGTGGTTTGATGTACAAATACATATACTTTATGCCAAAGTCAACACTGTTGTTTGCACAACCGTTTCAAATTCACAGAACACAATTTCAATGTGCCATATTAAAGGGGACATATCATGCTCATTTTCAGGTTCATGCTTGTATTTTGAGTTACAACTAGAACATGTTTACATGCTGTAATGTTCAAAAAACACATTATTTTTCTCATACTGTCTACCTGACTATAACTGTATTCACGCTCTGTCTGAAACGCTTCGTTTTAGTGCATTTCAACGGAATTGCGTTGCTAGGAAACAGTTTGGGTCCCTGTTTACATCCTGTCAGCTGTCATTCGCTTACACTGCAACAGGAAATAAACTGGGACACATTTAGAATGTTTAAGTTTAAAACCGTGAAACGGTCTAAATATTGTATATTTGTGACATCATAAATGGGCAGAAATCCTAACAGCTTGTTTCAAAAGCACAGTTTCTGAATACGGGCTGTGTGTATTTCTCCGTGGATTGAGTGTTTTGATACTTTGACAGTATTTATATAGCACTTAAACCTGCTTTATAATATAAAAGACATGATAATCTCACTTTTTAAAATATGGGACCTTTAAAGGGGTCATGCTAACATAATAACGAAGATAATGGTTGATATTAACAACATAGATGGAAGATAGTCAAAAAGGTGTCCTGTTCCCATTTTTGTGTCATTTTCAATGTAAGATAACTTTTTTAAATCTCACCAAAGTTCCCCTCGTTGCTATCCAATTATCTATCCGTAGTGGTATTCAGGAAAATCTGTCTTCAAGACAACTTTTTAAACGAAGCTTTATCTGCAGAGCATTCTTTCATCATATACTATTAAAGAGATTTAGAAGCAATAAAACATCTGCATAAAATACAACACGATATAGATTAGATATAGATATAGATTCAGGAGGTTTGATAAGCGCTGAAGTTCACCACTGATCGCTATTGTCGTTTAGATACACTATAGATTCACGGCTATTTTGCCTGTTGGCATTTTTAACGACATAATTCGCAGTCCAAAGATTCCTAAATTACAAAAGAAAATGTTGTCTGACTGTTTCATTGTTACTGGAAACAATGGGACATGTTCCTGTGTAATCTTATAAACTCCAAATTTGTACCGCTCTTACTTTGAAACCACGGGTATTACTGTGCGTGACCAGCGCACACGCTACGCAGCGATGTGGACAGTAAAGTCACGGAGAGGAGACTCAACACATATGTTTGCGCTTAGCAAGATTTTATTGATTGCTTTTAACTCTTCTGTCTACAATATTTGCCATCATAATAACTTAAATACTATTTGTTATATAATGAATAAATAAAGAATAATTACATAATGTTACAATGTCAATACTTTTCTTTGGTCCAAATAAATTAATGTTATATAAACATTGCATGTAATTTCTCTACAAAATAATTTGACTGTAATTACTAAACAAAAATAATGTTGTTTTACCAAGCTGCCACTTTTACATTAACACTATAATATACAATATAGGTACATGATAATAATATTTAAATACACAAATACATTTATTACAACAATAACAAATTATTGTACAAATGAGAGATAATTCAGATTAGGATTAAGTGGCATCAAATGAGCGCAAACTGAATCTAAATGTGTTTAATATACAATATTCTTCCCTCTGCTCTGTTTCTAAAGGAGCACACATCCTCCGCTTTTGGTTTCCACGAAGTTTGGGTCGAGGTCATTGGGCAGCTTGCCGTTCTCCCCCCAGATGTTCATCTCTCCAAACACGCCTGTCTCGATCATCTCGTCCTGCCAGGGGATCGGGACATTGCCGGAAGAGAAGTCATCGTAGAACTCGGTGTCCTTGTTATCCAGGACCACGCCTTTCATTGTGCTGAAGGCGCCCACATCGTCAATATCTTTGGCGTAGACCGCCCTGGGATCCGGGACAAATGGTGGAGGTAGCATACCTTTTAGATGGAACACAGAGGAAGAAACAAATTAAAATATGGCATATGGTAAATATTATTTTTGTATTTCACCACTTTTTGCGCCATCCGTATCTCGAGTTTCCCTCCGCAACCTGATTTTCACCCACCTGCTTCCAGACGGCCCCAGTTAATGTCTTTGAAGAAGGGCTGATTCTTGAGCTCCTCGCACTCGTTATTTTTGAACCCGAGGCGTTTGGCCGGATCTTTGGTCATCAGGCCTTCACAGAGATCCTTGCACTCTTTGCTGAAGCTCGGTGTATAAGCAACTGGATCATTCAAGATCCTGCGAGCTACCTCCGTGTTCTCAACCTGAGGAAACAGAACAGTATGATTTGGCAACAGAGAATTGGCACCGGACAAGAGCAAACAGGTGAATTGAAGATATTTTTGCCCATTAAAAGTCTTTTCTCCACATCTAGATTAGTACCTGCTCTCCTCGTACTCTGAAGGGCCCTTTGGCGGCAATCATCTCGAACAGTGTGACTCCCAGCGTAAAATAGTCCACCGAGTAGTCGTACTGCTTCTTCTGGAGCAGCTCTGGAGCCATGAAACCTATATTCATAGACAACAAGATTTCACACACAATAGACTGCTTAGAGAAGCACGGTCTACATGGTGGTATACAGATTATGGTTTCACTGGGATGATAGCATTTCCTCTCCACTGGGCCAGTTTTGTTTAACTTCATCTTAAAATGTTGGATTCGTGCACTTACCTGGAGTTCCTGCGTATCCAGTAGTTGTGTCTTTTCCTGGTGGAAGTTCAACAGCCAGACCCAAATCTGACAGGCGGACATGTCCTGATGGAAAAGGCTTTGATTACAACAGTGGCTAATTGAATAGACAATTATGTATTACATTCCCCTAGACTGTGCTGGTGGATTATGAGTGCAAAATAGACTACATCACTGAGGATAATCCTTTTGGTAATTAAAGTCAGCACTAATATACAGCTGTGCATGCTATTTAGTGTGAAGGCTGTACAGCAGCATTCACCGTATTGTTATCCTAATCTTTATCCCTCAACTTCTTCTTCTTCATTTTCTTATATTTCTTCCGTACTTTTCTTGAACTTTAACTACTTCTGCATACTTTAAGCTACAGAAACCGTTCAACTATCAAAACATTCAGCCCTTTTAAGGTCATTCCTGCTTATATTCAACTTGTTTATACCCTTTATACTTTTTAAAATATTAAACTTTTCCAACATCAGTCCGCAGTTTCAAATTAAAAGCCCCCAACTCTCACTGCATGTTAACAGAAAACTAGGGATGGACCTAATGTTTCAAAATAAAAGCTCATTCTACCCAAATAGAGTTTTAAAGGTTCATCCACCCAAATACTTTCTATATAATGACTTATAGTTTCAAAGGTTTATTCAACCCAAGTACTACTTTCTAGAAGTCCATTCCGCATTGGCACTTTAAAAGATTTCTGTATTTTCAGCAATGCTTTGCAATTCATTTCAGCTGTCAGCATTCACACGCATTTTCTACAGGAATTGCAATCATCTAGTCCTTACTGAAATCTACTATCCGCTAGCTTCCTGCTACTGTATGTGTTAAAAGCAAAGTCATTTTTCCCGATCTGTAATATGTGCTCTTTACAGTGTCTCACTTCAATGTAAGAAGAAGTATTTTTTACTTATTCTATTTCATATTTGATATTTTTAGATTCTTTAGAGTGATGACGATCAGTTGGTGTGCGGGCTGATGCGTGTTTTGATCCAATCCTCTGAACCGAACCTGCACCTGAGCTTGTTAGTGGCAAAGCATTTAGGTTACCATGGTGATTTTCTCGTGTTAAGAGTGAGCCAACGTCATTTACTCAAGCCAGTTAGCTTCTTAACCCATCAGTCTTGCTTTATAATAATTGTCTTGAGGGACTGAATGAAAGCGTGTTTTCAACTACTGTTAAAAACTAAAATAAAAGCCATGTTCACATGGTTGAAGAGCAAATCGTGGACAGAGACAGAGTGTCTTTGGGGCTGTAGTATCAGGGCATACATGCAGAGACTTGAAATGCTGCAGAGGAAATGGCTCACCTGCATCATCCAGTAGCACGTTCTCTGGTTTCAGGTCTCTGTAGATGATCCTGTGCTGGTGAAGGTGCTCCATCCCACAGATGACCTGAGCTGTATAGAAACTTGCTCTCTTCTCATTAAAACCAGGATTCTTTTCATCCACATTATACATATGATATCTGTAAGAGAGGAGGTTGATGTTTTAGGATTTCTGTGAAATCAAGACGTATAGAAGAGAGAAGAAGCTGCACAAGACTCCTAGTCTGTACGTCAGCTGTGAGGTTTATCTGCTTTAGGCTGATTAGTGGCGATGAGAGGAGTGAAACGCTGTTGTTGTTAAGTAGAGACACCAGTATGTGGTGTGTGTTTTAGAGGCATATTGCTTTGGTCAGTATGTGTGTATGTATATATACCGCTGTATTTGCTGTTTATATAGATCACCTGAGATCTCCACCGTTCATGATGGTCATGACTAGGCAGAGGTCGGTCTTGGTCTGGAAGGCATAAGCCAGCGTCACAATGAAGCGGCTGTGAACTTTTGCAAGGATGCGCTTCTCCACAATTGCTCCCTAAACACAAATCAAACATCAGAACATGATGAATCCAACAAAAGCAAGAATGTACAACGTCATCTATTAGGAATAATTAAAGCCCCGACACACTGTCCAGCCACACAGACAGGTATTTTTGCCTGATTAGACCTCTTCTGATGTCCTCACATTTTAAATGATGTCTCTCTGGCATGGCTGATTCGACCATGTGCCACGATGAGCCATCAGTCTGCAGGTTTTCATTCCAAACAGTCACTTCAGTAGCTTACTTCTGCAGATGACTTCTTCCCCTCTGCTTGAAGCGGCTTTAATCAGGTGGAGCCTTTAGTTAGTTTGAAATCCTGCAGACTTAACAGGATTAACTAATTAATTATTAGTTACACCTGTGCTTTTCTTTCTATAGCAAGTCCAAGTGTAGCTTACTGACACACCCAAATGCAACAGAGACATCATTGATGCTATTAGTTACATCTGTGCTATGAGAAATAGGTCTCTTATTAGTACATCAAGTGCATTAAGCTATGTGCAGGTGCAACCTGAGCAGAGGTCTAATCACCATAAGTGAAAATACCTTTAACGTACTGTAGCATGTTTAATTGAGTAGACTAACTTGAAGATCTTCTTTAGAAGCAGTGGGCTTCAGCGTCTTTGTCTCTGAGCTGCCTTGTGACGTCTTTAAAAGAGTCACAAGCTTCTTTGCATTGAGCCATTGTGCTAAATACTAAACCTTTGCACTCGTTCGGTTATTTTCTCTCACAACCTGTTCCTTCTGATTTCCTGCTGTAGTTTAGCACGTGAGGTTGCCAGTCGAATGATTTCACTTTGTATTGTTATATCCACCAGGAGATAATGAGATCGGTCGTGTCCGTCCACGGCTAATCTTGCAAACTGCTGCACCAAACTGCATAACCTGTTGGGAGTTAATTTATGGCCGGACCTTTTAAGGACCTCTCGCGGTTGCAGTGACTCACACTTTCTCAAAACGTCTTTTATTGCCTTTTTGATACTGTCATTGATTGATTTACGACTGCTGACTCGCTACTCCTAACCAACCCCGGCCGGTAGGGGCCACAAGTGAGACACAGTAGGGGGAAAACAGTCTGCTCAGTTTCATAGTTTAGGACGGTGAGATCAGCTAACAGAACTACACGCACTGCTGACTGCATTGCTATTTGCTCTGTGGCCAGAGACACAGTTGTTCCATGCCTTTTTACTGGGCATCATCCTCACGTTTACATGCATATTGTTGAAAAAATAGCCTTGAAGCCTGAATAAGCGATTCACGCCACGGTTACGGAGCTGAGACGCTCGCCTGCACAGAGCCGGTGCAGTATAGATTAGATAAAAACAAGTCTGACACACTTGCAGTCTAGACGGGGGTCAGCCAATTGTGGGTTGTATTCATTCAATCAAACATTATGGCAGCTGTTGTTGCAGACACTCCTGGCTGAGATCTGCACTCTACTGAGTGCATCTTTGTAGTTACTCTTTTGATTGACACTATGAATGACTATAGGTGGGACATATAGATGCCACTTCAGCGCTTTACCTCGTAGCCTTTGCGTTTCTTCAGCCTCTTTTTCTCCAGCTTCTTGTTGGCGTACATTTTGCCTGTTGCTTTAGCCTGACAAGCAAACACTTCCCCAAAACCTCCTTTACCCAGGACCCTGAAGTCCGCGAACCACTCCTCATCAAAAGGCTGGCTCTCCAGCCATTTGAACTGAACGAAACGCAGGAAGTACATGCTGTCCTTGAAGCCATCTTTGGCCGCCTTCTCCAGGTGTTTAAGCAGCTGCTGCTCGCTCTCTTTAAACAGGTCACCACGGACGTTCTTGAAGTCTTCTACAACTCGAGCGACGGCCTTCTCCTCCAAGAAGCTGCAAAAACTCTTTGAAGCTGACTTGTAGTAATTATTGACAATTTTCTGGGCCTTCTGCACTCGCTCCGCTTCTTTACATACGGTGTAGTCTTCGATGTCTTTCCACAGCTCTCCGGCGTTTTTGTGGGTTGCTTCACTCTCCAGAAACTGCTGGAACAGGCGCTTGCCGACAGGCTGTTTGACACACATGAAGTCAAAGGTTGTGTCTATGGATGTTTTCATGTGTTCACAGTCTCTGATGTGTGGGAGCCTCAGCCTGGCACGCATCTTCTTGTCACGCATGGCTGCTGCTGCTCCTCCGTCCACGCTGCCACGGGCTGAAACGTAGGCAGAGTTTGCCACCACCGTTTCCAAACCGCCGATGTCCATGGCTGCACCTTTGTCTGGCACACACAGAATCAGTAGGGAAGTTAATGAGAGTGCTAAAAAAACAAAAAACCTGTCCTGTTTCCATTATTTTTAGCAGCAATTATGACTTCCATCGCATTATATAATCATTAAAACACATTTTTGTACAAAATGCCATATAATGAGAGGGGCTGATTGATTTTTTTTCTTGTACTAGTTAAATATAACATTATGCTGACATTATTATAATGTCTGTCATCAGTCATCAATATTGAGTGCATTCCATGGGTTACTTTGTTTGATCATGTACTAATTTCCTCAGGGTCTTCCTCATGCACAGAGGTTGTCTCAGTGCATTTACTGCTCCAGAGAATGATAGAATTACTTTTTCCAGGTAAGAAAATATTTGAGGTGGAGAAGGACTAATGTTGTGATATACTGCACCCTGCTGTTCAAAAGACAAAAGTCACTGAAGTTGGCTTTTTATTTCCGATGCTGCAGGCAGGCCTGGAAATTAAGCCTGTGTGCACCTACTTGTGCACACAATCATGCAAACCAAGGGATTTGGGGAGCTGTGAAGAAGTAGAGCATTAGCTCACGTTTTTCCATTCAGCAGATTACCTCCCTGCATGATGTTGTAATTTGAATTATAAAGAGCATTTTTGAATGCTGAAATATATTGTAAACAGAAGAAATGTTTATTCCTCGGCTTGCTTTTGTTGGATTCTTGTTTATTTGACGCACAGTTTGAGGAATTATCTACATCTCTATGCATTTGTTTCTTCCTTTATCATTGAATGTTGGTGCAAAAAGGCAATTCATTTTAGCTTGTTAACCCTGAGAGACTGAAACCCAAGAACATTTATCATGGATCATGGATAGATTGTTCAAAAGTCTGCAATTTAACATTTTATATCTGCTGATATCATACTGCATAATGGGCCTTTTATGTGCTGTGCAACATGTAGAAAAATACATCTCCCTGCAACAAAATGGACAGGAAGTGTAAAGTGGATCACTGGATTGCCGTGTTAAGTCTTCCTGGGTGTATATTTCATGTGTATAAGCCGCTGCATCCTGACCTGGTACATGTAATACAGAAAGTGATACTGTTGGCTGTGGCGCTTTCCTGACTCTACATAATCCAATTAACACTGACTGTTGATACCAGAGATTTACAACACCGATGACTGACCTCATCCTACATTTTTAGAGTTGTTTCTATATGTGTTTCAACAAGTAGAACACTGTTGCAACAAAAGCGAGGATCTTATTACAGATAAAATGTTATTGTTGGTCAAAGTAAAAGTATGTAAGTAATAGGCTCAGTTCTATTAGTATCAGCAAACTAGTATCAAAAATAAAAGTACTCATTATGCATTATGGTCCCTGTCAATACTATTATATATGATGTTTTTAGATTAATATTGCTGCTGCATTAATGTCTATGTTGCATTTTACTACTGTAGATGTTTAAGATTGTGCTAATTTTATTACATATACTACGTATATGTTTTGAATCATGAGAATAGTGAAGGCTGACATGCATAGCAAAGTAAAATCACAACAATTTTGACTTAATTTTGCCACACAATCTGTTGAGTGTTACAGTCCGGCTTAGACGCAGGCTGCAGATTGAAATTGGATTGTCTCCTGTTGGTGTCTAATAGCATAACACTGCTGCAAGTCTTTACATAATCTTTGAACTAATCTATGTCTGTATGAGCTTTCACCGTGTGACAACAAAACTGTTTCTATTCATTGCAGATGCTGCACATGCATCCAGATCTTTAGAGAAGATCAATGCATGCTCGAGAGCAGGTGAGAAAGAAGTGATGTGGATATGTTTCAGTTGAGAGGATTTGAGGAAACAGAGAAGAGGGATTTAGATCATGTAGCTAAAGAGGACAGAAACTGTCAAACAGCAGAGAAACTACATCAGAGCAGCTGTTAAATGATTGTTCATTTATGATTACAAACACAAAGCTGGTTGCATCAATGTAGCTGCTGATTATTTAATTATGAGATGAAAAGTTGCAGAAATGCACAGAAGCCAGTGAGCACAAGACAACACATACAATAATGAGCCAACTTCCAGTTTCAATTTGCATAACACTTGACACAAAATACTTATTTTACGTATTTAAATATGTATTTTACATCATGGTTACAAATGAATATTGATATCAGCACTCACCGTACCTTTTTACTGTAACAGGGAGTCAAAAGAGGATTTGAGGACAATAAATTAAATCCAGTTGAGTAGCATCCAACATATATTTTCCTTTAATCCGTTTTCTTCCATCAACCAGAACAAATAGAAATCATCTCTGTCCTGTCGGTGTCTTGAGCACACTTTTCTTTCTTTCAAGTCCCTCCCTTCGTCGCTCTCGTTCTTACAGTGTGGTGGTACAGGTTGGGGCATCAGGTCGAGGTTTACTCTGCACCTGAAATCCTACTTGGTTGTTCATTAGCTAGTGAGGATTACACCCTGACTTTATTGGAGGGAGCAACTCGGCAGAAGCTATTAGTAGCAGCAGGAGTGATTACTGTTGATGTGCTAATTCAGTGGCATCTTTTCAACTGTTCAACACATAATTCATGCTTGGTTTCAAAGACTTCATATAAAAAAACAGCAAGAAAATATGAACCTTGATCCTTAATTGATACCATTCTTCATAGATAATTGTCCTATTTGCCTTGTCTAATCTATTTTAATTATATTGATGAGAAGTAATGAAGGCTGAGATGCATAGCAAAGTAAAATCAACACAGTTTTGGCTTCATTTTGCCTCACAATCTGTTGTGTGTTACAGTCCGGCTCAGACGCAGGCTGCAGATTGAAAGTGGATTGTCTCCTGTAGGTTTCTAAGAGCACAACCCTGCTGTAAGTCTTAATCTTTGAACTATACTCTAGTCTGTATATGAGCTTCACTGTGTGAGAAAATACAGTTTCTATTAATTGTAAATGCTGCCAGATCTTTACAAATGTATTCATACATGCTTGAGAAGGTGAGAAAGAAATGAAGTGGATATGTTTCAGGTGAGAGGATTTAGGTCGGTTGAGGAAACGGAGAAGAGAGATTTAGATCATGCAGCTTAAGAGGACAGAAACGATGTAGAAACGACATCAGAGCAGCTGATTAAGATGAAATAATTGGTCATGTATGATTACAAACACAAAGCTTCTTGCATCAATGTAGCTTCTGAAAATAGGACATTTAATTATGAGAGGAAAAGGGGTGGAAATGCACAGAAGCAGGTGAATGCAAGCAGCTCCACTGTCACATGTGGTTTGCAGATTAACACATAATGAGCCAGTTTCAATTTCAACACCAAACGGTATACTTTTAATTTAGCAAAAAACTTTGTATGAAAGTTCAGCATTTCGTGTTTAAATGTGAGAAGTTAATAAGTCAGTTTGGCTCTTTGCATTAAGAGTTTTGCATGTTGGAACTTCATTTGTCAGAACTGAGGCAAAACAATTGTAAATTGTGTGAGCAGCAAAGTTAAATATAATAATGGATTGTCATGACAGGAATCTGGAAAGGGCTTAGGTATGTTTTGGTGTAGATAAATGAACGTGTTCAGCCTTACAAGAACTTCGGGTTTTGGCATTTTATTAAAATTATTCTACATTTGACATTTCAAATCTGATAAGAAATGTTAGAATTCATTATCTTACCTGCATCCACAATCTGTGGCTGAATTAACTTTTAGTTTTTAACTTTGTGCAGTTGCTCTAGTGCAACTTTCAGAAAGTCAGGAAAGCTGTTTTATTGGCCAGACAGGACTACTGAATGAAAGTAAGACTGTGCAAAACAAATAGGTGGCCCAATAGCAGAAACATCTGACCTAAAACATAAAATGTAGTCCTATTTAGGCCTGTTTAAACCCACTTCCTGTCCTTCAGGGCTTCAGACTGGGTCTGTTCAAAAGACCCTGAGCACAAATCCTATTTAAAAGGTAGAGTAGAGGTGAAGCAGATTTTACGTTGATGTCTAATCCAGCTCAGTGACGAAGAACAAACCCACCCAGACAAAGAGTTCAGTCTGTCGGTCAAAGACACTGATACCTGCATAGATCTAACCACGGCTCCTTCATCTGTCAAGATGTCAAAATGCCTGTGATCCTCAGGCAGCTGAGCTGTAGGCCTAAGTATGCATCAGCTGATTAAACAAAGATGTGGTTAAAAACAGAACTAGAAGTCACTGTTCTCCCTCAGACAATAATCTCTAATTGAGAGTGATGGTGCTGCCCTGGTGACCCAGTATTTAGCCTACCTGAACTCACGTCACTTCACACAAGTCTCATGACTTTTCTTTTTGTTTGGTTTTGTTTTCTTTATTCCAAAATGCTAATTATTATTTAATATCTAATTATTTAGTATGTCATGAATGTCATGAAAGAAAATGTCATAGTATAATACGTCGAAAAATGTAATGAAAAAAGTCATAAAGTCGAAAAATTTCATGTGACAGTGAGTTTTGAGAGCTAACTTCAAATGAAGAATACAACAACAAACAGCACATCAGAGTATCCAGAGAGATAGCACAGTATGGTAGATAACTGGTTGGAATACTTGAGGTAGTGGGTTCGATCCTTATGCTACACATCGAATTTTGAGAGCTAACTTCAAATGAAGAAGTCAAAAACAAACACAAACAGCACATCAGAGTATCTGGTCGGATAGCTCAGTGTGGTAGGTAACTGGTTGGAATACTGGAGGTTGTGGGTTTGGTCCTTATGTGACACAGTCTGTTTTCAGCTCTAACTTCAAATGAAGAAGTCAAATACAATAGCAAACATATGATATGTAACCCTGACATTTATGATATAACCCTTTATTTATTTAAGGCCAAGGAGGAGGCTGCTGAGGAGATGTTTAAGGGAATCTAGGTGAATATATCAGAAAAATAGGGCTAGATACTAGGGACAACTTGGAGTTAAAATTTCAGTTTTCTATTGCATAGATGTTGAATGGATCCATTCAATTGCAAACTGCCAAACTTTATCTGAAAAATCAGCTCCAAAGTCTTTACCCCATTGTTCCCTGAGATGGTTCAGTGAAGGCGATGCCACCCTTTGAATTTCACTGAACAATCTAGATATCTGACCACAATCTAAAGATTCCTCAATCCAAACATCTATTGGGCGAGATGGGAAGGCTAGACACTAGGTATGTCATGTTCTCTAACAATGTGCTCAAAAGACATTAAGTTATCGTTTTGAAAAAGATCCCTTATACACCGTAGCCCCTTCCTGAACCGTAGCTGTAGGTTACCAGAGAGTTGTCGCCTGGAGATAAAACCCTGACTGATCGGGATGAATTATAGACAGACTATGACTTTTTTTCATGAAATTTTTCGACATTTTATAAATGATTATTTTCTCACACACTATGAAAGTTTTTTAACGTTAATATGGTCATTCGTATAACTGGATGTATGTTTGATTCTGGAAGCATTATTTCCTGTCTATAGGCAGAAGTTCTTGTGATATTCTCCTGGCAGCTCGGATGATATGACTATGACTTTTTTTTCGGTCGATTTTTCGACATACTATGCTATGACTTTTTCATGAAATTTTTCGACATACAATATATATACTATATATACTATGACTTTTTTTCACGAAATTTTTCGACATACTATGACTTTTTTTTCGGTCGATTTTTCAACTTTCTTTCATGACCTTTTTTCGTCATGAAAGATACTCTGACTTTTTTTCATGACATCTTTCGACATTACTTTTTTGGAATTTTTTTTTTACATGCTATATTATGACTTTTGAAATAGCTCAGGTTGGTAGATATCTGGTTGGAATATTGGCGGTTGTGAGTTTGATCCTTATATGACACAATGAGTTTTGAGCTCTTACTTCAAATAAAGAAGTCAAATACAAAACGAAACAATACATCAATATATCTGGTGAGATAGCTCAGTGTGGTAGATAACTGGTCGTAGTATCCGGTTGGAGTACTGGAGGTTGTGTGTTTGATCCTTATATGACACAATAAGTTTTGAGCTCTTACTTCAAATAAAGAAGTCAAATACAAAACGAAACAATACATCATCATATCTAGTGAGATAGCTCAGTGTGGTAGATAACTAGACGGAATACCTAGTTGGAATACTGGAGGTTGTAGGTTCGATCTTTATTTGACACGATGAGTTTTGAGGTCTTACTTCAAATAAAGAAGTCACATACAATAGCAAACACCGCATCAGTGTATCTGCTCAGATAGCTCAGTGTGGTAGATAACTGCTCGTAGTATCCGGTTGGAATACTGGAGGTTGTGGGTTCGATCCTTATGTGACACAGTCTGTTTTCAGCTCTAACTTCTAATGAAGAAGTCAAATACAATAGCAAACACCGCATCAGTGTATCTGCTCAGATAGCTCAGTGTGGTAGATAACTGCTCGTAGTATCCGGTTGGAATACTGGAGGTTGTGGGTTCGATCCTTATGTGACACAGTCTGTTTTCAGCTCTAACTTCAAATAAAGAAGTCACATACAATAGCAAACACCGCATCAGTGTATCTGCTCAGATAGCTCAGTGTGGTAGATAACTGCTCGTAGTATCTGGTTGGAATACTGGAGGTTGTGGGTTCGATCCTTATATGACACAATGAGTTTTGAGCTCTTACTTCAAATAAAGAAGTCAAATACAAAAAGAAACAATACATCAACATATCTGGTGAGATAGCTCAGTGTGGTAGATAACTGGACGGAATACCCACTTGGAATACTGGAGGTTGTGGGTTCGATCCTTATGTGACACAGTCTGTTTTCAGCTCTAACTTCTAATGAAGAAGTCAAATACAATAGCAAACACCACATCAGTGTATCTGCTCAGATAGCTCAGTGTGGTAGATAACTGCTCGTAGTATCCGGTTGGAATACTGGAGGTTGTGGGTTCGATCCTTATTTGACACGATGAGTTTTGAGGTCTTACTTCAAATAAAGAAGTCACATACAATAGCAAACACCGCATCAGTGTATCTGCTCAGATAGCTCAGTGTGGTAGATAACTGCTCGTAGTATCCAGTTGGAATACTGGAGGTTGTGGGTTCGATCCTTATGTGACACAGTCTGTTTTCAGCTCTAACTTCTAATGACGAAGTCAAATATACGAAGAGAACAGTCCTCACTGCGTGTGGCACTGGTGGCTGGGTTGCTGAGTTCTGGTTCGGGCTGCGGTAGATCGGGGTTCAATCCCCACCCTCATCAGTGTCCGGTGCCCGACAGTGGAGTGAGACGAGCGTCTCCTCCCAGGGTTTACCAGAGATACAACTGGGGGGTTATGCATCAGTATATATGTTAAATATATACTTTTATGCGACGCACATATAATTGCATATAATATCATATGCGTCGCATAAAAGTATATATATTAAATAACATTATATGCGTCGCATGTAAGATTATATGCGTCGCATAAAAGTATATATTTAACATATATACTGATGCATAACCCCCCAGTTGTATCTCTGGTAAACCCTGGGAGGAGACGCTCGTCTCACTCCACTGTCGGGCACCGGACACTGATGTGGGTAGGGATTGAACCCCGACCTGCCGCAGCCCGAACCAGAACTCAGCAACCCAGCCACCAGTGCCACACGCAGTGAGGACTGTTCTCTTCGTATATTTGACTTCGTCATTAGAAGTTAGAGCTGAAAACAGACTGTGTCACATAAGGATCGAACCCACAACCTCCAGTATTCCAACCGGATACTACGAGCAGTTATCTACCACACTGAGCTATCTGAGCAGATACACTGATGCGGTGTTTGCTATTGTATTTGACTTCTTCATTTGAAGTTAGAGCTGAAAACAGACTGTGTCACATAAGGATCGAACCCACAACCTCCAGTATTCCAACCGGATACTACGAGCAGTTATCTACCACACTGAGCTATCTGAGCAGATACACTAATGCGGTGTTTGCTATTTTATGTGACTTCTTTATTTGAAGTAAGACCTCAAAACTCATCGTGTCAAATAAGGATCGAACCCACAACCTCCAGTATTCCAACTGGATACTACGAGCAATTATCTACCACACTGAGCTATCTGAGCAGATACACTGATGTGGTGTTTGCTATTGTATTTGACTTCTTCATTAGAAGTTAGAGCTGAAAACAGACTGTGTCACATAAGGATCGAACCCACAACCTCCAGCATTCCAAGTAGGTATTCCGTCCAGTTATCTACCACACTGAGCTATCTCACCAGATATGTTGATGTATTGTTTCTTTTTGTATTTGACTTCTTTATTTGAAGTAAGAGCTCAAAACTCATTGTGTCATATAAGGATTGAACCCACAACCTCCAGTATTCCAACCGGATACTACGAGCAGTTATCTACCACACTGAGCTATCTGAGCAGATACACTGATGCGGTGTTTGCTATTGTATGTGACTTCTTTATTTGAAGTAAGACCTCAAAACTCATTGTGTCAAATAAGGATCGAACCTACAACCTCCAGTATTCCAAGTAGGTATTCCGTCTAGTTATCTACCACACTGAGCTATCTCACTAGATATGATGATGTATTGTTTCGTTTTGTATTTGACTTCTTTATTTGAAGTAAGAGCTCAAAACTTATTGTGTCATATAAGGATCAAACACACAACCTCCAGTACTCCAACCGGATACTACGACCAGTTATCTACCACACTGAGCTATCTCACCAGATATGTTGATGTATTGTTTCGTTTTGTATTTGACTTCTTTATTTGAAGTAAGAGCTCAAAACTCATCGTGTCATATAAGGATCAAACTCACAACCGCCAATATTCCAACCAGATATCTACCAACCTGAGCTATTTCAAAAGTCATAATATAGCATGTAAAAAAAAAATTCCAAAAAAGTAATGTCGAAAGATGTCATGAAAAAAAGTCAGAGTATCTTTCATGACGAAAAAAGGTCATGAAAGAAAGTTGAAAAATCGACCGAAAAAAAAGTCATAGTATGTCGAAAAATTTCGTGAAAAAAAGTCATAGTATATATAGTATATATATTGTATGTCGAAAAATTTCATGAAAAAGTCATAGCATAGTATGTCGAAAAATCGACCGAAAAAAAAGTCATAGTCATATCATCCGAGCTGCCAGGAGAATATCACAAGAACTTCTGCCTATAGACAGGAAATAATGCTTCCAGAATCAAACATACATCCAGTTATACGAATGACCATATTAACGTTAAAAACCTTTCATAGTGTGTGAGAAAATAATCATTTATAAAATGTCGAAAAATTTCATGAAAAAAAGTCATAGTCTGTCTATAATTCATCCCGATCAGTCAGGGTTTTATCTCCAGGCGACAACTCTCTGGTAACCTACAGCTACGGTTCAGGAAGGGGCTACGGTGTATAAGGGATCTTTTTCAAAACGATAACTTAATGTCTTTTGAGCACATTGTTAGAGAACATGACATACCTAGTGTCTAGTCTTCCCATCTCGCCCAATAGATGTTTGGATTGATGAATCTTTAGATTGTGGTCAGATATCTAGATTGTTCAGTGAAATTCAAAGGGTGTCATCGCCTTCACTGAACCATCTCAGGGAACAATGGGGTAAAGACTTTGGAGCTGATTTTTCAGATAAAGTTTGGCAGTTTGCAATTGAATGGATCCATTCAACATCTATGCAATAGAAAACTGAAATTTTAACTCCAAGTTGTCCCCAGTATCTAGCCCTATTTTTCTGATATATTCACCTAGATTCCCTTAAACATCTCCTCAGCAGCCTCCTCCTTGGCCTTAAATAAATAAAGGGTTATATCATAAATGTCAGGGTTACATATCATATGTTTGCTATTGTATTTGACTTCTTCATTTGAAGTTAGAGCTGAAAACAGACTGTGTCACATAAGGATCGAACACACAACCTTCAGCATTCCAACCAGTTATCTACCACACTGAGCTATCTGACCAGATACAATGTTTCTGTTTATATATGACATATTCAGAAATGTTTCGACATGACTGCCTATGACTTTTTTTTTCATGACATTTTTTGACATACTAGTCAAAGACTATGACTTTTTTTCATGAATCGCACTTGAGACTGTTCTCTTCGTATATTTGACTTTGTCATTAGAAGTAGTATTAGAAGTATAGTATGTCGAAAAACGTAATGAAAGAAAGTCCTGGTATAGTAACAGAGACTTAAATCCAGAATCACATCAAAGCGAATATTTTATTCCACATCACAACAACAACATGATGAAATTAAATAATATGAAGGTAACATAACAAAACTTTGGCATGAACACAAAATGGCACACGAAAAGAGCAATGTGATCAGTAGTATATAAATATAAATTACAGTAACAGCTGACTTTGTGTGATAAAGCACATTTTCTTTTATATCCCTGCACTGAATATCTTTGGGATATTTCACACAGCCTTCACAGCCCATAAAACATCAAGCGTCGGTTCTTCATTCAGCATCATATAAATATATCTCTACATCTGTGACAATCCAGGTGAAGCAATAAACATAAGTTTTCAAATAAATAAATAATATAAAGAATAAAAATGATGGTACGCACAATAAGGAAATAATGTCCAAAGGAAGATTGAAAAGCAAAACAAAAATAAAAAAAATGATAACAATCATACAAAGTGAACATATTAAAAACAATAACCCAACAAAACATTTTTTTTTTTTGGGCAGCTTTTCCAAAGGTGGTTTTGTGACTTCCTGTATTTGGTTTGTGTTGTAGGTCCTATGAAAAGTGGATCGTATTATTTGTTTCTTTGGGTCTAAAACGTGGAAGAGCTTCGCCCCATATACATTTTTAAATAATCTTTGTAAATCATCTTCATCAGAATAGTTCATTTGTCAATATTTTGTTTCTTATGCTTACATTTTTAATGGTACATTATCTTCTGCATAAGCAGAGTGGTTTTCATGGATTTGCTCCGTTCTTCACTGTGCATGAAGAGAGAGGAGCAACAAGTGCTGATATTCCTTTACCCCTGTGTGGACGTCCATGTTTCATCTCAGCCCTGCCCCAGAGCCCAGGCCGGCCTCGTCCCTCCACATAAAGTCCTGGCGCTCGCCTCGGGCCAGGCTGCTCTCCACAGGACTGTGCCTGTACCCAGATCTTCCGTCCGGGCAGAGGGAGAGGCTGAGGCGAGCCGTGCCGTTGCTGATCTTGAACAAGCCGTTAGGACTGAGGAAGGCTTCCCTTTCGCTTCCTCCCTGGTTGTTGACCGTATCTAAATCATTGTACACTGCGCTGTCGTTCAGCTGCTTCCTTCCCTGCAGTCTCCTTCTCCTCCTCAAGAAGATAATACCCGCCACCAGAACCAGCACCAGGACGGCCAGAATGCAGGAGATGGTGAGGGTGGCGGAGGAGGGCTCGGAGGTTTGGCGCAAAGCCGGCTTGAAACTGGGCTGGAGCGTGAACTCGCAGCTCGGGCCCATAAAGCCTTTAGGGCACTGGCACACTGGCCCGGTGAAGTGGGTGAAGCAAGTGCCACCGTTTTGGCATGGGCGGGCGCCACAGGCATCTGAGCGCACGCTGCAGTTCTTGCCGGTGTACCCCAGGGTGCAGGAGCAGGTGTAGTCATTCACGCCGTCTTGGCAGGTTCCTGCATTCTGGCAGGGGGTCGAGGCACAGTCGTCAATGTTGACCTGGCAGTTGGCACCGGTGAAGCCCGCCTGACAGCGGCACAAGACGCTCTGGCCGAGGTCCAGACACTCACCACCTGCAGGAGAGAGAAACACTGTTCAGCATCCAAGAGATCAGGGACGAACATTTGTTTAAGGGAGTGTTAATGAGATTACATTTAACACTCTCTGTGTGAGTGTTGACAGTGAGACCTAAAAACTATTTCATATTCAGCCCATAAACTGCTGGTTTGCACTTCAGCCACCAGATGTCTCCAGAGAGGAGGCCTCTCCTGTCCTCTCACCGTTCAGACAGGGCCTGTTGCTGCAGCGGTCCAGCTTCTTCTCACAGTTGGAGCCGGTGTAGCTGGGAGGGCAGCGGCAGGTGTAGCCTCCAGTCATCGCCTCCACACAGGTGCCGCCGTTGAAGCAGGGACCGTCTGCGCACGTCATGGCGATGATCTCGCAGTTCTTCCCGTAGAATCCCTGTGGGCAGGTACACGAGTAGTCGTTCTCCAGGTCCTGCAGACAGAGGAAGAAAAAACCTTCACGTTAAGGAGGGGGAGAAGAAGAAGTGTGGTGAGCCTTCTACTTCTGGAGCTCTTCCATTTGGAATAAAGGATGAGACGTGATGCAAGCTCTTCTTTTTCAATATGCATTCAGATGAGATCAGTGAAACCACAACTAATGCATTATAAGTCTTTGCACCACTATGCTTGCAGTAGAAGACTGGACTTTGGATTTGCTGCTACGAGTGCAATACTACTACTACTATAGAATACTGTTTATCTAATACTATCTATATAATACTGTTTATTTAATACTGTCTATCTAATACTGTCTATCTAATACTGTTTACTGTTCTATCTCCTCGTCACAGAGTCCTCCATGTTGCTCCTCCATGTTTCTACGGTAGCCCAGAACGGACAAACCAAACTCTGGCTCTAGAGAGAGACTTTCACGTTTTGTATACTCACATTGCAGCTGCCTCCGTTCTTGCAGGGGTTGCTGTCACACTCGTTGGTTTCCAGCTCACAGTTGGTGCCTCCGAAGCCGGGCCGGCAGGTGCAGGTGTAGCTGCCCTGGCCCGTGTTGGTGCAGGTGGCCCCGTGGGTGCATGGCTTGTGGTTGGTGCAGTAGTTGAGGTCCTGGTCGCAGAAGAGGCCCCCCCAGCCCTCCTGACAGTTACACTGCCACGGCTGGCTGCACGTCCCGTGGAGGCAGCCTGGGTAGCGCACGCATTCATTACAGGAGGGGCCCTGCCAGCCCATGCGACACGTACAGCCCCCTGGGGCCTCGCAGTAGCCATGCTTCTCGCTGCAGTCCGCCGAGCAGATGGCTGAAGAGGAGAGGGGAAGGGAGGGTGTGTGATTACAATGGGCACGCCTTCACACACATCTCACACACACACACACACACACGTACAGGGCCCCCGTCTGACCCCAGCCCTGCTCCAGACTTCACTGTTGGTTAAGTATTAAGCCACGCAGCTGGTAGGCACACTGCCGGAGAAAAATGCTTTCTTTTATCTCCCCATTACACACACACACACACACACACACACACACACACACGCACACACACACACACACACATTCGCAAACACACCCAGATCACCTTGAGAAATGAGTGTGTGTGACGGGGGCCACGGCTCTTTCTCTCATTGTAACGGAGAACAAAAGGCAGATGGAACACCACAGACGGTAAAACACAACTCTACGGGACGTCACTCACATAAAGGAAACACACTCTATAGGCTCTGAAAAGACTCCTGTATGTGTAGGAGATCAAAACTCAACCTGAGTGAGAAGATTAAAAACATGTTTTGATAAAACTTGGACCAGCATTTTTCAGGTCTTGGGAGGAGGACAGGTTTGGGTCGTGTTGTCTCTCAGTGTTACTGATTTGTGTACAAACAGCTTTGGTTGTCTCCACCTCTCTATTCTCTCTATTTCTTTACTCACTCAGATGTTGTTTCATTTAGTTTGTGTTTGGAGAGTTCAGGACAGGAAACTCCTATGAGGAGAGAACCGTTTCCAGAAGGCTTGCCTTTTACTTTATGGGTTTTATGTCTTTATTCTACTGTTTGTTTTTATCACTGCATTTTACTCAATTTCGTACTCTGTACTTTTATTTGCCTGATTATATCCAAGTCCAGTGGTAAATGGACTTGCATTTATATACAGTAGCTCAAAGCACTACATGTCAGCATTCACTCAGCTTTCAGGAGCATTTTGGTGTTAAGTGCCTTGCTCGAGGGCACTTGGGTGCTTTGATGAATAAACACTTACACTCAGAGCAGTAGTTTCCCTTCCATCCCTCCAGGCAGATGCGGTTGCCCTCCTCGTCGCAGGTGTAGTGTCCCAGCGTGTCGTCTCTCGGCCTGCAGTATTCAGCGCAGCCGTCTCCAAAGTAGTACTCGTCGCAGAAGACGTGGTAGGAGTAACGCAGCTCGCTCTGCTCGCCAAAGTGCACGTCCTGAGACCAGTCCTCACCGATGGAGAGTCTCCTCCTGGTCGCCAGGCGGCTCACCAGGTTGTTCTGGTTGTCTGTGGAGGGAAAGACAAGACATCTTTAAACAAATGTTATCTTACAAGGAAGATGCATGGAACAAGCTCCCAGAAACCTGCAGGACCTCCAACTCTGAGTTCTTTTAAATCAAAGCTTCACACGTTCCTGTTTGCTGCTGCCTTTTATTAAACCAGATAATGATCTTATATACTGCACTAGAGCTTTTACTCTTGTGTGTTATATTCTAGTTTAGCTTCTACCCAGCCAACATTTGTATGTGGGGCCCATGTGGGTAGTAAATGGGCTGAAAAATGGGCCCTATATGGGATTGTCACAAACAACCTACACATCACTAAGACCAAGAAAGTGGATCATATCAGTCCAGTTCTGAGGTCTCTACACCGGCTCCCTGTCTCTCAGAGAATTGATTTCAAAATACTGCTGCTGGTTTACAAAGCACTAAACGGTTTAGGGCCAAAATACATTTCTGATCTTCTGCTTTGTTCTGAACCATCCAGACCTCTTAGGTCATCTGGATCAGGTCTGCTTAGTGTCCCCAGAGTCACAACTAAACATGCAGAAGCAGCGTTCAGTTTTTATGCACCAAATATCTGGAACAAGCTCCCAGAAACCTGCAGGACCGCTCCAACTCTGAGTTCTTTTAAATCAAAGATTCAAACTTTCCTGTTTGCTGCTGCCTTTTATTAAACCAGATAATGATCTTATACTGCACTATAACTTTTACTCTTGTGTGTTATACTCTATTTTAGCTTCTATCCTAGCTTTTATTTTCAGCTTGTTTCTATTTTCTTTTTTTTTATACTTTATTTTTTCGAGGTTGTTTTCATATATGCAATTAACAGTTCGTAATTACAATAGTTTATAAACCAATTTTTAAGTAGATGAGCTTAACTCATTAAGTGCACTAGAGAAAACAACTTCAATATTCAAAATTGAAATAAAATTAAGAAAATAAATAATAATAATAATAATAATAATAATAATAATAATAAAAAAAGAAAGAATAGAGTTAAAAAAACACACAAACAATAATAATACAAAAATACGAGAGTAATAATAAATTAAATTTGTTTTTATTTTCTAATCTTTAATGTTTTTATAACTGTTTTAATTATGTCTTAATGTTCTTTTGCACTTTGTCTTAATGTTCTTGAGTGTTTATGTAAAGCACTTTGAATTGCCCTGTTGCTGAAATGTGCTCTACAAATAAAAGCAGTTAAGTCCAATGATTTAGTGAATCAGAAACCTACCTGTGTATTCAGTGGGAGATTCAGCGTTCCAGGCTTCAATGATCAAAGAAAACGTTCCCTAGAACAGAAAGAAAAAATATGCATTTAGTGTTTCCAATAACAGTGGAGTATTTTACGCACTGATCTGATATTGAGAAATGAACTGGTTGTGTGTCCAAACTGTGTATTTACCGGCCACTTGAAGTGGAAAGGCACCCTGATGGGCGCGCTGCTGGAGATGGAGGTGTGATCGGCTCTGATCACGTTGGTGTGTCCGGTGCCAAAGGTGCACGGCGGCTCTGCAGAGATCACATCCTCCGGGTGTTTCAGGCAGATCCTGAAGAAGATGTGACAGTCTCTGTGTCTCCTGCAGATGCGCTGCGCAGTGTGGAAGGAGTTAATCTTCAGCTCAAACACACCAGAGGTCCAAACCTGCAAGGAGAGAAAAAGAAAAGCATGATATCATCAGACGAGCTGTGCGTAAAGACATTTGGAGGTTGTTATTTTGTTTGCACAAACAGAAGTCAACTTACTACGTGCAATAAGGTCAAAGCCAAGAGGCATCTCAGGTGTAAATGTGCCATTTCCTCTCACAAGTTTGCTTTCAGCTTCTAAGTGGATGTTCCCAAGATATTCCCAAAAAGATGTTGAAGAAAAACTCAAAAATAAGTTGCATCACTTTGCAAAATCCCGTCGGTGTCTCCTAAATCCTTGTCTCCTAATGATAGTCTTCTCCTACGTCCTATACTCTGCACTCCTCTTGTTTTGTCTCTGGTGCGTAAAAGACGCTCAGTGGGTTTTATAGCCTCTGATGCTGCGCGTCACGCGTAAAGAGGAGGAGCAGAGCAGAACCTCAGGGGAGCAGCCTGACACAGGGCTCAGAGCATCTGTCTGGGGATTTAGACTACCCACACCACACCTGGACTAAGTCCTGCAGAGGAATATGCATGAGGAGATGGTGCAGGACAGATATGTTTAGCATTACTGCATGAATCTTACCCAGGAAAGTGTGCGCTATAATGTGATGGAACTGAATCGACACTGGATAAAGCACCACTCAACTCACTCTACAACACACCTGGAAGACAACAAGACATCCAACTTTTAATGATGAAGAACTTTTAATATAATAAATGTATAAGTGAGTCAGCCAAGAGAATATGTACTTCCGATTTTGGGAGATTTGTCAAACAATGAGGGTGCCAGTATGTGCAATCTTGCAGATGCCATTAGGAGCATCAGAGGACACAGAGGAACATGAATTTTTTCAGGTTACCTGTTTCATGCACTACTGTCAGGATATAGCAACCGTTTTATAAAAATAACTTGTTTTAATCATATTTGCTCCAATCTCGCCTCCTTCAGCTTTAAAGTACCAAACATAAAAGTACACATTATGCAGAATAATGTATATTATTGGATTATACTTATTGATGCATTAATGTGTTCATCACTTTAATGTTGCAGCTGGTAAAGGTGGAGCTCATTTTAATGACTTTATATAGTTTAATCTATAATAATACATCATCATTTATTCGTTGATTATATTTTGAATTAATAATCTGAATCTGTAAAGTAACTAAAGTTATTAAATCAATGTAGTGGAGTAAAAAGTACAATATTTCCCTCTGAGATGTAGTAGAAGTAGAAAGTATCAGAACATGGAAATACTCAAGTAAATTACAAGTACCTCAAAATTGTACTTACAGTACTTGAGTAAATGTACTAAGTTACTTTCCACCACTGAGTACATTTTATACTGTGGTGTTTTTCTAAGCATTCTTTACTGCTCCTGTTGGAATAAAATAATTGTTGATTATTTAACTGCAAGGTCGTAATGTGTTTTTGATACCTTCACTTTTTTTGCATTAAATCATACTGGGATGTTTGATGAAATTGACTGGATGGTGCACCACAACCTAGAAACATGAACACCAGCCGCCACTGGTGCCAGGACATCATCTATACTCCTCCTGCATTTCATCAACAGTTAACTTTAACACCAATGTGGAGATGATTGTTTGGAGTTTTTTTTTTCTTTTCTTTTTGGAGCTTGCCTCCTTCCACACTAAACAAAGATCAGAAGGAAGCAGAGGAAGAATAGCGTATAGCTTTTCTTTTCTCCAGCTACATCCAACATTATAATTGCTCTGACGCGTGTGGGGGGACAAAAGAGGGGGCAGGTCCCGGATAAGGACGCATTGTGAGGCTATTCAGGCCTCTTCTGAAGCCTGGGCCTGGAGATGGGTGATGGGGGAGGACAGAGGGGTGATGGTCGCGTGTGTAGAGTGTGTGCATGTGTATGTGTGTGTGTGTGTGTGTGGAGGGGGGTTCCTGCAGAGTTTGGACTATCATGTTGCTTTTGTCTGGACCTCATGCGAACAGCTGTATGGTAATCAACGGCACATGGTCGACCGTGTGGGGGCTCCAACCCGGGCTATTGTCTCCCCAAAGCATCCACCCCCAGCACACACACACACATACACACACGCACACACACATCATACAGTATGTGGTACATACCTCAATGGTGTTGTTATTTCTTTGAATCCAGGTTGTAGATTTCTCAGATTAACTAAAGAGACACTTCACAAAATGATATCTTGAAGGCTTCATAAAGGTGTTCATACCTTCTCTACATCTTTCCTACGTAGCTTTATGTGAAATGGTGAAAAAGACTATAGGAGAGAAGAGATGGCAGTATTTTACATCACTGGTTCTCAACCAGTGGTCCGGGGACCCCAAGTGGTCCTTGAGGGAGATCCAGGGGGTCCCCAGAAAATAAAGGTTTATTTTCACTATTTCATTTACTACAGATGTGAGCCCAATAAGAGTCATAAGAGGGACTATTCTGTAAATGTAAATCAGCTTTTATTGTCACACATAGTATTGTACACAGCACACGGTGAAATTTAGTCTCTGCATTTAACCCATGCACCCAGGAGGTGAACTGGCACCTTTCCAGCTTTCCATGCAGGGACTTGAACCTTTTGCATAGTCAGAGTTCTTACCTCAGCAGTCTAATCTTAATTTTTCTCCCCCAGCTTCTGATCTCCTTTTTTCCTGCACAAAACAAAGATGAGCAATGAAATCAGGACTGTTTCCTAACCCTACTTCAGTGGTTGTGTTGCCTACACCTAACTTTCTGTGAAAATGGAAGTTTATTTTGAAAGGACACTATGCGTGTAACAAGCGTATGTTGACACGCCGTCTCCGGGCCGTCCAAAAGTAACACATCAGGAGGGGTACCCCGTGCGTGTACTCGTACTCGCAAAACGGCTCCAATACAACGGCACTGATACCACTTTACGGCAGCATGACGTTAACCTCTCGTCACCATTTTTCAGGTCCTATCGCACGCGCTCATGCTCCACCTCACCGACGGTGCGGGCGAGACGGGCCTGTGGTGCGCCCGACCCCGCGGGGCCGGGATCCCACCTCAGCCGGCGCGCGCTGGCCCTCACTTTCATTGCGCCACAGGGTTTTGCTTGCACCCTCTGACTCGGGCGTGCGCTAGACTCCTTTGTCCGTGTTTCAAGACGGGTCGGTTGGGTTGCAGACATCGCCGCAGACCCCTGGTGCCTTTTACGTGGCACTGGGGGCACGTCGCACCTGCAGCAGGGGGTGCCGCCCACCAACCCCCACCCACCCCCATCGGCGAGTACCCAAATGTAAGTCTGAAAAAAAGTGGTATCGGTGCATCCCTACAATAGAGCACAGAGAAACTCAGATTACGACACACAGAGGGAGAGAGACTTCATTCTCTGCTCAGGTAGACATTACTCCTCTACATCTTTACACAGACAATAGTTTGTTTGCTGCAATATCAATGCTCTGAATATCGTCTAGAGAATCTTAAGCACTTCTGTAGCTCAACACATAATCACATATATAAAAAGCGAGTTTGCTCCAGACTTTCTGAGTGGAGATTGAAACGAGTTTTCAAGATGGCAGCCGTGTTTACTAATCCCACACTAAATCACTATGGTGATAGAAGCTGGGTGAGTGGGGAGGGTCCTATTGATATTCTAATGAGAAAAGAGGACGCGTGCTTGAGATGGCCCCCTTGTATATCTTGGCACACTTCCCTGCAGGACAACAAGGACTCAGTCAGCTCAGTAAAAAGGCTGGAGAGTTTATTGTTGTGATTCAGGGTCAGCTCACAAAGTTTGATGTCAAACCTGGAGTCCAGAGCTGTGGTTCTAAACGTGGGACAAAGGATCTCCGAGAAGTTCCAGGGGGGGTCCCTTACAACATGAAGACAATTTTGATTTTACTACAATTTCTGCAGGTCATCTGATGATGCACCAGAACGACTGTAATGTGTAATCTAAGATCTCATTTGATTTATCTCACAGAGTACAATTAACAGTAAATCAACCCCAAACGAGTTCCCTAAAAATAAAGCTTGTATGCAGCAATATTTCCTGTGTGTAATGGAGGAGTACACATGTATCTGAGTGCATTTTTACTTGATTGACTCATGAGTTTTGGTGAAGTACCAGCATGATTTGTACTTTCTATTATTTGAGGTTGAATTTCTTTTTCACAAAGACAAGTCAAAATGAGTTGTACAAAGAAGCTCTCCTTCCCTCCAGTATCTTAAAACAATATATTTATGGAACATTAGTTACAGCCTCCGTATGATCTGAATAAAGAGCCGGTAAATAAATGGTTATTACAGCCACTGAATATGTGAACTAAGCACCTGACACCAGCTCTGTGGCTGCCCTTGGTCTTGATATTTTCACCACATCCTGGATTACAAATAATAAAAATCTTACGAGGGAAGAATGAAACAAATATGGGATGTTAGAAGATAACAGGTGTTGGTCTTGTAATGTAATGTATTCCCCTCCACCCACAATAGTTTCCATTCAGCTGATCACACCCGTTCTCCAATTTCATAAACTTTTTGTTTGCATATGTGGCTAAACCCATTTAGACACATCCTACAACCCTCATGTCACACACACGGCCCAAACACCATCTCTCCGTGGAGGAGGATGCAAGTGTCTTTGTGTCAGGAGAGCAGATGGACAGTGCACCCGCTCTGCTGTTGTCATCTGTATTACTTGCAGGACTGTGACATGAGTGTGCCACGGGGCATGGGAACCAAAGAGGAGTCATATCACCCCCCCGCCGGACCTCCCACTATAGGTTGAGTGGCCGGCATCTGCCTCATCTACGGTCTGCGGCAGCTTGGAGCTCCCTCTCCCTAAGGACACTTGGAGAAAGAGAGAGAGGGGGGGAGCTGCTGCAAATGTGACCCCTGCAGGCTCTCGGGGGAGAAGTCGGCCTGTTGTGGCCACTTCTGCAGCCCCGGCCTGCTGTCTGACTGTGGGACAATAGGAGGTGAGGAACGGGAGTCTGGTGGGCCGTGATGTTCTGTTAGTGTTAGTGTGTGTGTGTGTGTGTGTGTGTGTGTGTGTGTGTGTGTGTGTCATGTGGTTGATTGGTTGCTCTCATTAAGATGCTGAAGTACTGTCGGGTACCTAAACATGCACACAGCCCTGCCACATCCCCATTGTGCTGATTTATGGCTGACTCAGAGGGGCGTGAGGTATCTGGAGGGGCATTATCAGGCAAATCACTGGCTCGCAATGATGCAGACAGAAATACTGTACTGTATCTCATGGCTTCTCCTTTGTGAAGTCAGTGCTTTGAGACATTTGTTTCCTCAGGCCATCTGTGCCTCCTTGAATCCGAGCTAACTGCTAACTGGGGGTTCGTCGCTCATCAATAGACTGATACTGATTTATAGTGATTTGGAACTAAAGTAAGTCATCAGTATTCAAGGTAACCAGTGTGTCATTACCACAGTCAGCATTCAGCAGTACGTGAAACCTGTGTGGCTGAGAGGTTATGAGATTATCAAAAAACTGTCCACAGTGCAAAAGACATTGGGAACCCCTGTTATATATGTGTTGTGTGCAAAGTAACTATAGCTGTTGAATAAATGTAGCTGTAAAAAGTTCAATATTTCCCTCTGAAATGTTGTCGAGTAAAGTAGCATTAAAGGGAAATACTCAAGTAAAGTACATAAAGTAAAGTACTTAAGTAAATGTACTTAGTTACATTCCATCACTGCAATTTAAACATATAAATGAATTGTACCTGATCAAATTAAAACATTAGGTCCAAACTAAATTCCATATATAATACAATGCTGTCAACACAAAAATATGATTATTAAAAGGGACCGTTTGTAACTTTTTACACGTTTAAATCATTGCGGGTCGGTGTCCCATGCGCGCTCGGAAGCACCGAAACCACAAAGTTGTATCTAGTGAAGCCCGTCTGTTAAACAGTGTTGGCCGCGGTCGGAGGACGCGGGGGAGACCGTAGCTTTGGTCTCCAGGACCGGAGTCTCTGCTGTACTCGGCTCCTCGGCTCCTCTGCCTGCCTTCACTCACACAGCGCGCTCGTTCTCACTCTTTCGGTCCACTCTCACGTGCATGCGCGCACACTCCACACTGCAGAAGAGCTAGTTTAGCTCTGAGAATATCTAGTGAATGTTCAGTGGACGTTTGTGCAGAAATAACTGCTGCAGCTCCTCCAGACCAACAGAGGTTTCCCGTGTCTTCTGAAGTGACGGGGATCCGCAACGAGAAACGTTATTGTCTCCGACCAAAACTCCGATGTCTCCCCCGTTCCCTCCGGCCGCGGTCGGGAGGCTGAAGCAGGAAAAGCCAACACTAACATCAGCATTGATTCACGGAGAGACCTTCGTCTGGTCAGCTAACATTACTGCCAAGCAGCTGAAATATAGAGTGATATTGTGCTTTTAGCTGACGTGTGTCACCTCACTGTGTTGAGCGATGCTCGTTCATGTCTATGTAGAGCAAGCACTAGCGCGAGCCTGACGCTGACTTTCGTTGACTTAACGGCCACAGGTGTCGCTGTTAACAAGCAATTTCTGATTCTTACAAACTGTCCCTTTACTAATGAATTATAAGGTCAAGTATCATAATACTTCATAACTGCTGGTCACTCACTGACATTTTCTTTGCAAGGATCATGGTGTATTAATAAAGTCAAAATTCATTTCACAACGTTTTGTGTTTTTTTCACTTTACTTAAAGCAAACAATGACCACTTAGAGTAACGTATAATCACATTATAATGCAGTGATCATAATGCATCATAATGGATTATAAAAAGATTATAATGTATTACAACTGGTGGAATTATAATACACTATGATTTTTGTAAAAAAAATGTCAGAGTGACCAGCAGTTATGAAGACTTATGACCTTATAAGTCATTATTAAATGCTTTATAATGTGTTGTAATTATTGTTATAAAACATTATGAATCGTGAGTGATTATAATACAGTGCTTTAAACAGATTATAACACATAAGTATGTTTATAATGGAGAGTAGAGAGTGTAGCGTGCGTTGACAAACATTTTGTATGGTGGTTTTCTAATATAATAATATCTGTTTATTGCCTGAACATATGGACCAAACAAATCGGTCTCTGTGAGTTACCGATAGCGTCATAAATCCTCCCCGAATCAACAGATATGATTAGGTAAATAAAACAGAACAGTTTGGCTTAACAGCAGATGTATAATTGCTCCTTTCTTGGGGCACAAAAAGGATGAATGATAATGATTTAATCCCGTCCGAGCCGAGCGACAGATCCTATACCTTTCCTCTCCAGCCCAGACTCTGTCCTGCAGCAGCTTCTGTGGCAGATGGTAGATGAAAGAGGGAGCTGGGAGGAACGAGGGAATGAGAACAGGTGGGGGTGAAAACTGAAGAAAAAGAAAGGGCGTAGGGGTCAACTGGGGCAATAGAAAGGGGGAGGAAACGTACATATAGACTTGCAGAAGGACAGATCGATGGATAGATTTCTTCCCTTTACATTGTGCCTCTCTAAATCCACGTCTCTTTTCGCCAGATGTCGACCGACTGTCGAAACTACATGATCATGCTCCGAGAGAGATGAAGAATGGAGCAACATTATGTCTGTAGTGGCATTTCTGGACAATATTTTGTTCAGTCAAAATGCTCTTATATGCAAGTACTGTAATTTGTTTTAATGTACTGGATATTATCTATAGTTAGAGCCTATTTTTGATCATTAAAATGAATTCTGCTGATGTAGCGTGGGATTCAACCATGCTCATGTCTTATGTGGAATAGTACAGAGAAATGCTGCCTATACAGGAATTTAATAATTTAATTTAATCAGGCACAGCTTTAGTGTAAATATCCACTTTCTAAGTAAAATAGGCCAAGTCGTATTTTATTCTAAAGAAAGGAGACGGGGCTTAGAATGGAGTAGAATACAGTTTTATAGGTAGTCAGAGTGAATAATGCCCTTTCAGAGAGGCTTAAGTCTCAGGTTTAAGGGCTCCGTAAAGAACTGAAGGTAAAGGACCAGACCACAATGTGAATACAGCTGCCTATTCAGAGCCCCCCCGCCAGCCAGACACTAATGCTGCCCCCTGCCTTCAGCCATGGAGGAGGCCCCAGCAGACTGTTGAACTCCTGCTGCATCCTCCCGCCCTCCTCCTCCTCCTCTTCCTCCTCCTCCTCCTCTTCCTCCTCCTCCTCCTCCTCCTCCTCCTCCTCCTCCCTTCCCTGCTGCGGCACGCCGGACCGAGCCGGCCCCGGCAGCTGTTGAGCCAACTGATGCAGCAGGGGAACAATGCAATGTGACTTAACTCTCCCTCTTTGTGTGTGTGTGTGTATGTGTGTGTGTGTGCACGCTTGCGTCTTTTTCACGAGTAGCCTATTTAATGAAGAATGGACCTCAATGGATCAGGTAACCCCCATCCTAAAATCTAATCCTAACATCCTTAGGTGCACATTTCAAACTGTTTTTGTTCACTGTAAGCAGTCAAACATTTGTGAATGATTAGTTGTATTCATTTCTTTACAGCTCAGAGGAGTGTATTAAGCCGAGCCACAGCAAAGTAATGAACCTTATTATTATTTTTTTTATCATTTGTGTTGTCAAAAGCAGGAGATTTCTGCAACATCTTCTAGTAATATGAAAATCCTCAGCATCAATCTGTGTAGTAGTCATTAACAAGGCCGACTGTAGGTCGTATAGGCGGTCGCAGAGGGCGCCACCTTCTGAGCACGTGGATGCCCTTCCTCATTTTCTGCATTGACTTAACAAATAAATAATTAAAGAAAGAAATACACTCTTCACCCCCGTAACTCTCTTTCTCACACTTTTTCATCTGCACGACCGCATTTATTTATTATTAATAAATGTGTAAATCGTAGTGAAACTGACTAAACACTTTTAAGCCAACAATATCAGGGACCAATTGTTTATTTATATTATAATAAATACAGTTATTTAAACCATTGTGATGTCTGATGTGTGTTGCGGCCGCTCCAAGGGCACCAAAAGGTTCAAAGATTAAAAAGATTAAAAGTTAAAGATCTTTTGTACCAGCTGTAAAATCACAAGCATTTAAAATACATTTAATAGAATTGAATATGACAGTTTCATTCTACCTTAATTAAATACTGATGTGTAGACCTGCTCAGATCCTAACAGAGTCTGGTTACATTGACCTTACTCAACTGCCCAAGGTTATATAATAGTATTATCATATATTAGGTAATAAAGCTATCAGTAGGTGGAACTAGAGAGAAACTAATAGTGGTTCTGATTCTGACTCCGCAGGGTCTAAAGCAATGCTACTGTATGACTGGAGCACTTCAACTATCTGGACTAAAATGTTATTTCATTCCGATCAGCGTGCTAAAGACTCAGCAGGGAGTGCAATAAACCCAAACTAAATAATGGAGCTCATTTGAGTTGTTGAGATTCAACAGAGAGCACATGACCAGGCCGAACAATAGAAGGAGACGTCACTATTGGCTGCAGCGTGCTGCTAAATTAACCTTGTTTAAATTAAATGTAAAATGAAATGCAGTCCCAGCAGCATGTTAGTATCTTCATTAATACGGCAATAAGCAATAAATTTGACTTGTTCTTGTGAATAAAAACTAGCCAACCACTTATTATGTTGTATTAATACTAGGGATTAAAATATTTAATCGCGATTAATCGCATTATTGTCCATGGTTAATTACAAATTAATCGCATTTTGTATCTGCTCAAAATGTACCTTAAAGGGAGAGAGTCAAGTATTTAATACTCTCATCAACATGGGAGTGGACAAATGTGCTGCTTTATGCAAATGTATGTATATATTTATTATTATAAATCAATTAACAACACAAAACAATGACAGATATTGTCCAGAAACCCTCACAGGTACTGCATTTTTTTGTGGATCATCATCAGCAGTCTGGCCTCACAACACAGACTGGGACAGCAGAGCCCCCTGCTGCACATTATATGAACCTGCACAACTGTCTGGACCTCTGAGCCTGTTGGACGTTTGTCTCCATCTGACAACAATGTCAAGATATGTTTCAGTAAAGGATGATCTCTACGTGTCTCTACCTGTCTTTACCTTTCTCTACCTGTCTCTACCTGTCTCTACCTGCCTCCACCTGCCTCCACCTGTCTTTAACTGTCTCTACCTGCCTCCACCTGTCTCTACCTGCCTCCACCTGTCTTTAACTGTCTCTACCTGTTCTACCTGTCTCTACCTGCCTCCACCTGCCTCTACCTGTCTTTAACTGTCTCTACCTGTTCTACCTGTGTCTACCTGCCTCCACCTGCCTCTACCTGTCTTTAACTGTCTCTACCTGTTCTACCTGCCTCTACCTGCCTCTACCTGTGTCTACCTGTCTCTACCTGTCTCTACCTGCCTCCACCTGCCTCCACCTGTCTTTAACTGTCTCTACCTGTTCTACCTGCCTCCACCTGCCTCTACCTGCCTCTACCTGCCTCTACCTGTGTCTACCTGTCTCTACCTGCCTCCACCTGCCTCCACCTGTCTTTAACTGTCTCTACCTGTTCCACCTGCCTCTACCTGTCTTTAACTGTCTCTACCTGTTCTACCTGTCTCTACCTGCCTCTACCTGCCTCTACCTGTCTCTACCTGTCTCTACCTGCCTCTACCTGTCTCTACCTGATACCACCACTTAACACCAGTTTTAACTTGTGTGAAGTCAAAGAGTGACTTACATTCTGGGTGATTCTGGAGGACAGCTCGGTCCGTTTGGACCACGGAACCGGTTCACTTCTTCTTTTTCTCCTTTTTCTCCTTCTTCTTCTTCTGCTTCTTCTTATTCGGTGTTTATTGGCGGTTGGTAAACCAGCTTAAAGGTGCATTACCGCCACCTACTGGACTGGAAGAGTGGAGCAGTAGATTGGCAGGAAAAAAAATAATAATAATAAAATAATAATAACTAAAATAAAATATAATTTATTATTATTATTCATAATATTAATAACAATAATAATAAAATTATCTCCATTATTCCTGCTGCCCTTAAAGGTCCCATATCGTGCTCATTTTCGGGATCATATTTGTATTTTGTGTTTCTACTAGAACATGTTTACATGCTGTAATGTTAAAATAAAACTTTATTTTCCTCATACTGTCTGTCTGAATATGCCTGTATTCACCCTCTGTCTTAAACGCTCCGTTTTAGTGCATTTCAATGGAATTGCAACAAAATTGCAACAAAATTGCAACAGAATTGCGTTGCTAGGCAACAGCTTGGGTCCATGTGTACTTCCTGTCAGCTAATGACATTCACATACACTGCAACCGGGAATAAACTGGGACACATTTAGAATGTTTACGTTTAAATCTGTGTAAAGGGTCTAAATATTGTACATTTGTGACATCACAAATGGACAGAAATCCTGACAGCTTGTTTCAAATGCAGAGTTTCTACATATGGGCTGTGTGTATTTCCCTGTGGATGGAGCATTTTGATACTATTACAGTATTTATACAGGACTTAAGACTGCTTTATAATAAAAAAACATTAAAATCTAACTTTTTTATAATATGGGACCTTTAAGTAATTAACTAGAGGATTGTGTACTTTCTTAGATGTCTTTCCTAGCAGATTCCCCAATGTAATATTTCCATCATTTACTCCTGATAGCAACTCCCTTCTTTCTTCGTCATTCTTGTTGTACTCTATAAGAACATGCTTGACTGTTTCCGGTTTATTACAGTGCGTGCACATTTCAGTTGGGTGCTTAACTGTTCTATGGAGTGTTTGGTTTATCTCAGACGGGTAATGACCATCCCTTCCCTTGGGCTCCCGCTCCGTATTCCACCAGCTCCTACATGTTTGGATCAGATTCTTATTGCACTGACTGGTGTTTTTCAGTATTTTTTACCTGGTTAAATAAAGGATATACTGTGTATAACAATCTATTGGATAAATCTCGACTATTAAGCAGTTCATATTTTCAAATCTAAGATGATTTGAAATGTATTATCTTCAGTGACGTCAGATCAGTTTATCAACAAACATCAAGATATGGACTACAAGCCAATAAAGCCCCTGAATCCAGATGATTTATACATTCTGACTACTGGATTTGTGAATGTCAGAGCACTCAGCAGACGCACAGCTATGAAAATGACTTCTGTTCTGTTTAAATACATGAGGGGTTTATTTCATATTCAAAAGAAATTATTGAAACTTTCATATTCAAGTGTTCATGTTTGCAATGTAAAAAACAAAATCAGACCATCACAACTTATTCAGTTACAGGTATTTTCAAAATATCTAACACACCTTATTTAGCTCTCAGACATATAGACCATATAATGGTCAGGTGTGGAAATCCACTCACCATTACAGTACATGTGATAATCTCCAGACACTGATGCAACTACAACTTATACTGTACAAGGACACACAATGGATTCGACTGACTTCAAAATCAAAAGACTCATTCTTTGCATGTCAACATTAAAAGAATGTAAAGGCTTTAAATGTGGTGTTTGCTTAATAAAATATGCTTTACAACATAAAGTGGTAGGAGTCTCACTTTCAGTAGAAAAAAAAGAAGAAGAAAAAAAAAAACCTCCACATGTTCTTTCTTTATGGCTAAAATCAGTTATTTTCTCAATCCATTTTCATGTAACCTCACAGACAGCAAATCCATCGATACGTTTCTACGAATACAGTTTTAAAATATAACAACAGAAAATCTGGTGAGTACTATCAAAAAGTACAGTAACCAGCAGTGGAGTCCAGAGGAACTTAAAGGTTCCTGCACCTGAAGGCCATGTATGTAGTCAGTGATACAACTTAACAACATCTCTGTCTGACACTCTGTCGCTATAACGCTGGCCGTCCATTCAGTTTGTCATGCATAAGCGCGATGGCTCCACCTGTGAAGTCTCTGAGAACCTGTACCGTCTCCCGCTGGAGCTGCAGCGACTCGCGCACAAACTCCTGCTGAGTCTCTGCCAGCTGCTGCACCGACTCAGACAGAAGCTCTAGGGAGCGTGAGACCGTCTCCAACAGGATGTTGGTGGCGTGCTGTTCTTGAAGGCTCAGCGATGCATTATGTAGCATGTTGTCTCTCGTGTTCTGCGAGGGCTGACCTGGCAATGGAAGCGTGGCCGATGAAGTCGACAGTCCGGAGGACGTCTGAGGTTGTCCTTGTTTCTGGATGCCGTTGTTTCCTTGGTGATCCTCGGTCGGTTTTGCAGCGCGAGTGGAAGGAAGCACTTCATCCCTTTGGTCGTCGTCTGAGTCTCCAAATGTAGGTTCAGGATCTTGAGTCAAAGAAAAAGGTGTTTTCTTATTACTAAAATATGTTGCAAAAATTCTTCTTAATTTGTACCTAAATCTTGACAACTCACCGTCTGTTGCAGGTACCTCGTACTGGACGTCAAAAGAAGGTTGTGAAGTCTCTCCTGCAACATCCAAAGCATTTAAATAAAACAGTTTGTCTGCTTTTTTCCCTAAGAACATCTTAATTAAGCTACAGTTTGTTTAAAACAGCAAAAAAGTCCCCCATGTGCCATACATTTATATCCTGGGAGCAAAATGTGAGCACTGTAGTTGCCAGAAATACTCTGAGAGGAGGGTGACGAGAATCTGTTCTAAATAACTTGATGTGTGTTATATAGACATATAGACTTCACTGATGTTTAGACTGAAGTGAAGGTGAGTAAACGCTGACTAAATGTTCGTTTTTAGCACTCACTCATGGTGTAGGAGGTCGGTGGGGGCATAGACGCCATATCCAACCCACCATTAGGAGAACTCTGCATTCCCATCATATCCTCCTCATCCATTTCTTCTTCCTCCTCTGGTACATCATCGTCATCTCCCAGGGGGCCAAAGTCAGCCGTGCTGTGGTCTTCCTCGTCCATCTCCAGGATCTGCAGCACTATTTTCTCAGTCTGATTAAGGTCTCGAGAGAGACGAGAGTTGAGGCCCCTGTGGGGCACCGTCCCCGACCGCATGGCAGCCACTTTCCGCTTGGTGTCGCACTTTAGATCGGACCATTTCTTGATGACCTCGATGACCTCACGTTGGCACTCCCCAATCTCATTGACACGTGCGGTAATCTCTGCCCATGTGCGCTTCTTCACGTCTGTTTGCACACCACGGTTGAATTTGCCTTTGGGGGGAAAAAACAAAATTACCTTAAGCACTTCCCTTAAATGACAATTTTATGCCGGTTAAAGTTGCAGCTTTTGGCATATGTGTAGTAACTTATTGTTTTGATATCACTGGTTACAGATTTTAGTTTTCTCATTATTAGATCTTTATGTTTTGTTCTGTTATTGTTGTTTTTATTTTGTCTGTATTTCATTGTATCTGTGCAAGCACTTTGTAACTATGTTTAGAAAGGTGCTATACAAATAAAGAGTATTATTATTATTCCCTTAAATGCCATTGTGTCAGTGATCAGGCCTCATACAGTCTTACTGTAATGTCTAGTATACCCTCTGCTTAGCTTTGTTTATTTGATGTTTTTGATTAACTAGCTACCGTGCAATCATTCATTTCCCAGGTAACCAGACACAAAACCTCAATCATCTACATCATGATTGCACTTGGAGACACATACATACCCACAACAACCATACGATGCTTCCTCACTTCATCCAACAGTATGTGGACTTCACTGAAGGAGAAGCGAGCTTTTCTTTTCTTGAAGCGAGTAACACTGTCTTGGTTGTAGTATATTGGTGAAGACATCCTCCCCACACAGTGTCAATGGGTATCCAGCTACTCTGTAGTCTCTGCTGGGCTTCAACTCCTCCAGATGTCTTGAAGATGGTTGAAGGCCTAGAAACCATCAAAAAGAACATTTGACTAAAATTATTACTGCAGAGAGAAACTTTTTACATCCACCAAATGAAGGCCAAAACATATCCAGGACTAAACGAAGAAATTGATTTAAGTCCGTTTCTGTAGTGGCTCTTATGCATGTGGTCTGATACTGTTGACATTAATGGTTATATATTATTACTTGTTATCTGTATATTTATGTTTTCTTATTTTATTTTCATTATTTCCTCTGCTTTCTTGACATCCTGTAGAGCCATCTAAGTGACCACATTTTGCACCTGAGAGTTTATTGGCCTCTTGCTCAGGTGTTTGCAATCATCAATTGTCTGTGTACTCATAAAAGGGGAAAGCTGTGTGCTGAGGGGGTTTCACCCTGAAGAAGGCTGCTACGTGTGGGTTTGTTACCCAATCTTACATATACCAGCATTGTTTTTAGCATTTCATGATGAGGAAGCTTAGCTCTGTGGTTGGATCTGAACTGGATGATCTGGAGGTGGTGGCAGAGGGGAGGATGAGGAGGAAGATGGACGCTATCCTGCAGAACCCCTCCAACCTCCTCCATGATGATCTAGTCAAACTAAGGAGCACCTTCAGCCACAAACTCAACCCCCCTCGGCACAACACAAAGCGCCTTGGTCAGTCCTTCATGCTGGTAGCCATCAGGCTCCACAACCAAGGCTGACCCCATATGAGAACTATGAGGACTTTAAGAACTTTAAACATGCACTATCTGCCTTCAAACATGCATTATCTGCCTTCAAACATGCACTATCTACCTTTAAACATGCACTATCTGCAACCATCTTGGACTCTAACCACTGCTGCACTTTACACTTACTTTACACTATACATCCTATATACCACTTCATAGACTGTACATATTACATTTATTTATTGTACATACTACATTTATTTATTGACGGATTGCACACACTATGTTCACCCATTCACTCTGTATCTTTTATATCTCTATTATTGTTTTTATATTTTTTGTATACCTTTACCTCTCCTGTGTTTCACTCTGTTTGCTGATGTGTGCAGATGTTGCTGCTTTGACACCTGAATTTCCCTAATTTTAATTACTAAGATTAATAAAAGGTTCATCTTATCTTATCTTATCTAATCTAATCATGAAATTCCCAATTGAATAAAGGCTTTTTTTATATATTGTTTGCCAGAAGAGTGCTTCAACTCCTCCAGATGTGTGTCAGGGAGAAGTCAACAACAACAAAGTTAAAACAACACAGGAGTATTAAAGATGAATCTGCTCATGTGCCACTAATGCAATGATTCATAAAGTGCACTTTGCAGTTCATATTTTAGACTCAGATTAAAGGATGTGCACGTTGAGTAGTATTGATGCAGTGAAAACTTCATTCAGGCTAATCAGATGAGCAGTGAGTTGATGTGATAGCTGCACAGATAATGAATGAACAGCATCCACATGTTAACTAACACAGTTACATACTGTAGGTCTAACTGTTCCCATGTTGTTCAGCAGTGAGATGCAGCAGGTTTCTGGTGATGGTATCATAGTGTGTGTGTGTGTGTCAGAGCTAGCAGTGAGAGACTGAATGGACAATGGACGATGCTTTTACACACGAGACAGCCTCGTTAGCTTGTTAGCTTTGTGTAGTTAGCTTTGCTCGCAGTTACACTCAAATTACACCTTAATACCCAAACTAACCTGGTTATTTATTTAACTAAGAACATTAACAACTCTTTCATTTCCCCCAATAAAGTGAAAAACATGCACTTCTATCTCTATTTTAACTCTAATGTTACACAACACCAGCTAGCTCTCTCAGCTAGCATGGGAGCTAACGCTGCGTTAGAGACACAAACATCTAGAGAAGCTCTTAGTTCCCTGTTACCTCACTTCAACAGGGCTGTATTAAAGGTAATAAAGAGTTAACGAGATGGTGAACATACCCCCAAGTGTAAAGAAGTTGGTGGTGAACCGTAGAGATAAACTTCCTTATGGAGAAGAGAGCTACTGTCAAGCTAGCAGGTCTGAAGCTAACGCTACACAACACGTGTCCGGTTAGCTGTGTGCTAGCAGTTAGCTCACTAAACACAGCTTCACAACATAATTACTCACAAATGTGATGGTGTTAGTGTGTGGAAATAGTACAGGGCCTTTAATTGTTGGTTTCCACTTGTAGTTTATAACAATAATCATGATTTATCTGGTGATTTATTTCTTTTTTTCCACCCATTGTGACAACGTGCTTTTATTTTGAAGGAGCACGCCTTGATTCAACCGGATACACCAGCGTGCACGCACACACGCACGGTGAGTGGAATTTAGTGTAGTGTTGTCCAGAGGTTCACAACCTTTTGTAACTTGAGGCCCATTTCTGATTAATAAACAATTTCCAAGGACCACCTTCCCAAATAAATAACAAACTGGGCTATAAATATTAAAAATAAAAAAATATATCTTATACTGTATATGTTCTTAATATATATATTCTTAATATGCCCTTGTACAAAGTATGTCTTCTGTGTAATTGTAATGTAAATGTAATTGTAATGTAAATGTAATATAACTTGTTGTTTTAATTGAGCTTCCCAGCAAAAAGTATTTCACACGTTTGTACCTGTACAACCGGCGTGACAATAAACATCTTGAATCTTGAATCTTATGCCACTGTCAGGTGTAATGACCCACACGAATATTCAGCTTATCCTCACCCATCACTGCCTTTTTTTTTTTTTTTTCAAAATGACAGTATACATGGTAACAGCAGAAAACATTAAAAACATTTACATACAAAAGAAGCATAGCGAAAACATAAACAAAGAGCTGTGACAAACATAAAAGAACAGAAATGAAACAAAACAAACATAAAATAATAAAAAAAAAACACACAATAAAAATAAATAAATAAGTAGATAATAATAAAAAAAAAACACGCGAGAGTATGACAATAATTTCACTTAAAAACATTAAAGATGTTGCATACATTCATTGTTTTCATTCCTTTTTTGTTTTGTGAGGAAGAAAATATTGACAAATATAGATACATTTCTTTCATAAATAAAAAGAAATTAGGCTTTTTTTGGGTAAATTTACACTTGTGAATGTGGAACTTTGCGAGAATTTAAATTAAATTAATAAGGAAAAAATGCATTACTGTCTTCGTCACTGTAACCATAGCAACCAAATATAATATTTCTATAATATAGTGCAAAATCTGAGAAAATGTTAACAATTATAAAATTATTGACATCTTTCCACAATTCACATGTATATTTACAGGACTAGAATAAATGAGAGCAAGTTTCAGGATGTGATTGGCAGAAGGAACAATTTACATCTATATGTCACTCTTTAACTTTTGTAAGAAACGTTTCACTGGATAGAATCTGTGGATCAATTTAAAGGACACCTCTTTAACCTTATTTGTTAGAAGGAGCTTTTGCGGTAAGGACCAAACACCCATCACTGCCTGCCATTATGAATCCAAAGTATTCAGGGTCATATTTCCTCACCACACACGGTGGAGTTTACTGGAGCAGGGTTGTCTCCAACATCGTTTTTTAGTTCCAAAAAAACACTCAATTTTGTGTCACTGCATCCGAGAACATTATGTCTGTAAAGGGGAGACTCGTGGGTACCCTTAGAACCCATTTACATTCACATATCTGGAGGTCAGAGGTCAAGGGACCCCTTTGAAAATGGCCATGACCGTTTTTCTTTGTCAAAATTTTGCGTAACTTTGGAACGTTATTTTCAAGCTCTTCCCGACAAGCTAGCATGACATGGTGACCAATGGATTCCTTAGATTTTGTAGTTCCATATCATACCAGTATCTAAACTCTAGCTTCAAAACTGAGCCCACAACAACCTCCGAAAGACAGAATAGCGGCCGTCAGATTCTTAAGAGGTTAATCTAACCATGTGAAGTACCTCCGCGGCCCACGCCCAGTGGTTCAGAATAGCTGGTGTAGTCTCTGATCCAATGGCTCCCTCACTCCTGCAGCTCTCTTATGCTTGTGGTACAACAACCATAGATGTATGAAGAGAACAACCCATGCAAAATATAAAATAAAATACTTCCACATGGAGCTGCATTCAAATGCAAAATCTGTAAAAAGGCTTTAACTCCCTTCTCGAGCATATAAATATTGGTTGGGTCCTATTTTTAATTCTGAATGGTCCAGTCCAGCCTGAATAAGATTCTATTAGTCACAGATTAAAAGTAGCATGTGACAACTGTTAGAAGTGCATCAAGAACCAGACCAACACATTTAACATACCCTTTTTATTCCAAATATGGCACAAGTATATATATTCTACCAAGCATTTTCAGTAACAGTTTAATGTGGCTAGAACTACACGATTAATAATGGCATCTTTACTATTGGCTGCATGCATTAGTGGCATAAACATATGTTATATATATTATCAATTCACACATTGTGCTGGCATTATCTGGGTGCAGGCATTTTTTGAAGTACACAGTGAGAAGTACAGAGGAGTGTTATGGCTAAGTTGCATTACCAGCACTGAATGTTAAAATGGAGAAATACTAGCCTGCCCAAACAGAACATTGTGTCTTGGGATGTTAATGTACATCACGTACTGTATGCATATACAGTACAGTGCAACTCTGATGCAAAATAAAGGCTGCGGTGCAAGTGTATCATAAGTCACACATCTACCTGACTTTCTGTAAACTTTAAACTAAATGGTGAGCTCTCCCACATTGTTGTTTTCATGAACAAGAATCTCCAGTCAGTGGGCTTGGGGCTGGTTTCACAAGGATAATGAACGGGACTGTTAGAGCAAACATACCTTTACAAAGCTGTCTAGCTTTTGTCTATCTGAAAGTCTCTGAAAAGGCGTGGTCCACACTTACCCGTTGACTTATTTTACCCAAATAAGACCTCTTCTCTGTGCTGACTAGGTGTGTACAGACTGACTCAAAGCCATTTCTCCAACACTACTGTTGCACTTGTTAGGGTGGGACGACTCACACCCTTGTGATTCTTATGAGTAAATGGGATTTGGTGAGCTCAAGTAATTATAATTCCCCCCATGTTCAACCTGTTCAGAGGTTTACTCAGCCATAACACCTTAAAATATGCTTTGTGCTGGGAAGTCCTCTGCTCAGGTTAAAGTCAGGTGAGTCGTGAGGTCACTAAGCTCCATGTACTAATATGAATGCGAGAGGTGTAACAAAAATAACAGCAGATACATGGAGATGTCCATCAATCACCTATACATGCCTGCATAATGCTGAGAAGGATATACTAGGTGGAAACAGCTATGTGGGTGGTGAACGAAGCTACAGCTTCACACGGCTAACCTCTGTCGACTCCAGCAGAAAATGTGTGCCTTGTGGAAGACTTTTTACTGGGACGAGTGAGGTAGGCTTTCCTGATTTTGCCAGCAGGTGACAAAGTCAGAAGGTGCAAAGTCAGAAGGTGCAAAGTCTTTATTTTTGTCCAACGTCAGCATGCATCATTGTGAAACCAGCCACATGTCAACGGGAGCTTCCTGCTTTCACATTAGGTTTTTTACAAATTTCACTGTGTATAACAGCCTGATGTTTGCCTGCCTCCTCTCAGGCATGAGGAAGATCAAAAGCAAATGCCAAACAAGCTGTCCAAATGACACCAATTCAGCATACTATCATCTTTATGCACCTGAATCATGTTTTGATCCCCAGCTATGGATACCGTTGTGAGTGCAGGTTTGTGCTTTTCTGGGTTGCTAATACAATATAAATTGTGTCTTGCAAGTATAAAGGAACAGTGAACAATCCACAACATTTGCATTAACATTCAGAAAGAAACCTGCACACACAAGGGATGAGCCGAATGACAGGAAGTTGTAGGGATGGTTGAGAAAATATTATGTACTGTGTAGAGAAACAAAGTGGGTCGGTGTAACACGCAGGAGAGACGTCGTCTAGACTCAAGAGTACATGGTCAACTGAAGCCACTGGAAAGACACAAGAGCAGAAAGGACGATTTTTAACAGTGAAGGTTTGCTATCAACTGAATCAAATGATATTTAAAATAACTGATCAGCTTACCTCCTTAACATCGACTTTGATCGTCCCGTTGTTATCCTTATCCAGGGTTTTGAAGGCACCTGAATCAGAACAGATGTTAAGCCTACAACACCTTCAGTTTAAGACTTAATCATTCTTATCACACAGATAAAGCTGCTAAAGCAATAAATAGATCCATTTGTTTTTGAACTAGTCTTTCAAACTTACGGCACATGGCATCCAGCCTCACGAGGCAGCCGATGTAGTTGTCAAAATCCATGTTCCCACTTTCATCGCTGTATCGGCGAATTATCATGTTGAACAGCTGGTCATTGAGGGGGAAGCCTGAGGAAGAGATGAACAGACTATTAAAAACACATCATAGCCTTAACACAAATATATGCAAACAACTGGTATGATATTCAAATCATTAACCCTTTGCACAACAGCTCAGAGATGAGGCTTTCTATAAAGTTCAGAAGCATTTGACTGATATTTGACTGGTGGCCCACACAGTATCTATCAAGGCGTTGGAATATTGGTTAAGTAGTTTATCTATGTAACTAACGTTCACTGGCCTTGACAAGACAATAGGGGTATGCCAGCAGAGGCTACGGGCTGACGGGGAATCGGCTCGTGGCTGTGCTTCAACTGTTTGAGAGACTGTGGACGGACGACCAAAATTTCTGATATGTCAGAAATTCATCCGACTGTCCGACGGCCGGTCGGGAGAAGTTAATTGGCCTCAGTCCCCCCCGTACACCGCACGGAAAACGACGCCTGACAAAGCTGAAATTTGCGGCTCAAAGTTCGGGCCAGAAACGGGCTAAAACCGTACAGTATAAGCCCAGCTTTAGTGATTTCAATAATTGTGCCGTAAGTACCAGTTTTTGTGTTTTGGAAATTGCAAAAAACTGTATTACCGATATTAATAAAGTTCTGTTTTGACTGAATCTTTTCAGCAGCTGTGCAAAAAAACATTTAATAACAATAGGGAAATAAAAAAAATAAAAAAACTTACCAGCAGCTCCGAAAGCGGCGGGCAGCTCATGTGCACCGATGACACCAGAGCCATCTGTATCATAGGATTTGTACACTCCCTAAACAATAACAATAAAAAGAGTATGTAAATCATTTATGCCATGAAAGTTTCCTGGTCAGCTGATTCACAACCTAGAAAGAGTAAAAGAAAAGTTTCTCTCTAACAACCTGTCAATGTGGGGGTAACAACTAGATTTAAATATCTATTTTACAATTAAAAATAATAAGGGAATTATGTTTTTCTTGCTCTGGTGGCAACAAGCACCAAATATGTGTCATGTCAATGTTACTAAGATTCATTGACAGGAAATAAAATATGTTCCACATTACTAATGTGTGCCCGTCAGTAAACACAGCATACAGATTTATGTCTATGTAAAACATGGCTGTTAATCAAAACAACAAGCACACTGTACATTCTAATCAAATTCCTTTGGAACCTCAATAAACAGCCGATACTGTACATACTTTAAGATACAGTGTCTTCTGTGTTCACTGTTACTGGAGATGATTAACACCGGCCACAGTGAAGTAAGTGTGGAGAGCAGAAACAGATGTGTAGGACAGATGTAGTGGGCATGCTGTACTCGCCTGCCATTTCTTTATATTGTTCCAGAGGTGTTTGAATTCATGAAAGCCGAGTTTCCCAGTGCTGTCACTCTGAAACCGCATTAAGGACAACAGACAACGTCTTCCTCTTTGGCTCCAGCTTGGACAAACAGTTGCATTACTTGTGAGCATGCTGTATTTGCCCAAGGCGTATTTTTACGGGACTTCCTCATTCATGTGGTGTAGAATTCACAGTATGGAATGACTGACTTGTTCACAACATTGCTGTTGGGGTTTACGCTACAAATGACATGGATCACTCCCATTTAGCCTCCTTTACAATGTTTTCTAAATATGCAATTAATATTGATTATTAATACATTTTCCAGCTCACATTACCGAGCTATGAACCCTGTTTGCACAAGCCAAGCATAGTCTCAGAGCTCTTTCGACAGTTTCACCTAATTGTTGCGATCATGGCCCCTTAAGCTAAGTTCACACTACACGACTTTCAAAGTCGTCAGACCGCTGTACTGTTCACACTACACAACTTACTGTCTTGTAATCGGGAGTCTGACCGGCGACAGGAGGTCACACACTAAAAGATCTTTCACCAGGAGGAATCCCCGATGAGGTCTCCAAACTACGTTTTGTCACGAAAACACACGCGAGAAATAAATACACGGTAAACGACTTGAAACCATACACCAGACATATGCGCTGATGTTGTTGTTGGCAGGTGTTTACAGAATAACCTGTTTCCACCTTCTGTTTTACTATTTATTCCTCCAGGTGTAACAACTTTGCTCAGGTTGCAAATGCAACACATCAAGTAAGTTCCTGTTGTTACAGGCGACCCCTCCTCCCCCAGGTTTCCCTCAACCCGTGTCTCGCGCTCTCATTGGCTGTAGCTCGAGGTCGGAGTCCCAGATAGGTCCAGATATTTAGCATGCTAGATATCTGGAATGTGTCCGCGAGGCGTCGGCGAGCCTCTCGGCTCACGTCTTTGAGCAGTACACATATGACGCTCGAGCTTTTGTCAGGGAGCTCCAAAACTGTCGGGGAGCGGTAAACCTGGGCTAAAGTCGTGTAGTGTGAACTAGGCATTACTTTTAGAAAATCTGACATCAGTGCTTAACCCCTCACCATCCAATGCTGCAGAACAAAGGGCTCGGCCCAATGTGAAAATGTGTTTGGATGGACAAATCATGGCAGTATTAGGTACCGTATGTCCACAGCCTTAATGAGTTGTGGGTGTGATGGAGTCTGATGAGACTACAAGTCCCTTTTCATAGACAACTGCTGTGTTTGTTCTATTCTGTGTATTTTTACTGTGCCGTCACTGTCAGCTTCACCTGGATTACACAACACATAAAGCCTACTAATGATAGAAAGGATACATCCATGACTGCCACCATGCTCCTACAAGACTCAATGCTGAAACCATCTGTCTGCAGGTCTCCACCTGAAATGCAAGAAAAACAGTCATTCATCATGTATATATAATTTAGATATACATAAGAATGTGTAAATATTGTAAAGGACTGAATCAGTATGATGAACCAAAAAAGAATTGCAAGAAATACACACAGGGATGTGTAAGAGATAGACTCTAAATATGGCACACGTCTTACGCTTTCCAACGATTTTGTTTAGGATGTTCATCAGCTCAGTTGGGCTCACTTCCATGTCCTATATGACAAATATTTAACAGTGTGAACATCACAAAGCCAGCAGAAACCTGTACAGACACCCAACTGTATGGTGTAACAAAATGGATGCTAGAGAAATGTCATTTGAACACCCTTTATACGTCTAAAGGTGTGGTTACTGCAGAGTAGTACAGGTGGACATAGCGCTCACCTCTCCAGCGAGCTGCTGGAAGACTCTGCGGAACTGTTTCTCCTCATCGTTCTCATGATGCTCAGCATATGCAAGCGGCCGGCGTGGTGGAGGCTGCGGGACAGAGTCACAGTAGACATTAGAATCCAGAGTAAGCAGAACAGTGACGGTCAGATAGAGCCGGTAATGTAATGACTGTCACTCACAGGGTCAGAGGGCACAAACTGGGCTGGGTCGATGTTGCTGCAAAGACAGGATCACAAACGAAGACCGAGGTTAAGCCACAAGATACCTGTTTTGTTTGGCTTAAACAGGTTAGACTTTGTGCAGATTCTCACCTGACAACATCAATGATGCCACCGATGAGTTTTTTGGCGAAAAACATCTTCTGTCAACTGTGAAGACAAGATGTAACATGAATTAGGCGGAAGATTTACATGAAAACACTCCTAGACTAACGACTTCAGCACCGTGGGATCATGGTTTATGCATTCCTCTATGCCGGAAGTGGAATAAAATAATTAGAAATTAATGGCAGCAGTGATCACTTGTGGCTAGACTAAAGCAGATAGAAAATATAAACCACAAAACTGACTAAAGCAACTTACTAGACCTAAATTACAACATAGATAGATAGATAGATAGTAACTTTATTGATCCAGAGGGAAATTCAAGTTCCATAGTGCAAAACATGTTAGTAAAAAAGTTAGAAGTACAAAGTATAAAATAATATACCAGATATAAAAATACAAGAAGATGAAGAAAACTGTTAAAAATGAATATAGTGCAGGGTAACAGCTGTGATACACAAATATTAAAAAAGTGAATATAGTGCAGAAGAGACTGTTAAACATGAATATAGTGCAGAAGAGACTGTTAAACATGAGTACAGTGCAGAAGAGACTGTTAAACATGAGTATAGTGCAGAAGAGACTGTTAAACATGAGTACAGTGCAGAAGAGACTGTTAAACATGAGTATAGTGCAGAAGAGACTGTTAAACATGAGTATAGTGCAGGGTAACTCCAGTAGCTCAGTCTATGAAAGTGCACTGTGTGCATTATTATCTGTCCTGCAGACAGTCCTCCTTTACATCCTGCAGTGTCAGTGTCAGGAGTAGATGGCAAACACAACATATACAGACAAAACAATGCTGACCCCTGTACTAGAGTAATAGCAATTAACTAGACCTACATTACAACATACTGCAGTGTCAGTTTGTGCAAGAGGTCTATTTCTAAAAATATAATAATGGAACAATTATTAATAAGAATCAGAAAGCAAAGTTGCACAGGTTTTAACAGCAGCACTGTTTCAGCTTGTTTAGTGGCACACCCTCTAACCCTCTACCAGGCTTTTCCTGTTATGGAAAAAAACAATCCAATACCACACCCAGATTGCAGAAAACAGCTCGGATTAGACAGGTTATCTTATTGCATCATACTTTAATAATAATAATGACATCTTTGCACTTCTAAAAGCCCACTAGCAGATCAGTAAAACGCCCCATTTCAGCTTTAACTTCTGCAGGAATGTAACTTAGACAGCCTGTGAAGTATGCTAGACAGATATCTATCTGTCACAAACTTGGTTTAATCACCGTGATTAACACATTTATCTAAATCTACATCGTTTTATGTGATAATCGGTCATCTAAAACTCGACGTTACCGTGAGGAAGCAGCTCTTTGTAGAGTCGATAGGAGGTTATTCAAGTTCAGCTGCTCTGAACTCAGCTAACAGCTAACAGCTAACAGCTAACAGCTAACAGCAGGGTCCGTCCGTCAACTGACGCTGCAGAGACGAACTGAGAGGCGAGAGGATAACCTCACTGTTGTTTCCGTCTTCGTTTGTTTTGGACATGCGCAGTGTGATAACTCTAAATGTAGGTAATACAGATAGTTTTATTTACAGTGTGATAACTTTAAATGCAGGTAATACAGATAGCTTTATTTACAGTGTGATAACTTTAAATGTAGGTAATACAGATAGCTTTATTTACAGTGTGATAACTTTAAATGTAGGTAATACAGCTTTATTTACAGTGTGATAACTTTAAATGTAGGTAATACAGATAGCTTTATTTACAGTGTGATAACTTTAAATGTAGGTAATACAGATAGCTTTATTTACAGTGTGATAACTTTAAATGTAGGTAATACAGATAGCTTTATTTACAGTGTGATAACTTTAAATGCAGGTAATACAGATAGCTTTATTTACAGTGTGATAACTTTAAATGTAGGTAATACAGCTTTATTTACAGTGTGATAACTTTAAATGTAGGTAATACAGCTTTATTTACAGTGTGATAACTTTAAATGTAGGTAATACAGCTTTATTTACAGTGTGATAACTTTAAATGTAGGTAATACAGATAGCTTTATTTACAGTGTGATAACTTTAAATGTAGGTAATACAGATAGCTTTATTTACAGTGTGATAACTCTAAATGTAGGTAATACAGATAGTTTTATTTACAGTGTGATAACTTTAAATGTAGGTAATACAGATAGCTTTATTTACAGTGTGATAACTTTAAATGCAGGTAATACAGATAGCTTTATTTACAGTGTGATAACTTTAAATGTAGGTAATACAGATAGCTTTATTTACAGTGTGATAACTTTAAATGTAGGTAATACAGATAGCTTTATTTACAGTGTGATAACTTTAAATGTAGGTAATACAGCTTTATTTACAGTGTGATAACTTTAAATGTAGGTAATACAGATAGCTTTATTTACAGTGTGATAACTTTAAATGTAGGTAATACAGATAGCTTTATTTACAGTGTGATAACTTTAAATGTAGGTAATACAGATAGCTTTATTTACAGTGTGATAACTTTAAATGTAGGTAATACAGATAGCTTTATTTACAGTGTGATAACTTTAAATGTAGGTAATACAGATAGCTTTATTTACAGTGTGATAACTTTAAATGTAGGTAATACAGCTTTATTTACAGTGTGATAACTTTAAATGTAGGTAATACAGATAGCTTTATTTACAGTGTGATAACTTTAAATGTAGGTAATACAGCTTTATTTACAGTGTGATAACTTTAAATGTAGGTAATACAGATAGCTTTATTTACAGTGTGATAACTTTAAATGCAGGTAATACAGATAGCTTTATTTACAGTGTGATAACTTTAAATGTAGGTAATACAGATAGCTTTATTTACAGTGTGATAACTTTAAATGTAGGTAATACAGCTTTATTTACAGTGTGATAACTTTAAATGCAGATAATACAGATAGCTTTATTTACAGTGTGATAACTTTAAATGTAGGTAATACAGATAGCTTTATTTACAGTGTGATAACTTTAAATGTAGGTAATACAGATAGCTTTATTTACAGTGTGATAACTTTAAATGTAGGTAATACAGATAGCTTTATTTACAGTGTGATAACTTTAAATGCAGGTAATACAGATAGCTTTATTTACAGTGTGATAACTTTAAATGTAGGTAATACAGATAGCTTTATTTACAGTGTGATAACTTTAAATGTAGGTAATACAGATAGCTTTATTTACAGTGTGATAACTTTAAATGTAGGTAATACAGATAGCTTTATTTACAGTGTGATAACTTTAAATGCAGGTAATACAGATAGCTTTATTTACAGTGTGATAACTTTAAATGCAGGTAATACAGATAGCTTTATTTACAGTGTGATAACTTTAAATGTAGGTAATACAGATAGCTTTATTTACAGTGTGATAACTTTAAATGCAGGTAATACAGCTTTATTTACAGTGTGATAACTTTAAATGCAGGTAATACAGATAGCTTTATTTACCCACAAATGCACAGTGAAAATGTGCAAATATCATTACACGTGTAGAAATAGATGCATAAACGTGTAGATATCACTTTACATGTAAACCTTAAAATACGTATTTACAGAGTTATGCATAAATTGCCCTGTATTTTTGTGGATGTGACTTTACACAACACAAATACAAAAATACATGTTTGTGGATAGTGAAATATTTGCAGATCATGGTACAATGTATTCTGTGGTCCAATAAAAACTTCCATACAAAGGGCAATTCAGTTTCTGCAGTCCACCGAGACATCTACACATTCTGCAATATCATCAATAATAGAGGGAACACAGTAGGTGGCATGTGGGGAGGTGCAAGATCAATAAAAATATCCGCAATAAAAACAACAAATACAAGAATAAAAACAAGACGAGATAAAAGAATAAAGGAATAAATAGAATAAAGTGCCAAGAGTATATTGCACTTTGCAAATTAGATTCCAGGAATGTACCTAATTGCAAACACGGACAACCATTATATGGTTAGTGCAAAATAACTTATAGTTACTCTGCGTTCAGCAGTTTAATGGTAAATCACTCCACTCAGGTTAATATTGTGCTCGTAAAAAGATTAAATTGCACGATTAACTAACGTTGTACAGTTTATTATTGTTAAAAATATAAAGATTATTTGTCATTCAGTATTTCTGATGAAATTATGCTGTGACTACTCTGCATACCATCTTAACAAGACGACATTTCCGGGATAGACGATTTACCTCTTTACAGCTTTATCATCTTTGTTGTATTTCGCAATTTTTCTTTTACTTTCTTTATTTATTAATTTATTTTTGAGGGGTGCAAACTCAGTTAAAGCATGTTCTTTTGACTATATGTTGTGGAAGGGGAACTGGGGAAGCTATTTTATAAAATGTAGTTTTCTGTGCTTGTATTGTTTAGATATAAAGTTGTATTCTACTAAGATGTTATGTTTTATCTAAACAAATTGGACTTCCAGTGAAAATGAGTTGAGTGTTTTGCCCCTTCCCCCTCAGGAAACAGCTCCAAAACATACAGAAGAGTAGGCTAATAGTAGAGGATTTTTTACAATACTCTGTAACAAAAAAATGAGGACATCTATTTTGAAACAGATTCACCTCTGTAAGTTAATTTAAACTTTGACTTCCTCACAGATAAATGATCCACACAGATATAAATGTTTTATGGCACATAAAGGGGAAAAAATATGGAACACCAAAATACATGTTATCAAGAGCTCGTTATCCTTAGAACATTATCATCACATTTATTTCATGATGTCTAATTATTTTTTGATATTTTTGATAAGATATTTTCTTTTTTTCTGTACTGTTTTTTTGATTGTATTTCATTGTTTTTATTGGATTGTTTTCCACTGTTTGGTTAGGTTTTTCTGGAAATTGTGTGTGCTTCTTTTGTTGTATTTTTAAAATTATATTAGTTTAGAATCTTCCTTTTTTTGTTTTTTTTTTCTTTCTCCTGGGGTCGGGGTGGGGGAGGTTCTTTGTATAAGCCTGTAGCTTCTTGACCTCTCCTGACACATTTCTTGTTTTTTTTTCATTAACTGGATTTTGTGCAGTTTTATATATGTGCAAATAAATAAAATAATAATTAAAAAAATGCATATTCTATCCAAACTTATACATCATACAGAATATCACAAATTACGTGTGTATATATATATATATATATATATTGTCATTAGGCTGTAGATTGTGAATTACATCATATGTTTTGTGTGTGCAGAAAATATAGATTTGTATATGTTGTTCTCCACTGTGCTTCTCTCACAGAGCCTGGTTTTATAATAGTTTTGTCTCAGGTTTATCACAGGGAGTGAGTCCTCTGATCAGGAAGGTCAGTCATTCTCTCACTCCGCTAACCATTACTGGATGATGGTGGTCCTCATTCAGCCCCCCTATGGAGCCTCCATGGAGCTCCTGCATGGCCCCTGGGCCCCTGGTTTGAAAACAGCTGCATTATAGTGACAGCGGAGGCCCACTGGAGCTTCAGCAGGATGTTTTTTTTTTGCCATTCAGCCTTCAGTTTCACTTTCTTATTTCTATAAATGAAAGATTTCTTTGGAGAAGAATATTTTTTATGGCGGTTAAACAGTTTCATAGAAGAAGTGGAGCACTGTTAAGAAACCCCACTAACAATCCCTCTGAAGATTTGCCAGTGGACTCGGGGCATATTTAAAAATGATAGCACACCACATTGCATAATTAAACACCGCTTAATGAGAACGGAGAGACAGTTGTGTTTTCATTTATTTTGACAAAATCCTATTCTCTGATAATTGGATCACATAAGCAGTGATTACCCAACACTTGTAATCGGTGGCGGACTCAGGCTGTCTGAGGGGCAGGGGCGAAAAAAAATAAAAAGGGCACTAGCTGCATGCGGTACGTCGGGCACCAGCGCACAGAACGTTTTCATGCATATAGGGCAGAATTTTACTAGATAACTAGAGTGCACTTCATCACGTCTTCTCCACTGGAAGGACAACCTAAAGGCACTTCATGATGTTTTCTCCACTGGAAGGACACACTAGAGGGCACTTCATGATGTTTTCTCCACTGGAAGGACACACTAGAGGGCACGTCATCGTGTTTTCTCCACTGGAAGGACACACTAGAGGGCACGTCATTGTGTTTTCTCCACTGGAAGGACACACTAGAGGGCACGTCATTGTGTTTTCTCCACTGGAAGGACACACTAGAGGGCACGTCATCGTGTTTTCTCCACTGGAAGGACACACTAGAGGGCACGTCATTGTGTTTTCTCCACTGGAAGGACACACTAGAGGGCACGTCATCGTGTTTTCTCCACTGGAAGGACACACTAGAGGGCACGTCATTGTGTTTTCTCCACTGGAAGGACACACTAGAGGGCACGTCATCGTGTTTTCTCTACTGGAAGGGCAACCTAGAGGGCACTTCATCACATTTTCTCCACTGGAAGGGCAACCTAAAGGGCACTTCATCACGTTTTCTCTACTGAAAGGGCACTCTAGAGGACATTTCATCACATTTTCTCCACTGGAAGGGCAACCTAAAGGGCACTTCATCACGTTTTCTCTACTGAAAGGGCACTCTAGAGGACATTTAATCACATTCTCTCCACTGGAAAGGAAACCTAAAGGGCACTTCATCGGGTTTTCTCTACTGGAAGGGTACACTAAAGGAGCACTTCATGATGTTGTCTCTACTAGAAGGGCAGCTTTACACAGACACTGAACAGCACCCCCCTCAGGTTTAACTGACTAACAAGGGATTGAACACGGACCACAAGAAGAGCTGAAGGACAGAAACTGTTTGTTCACACCATGCTGCCTGCAATGTAGCACCTCAAAAAAATGGCAGTTGCCGGTGTTTGAACATGCAGATTTTAATATGACTGTGAGTGTGTGTGTGTGTGTGTGTGTGTGTGTGTAAGGGTTGAATAAAACCAGCAGGTGGAGGCAGAGAGCATTTGACAGAGCTGAGTTATAGCACACACACATTACTGTATATTCTGCATTCAGCTTGCAAAAAGTAGGTACAAGTAATTCACATAAATGTAAATCTGTCTACGATTAGCTCAACTTAGCCATGGCTGATGTCACTGTTTTCCTTTGCTGATGTGAACCACTCCGTCTGCACTGCTGCCTTTTGGTCAGGCCTATAAAGCCCTCTCTGTCTGTCTGTATGTATTTTATTTTTGACATAGTGATATGTAGGTGGGCATCCAAAATTGCCATTTTAATCATGACAACAATCACCCCAAAAAAAGTGAATTTATCCGGCCGAGTGTTCTCTGACACTCTGACAATTGAGTCTCTTGTTCCTTGACTTGAAGACGGTGTCCGAGTCGGTCTCAGTGCTGTTCTGTTTTTATCATAGCTACATCTCCTCTTAATCCCTCGTGGCCAGCACTATCATGGTTGCCTTGACAGTGCAGACACTTCTCCTGTTCTCAGTACTACTATCCTCTACTCTCACCACACACAGAAATAGGATTCATAAATACAAACGCAACACGTCCATAAACAACACATCAAATCATGTTCAATTCAAAAGCATCTCTCTAGTTTCTGCCCCTTAAAAAAACCCTCATAGGACAGTGATCATGATTATGATTAAGCTTTTTCTTCCTGACCTCAACTCTGCAATTTTCCTCAAATTGACATTCAATTATTGTACCTTCACCTGCTAGCGTATAATCTGCCAAGCTATACTTGATATTCACAAGTGGTGTTTACTGCTGTGTTTCAACATATCTGGAGAGTAACCTGATATTTAAGATGTGATAATATATGATGTGCAGTGCAGAAACAGTGATATCTGTCCTTCAGATCCCACTCCAGCTAAAATTACTCCATCCACGAAATAGAGGTATCCATGGTTACATCAGGAGCCGTGTTAAAGGGTGCCTCAGTCAGTGTATCTCTATTCTCTATAGCAGTCCCCACCTTTTTCCTCATTCATCATTTGAAAGAAATCACGGAGCCACCTCGAGGTTTCCGACAGCTTTAATGATTTGGTTTTGCAAATGAGATTTGCAGTGAATAATTTCAATAACATTGATGAAGATAGACTGGCTATTAAATGTCTCTGAATTATGAATGCAAACCATATTACATCTGCAGTTACCTGCTTGACTTTGAGGGAGTGAAATGCAGAGCTCATGTGGTTCGGTGCTACGGAGGCTGCAGGTTGAGATATTGTATAGGAGCATCCCCAGTACGACATATTTGCAGTCTTCAGAACAACTTGTTACCTTGACAACGCAATTTTATCATTCAAGCCCATTGCTACCCTCTCTCACAGCAGGAATCAAATGTGCCTTAAATGTATACTGCTGCAGGGTTTTACACCTCGATTCAAGGTAGAAATGAGACATCAGATGGGTTGAGATGTGCGGAAAATTTTTGAATTATGATTTCACTCCGTCGCTGCACAAAGGGCAATGTAAGATGATTGTGTTGCCTTTACAATGTCAGGGAGGTGCTTTTGGTTGTGCAAGTGCTAAACAAAAGGCAGATATTGTTTTAAAATAAGATAATTAAGATGTGGATGCTGTTGTTTTTCATAGATACACCAATAGACGTTTTAAGCATTCAAAATATTTCTGAAATGGCATGACATTAGTAGGGGATTGGAGAGAGGAGCTCATAAATTAAAATTGGCAACATGTAATCCCCCAAATACCAGTGACCTCAGGGTGGATACTATTTCCAATGACTTGCTCATGCAGTTGTATGCCTTGGTGTCGGGCCATGTTTGCAAGTTAGTTAGTCATTCTGATAATTGTTATGCAAGATACATGCAAGCTTTCCACGAGGCAGGTCCATCTGCCGTGTCTTTTTCACTGGACCTCACAAGCGTCCAGAAAGGAAGGAATTCAATAATTAGGTATCTTAGGTATCTTAATCAAATTAACAAATAAACCTTCATCTCTAAGTTCTGAAAACCCAGAGTAGTTAGAGAAAAGAGGGAAAATACTGTAACTATCAGAAGTGGACGTGACTGAATTATCATGTTTTATTCAAATACATGGTGGCATTGAGAATTTTAGAAATACTGACAGCTCAACAATTTTGACCTTTCGCCAAAACCAGTATATTGATATGATGTCCGTACATCTATTTGTTCAACTGCTTGATTCCTATTTAACTTATTGAAACTTTCACTTAGTTCCCTATAGACCATTTTAGATTTAAAGGAACAGTGTGTAACATTTAGGGGGATCTATTGGAAGAAATGGTATATAATATTAATAAGATGTTTTCTTTAGTGTATAATAACCTGAAAATAAGAATCATTGTGTTTTTGATACCTTAGAATGAGCCGTTTATATCTAAAGGGCCATTCATGTTTTCACGTCAACCACCGTAGATCTCCCACACATTTGGCACTCGGGAGAGTTTTCAGTTCGCTAGATGCCGCCAAATCCTACACACTGCACCTTTAAAGGGAGGCACGTGAATGCGCGCACACTCCACACTGCAGAACAGTTGGTAGCTCTGAGAATATCTAGTGAATGTGCAGTGGACGTTTGTGCAGAAATAACTGCTGCAGCTCCTCCAGACCAACAGAGGTTTCCCGTGTCTTGTGAAATGACGGGGCTCCGCAGCGAGAAACGTTATTGTCTCCGACCAAAACTCCGGCGTCTCCCCTGTTCCCTCCGGCCGCGGTCGGGAGGCTGAGGCAGGAAAAGCCAACACTAGGATCAGCATTGATTCATGGAGAGACCTGCTGAACTAACAAACCTCAATATTTTAGAAGAATTGCAAACACATTTCACAGTTGTAAACGTTCCAAATGTGTCCCAGTTTATTTCCTGTTGCAGTGTATGTGAATGACATACGCTGACAGGAAGTAAACATGGACCCAAGTTGTTGCCCAGCAATGCATTTGCGTTGAAATGGTCTATATGCATTGATCAGCCGATTAGACTGTTGTTGGACTATTAAATAGACGTTATCAGTCGCTATAAGCCCCATAGGTGTGGGTCAATAGGGGCCTACTACACCCACTAGTAGGTTTTATCATCTATTCAAATGGTAGATCACCAAAAGAAGGTATAAAAGAACACGACAGCGACCTCTAGCGACCATATTAATTATGCCAGGAGCAGAAGCGGAAGTCAGGCACTGTATAGACAGTGTGATGGGACATAAAATACAGAGTTTTCACCCTGTAGACCAGAGCTCACATCCTGTTTTAAACCAACAATGTGTAGATGTGTTTGTGTTCGTAGTTAATTTAACCCAAAACACGCAGTTTGTTTTGTTGCCTAAACCCAAAGAATTTGTAGTTTCATTGCCTAAACCTAAAGAAGTTGTAGTTTCATTGCCTAAACCTAAAGAAGTTGTAGTTTTGTTGCCTAAAGCTAAACAAGTTGTAGTTTTGTTGCCTAAACCTAAAGAAGCCTTTTTGTTTGTGTTCAAAACCTGACGTTTCATTCACTTTTACATGTTAGAATGTGTTGCTTTTTAGTTTCACTTTCACTTTTAGAAAGTAGTAGGCGTAATAGGCCCCTAATGACCCACATCTATGGTGCTTATAGCGACTGATAACAGTCGAATCGGGTGCATTGATGATATAAATTTTGTCTTTTGTCATGGGTCAGGTCCTTTTTCACACCGCATCAATGCCAGGAATAAAATTCTTGCTGGGAAATAAAGAATCCCTTGATTTCATCTCTTTTTCTTTGGTCTAAATAGGTAAAAATTTAAACATATAAAGTCTAGAACGACATTGGGCTCCACCTTTAAAGGATCCACCATTGTATACCAGTTTCAATTATAGAATGTAAACTGAATCTCTGCACAGATTCCCAGAAGAGCTACTGTGGACACAACGTCACTCGATAGCTATAGTGTATAGCTAAAGCCCTGTACATGTGTGTGTGATGTCACCTTCCTCGCTTGTGTAGCTGAGCTCAAAAGATTACGTACGTATTTGCTGGATAATGAACAAGGTCAAACAGCGTAGGAGGAATGGCTGTGTGCTGGATGGCTCATGGACGTCATATATAAAAGTCATAGCAGTCTGACATGTTGCAGGGCTTTGAATCGTACCCACTATACCTTGACTATAATGGGATTGTGCTCAAAGCTCATATAGAGTTTGCATTCAATGATATCAAGTACAGTTTATGATTTACGAGTGTTTTTCATTGGTTTGTGCACCAAAACCAGCGTCAACCTGTCTCAAGTCATATTCCAACTAAAGTAATGGCATGCACTGATCATCTCATTAACACTGTATGGATGATCACTGTTTCTGCAGCTATGCATGGCTTAGACTGATATATTCTACCATTATTGGCTCACATTGAATATCAGAAGCTAGTCAGTCATATTAACCACCTCTGACATAACAGAGATAATTCTCAAATTAAATCTAATTTACACCACTTTGGTCGACTGAAATATCTCAACAACTACTGGACTGATCCTGAGGAACATAATCCATGTTCCCATCAGGATGAAGGACGAACATTTAATGTGTCCAATACTTTGGTTTATTACCAATTACCTGTTAAACTATTTAGCTTTGATAAAGTCACAAAACCTTGTGTTTAGCACTGTTAATCGTCAAATGTCAGTATGCTGACACATTAAACTAAGATGGTGAACACAGTAAACAGACCTGCTAAACATGCAACACAGTCTCACGGCAGTTCGAGAAATAGTCATGAAATTTAATCTATTGATTCGTGTACATTGACACGAATTTCCCCTTTTTTTTCATGACACTCAGCGCAACTTTCAACATGTATTTTTTGTGCGTTTTCCTACAAATGTCCAGCAACATGTGACGCATGTGTCAATTTCCAGCCTTTTCAAAATGAAACTTCTTAGTTAGGTTTAGGAAAATATTGACTTGGTTAGGCTTAGGCAACAAAACTACTTAGTTAGGGTTTAAATAACACCGGAAGTGGCGTAACTTATGTGACAAAAACTACTTAGATAGGTTTAGGAAAAGATCGTGGTTTGGCTTAAAATAACTCCTGAAGTGTCGTAACATTTGTCGTAGAACTACTATGTCGTAGAACTAAACGTTCAAATCGTTAAGCTTGTGTCCACCAGAGACCTTATTTCCGGCATCTAACCAAAAACCCATTGACTTCTGGGACAAGGGAACCGGAAGTGCTAAAATGCGAACTCATTTCTGGGTTTTAGGACTCATTCCTGCAGCACTCTATGAGGCATTAAATTAAGTGTTAATTATCTAACACTGTAATCTCAGTAAACAAACCATAGAAATTGAATAAGAGTAGAACGGACATTCTTATCCAAATCAACATAGCAGGATAGTCAGAGCGGCGGCTATTATTATGTGCACCATCGCATACCGTTGCCATTGCAACTGTTGCAGCTAACTTGCAGCTAACTTCCAGGCTCACTTATGCCGGGGTGATGTGTTAAACAACAGCATCGGCGTCTAGCGACTCCTGGTCTTTTTATCAGCCGGGAAGAGAAACACACAGGCATCGTAGCTTCAGAGAGAAAGACGTCTCTACCACACTGTTGGCTGTGTCGTCTTTCTATTTACGTATTTTCACAGTCTGACAGTTTTACAACAAACTGAGACTTTATGGACTTGCAGAATTATGTTTTAAATTGACAAACATCATATGTGTGATTCATGTCACAATTCAAACAGGACTACTGTTCATATTTTTTCCGAAATAAGGTCCCATGGTGGTCCACCGGAAGGGGCGGGACTTCACCTCTCTATAGCACCGCGCTCGGTGGTTAGGGTTAGGGATGAGTGTCGGTTCAGGTTTAGGTAGGAGCAAACACGTATCGACGGGGAAACAGTATTCGACACAACACCGTCTACCTTTTACAAGTAAGTAAGAAAGAACGTTTGAATTGGCCTTAACAGACGTCGATTCACCTCCGCTGCCGGCTTAGCGGCAGAGCAACACACTTTACGGCCACACTGACGGGACGTTGTCACCATAACAGCAAACATTTTCTTTTATACTAATCAAATGACCTCGGCAACAGTTCAATGTCTGTTCTACTCCTATTCTATTGGGTTGATTCCTCATTATATGAGGATTGTGACTGTCCGTGTAAACAGAGCCCTCGTTCACATTAAAATGTGCTCAACACTCCAGTAATCGATCTATTCATAGAACGTGTTGGTTGCAATTATATAAACACTCGACCTTTCACTCTAGAGAGACAGCGCAGAGGGACAAGGTGGCGAATAAAAGGAACAGAAGACAAGTGATGTTAAAATGAACATTTATAATGACTCTTTGTTGCCGTCGCAAAAATAATCTTTAAAAAACAATTCAATTATTAACACTGAAATGCTGACTTCACTGGTAGTCCACGAGTCATAAAACACAACTCACTGAATTTCTTTTACAAACACAGTACTACAGTTACATTAAATAGTCATTACCGTTAAATCTATTAATGAATAATGTTCAAATAAACTAATAATAAAAACAATGACACTTTTAAAATCCTCTCATTTCCTCACATAGTAGCTGTTGTCTTTTTTTACCAACAGTGTATCATTTAGAAAATATACTGCTTCTGAGATGTTTCTCTGACAAAAGCAGAAAACAGACTGGCAGCATAACAATAATGGTACATGAGCTCAAACGTTGTACAATTAGGGTGATGTTTTTCAAGGGGAGCGGAGATGGGACGTTACCATTCCAGTGATCTAACATTTAGATATGTAGGCTGGCTGCCTTTTGGCTCAGTATGGAATTATTTGGCACTCTTGCTGACAAATATTTGCCAAAAAAAAGCTTTCACACTTTTTTTTTTTTTTAAAATGGCACAAGAAGACACTTTCCTCTCTTTTCTGAATGTATTCAGAGGACTTTTTCATTTTTAAAAGACATATAAATGCTGTCCTAGAAAGCCCTTTAGGTAGTTAACACTGTGGACTTTCACAGATTCTCCTCGTCACAAACGAAAGACAGAACCGTCGTCATTAATATCAAAGAGAAATGTACCCAATCAACAAAACATCACTTTTCTTAGGTTGGATTATTTGATCTTATGCTGTCAGTCCATTTTTTTTTCTGAGATGGAAAGAACAGAGGTTAAACGAAGTAAAACCGAACCCAGAAAAGAAAATGTACAATGTGAAGTGAAAATGGTTGCAAGGTACCGGCATGCTGTCTTCAGTTTACACTTAAGCAAGCGTTCAACCCTGCAGAATTGTCCAGATAACCAGAAAACAGAAGAACAGTCTCGCAGAGTTTGACAGATAAAAGTGGTGTAAAATATCCAACACATACATGAATGAGTTCTCGGGGATGGAGAAGGTCAACTAAGTTCATGGGAGGTTCAGAGGGTCAAAGACAAAAAATGGCCTCATGTCAGGTTGGCAAAGAATCCTGTATTTTCTCAGACGAAAGGGCTCAGAAATACCTTATCCGTATAAAGGGCGGACACAGTAGCAGGTGCTCAGTGTGATGGAACACAAATCGTGATGTCGCGTAGGCTGAGAGAGTGACACTCGGGGAGAAGAGGTTTTAAGAGAGGAGCAGTCTTAGCCAGTTTGTAGTGTTTAAAACCAGTCCTAGCCTTCTCGTGAAAAGGGCTCCGTGGGGGCGGATGAACGTCCAGGAAAATAAAAACAAACAGAACAACTTTTGGAATGATACTGTAATTTGTTTGGCATTCAGATGTGAAGCAGTAAATGCGAGGGGGAATTTGTGACAGAAAATAATGAGAGCAATATCATTCATGTAACTAGGCCTTTACCACTCAAAGTCTAATAGGTCTCCTCTGTGATGTGTAGCCTGTTGAGGTGGCAGAGGCAATCTTCATTTTGCTGGTGCCGATTAAGTCTCTCAGATCTGACTGTTACACCAGCCAGACTTTGAGCGTGCATCCCTTCAGCCCAGTGCTTCAATCCCAATGAAAACCAGTCTGTAATTTGTAGCAAAAGAGGATGCGAAAAAGGACAAGATCACATGTTCGTTTTAAAAACAAAGCACTCAGTGATTGACACAAACCTCTGCTGAAGGGAATGTGAAGGAGAAGCCTTCGAGTGAGGAAGCAGGTGCTATTTTTCTATGTTGTCTGAGACTCCAGCCCTTTCCATCATTCATGAGACCCAACAGGATCAGGGAATTAATAAATAATAATAAAATAAAACATCAGAGCAACAAAGAATGGCAAAAAAATAATACTGTTGTAAGCCAACGTGATTTCATTTCACACCCAATATGACCCACTGATCAGTAAAGTGCATTTATGCAACACCAAACAAACAAGATAATGTTGACAGCGAATCGGAAGTTGTGTTAAAACATATCTGGTTCATGACTATGGCCGTGCAAGGCCTACCTGACTATAGCTGAAATCTGTTATTGACATAGATATTAACTCTACATGTAATTGACATTCCTGCCCTGAATTTACATTAAAAGACTGATATAACATTCGACAGAAAAAAAGAGTAGATGGGTACATTCATAGATTAGATCTGGGCTTTCAAGCTCTAGAAACATTATGGGACAGGTTCTATGAGGTTCAACCTGTTTGTAAAAGAAATACATGCCCGATATCTTAAAAAAGCAAAACACAAGGAGCCAATGCACTGAATAACATTTTCACGTTTGCTTGTTTCACATTTTCAATACTCCTCACTGCACCTAAAAATCAAAACATCTTCTCTGGTGACGTGTAGAGAGACATGAACTCTGATTGATGAGATCTGAGATGTGTGTGTGTGTGTGTGTAAGTGTAAGTGTGTCTTTTTTTTTCTCGGGCCAACATGACAATAATGAGCTCCCTCCCAACTCACAACATAAAAAAACAACTCTTTTTTTTTTTTTTAACATGAGGCGAGTAAACTTAAGTGCTTTACATTTGACTGCATGCAGCGTTATGTCTTTGAATGTTGCGAGAGACATCTCGCTAAATTTTTGTAATTTTTTTTTTCCTCCATAATTTATTTTGATACCATGCAATAGAAGACGTGCAAAAAGATAACACCTAACTCCACAAACACATTTTTGATTGTTAATGGTATGTTATGAATGCTTATAACATGTTATGCTTAGTCCATGCTGGCCTATAGAGACATTTGTGAGACAGCAGTACTTAAGCCACAGGTCAAACAAACACACAAGGGATGCATGGAGTGTAAAACAACATGGATCCATAAAAATCACAATCTTTAACTCTTACTCTATGTACCTATGGGATAAAAACAATGCACAAAAAAGTTCTTTGTCCTTTGTTTTCTTAAGTAATGTATTTGATTATCTTTTCTTAACTTAAAAGACAGTGTTTGATTGGCACTTGATCAGCACTTCTAAACAAGTTATTGATATCTAACATTTGATCGCACATCTACAATTTCAGAAGCTGCGGAGGTCTAGTTTGGCACAGGTTGTACTATGGAGTCTATTATTACTTTTACTATCTTACCAATACTGTATAGTATTCTATACACCTCGTTTTATGCTCCATCCTTTTAGAGCATGTTTCTAATCAACAGACCAGACATCTTTTCAACTAAAATATTTTGTATAGTTTACTTATCAAATAGCAGCATTTTCATAACTTACAAAAAGTACATGTAAACCTATTCATTCAAAATCTTAGTAATTTCAAAGGTTCATACAACAGACATAAAACACAAAACAGGACAACATGCTACTATATTGCTTCCAATATTCTTTACATTTTCTTACTGTCAAACTAAATCATCAATGACAGAAATATGGACACCACCGGCTGATGATGAGTCATCATAATGCACAAACAAATCGCGAAGCTAATCTTAATCAGGCTTAGTTGGCACTCTCATCATCCACACAAATATAACATAGTTCACATTGTATCGACAACGCTGGACTGCATTTGGACTACAAACTAGAATAGCTACAATAAAGTACATATAGATCATATGACATGACATATTGTATTCCACAGAAATGAATTCTAGTCATTTTCAGATAAGAGGATATGCATAAAGGATGTCATTGTTTCGGCTTGAGGTCACAAACAAGTTCCCACCTTACTCTCGCTATCTTATGCATTCTGTCCTTAACTGCGCGTAGTTTAGTGGCTTGTTCAGCCCACGTATGAATATCTATTCAAGCAAGAATTTGCCTTCTTTTGGAAGAAAAAACAACACTTTCTCTTCCCTTAAAAGGCCATAGTTCACGGTCTAAACGCTCCTACTTGTTCTTCTTATATTGAGGGAATTTGATACTTTGAGCTAACGTTGCTGGTTGGTCTTGTGGGTGTCACAGTTTTCGAGGCAGGTGTTTTCTGTGCATTTTAGCCTTGTGAACTCTACGGCCTGGGAAAATATTTTCATACCCTTATGACCTATAGTGCATAACTCCCACCGCCAGCACACCCGACACGCCACCCGTGAGAAGACAAGACAGGAGGAAGGAGAAAGAGGGGGAGAGCACAGTGAAGGAAGAAGCACAGACGAGGGGGGATATTATAGGACACAGGAGGAACCTCAGAACGGTGAGAAACAGCAACATGCAGGGGAATAAAAATGTTGAGAGAAAGAGGAAAGTTAATGAGGGGGCAGAGAGAGAGAAATAGTATTTGGCACAATGTAATGATCAGAGAGCTCTGAAGGAGAGCTCCCTGCAGTCAAGCAGTCCAGTTGCATTGATAAAACACCCCCTTTTGTTTTGTGCTTGTATCTTATTATATGCTTAAATCTTGGGCAGTAAAAGGTTACCTTATGCTATGGTTTCATTAGTGGCCAGATTACAGTTATGGATGACTGTGAAGCCTTCCAGACACGCAGTGTGAAAGGAGAGATTTCAGTTAGGAAGAAAGGCTCACTGCTGCAAATGTTCAGACAGTTGTTTGAAATCCGTTTACTTTCAAACATGAATCATGAAAATGAAAAGGCTATTCGTTTAAATTTCCCCCCCAAAAAACGGGAGTGGTTCTGGATTTGCTCGGACGCTACTCAGCACCAACCCTCACAGCCGTGCATTCAGAAAGCTGATCATAGAGCTCGGGGTTGATGGGGACAATTGAAAGATGTTCTTTAGAGTCGGGGGGGAAGTGGACGTAATAGGACTGGAGAATACAGAGCGGGAAAGTGTGGTGGGAATAATTTGTGGTTCGCTGATCAGAAAAAACGTCCGCTAATTGAAGTGCAGTGCGTTGGTACTGGTAAACAGAAACATCACAAGACGCTGGAGTACAAATGCTCTTGTGGATATATACTGTATATCCCTTCTGTCAGTATTGGTAGGTCTTGTTTATGTGACATAGATGTGCACATTAAAGTATACTCACATCCCAGCGGGGACAGACATGCTTTACATTGTGTTCTTAATGTCTCACAGTGCAGTCTTCAGAGACCCAGTGTACTCAGGATGAACACCATGGATAGCAGCACAGAAGGAAGCCAAGGTAATCTTCGAGTGCTCGGAAATGCTCTAGACAATTAGCCTCCCTGCATTAGACAAACAATTGCCCATAAAAGACAACGATGCCAAAACATTTCATGATGTTTTATTACGTGCTCCGCCCGCAGTTAGCGAGCGTTAACGTGTTTTGGGAACGATAACCGGCTGCCTGGATGAACTGAAGTATCGCTTGTTTTTTTTTGTCTTTAATGCAAATTGGGAAGGATGGCTCCCAGTAAAAGTGAGTCCGAACCTTCTTTTCAAGTGTCATTCTACTTCCCTTTCATTGGTGTGTGACTATTTGGTACCCTTAATGTAAAGGCAATTTGTTCACAGATATTGGTTCATACAGCTTTCCTTATCAAAATGCTTTTGTAGTGCTTTGTTCCCTTTGCCGAACCGACACTGCTTCAAGGTAGTCTGAGCTTTAAGTTAATTCTTGGGAGTTACAAATAAGGCAAACGTATTGTCAGGTAAGATGTAAAGCGTGGCCAATCTTTTAGAAGAACAAAAAAAAAAAAAGACCTGCATTGGCGAGGATGGACTTCTACTAAGACTGGATTGCTTTTCATCATGACTGAAGGCTGAAATCAATCCTTTTTCATTAGGTGAGAGGCTGGGTCAGATCCAATGGGCTACTAATGGCTGGACGACACATCAGCGTTTTCAATCAAGTGACGAGTCGCCAGAGAGATTCTGTTTTCATGGTAAAGGACATATAAAGAATCTAATCCTATAGCACCAAGAAAGGGTTAAACAACATATTTTCTGTGTGTTCGTAGCTGTGACTGAATATGCAAATACGTGTCAGTGTTTGTGGGAGCGTCATCTATGTGTGTTCATGTAAAATATATTCATACATTCCTGTGTGTCTCCTCTATCCTCTCACATTGATTATTTAACCCCTGAACTATACTTGCAGACAGCAACAGTGAAGTTCAGACTGGGTTTTGAAGTTATACATTTCTTTCACTGCAACACGATATTTGATCCCTGTAAATAAAAAATAGCGATAGGCTAATGTTGTTTTTACATTCAGATCAACCTGCATTCACAGGTTTAAATAATCTATTTGTGTTTGAATGAGACCATGTCAATAAATAAAGGATGCAAATATAAAATACCCAAATTTAGAAACTTCAATTATGATATGAGCCAGAATTCAACATATTTCAACAGAGATATGACTTCTTTAAAGAACTTATACTCAGATTGCTTCCCCATAGACTGAGGTGACCTCAGGTGCTTGTCATAAAACCTCTCCCCTGTTAACAACGCCTAGTGCATCGTACACAAAGAGCAAGGTTTGTAAAACAGCTCTATCGGCTGGCTGGAACTTCATCTGACTCGCTCAACTCACCGGGAGCTGAGGTTTGCAACTGAAATTAAAAACCGACAAAACCCAAACAACAAAAAAAAAGAAAAGGAAAACAGCTATGAGGTTTTGGAGGAGGGTGAAACCCTGCGGTCTCACCCTTGAATCTGCAGCTTGGCAGTGGACCAGTTCAGCTTACTCTGATCACCATCGTCAAAAGGACTCGACACAAACTTTTAAAAAACATCAGGACGTCAGTCCTAAAAACACATTCACATATCACACACACTTATCTTGGTTGTCTCCCCCACCTCCTCCTTTGTGATTCTTTCATTTGATACGGAAATATTGAACAGATATTTGGACGTTTCTTTTTTCTATTCATCGTGACCCTCTCAATTCCCTTCTATCTCTGTCTTCATCCTTTCCTTCTTTCCTCTTCTTTTTCCTTTTAGCCCACCTTTTGTGGGTTGGTAGCGCGCACGCCCTGCTCGTAAGTGATCCGCTGGCTGATCAGATACTGCGCTGCTTGCGTAGCGGCTGGCGACCCTGTTATGGTAACTTTACGGTTCCGAGTACCAGGAATGAACTCTCCCTTTTTGGAGATCTGGATGCGGGCTCCTGTTAGCTCCTGGTACTCTACCAGCGTTTTCCCTCCTTTCCCCAAAATGGCACCGACCAGATTCTCGGGCACAGCGATCTCAACCACGTCCTTGGCCCCATCGCCCAGCTTCTCTGCTGCCAATAGGGAGGAGGCCATCAGTGGGGATGAAGCATTTAGGTAACCGTTGGAAGCCCCTGTAGCAGCTGCTAGAGAACCCAGGGAGAAGCCCCCGAGGCCTGCAGCAGGATGGCCACCACCGCCGGAGGCATCGCTAGCGTAGGAGGCCAGTAGGTTAGCTGCAGCAGCAGCAGCCGGGTTAGCACTAGCTGCTACTGCAGCGAGGACCCCAGAAGCAGCCGCAGGGTTGAGTCCCAGACCGAGGGTGTTAGTGTTGTAGCCGTAGCTGGCCAGCGTGTTGAGGGCTGAGGTGATGGCCAGCAGATCGTTGCCAGAGAAGCTGGACATGGTGGCAGGGAAGGCGCCCATTCCTGTCAAGCCGGCCTGGCCCAGAAGGCTGGAGGCGGTGGCAGCTGCCGCGGCTGCATTGGGCATCACCTCGGCCGTGTTAGCGTATGGGGAGCCGGTGGGGTTGGAGTTGGCCACTGGGCCCGAGACGTTGGAATAGCTGATGTTGAGGCAGCTGCTGCTCTGAGGGTCCTCCTGGATCTTCTGTACTATGATTTCCACAGCCTTGCGGTTCTGTTCGGGCTCCCCGCTGATGGTCACCACCCGCTCTTGCAGGTTGATGCCCTCTGGTTTCTGGGAGAGCTGGACCCAAGCCCCCGACTGCTCCATCACCGCTTTCACTGTGGCTCCGCCCTTACCAATGATCAGCCCAGCCGTGCTATTGGGCACGATCAATTTAGCCTGAGGAGATATAGAAAGATTGAAGTAGCAATAAAAGGTAACAAGGGAAAGATTTAACAGCATAAATGGTTGACAGAAAGAGGGATATCTCTCTCTGAGTCAGAGTACTATACCAGCCCCCGCTTTACTCAGCGATTTGTTAATCCCAGGGGTTTAGGCTGCAGCTGCCACATGGCTCTGTCTTGCTATGAAAGACTGGAGGTAAAAATAACCACATACTCTCACATTTTCCTGACCCCACCAGACTGTGGGTCATGGCCCAGAGAACAAGTACGCCTGGTCCTGGAAGTGAACTGTTCCTATACCACACAGCGACCACACATCCTCATGACCTTATTGACCGGACTGTATCTCACCTGTTTGACACGGTCGGGGTTGACGGTGGTCTGTGGCTGCAGTATGCTGACTGGTTCGGGTTTCTGGGCGCTCTGAGGCATCTCGCGGACTTTCTCCGCGATGAAGTTGTGGACGCCATTGAGGGCTTCGACTGTACCCTGTATCAGACAGACGCGTTCTGTTGTTCCTGCGATGAGAAAGGAGAACAAACACAAGTGATCAGTTACTGTAATGTGCTCCGAGTGGTACTTGGCGAGCAGATTTGAGGGATTTGCTGGGGGGGGGATGGACTAAAATCTACATTTATATTAAGATGTCTTGGCAATGAAAAATGTTCCTTGACATTTCACAAAGAGACCCAATTACTAAGCTATTCCTCGCTTCCTTCATTTACACAATCAACAGAGAAACAGCTGAAAGAAAGAACGGTGCTTGGTTAGCGAGCCACAGGGGGGGGAGAAGGATTCCTCTTCAGTGATGTAACTCTTTCAGGGCTGTTAATACTGAACCCGTCCCTGCCTTGCAGCTCTAATAGACTAAACACACGCTTGTTCCTCCTCTCGGCTTCTTCTTTCTACACCCACATTGACGACCCAACCGGCATTCCGTTGCCATGGTAAAGGGGCCGAGCCGTGGAAACAGGTGATGCAACAGCGAGTCCTTTATACTTGCTTGCACGATTTTTAAAACACTCTCCCTTTTGTATCAACCCTCCTCGCCGCTTTAACATTTCACTGTTCTTTGGTTGAAGTGAATATAGGAAATGATTTCAGACATTTGACGTTGGCCCACATTTAAAGATTTTTCAGATCTTAACAGATGTTGAAAATGTGAGAGAGACCACACAGAACGACATGTGTTACATTTAACAGTTTTGTTCCTATAGTGTGTGGAGAGAAACAGCCACCACGCTAACAGATTCATTCATGAACAACAAGAGTCCCTAAAATATCTCGCAATCAAACGTGACTTTAGTGTAAACAAACATAGCGGCCGACGGGCAGGAATAATTAGTAATGTTTGTTTTTATTTGTACTGAAAATTCATAAAGGATGGACGGATGGATGAAGTCATGGAGACACGTTAAATAAACACTAATCAACCAGTTGGTCCTCCATGTCTGAGCTCCATCTTACTACTACTTTATGCTTCACGTTTAGCATTAGCTCATGCATTAGGCATTCTTTCTATCGTTCTTTCCCACATGTAAAAAAACACTCTTATTAACATACATCACACCACAGTAAAATCTTTAAAGATAATCTTTAGATCCATCAAACAATCAGGGCTTTGCTGACCTTTGTCAAAATGAACCCAGGGAAGTCAGACCTGATTGGCTTTATGCCATAGACATGTTTAAAAATGGATGTAAATAGTCAATAGGTCAGTTCAAGCATACCAAGAAAAGCAGTAGGAGATAAATGGGGGAAAGGGCATCTGACCTGCAGCTGACCTTATTTCCATAGTTTCCTAGTTAAGTTCCTGATATTAGGCATTAAGTGCTACATAATGCACGAGGAGCAGTCAAATAAAGCTGTTGGAGATACAGGTCTTGAACATTTTACCCCTTATTTGTACTAAAAGTGACCAAAATAAACCAAAATACAAATCCTGCTGAAAGACAAACAAGTAGGTTTATAAATGAAAGCTCTTGACAGACTGAAGCCTGTGAGTTCAGGCACTTGACCTGTCGGCACATGTATTCATCATACAATATTATCACTAAGATATATAATAAAAGTAGTTTTTAAAATGAAACAGACAAGATATAATAAACAGAGACCGTTATGTATGACTACAAATTTAGTCTCAGATGAGACACCATGAAGAGGACATGAAGATTACTGAACAATTGTATATTATATAATATGTATATACTAGGGCTGTCAATCGATCAACATATTTAATCGCAATTAATCGCATGATTGTCCACGATTAATCGTAGATTAAATATACCTTAAAGGGAGATTTGTCAAGTATTTAATACTCTTATCATCAATTAACAACACAAAACAGTGACAGATATTGTCCAGAAACCCTCACAGGTACTGCATTTAGCGTAAAACAATATGCTCCAATCATAACATGGCAAACTGCAGCCCAACAGGCAACAACAGCTGTCTGTGTGTCAGTGTGCTGACTTGACTATGACTTGCCCCAAACTGCATGTGATGATCATAAAGTGGGCATGTCTGTAAAGGGGAGACTCGTGGGTACTCATAGAACCCATTTACATTCACATATCATAGAAAAACCTTCACGTTTTCCAAATGTTGGCATCAACTCGGTTCTCATGACGTCCCTAACCAGATATAGACTATACATTTCTATTAAAAGCCTGCATTACAAACTGCATTTACCGGTCAGGGGCAGTCGTTGTCTGTCATTCTGACTGACAGGGTTGTACAAATTCCGTCATAATCTAATTTATTAATGCCTGTCATTTTTGTATTTTCATTTTTAATGAGATTTAATAAGACATATGCATATTTTAGAGGTGGAGTCTGTGATTCTAATCCAGGGGAGAATCGTGGGTACCCATAGAACCCATTTACATTCACATATCTGGAGGTCAGAGGTCAAGGGACCCCTTTGAAAATGGCCATGCCAGTTTTTACATCGCCAACATTTAGCGTAAGTTTGGAGCGTTATTTAACCTCCTTCGTGACAAGCTAGCATGACATGGTTGTTATCGATGGATTCATCAGGTTTTCTAGTTTCATATGATACCAGTATCTTCACTCTAGCTTAAAACTGAGCCGCTACAACATAAAAATCACAAGTTGTGTTAATGTGTTAAAGAAATTAGTGGTGTTAAAACAAATTTGCGTTAGTATCGCGCTAACTTTGACAACCCTAGTATATACGATTGTTTTCACTTCCTAAATTGCATCATCTTTAGCCAAGAGGGTGAAAAATTTCATAATAAAAGTAAGCTTTGAGTTGCTCGTCCTCTTGTTGGCAGGAGGGGAGAGAAATGTGTCAGTGCCCCTGAGAGCTTTTACCCGAGAGACCAATGACTGCAGCTGGATCCTGAAGTAAGAAAGTTTCAATACTTCTGTCTCTGTGGTGAGAACCTGCCTCTGCCTCACAGCTCGTCCAAATCCTTTGTCTGATTTATTCAGACTGTTAGCATGCCACACATAAAAGTATCACCCATAATTACTGTCATCACATCAGCAGATTTTAATTATTCACACTACAAATTGAGCTGGAATCGTTTTGTTGGAAATCCCAGTGCTGTATATATTCATCATGCTTTTCTCAAATGTAAACAGTGATATCAATATTGAGACTTTTGTAGCATGCTGTTTATATCCAGTAAATCAGAAACAGTCTCCTTGGACAACTTTTACATGACATGACACGCTGACCAGAAGTTCACAACAAACACACCATGCTCATTATAGACTTTTTCTGGTATTTGGCAGAGTGACCGTCATGAACCTGATCCTAATATAAAGCAGCCAACTTTTTACTAGTGAATTATAAATGTAGGCAGAAACAGGATACGTAAGGGATAATATATAGCATCATTTAGGACTGCAGTAATCTGCAGTATGATCTGATGTCTGTGTTGTGTTAAATACACCAGGGTCTTCCACAGTCGGACTTACAGCGATGGTAGGCAGAATGTTTTTGGCATCATTGGGCAAAATTTCCATAACAACCTTTCAGCATATTGTAATTCAAGTGTTCTGAGAGCAAAGTGGACACCTCCTCTTGGCTCTGTTTTCAGGCTTTAAAACTTCTCCCGTGTGCCAAGCGTGTAGGAGAACTACGGTGGCCGATGTGAAAACGCGAATGCCCTCTCTAGAGTCAGTGTTTGGTTTGTCTGTTCTGGGCTGACCTTCAGTCGAGTGTGAAGCGGTCGAGATGAGTCAGTACCTCCAAGTCTGAGGCCGTGGTTCTCTGCCGGAAACCGGTGGATTGCATCCTCCGGGTGAGTCTTTGCCCCAAGCAAGGGAGTTCAAGTATCTCAGGGTCTTGTTCGTGAGTGAGGGGTAAAATGGAGCGGGTTCGGTGTGGCGTCTGCAGTTATGCGGGCGCTGTACCGGACTGTTGTGAAGAGAGAGCTGAGCTGGAAGGCAAAGCTCTCAATTTACCGGTCAATCTACGTTCGACCCTCGCCTATGGTGATGATGGCGGATACAAGCGGCCGAAATGAGCTTCCTCCGTAGGGTGGCTGGGCTCAGCCTTAGAGAGAGGGTGAGGAGCTCAGACATCCGGAGTAGAGACGCTACTCCTTCACCTCTAAAGGGGCCAGCTGAGGTGGTTCGGGCATCTGATCAGGATGCCTCCTGGACGTCTCCCTTTGGAGGTTTTCCAGGCACGTTCAACTGATCAGAGGCCCCGGGGTAGACCCAGAACACGCTGGAGAGATTATATATCTTGTCTGGCCTGGGAATGCCTCGGGGTCACCCAGGAAGAGCTGGAAAACGTCGCTTAAGAGAGGGACGTCTTGAATTCCCTGCATAGCCTGCTGCCCCCGCGACCCGACCTCGGATAAGCAGAAAGAAAATGGATGGATGGATGTTCTGGGCTACTGTAGAAACATGGCGGCCGGCTCCGTGAAGAGGACCCGCTCCATATGTAGATATAAACGTCTACATATAACAAGGATTCGTATTTTCAGATAATAATTCAGTAAAGAAAACATACTGATTAGTATTATAGACCCCCCTAAATGCTATATACTGTTCCTTTAAGGGTGGTAACGGGTAAGGCTGGTGATAACCTACATTTTTGTGATTATATGTCAACAAATCTCACTGAAAAAGACCAAAACCAACAACGCATTAGTCCATTGCTCACTACTTTCCCCAGCCTGTCGGTGGCTCTCAGCCCCAAGCCCATTGGTTCCTACTAAATCTTTAAAAACAGGTCACAGGTATATAGTTTCAAGCTCAATCGTTTCCTACAACAGCTGAGCCCTTTAGTTTTTAGCAAAGATGACTCAAACAGGAGGAAATTTGTATTTTTATTGGGGACTATTTTCAGCGGTGGATTAATACACATTCTGTGCTTTAGTGAGTATCTGGGGCAGCAGGTCGGTGTAAGTGGGATAAACTACAGAGTGTGTCTTCATGGTAATGAAGGAACATGTCAGTGTGGCTCATCAGAGTGTTCTTAGTAGTTTTGGACAACAATGGAGCTCTATGGCAACGAGGATATAATAAGACATATCAGGCTTTATGCACAATACTTATTAGTAGATACATTCATAGTTGGTTTGGGTCTTTACACGGGATTTTTCAACAATAAGACAAATAGAGAATAGCACCAGACTTCTCCTTTAACAAATATTCAACCACTAAAATGGACTATTAAGTTAGGCAAGTATGAATCAGAAATACAAATCAAATAAAATCAAATGATGGAGAGGCTTGAGAGTTGCAGACACGACTAAAACGAGGTGTGAACTGGAAAACAACTGGTGGTCATGTGACACTGTAAACCAGTTTCATGTGAGGACATCTTGCTGTGCGGTGAATGAGGCTGAAGTTCGGCTCTGCGCTAATTCTAACTATCAAATGACAACATTTGCAGAACAGAATTGATCTTTGATTGTAGCGCTGATGTACGGCATGTACCGTGACGCACAACTTAAAAAGGAGGAGCTACACAACACTAATAAAATTAATACAAATTGTACAAACCATTGAAAAATGGTTTTACTCGCCTGCTGTGAACTTCTCAAATATGACATTGACTGTAATATTTCAAAGTCATAGTTATTGATGCCAAGAGGTGCGTTTCTTGGCATCAAGCACATTCATTTCTTGTTGACACGCTGCCAAAATACTGCACTGTCAAGATTACTGCTAGTGTATACCTGGTAACATTAGTGTTGTATGGAATTGCAACACATCTTGCAGTAATTAAAAGCAAATCGAGCATTTTGTTTGGTTGCAACCAACCAGCCATTGCAAACACACAAAATATGATTAATTTGCAGTGTACTGCATTACTCAATACTCAGCTGACGCCGGCAAAAGGAGCCTACAAAGAAAATGTCTGGCAGCATAGAGACTCATTACAGGGCAAGAAAAGACCCCTGACTCCTCATAACTGCCTCACTTTCATTCCCTTATTAGATGACTGTGTTTGCAAATGGCTAGCAATTTAATAGCGTAGGCTATCATTTCAAAACTTATGGCTGCTAAAAGTGGCTAACATAAGAATATAATATCTCCCCCAAACTAGTGGTTGGCATAGCTGCTAATAACTAGTCACCATCAGCAGCAATGCTGCACTAGTTTGGGGGACATGTACATGATTTAGTATTGCACTTCCATAAAGTTTGGGGACTTGCAAGAGACAGAATAATAAAAGAATTGAGGCTGAGACACCTTGACTTTTAGTCCGTAGTTAGGGGTCAAGCTCTAAAAACGTTGGGTCCTGTATTTCCCACAATGCAACTGGGTGACCAGAGGTCGCGTTAACCAAATATTTTCCGTCATTGACTGAATTTTTTCAAATATTGCCGGAAAATCTGAAAGCCATCCGTCATGTTGACGGACTGGACTTGGAGCAGTCTGTGACTGGGTCACAGAGCAGTGCCGATGCAGCTGCACCGCTGGTGCAGAAGGAGCGCATGTTGCGTTCAGAGAATCTGGTAATTCAGTCTCCGGTATGGCAGCAGAGCGTCAGTTCAGCCTTCAGATCAAAACGAAAATGAGAAGTTGTCTCTTCGAGGCAAAGACTACAGGAAAAAAAGGAATTCATCTGTTTCATGTGTTTTGACATGAAAATGGCTACCCAGTCGGTATAAATGCATAATCTATAAGCTTGTTCTGTAGTCAATATCAATTATTAAAAAAATAGTGGGCATTTTTTCTATTGAAAAAAGATCAATGTAACTTAATCGTTTCCATAACAACATGTTTTATCTAACGAAATATTCTGCTTCAGTCCATGTTGACGTTTAGCCTTTCAAAAATAAAATTTTCACTGCGGTCATAAACTGTTTGCCCTCTCACACAAAGGACGGTTTGCACTTAACGGACATTCTCATGTTCATTCGAAAAACCTCAATCAACATGACACTGGGTAGGGCAGTCCTCGTGGCTCGGTCCGATCCACTTAATTTGTTTCCTAGTTACAGAGCCGGGGCTGTGTATCATCAACACTGCACACACAGAATGGACAGATTGCGGACCGTGAGAAGAATCACTGACTTTGACAAAAAAGTGTGTTGGATTAGAATCACAGACTCCACCTCTAAAATATGCATATGTCTTATTAAATCTCATTAAAAATGAAAATACAAAAACGACGGGTATTAATAAATTAGATTATGACGGAATTTTTACAACCCTGTCAGTCAGAATGACAGACAACGACTGCCCCTGACCGGTATGTGCAGTTTGTAATGCAGGCTTTTAATAGAAATGTATAGTCTATAACCCCAAGCTGAGATAACCCTGGTTAGGGACGTCATGAGAACCGAGTTGATGCCAACATTTGGAAAACGTGAAGGTTTTTCTATGATATGTGAATGTAAATGGGTTCTATGGGTACCAACGAGTCTCCCCTTTACAGACATGCCCACTTTATGATAATCACATGCAGTTTGGGGCAAGTCATAGTCAAGTCAGCACACTGACACACTGACAGCTGTTGTTGCCTGTTGGGCTGCAGTTTTCCATGTTATGATTTGAGCATATTTATTTAATGCTAAATGCAGTACCTGTGAGGGTTTCTGGACAGTATCTGTCATTATTTTGTGTTGTTAATTGATTTCCAATAATAAATATATACATATATTTGCATAAAGCAGCATATTTTCCCACTCCCATGTTGAGAAATCTCCCTTTAAGGTACACTTTGAACACATAAATGTGTTCAAAATGTAAATGTGTGATTCATTTGCGATTAATCACGATTAACTATGGACAATCATGCGATTAATCATGATTAAATATCTTAATTGATTGACAGCCCTGGTATTGACGCATCCAATATTGTGCTTGCAGACCGAGAGACTTGCTCTCCAATGCAACACTAGCACCATAAAGCAGAACAATACTTCTAGAGTACTACGGCGTGACAACTGTTCCTGGTGACGTTGGTCACTAAGATGAGACACAGACACGAATCTGTAGAAAGAAAAAGGCTGCAGTTTCCATTAGTTTGAAATCCCCGCCCATAATGTCATCCCAGACAGAGCTGTCCTGTAGGGAGCGTTAGTGAGTACAGTATGTATATATATATATATTCAGTATGTATATATATATATATATATATATATATGTACAGTATGTATATATACTGTACTGCATATGGAGAAACAGTTGAAAATTAGCAAACTGTGCATTTGCTGTAGTTTCTTTGTCTGCTACTTTCTGGAGGAAATGGAACAGTGGTGTTTTCCAGTATGAGGTCACACATTGTGATTGATATTTTAATGATCACATAATGGAAAACATACACCCAGTGTTTTTATGACATCACAACAAAATCCGTTCGTGCTGTACTAAGTAACCCAATACATGTACTTGGCCAGAGGCCAGCTGCATCCAGCAAAGGGTTTGAAGTTTTGTTTCTAACTTTATGTGCAAATCGTGAACTCCCACGGCTCTTTCTGCAGCTGCTTAAATATGCGGATGTGTGTAAGTAGGTGTGAGTAGGTGTGTGTATGTGCTGAACGCGCGGTGCGAGTGGGTGAACGCACAGCGTGCTGCGTTTATGGGGGCTCGAGTAAATCTCGCCATGCAACAGTTCAGACGGGTTCAAGACCAAATATTAAAAACAAAAAATTGCCCCCGATGTTAGGAGGCAAGCAGGCACACACAATGTTTAGAGAAGTATGATGTCATCTTATCTGGCCTGAACTCTCCAAACTAGCAGGAACCAAATCTGAGAGAAACAGTGAGCGGAGAGGAGGAAAGAGGAAACTTGGCGTGTGTTGGAGCAGCTTGACTACAGCTGGGAGAGGGGTCATGTCCACAGAGAGATTGAAACAGGCTATTTCTGGGCCTGCCCCCCTGTCATACAATCATGCATCATCCACACCCTTCACTATCTCCGCTCATCCATCTCAGTCCGCCACAGCAGGGCCTAGTTGTACAGTCCCCATCAAGACCTTTTGAATTCATGGTCTCATCATGTCTTACACTGACTTATGGGAGATATGAGGTGGGTGTGAGATTCAGACTGAGCCGTCGCAGGAAGGATTGCAGAAGAAAATGGCTGCATCGGTTTGTTGTCCCCCTTGATTTCTCTAGTGTGCGATTGTGCTGTAGTTGGAGTGTGCTCAGGCTGCCGCAGGATGAGAGGTGAGGGCGTGAACTGTGTGTAATGGCATTAGCATGCTATATTAGCCCAAACTGCAGCTGATCCAACAATAAAAGGAAGGTAAAACCGACGTAGCTGATAAGTTTGACAAATGCCAAATTGCTTGCCTCTAATATTCAGGGCAGGATTTTGTATTACTGTATATGTTGCTGCTCCAAACTTCACCAAGTTGCCCGTACTTAATACAGCGAGACTTTTTTTAAGCTTTAACCTCTACTGACTTCTCTCACTCTCAGCTATTGTGCAGTGTACAGTAGCAGTCGTTTCATTTTACTTGTGTGGGCCTGAACAACCACCCAATCAAATCCTTGCCAGCACCCTCTCCCTGAACTCCTCTTCTCACTCATCACGATAATGAGTAGGGGGATGGGCAGAGCAGGTGGTGGCCTATGAACACATCCACAATCCAAAGAGAGATATAAGGATACATATCACTCCTTTCATTTGTTGCTATGCCATTGAAGTAGCCATGCTTCATACCCTTAAACATAGTTGGCCTCGTATGTGGAGAATTTAGAAACCGTGCACCGTGAACGCGCGTCCTCTCATTGTGGCAGACAGAAACACGGCGGAAGAAAAAGTACAGGGAATATATTTGCTCGCACATCCTTCTTTTCCTCTCCCCCCCTTAGTGCTGCTTCTTTGCCACGATTCTGTCAGTCCAATATATCACATATATCTCCCAATAGAACAACTTCAAACCATGATGTGCATTTTTTCCTGTAGGTAGCCTAATATTTTGTGCTCTAACTAATCTAAAGACAGAAATTACAGAGGTCACAGGACAGATTCAATAATGGAGGTAGACATTACAAGTGGTAGTTGCTTAATGCAAGACGACTGACTGTGGAACCTATAATTTAAAAAACATCTGCCGTATTTCTCACGTGCGTATTTTGTGCTACTGATATTAGGTCATGTGCACTGCTGCCAATTTCCTATCTAAAGAGGTATTGTTCTAAAAATGTCTACAGTAACAAGTATACTACTACACAGGAATTATTTGCTTGCATCAGTTATCACAGAAAACATCTGGACCTAATAAGCAGCGAGACGCTCAGCACCTGTTATTTTTCAGCAGGTTGAAGCCTCCTCTGAGGCATGAAGGACAAACAACCCAGACTCCTCTGCGACTCAGGCGATTGTGTTAGGAGGATAAGATGGTTCAGCTCTGACCTCCGTGTGATAGGGGTCACCGAGCTGCACGAGCATCCCTCTCCTGTTGCCATTTTCGAGCGAGTCTCTCACCGGCACAATTAATGGTTTCTACTGTATGTATGTATGCTGCGTGTCCGCTGCGTCGCAGACGCTTGTGCTCGTTTTTTTTTAGGGGAAATAAAATGGCTGCCCCCCATGCAATTTCACCAGAAAAGAATGAATGAATGCACCGACGTGAAACCGTGAATATGGTACGTAAAATCAAACAAACCCTGCAATGAAGGGTGCAACCTGCTAGCCAAGCAACTGACTGCAGACTTAAAGCAGCAGTGGGTAGAAATGGAGCAAATATGATTTTAAAAAAGTCCTGACAGTAGAGCATGAGACAGGTAATCTGTGTCCTCCGGTGCTCCTAATGGCATCTGCAAGATTTCACAGACCGGAGGAAGACAACCAATCAGAGCTGATCTGGAGCCTGCCGTCCAGCTGTCGTCTATGAGACAATCACTCACCAACTCTGATCAAACGGTCAAACTAGACAGCACTGATCAAATATGAATCAATATTCTGTTTCTGTAATGCCTATTTCTCTCCTCAGATGTTCTCAGAGACATCTTGTAGTGTACTGTTTAGCTGTAACATGAGAAAGTTTGTGACCTGGCAGCCATGTTGAGATCAGTTGAGGAAATACCAAGCACCGCCCACCAGCCGGAGCAAACAAGGTCGATTTTTCTAAAGCCTGAAAACAGAGCCATGAGGAGGTGCAGAACTCTCTCAGAACACTTGAATTACAATATGCTGAAAGGTTATTATGGAATTTTTGCCCAACGATGCCAAAAATATTCAGCCTGCTGCAGCTTTAAATGCTGCGTCTCACAGCCTTAACGTCGCCTCCACGCATGTTTAGTCCCTCAAGGACACAAGGGTAATCAAGTTCAAAGTGTTTACGATCGGTTGGTGATTAAAATGGATCGCAAATTACTTTGCCAAACGAAGAGGACATATCAGAAGCTCTCTTGCACCAAAGCATCAGTCCTTCAGCTTGGTAATGAGTCCGACCACTCCTCTCCTATATAAATATATATATATATATATATAAGCTTTTATGCTCATTGATTCTAATTACCGAGCGTTCATTCTTACCTGGGTAGAAGTCTTTGGATTTGGACAGCTTAATGGTGGCACCCGTCTCTTTCTGCAGTTGTACGATGGTCTGGCCGCCCTTGCCAATTATAGAGCCGGCTGCATAGCTGGGGATCAGCACCTTCAGGAAGTACTCACCCTCCTCTGGGGGAGAGACACACAAAGTGGGAAAGGGTCACATCTCGTAAAGTAGCTCTGCACATCATCATATACCAGCCCCCTACCCATAATCGGAAAAACACAAAATGGGGATACATAGCTTTGACATACATGAGGAAAGGCAATGATATAATCATGTGTTCCTCTGGTGGAAGGAAGGTATCTGGAAGAAACCTTTTGAGCTCCTTGTAGCTTTCAGTGCATTCACATTTTATCAGACTGTGACATGTTCTGTGTCCTGTCCCAGATTTCTTGTAGAGTAAATGATGACCTCCTTTCCAGTTTGCAGAGGTCTAATTTTAACTGTTTTCAAGGAGTTTTAGAAAAACCTCTGAATGAATACAAAGCCAGGTCCAGTGTTGCTAATCATTCTTCACACCGGGAAGAGAAGGAATATAGAATTAACGGTCCAGAACGACTGCAAAAAAAGTAACCGCGTATATTCGTGGAAAGAAAGTTACACACACAGAGGACTACGTGCACACACATGAAGTCATTATCTGTGCGGTTCATGAATGCCAATACGGAGTGATCCTTCGTAATTAACAGACGTGAGACGAACATATGGGAACCAATCCCACAGATTTGTTCAGAGGGTACAACGCCAAGATGGTCTAAATCTTCTCCATTTTGGAAGGGGCTTCTGTGGCTTACAGTGGCTCGTAGCAGTCACTGATTGACAGTCCGTCAGTTTGAAAAATTTGCAGCCAAACATGTTTCTGCCTTGCAGTTTCTATACCATGCTAATTAACAATTAATCAGCACCAAAGTGGGCAAAGTGTCAGTCCAAGAAAATCACACTGAGTGCGCTAATCTAGTAAAAAGCAATCAGCCACATATTGAGCTTGGACCTCGATATAATTAAAGAACCTGCCAACAATGCATCAAAAATATTATATTTATAGATGTGGGCGGGCTGCGTTTCCCCACTGAATTCCTAATATCATATCGATGACATCATGGTAAACACTTTGTACAGGTGCGTTGTTAGCACTGGTACAAATAATCCCCTCTGCATGCTGATTTCGATGCAATGACGTCATGCTCGATCCTTTCCAGCTGCCTCGAGGGTGACGTCACTCGAGCGGGGCAGAAATGTAAAAAAGCACTGACCATCTTTCATAGGACGCAACGTTTTCAAGCGTAGTATGATACAGATTTTTCGATTGCAGATGCCAAAGCCACACGGTCAGTCACCGTGTCACTGCATCATGTGTTTTGTGGAGGGTGCACAATGTGGGGGGCTTGACCGGCATGGTGGGGAGGGAAGACGGATTGATGGAGGTGGACCGCCCTGCACTGAGACCAACCTGTTGCCTCAGTAATGCACTCATTAGATTCAGATGTGAATGAACATGGCACTGTGACATTAAGGAATTTCACAGTCTACAAGGAGCTCTTCTCCTTATTGCATTAATATGCCACTCATGTTCCATTCAGACACAGGCTTGTTTTTCGTGCACATCACCCGTAATCAATGGCTCTGACAAGTATGCAGACAATGACATGATTGTTAATGGGATTTCACTTTTGATTTAGATTAATTAGTTGTGGAGACAATCCCAGAACATATCATACATACATTTACCTGAAAGCACAGACATCACCATCGGACGCTAGTAAATACGTCAGGTGCTGGTCAATATGGGATTTTTTATCTGAGAACATCCTAAAGAAGAAATAGGAGCTAAACCTAGACATCACGTAACCAGCTGTGTTCATCTCTGGCCATTGTCTGATCTTTAGATTTCATGCTATATTGCAGTCAGCTCTCCTCTTTTCTCACAACGAATAACAATAAAATGACCTTGGTGGGAAAATAAAGATCATGCCTGTCTGACACGGTCGCCGTAAAGCTTCTGAGCCCTCACTCCTGTCACAAGATATCTGATACCACAGCCACTCAAGGAATATAATATGAATGATGCTGATTGCAGAATGCAAACATCCAAGGACCTGTTGTTGACAGACAAGCCAAAACCCACTGCGTAACTTTCTACTCATCTTCAACCAGAGTAAAGCCAGCAGGGGAGGAAGCCACTAAGATTCCCTCCGTCGCCCTCACAGCCACGTTTGCTGTCATTAGTCAATAATTAATTCTGTCCTAGTGTCTGAGATCACAGTAACAGGTTTTAATGGCGTCATGTGGTAGAGTAAACATGGCAATCTGTTGCTGCAATCCGCCAGGGAACGGGAGCAGTGGGGCACATTGGGAAGCTGAGCCAGTGGGGTGTGAGTTCAAACCCCTGCCTCCAATACTGGAAGGATGGCTTGGAGGAGAGACACGGACACTGAGCCAAATGTGTTTAGTTAAGTCACTCAAGGGGGGTGGGTCAGGAGGAAATGCCTTGTGACCGTCCTCCCTCCTTCTCACTACCCCTCCAAGTACCCATTCTGCATTTCAATGGACTAACCTGCTGCTGACAGGCAGCAAGGACGATGGAACAAAAACGAGCAATAATGGACAAATGAGCCGTCGGTGTATGAAATTGCACGTAGTCTAGCATGACGGATAAATTCAACAAGTCAGACAAAAAGAGTTTGAGGCTTACCCATTCTGAGATCTGCTGCTTCTCAAGTCCTCTGTCAGATCGCCATCAATGCCGGGGCACAATCTCTAAAGGGGATCTGAACGTTAGCCTAGGCATAGGTGCAATGGTAGTGTTGAGGAATGCGGCCAGTCGACTTTTTCACCGCGGTCTAATTCATCAGTGGGTGCAGAAAAAGAGATTTCACCGCAGCATCCGAGCCATGCCTGCAGCTGGCCAGAGCCTCAATTGTCTGAGAAAATGCTAATGCAGGCTCTCAGTGTTTTCAGTGAAAGACGGCACGCATTGTTCAAGCCTGCATCGGTTTGAAGGGGGGGGGGTCTTCCCTGCCGCATCACCCTTTTCACTGCTCTCATCCATATTCATCGAGTGGCCTGTCCGTCTGCAGCAGCACGCAGGACTGACACCTCGCTCGGCCAATGGGTAGCCTCCTCCCTCCAACACGTCATGTCCCCACCCCCCGATGCCGGTCCCCGAAAAATTGAATTTTCTCCTCTACTCCGCCTCTTTTGACGCAGCACTATAAAGTATGGCAGTCCATTCACTCACTTTTTTTAGTGGAAAGTGACAAAGGTGAAGTGGCTCGGGGAGCGAGCTTCGGCGGTGAATGGGGAAGCATGTAGAGTGACCTTCAACAGTGGCTGAAGAGGTGTACCGATAACATAAGCAGATGATGAAGGAGGCGGAGGAGGAGTGATCTGAGACAGCGTGCCTTACGCCACCCACCCTTCTTTCCTCCTTTCCCCCACCCCCAATCCCTTAGACGGCCATGTTTGAGAGGGCGGAGGGGCTCATCAACCATTGCAAATGGCAGTGCCGCAGAATGGTGGAGGGGGGTGATGAAGCCAATCACTACGCCTATAAATCTTACGCCAAGAGGTATCTTAAGTGACTGAATGTGTGTAAAAACGGCAATGTGCATGTGTGTGAGTGTCTGTGTGTGGACGCGGGGGGTCCAGCTTCATTTCATAGTGCTTTCCAGGGAACCTGTAAAAAGGGAACTCCTTTTTTTTTTTTTTTTCCCTGGCTGCTGATTAGTTTCATCCACAAATCAAACCCTAACACCGTGGCCCGTTTGGTTTTGGAACGAATGGCTTCCAGAAAATTCTAGCAATCTCATTCACTGAGGGATGCTCTAGTATATAGACACAGCCTCCCTGTAGACTCCACTCCCTCTCACGGTCTATCTATCTCTCCGCTTTGCTCTGTCTTCATTTCTATCGCTCTCTCTCATTCTCTCTTTCACTGCCACCTGGCAAATTCACAGTCCGCTCACGTCACATCGCTCTGCAAGGGCACCTGTGTCCTTCCCACCAAAATATTTTAAAAAAAATACAGCACATTCCTGTGCCAACCTTTCCATTAGTAACATTACGAGATCATACCTAATCCCTCAGTCACACAACCTTTTGGAAGGCACATGCTTGCCAGCAACATGGGCTCAGAGTACGGGTAATTAGAGAGCGAAATGAATGAAAGATGTTCATACTGAGGAGAGAAGGGCAATGCTGATAAAAGAGGAGTAATTTCCCTCATTCAGTGTCCACAGCTCTTAATGCACAACGAGGGGCTCAGCTTTGAAAGAGCACAGGCTTTCTTCTCTTTGTTGTAACTGCCAGTCATGTTAATGATCAGTTCGGTAGGAATAACGTGATCAATATCAGACGTAGTCGAGGGGTTGGTGATTACAGGGACGGCTGAGGATTATCAGGCTGTCTACCAGTGCTGCCAGACACGCTGTGGGTTTGCAGTGTTACATGTGATGCATGAAGACCACATGGAATGGGTGGTGATGCTAAAACACATTACATAAAGCACAGGGGGGACACGATATCTATGAAACATCTGTTTTGTGTAGGAGTCATTGCAAATGGTCTTAATGTGCATTTCATGTGAACGTGTACAGAGAGCTTTGGTTTGTGCTGCGGTCCACATTAGCCACAGATACTCATCAGAATGACCGCAAGATTGGCTGCCGTTTCACCTCTGTACATCTAATTGTAGTGAGCTAACACATTAGAGACAATGCTACGCTAACTTGTACCAAATGATTTAAGAATAAAATCCCTTAAATATATTTATATCAGGGCTGTTAATCGATTCAAATATTTAATTGAAATTAATAATCGCAAATTAATCGCACATGTTCAAAATTAACCTTAAAGGGAGATTTGTCAAGTATTTAATACTCTCATCAACATGGGAGTGGACAAATATGCTGCTTTATGCAAATGTATGTATATATTTATTATTGGAGATCAATTAACAACACAAAACAATGACAGATATTGTCCAGAAACCCTCACAGGTACTGCATTTAGCATAAAACAATATGCTCAAATCATAACATGGCAAACTGCAGCCCAACAGGCAACAACAGCTGTCAGTGTGTCAGTGTGCTGACCTGACTATGACTTGCCCCAAACTGCATGTGATTATCATAAAGTGGGCATGTCTGCATGTCTGGAGACTCGTGGGTACCCATAGAACCCATTTACATTCACTGATCTGGAGGTCAGAGGTCAAGGGACCCCTTTGAAAATGGCCATGACAGTTTTTCCTCGTCAAAATATATAGTGTAACTTGGGAGCGTTATTTAACCTCCTTCGTGACAAGCTAGTATGACATGGTTGGTACCGATGGATTCAGCAGGTTGTCTAGTTTTAACTAGACTGTTTTAACATAACATGAATGAACACAGACGCTGCTTAGTTCAACTGTTCAGGTCAAACTATACATTAAAGCTAAAGGGTTGCTAGTGGTTTTTAAATCTCATTTAGACCTATACTCTACCCTAGCTTCATATAAAATGTACATGTGGGAAATACTCATTTTAGTGATCATATAAACCAACGGTTCTTAAATGTGTTTACCCAGTTACCATGGGCTTTTTAGTATGTATGGCTATTACTGCACTGAGATTTTAAAAGGGAAGTAAGGCAGCAGTTTTATTCATTTTTCACTATTTCAGGTCAGCTTTAAAACTAAAAATGTGCTATTCTTGTTATATGTTAAGTTCATACAGTTCCTGAATCTTAACATGTATTTTAAAATGTTCACCATACATGTAGGTTGTTGAGGTGACATGAAGTATTTTGCAACCCAAATTATGAATTGTGTCCACCTTTTTTTCAGAATCGCACAAAATGAGGGCATCAATACTCCGTGATGAAGTGATCGGCTATTCTGCAGAGATAAGACGGTGTTTAGGGAACCATCTGGAACACCTTTACCTCTGAGGAAACAAGGCAGCCTCCTCAGAGTTCGACCATCATCAGGACACCATTAATTGTGCAGCTGCAGCAGCAGCAGCAGCAGCAGCGTGGCTGTGATACAGAACATGGAGTCAGGCTGGTAAAATGGTTACCATTACAGAAATGACAGCAGTAAAAAAAAAAAAAAAAAAAAGTCAGAGCTGTCTGTGTGAATTATGTATTTTTAGTGTTTATTAAGATTCTCAGAATGCAATTTCACACCGTCTAGCCATTCATATCACCTGGATATTGGATGGGGAAGATCACGGTGGAGTCTCTGTGCCACAGCTGAATGGTGTCAACTCTGCTAGCAGCAGGAACACCGTGTGATTTCTCTGTTCTACGGCGGCTTTAGGGGTGCTAATGGAGGACATATGGGGGGCTGAGTCGGCTCTAAAACACGGTCTGGTGGCACAAGGGGTCCTCACGCGCCTTGCTGAAATTACATTTCTGAGGTGCAGTGAGGTGCAGTACAGACATGCCGTTAGAAATAGGATATAATGCTGCTATCATCGAATGGTGGGGTGTCTGGGATGCAAAGACAGACAAAGCAAATTTCAGTAACATATGGTGACGTGTCTCCACGGATGTCTAATTAACAGTGTGGTCCCCATGAGCTGCAGACCAGAACAATATGAAATAAGATGTATACAGTAGCTGGCAGACTGAATCAGCCGTCATCCCCACGACTGCACGCCGACATCTCACTGATGAAGCACGTGTGCACGCATACCTCCTTGTTAATTCTTAATTTGCCGCCACTATTTCTCCTCCAGAAAAAAGAAATCAGGATCAATTAGCTAAAATGGCGCCGCAGTGTTTCTGTAGTGTTTCCCCTCCACCGCGTAGCTCTCACTATTCTCACCACTCCCTGATGTTCCATCTCCAATCTGCTATCATCCCAAAGAATAATCTGTCAACATCTACGAGGCCCAGCGCTGCTCGTTGAGCACTTTTTAATGTATGTTTGAATTGTAATTCTACCATCATATAGTGTGTCTAAAAGCTGGCAGGGCAAACATCATAACAGGCTAACAAAAATACCAAACAGATGATGAGATTTACCCGCAACCTATAAATAACTGGACTTTGAATCTAGGCTGCGAGGGTTGTATGATTTTCACCGGATGGGTTTCCTGCTTATAGATCACCTCAACATTTGTATTTAAAATACACACACACACACTAGCCCCGGTATCTGTATCTGTGTCGCAGGACTGTAATAAATAAGCTAGACCAATCAGATACCGGATCGAATATCGGGCTGATACCGACTCAGATAGCTGGATCGGGTATCGGTATATTTACTCTATACATTATATACTAGAATTTTAATTCCTGTTTAAGTTTTGACTAATATGTTGCTGCATTAAAAAGGTTTTACACTTGAACCGTTAATTTTGATGATTTTTCATCAAGATGCTGGTGTACGATTTATTATTTTAATATTAAAAAAGTAAATTTATATCTACGTATTTATTTGTTACATTTTGTTTTACAAAGTTAAGAAAGCAATGTTTAAATCAAAGCCTGATGTTACCGTACACATAACAGAATGATCCCTCCACACAGTGAGGCATACAGCTTATTATATTAAACACTGGTATCGGATCGGTATTCGGTATCGGACGATACCCAAAGCCCGGATATCGCTATCGGTATCAGGACTGAAAAAGTCAGATCGGTGCATCCCTATAGCTTTAACTCTCGACAGCACTGACACAAACAAACACTCTACAGTTCATCATTAACAGATTTGTTCCTTCTTGTCATGAATCAACACAGATACAGATACACAGATACCTTGTGTTCAGGGTTACAGGACTCACAGGTAAGATGTGTGGCTTCATGACAGATTCACAGGATGGCATGGTCATATGTTCTCTCTGTTTCTCCTCCTGTTATCTGTCACCAAAAGGCCTCCTCACATAGTGTTGCTCAGGAAAAATGCAGATTTATGTTTGGCCTAGAAAGCATCAGGGAATCCCTGTCTTAGACTACAGCCACAACAACACAATGATACACAGAGGGTTGACACTTCAAAGTCTCTACACAACAAATCATCACTTCTCCACTGAAGGAAAGACATGACTCCAGATGTGGAGCAGCAGAGAGGTGATTGGGTTCAGATTGAGAGCTGACCTGAGGAGGCCACTCACTCAGTTCAGCTCTCCTGCAGTCTATGAAGTCATAAACACAGGCAGTGCTTCAAAGTGCCAACTGCACAGGTGCTGCATTACAGAGCCTTGAACATGCAGCCCAGACCTGCATGGAGTTTCTCTGCATGCATTGGTGGCGATACTGACAGACTTCTGCAGTTATAAATCCACCAGCGCATGCAAGTGCTTCTACAACAACAGATTTGACTCCCATGTGGAGGAAGACATGGTGGATGAGCTCTGGATCATCTCACCAGCTCTTCTGCAGTCTATGAAGTCATAAACACAGGCAGTGCTTCAAAAAGTGCCAGCTGCACAGGTGCTGCATTACAGAGCCTTGAACATGCAGCCCAGACCTGCTGCATCGAGTTTCTCTGCATGCAATGCAGACTTCTGCTGTTATAATTCCACCAGTGCATGCAAGTGCTTCTACAACAACAGATTTGACTCTCATGTGGAGGAAGACACGGTGGATGAGCTCTGGATCTCCATCTTACCAGCTCTCCTGCAGTCTATGAAGTCATAAACCCAGTCAGTGCTTCAAAGTGCCTTACAGAGCCTATAACATGCAGCCCAAACCTGCTCCTGAGCTGCATGGAGTTTCTCTCCATGCAGTGCAGACTTCTGCTGTTATAATTCCACCAGTGCATGCAAGTGCTTCTTCAACAACAGATTTGACTCCCATGTGGAGGAAGACACGGTGGATGAGCTCTGGATCTCAGCTCTCCTGCAGTCTATGAAGTCATAAACACAGGCAGTGCTTCAAAGTGCATTACAGAGCCTATAACATGCAGCCCAGACCTGCTGCATGGAGTTTCTCTGCACGCAGTGCAGACTTCTGCTGTTATTAATCCACCAGTGCATGCAAGTGCTTCTTCAACAACAGATATTTGACTCCCATGTGGAGGTAAACACGGTGCATGAGCTGTGGATGTGGTCTTACCTCCGGTGTTGGTGCGCTTGGTGCAGCCGGCCTCCTCCTCCGGAGTCTCCAGCGGCCGTTTTCGGGAGTCCTGGTTCTCCGCCTCCATGGAGGACTGCTGCTGCAGGCTGAGGAGGTTGGAGGTGTTGGAGTAGATCCCGTTATGGTCCACGGCTGCTCCACCACCACCAGCCATCATCATCTTTCCTCTCCCACCACCAGCCCTGGAGCTGTACAGAGATCTGCGTTATTCCCTCTCTCTCACACTGCGCCCTGCTCGTCCTTCTCTCACAGATCTAAATATAAAAATCCCCCGATGAGAGAAACGCGCTCATTTACCGCTCCACCGCCGTGTCGCTCCAACAACATGCGCTCCTTTCCTTATTGTTGACGCGCAAAAACAACCAACGCGCCTTAGAAATAACACAAAGCTCAACAACAGTGTGAAGAGGCGAGCAGCCGGTAAGACAAGTGCAACAGCTTCGAGGAAACAACACCGGAGCAGTCTGAAGTCATCATGTTTCTCAGTGTGATAAGTGCAGCTGTTGTTATTGTTGCCTCTGTAGTGAAGAGAAGAGAAGAGAAGAGGGGAGGAACAGAGTTGGAGAGCTCCACACGGTGCTCCAGAGACTACAGAGGACTACAGAGCTCCAGAGAGGACTACAGAGGACTACAGTGCCACTGACCGGCCGATAGATGAGGCCAATAAACCAAAAGATCCATCTGAAGTGAAGCCACTGCTTTACCATTCTTACAAATATTTTAATTCATTTTTATAGTTTTACCTAAATGTTTTGTTTTTTTTACTCACCTCAGGTAGAATGAGAACAGCAGTGGGACCTTTTAGGATTATATAAGAGTATTCAAATCTATTTCATTATATTCATTTATTTTATTTATTTTAAAGGGACTGTTTGTAACTTTCAGAAATGTCTTGTTAACAGCGACACCTGTGGCCGTTAAATCAACGAAAGTCAGCGTCGGGCTCGAGCTCGTGCTAGCTCTAAATAGAAATGAACGAGCATCGCTCAAAACAGTGAGGCGACACACGTCAGCTAAAACCACAATATCACTCTATATTTCAGCTGCTTGGCAGTAATGTTAGCTGACCAGACGAAGGTCTCTCCATGAATCACAGCTGATCGTTTTCTCTCTGCGGAGCCCCGTCACTTCACAAGACACGGGAAACCTCTGTTGGTCTGGAGGAGCTGCAGCAGTTATTTCTGCACAAACGTCCACTGTACATTCACTAGATATTCTCAGAGCTACGTGTATAGTGTGCGCGCATGCACGTGAGGTGGAGCGAGCTGAGTGAAGGCAAGCAGGCAGGCAGAGGAGCAGAGGAGCAGAGACTCCGGCCACACGCGAGCATATGCGAGCCCGCATGGGACACCGACCCGGGTGATTTATACGTGTAAGAAGTTACAAACAGTCCCTTTAAAGGAGACATATCACGCTCATTTTCAGGTTCATAGTTGTAATTTGGGTTTCTACTAGAACATGTTTACATTCTTTAATGTTAAAAAACACATTATTTTTCTCATCCGGTCTACCTGCGTACACCTGTATTCACCCTCAGTCAGAAACGCTCCGTTTTGGCACCTGTTTCTTTAAGAAAATTAAGTCTGCTCTCATTGGCTTATGAGAAACCTTTACAAAAGGTGAGACCTTCCTCAAACCGGTCCCTACACCCTCCATGACGGAGTGAACTCTGATGGTACGTGTCCACAGGTTTTTTTGCCGTGAGGGATCGCCTTGCTTCCCAGCGTTGGACGCTTGGTGGGCTGCCACTTAGACACAACACACTCGGCACCTGATTGGACGAACGCTTTCCCTCCGTGGGCTGCTGCTCCCAGCTTTCAAACTGGAAACAATATGGAGGCTCCTTTGGAAACTTTCTTATTTCACGAAAATAGTTCACTGAAATGTGTTTCTGAAAACATTTGAGGCGCGAAATAATCCATGCAGTCGCTGAATCTGTCTTTGTTTTGGATCGACAATGTTAATTTTCAAAGATTCTCGTGAGTTTCGAGAGGCGGCGAGTCGCATCGGACTGTGACTTGCATAAAGTAGACTCAACTTTATGCAAATGAGGAACGGCCGTCGTGATGCTCCGTCTCTCGAATCGCATCGCCACGCTACCAGAATGCATCGCATGGCTGCTTACATAGATAATGAATGGGAGGCGTGGAAAGGACGGAGGCTGTGGACACGCACCATGTTTGTAATCACACCTTCTTTAAGGTAAAAAATACAGCCGCAAGCTTTGGGACCAACTTCCCTCTCTTTCTCTACCTTAATGTTTCCTAACCGCGGTTTTGTATCATGCAGAAGGGATGTGCTAAGGTTCACAGCATTAAGAATAAAAAGAATATGCAATATACAGAGAAATTAAAAATAAAGAATAAAACTTACTCCCATGCTTCTGTGGTGGCATTTCTTTTTTGTTAACATCTTCTCGTTTTTAACTCGGATGTTTATGAGCTGTTTGGTTTGTAACTTTAACACTTTATCATCAAATGAACACGTCTTCCAGACATTTGATCCCTGTTAATGTTTGTATATCAGAATTAAATGTCTATCTTAGTTTGAGCAGTTTACGTTTGCAGGAGGGCAGTTGCATGGAACTTATATTTGTACGGAGTGTGTTCCATGACAAACACAAAACGCTGCTGCACGAGGCCAGTAAGTCAGCATCGATACCGGCTCGCTGTTAGAGGGTTTTATAACCAACGTGAATATTCAATGAGTCTACATGTGACATAGGAAGGGGAGCCTCATCTGAACGGCTTGTTGAATCACATGTTTTCTGATCTAGACAGCCCACAATAAACTGACTGGGTCGTCTTATTTCACAGTTTATGGGTTAGTAGGAACTCCAGATACACAGACAGATGTGCAAAAGCACTGAAAAAGTAAGAAAAGGAAGAACACAGGCGATAAATAGCCAACATACAACAACAACAGTGAAAGTGTGTAGATCTAAATGTGATTTATTATCTGTAAATGACGGATGGGGTGATAATGTGCTGTAGAGAGTGTACGATCAGTTTCCTTTATCATCACCTACATTCAGTGAATTCAGTCTGTTTTGGGTGGTTAATGTGATGTTGGTGTCCGTCATGTTCAGGAATACACAACCTGAGAAAATCCTTCATGTTCCACCTGTAAATAAGGTAAAGGCTTCAGTCTGAACCATCAGGACCTGCACACAGTTTCTCTTAAGTTGATGGTGTCTGAGCAGTACACTCCTCTCTCTTAGCTGGAGCATCTTTCTCCTCAGCATCTTGCGCTTTCGCTGACTCCGGCTCAGAGCCAGCTGTGAGTGCCGACAACCTGAGGGCGAGCCGCTCCAGGACCAAATCAGCAGTGCCGGTAAGAGTATGCTGAAAAGACAACACAACATCAAATTAGATATACAATATGTAAAGACTAGGGCTGTCAAAGTTAACGTGATATTAATGCAAATTTGTTTCAACGCCACTAATTTCTAGTATCATATCAAACTACAAAAACGTAATGAATCCATCGGTACCAACCATGTCATACTAGCTTGTCATGAGGGAGGTTAAATAACGCTCCAAACAAGAGCTGTTGTTGCCTGCTGGGCTGCAGTTTGCCATGTTATGATTTGAGCATATTTTTTATGCTAAATGCAGTACCTGTGAGGGTTTCTAGACAATATCTGTCATTGTTTTGTGTTAATTGATTTCCAATAATACATATATACATACATTTGCATAAAGCAGCATATTTGTCCACACCCATGTTGATAAGAGTATTACATACTTGACAAATCTCCCTTTGAGGTTCATTTTGAACTGATAAAGAATGTGTGATTAATCTGTGATTAAATATTTTAATCAATTGACAGCCCTAGTTTATATTTTAGCTCTATATTTGAACTTGCACCATTTTCTGTCTGAGATTTGAGGAAGTAAAAGCGGTGATGAGTGCTCTGTGTTGAGCTGGCGTTGGATGTGTGAGGGCGACAACGCTGACGGTGCATGAAGTGAGATGTTTATTGTTTAACAGCAGGAATCATTTCTCTTTGGGGTTTGTTAGAGTTGTTGGCCAACTTCAACTGCTCAGTGACAGAGAATGATGCTTCAAGAGGCTTCACATACTGACTGAAAAAACTCATTTAATAATATAATCGAGAAAAGCATTTTATTAAAGTATTTGGTCTTTAATTGATATTTGTGTTGGATCTCTTTCACTTTTCAAGCTTAGTTCTTATGTGGAAATGGGTCGTTTTTGACAATTACAGGCCACCACAAACAAAAGGAGCAGAAGAGACTGTAAAATCAGTTCTGCTGTAATTTCTCCTGGTGGCCAGTAGAGGTCAGCAACTACCTTATGCTTCAAGTCACTACTCCATTAGAAATAAAATAGCTTTTCTCCACTTCAAGAGCATGGTTTGGTTTTTTAGGACATGGCAGGAGAACAGATTTTTGGATTTATTGTTGGTGCAACCAACTACACAGCAGCTCTTCAGCGTAGCGTTAATATAACTATCAGCGGTTTGTTTAAAGTAGAAGTTTGGAGACATGTTTCAACTTCTTCTGTTTCCTCTGTTACCATCTATGAGACACGGGGTTGGTTTCCCCCAAAAGGGGGCGTGGTCATGAGACTCTGGATGCTGTAACGCAGCTCTCTGCTACATACCTGCAAGATGTGCAGTCCCTTTAGTGTGAGGACAGCCAGCTCTCTCAGACCGTCCCCGGTCAAGTCTAAGTAGATGATGGACAGCAAAGGACTCTTGAAGCTCCTCCTCCACTGTAACTGAAACTGTCCATCTTGTCCTCTTCCTGTTGGCTGGAATTTGTAACAGAGAAGTTCCTGCAAGGTAGAAAGGCAGAGATACCATCGTCAAAAAAAAACTACTGAAGAAATTGTAGTAGTGTCCGAGGTGGAGGTGTTTCCACGGGAGGGACGATGATAAAATGGAACAGATCACAGTAATCCAATAACGGTTAAAAAAAAAAAAGGAGATTTATTTCTAAAAAAGGCACTTGATTTAAGTTTCAGCTTGGAAACTAGGTTTTCAATGTGCTATTCTATCTCAACCCCTTGAGCAGTTGAGATCTTAGGAAGATGAGTTGTTAACTCTTTACCATTTGAAAATAGCATGAGTATGTGTTAGTGTGTGTATGAAAGCCTGATATATCTTCTTCCTCTGTGCCGTAGAGCTCCATTGTCCATAAACGAGTAAAAAACACATCAGTGACAAACGCTGTGTCACTGGGTGACATGTTCCTTCATCATCATGAACACAGACACTGTACTGGGTTAGGAGGAGCTCTCACCTGCCCGTATGTTCCCAGCAGCACCTCCTTCTGCCCGTCAAAGTCCAGGTCAATGACCAGAGCACAGAGCACCGCGTCCCACTGGTCACTCTCTGAGAGGCACACCGAGCGGGACAAGCCTCGCTCCTGGACGTCTCTGAGAAAACACAAATAACACACATGTTCTGAGCTCAGCCGAGAGCAACTCTCTCAACCACAGAGATAATGATTACTCCCCTGATCTCTTCTATGTTCTGACCTGTAGACAACTGCCATCTCTATAGTACTGGTTACCAGGAGGTTGTAGCCTTCCTTTTCCACACCTGAACAAAGAAAAGACACAGACAATCAAAATCCTTGATTTTTACCAGACTTGTCCACAGAGACGGACAGGAACACTGAAGATGTGAAACTAAAACAGAGCAGTAACATACTTTTCTCACCGTTGGGCTCAGTTTGGCAGCTCAGAGGGAACAGCAGCACCGAAGAGATCGGACTGTCGAACTGGAACCGCCAGCTCTGCAAAACCTCTGATAAAAATAGATAGCACACCTGGGAATAGTCCTACAGTAATATCATGTTTGCTGAATCTTGTAGTCATTTGATACAGAACCAAGATGGACATTATACAAAGATAGAACATTTTCTTGACGTGGAAACTTGACCTCTAGGTTCCTCTTTACTGGTGAAATGAGGGAGAGAACGGGAGATAGAGACTGGTGAGACTACAAGCATCCGACAGTCTCCCCCTCATTCACCCACCTCAGTCAGGGAGAGAAGAAGCAACCCCATCATCAGCTGGAGGGCCTCTGATCAACATACTATACGTACAGTATTACAGCTGAAAGACAGCCTGAGCTTCAGTGTAGTACAGTAAAACGTGCTTCTTCAAGTCCACTCTGAACATACATTACACTTTGACCACTGTCGATCGAGCCAGCGAGTGGAGGTTGTGTTAGCTAGCTAGTGCTAAACTAGATAGCGAGTCATCCTGCAGCTAGAGCTAACTAGGTAGTGCAGCCTGAGTGACAGGAGCCAGCCTAGCAGTTAGCAGGAGATGTGTGTCGTTGAAGACATCTTCCTCGTGGTACTTTGTACTATTCTAATCACTTTCTAATATTCTATTTACTTTGTAATATTCCATTTACTTTGTAACATTCTATTTACTTTGTAACATTCTATTTACTTTGTAACATTCTATTTACTTTGTAACATTCTATTTACTTTGTAACATTCTATTTACTTTGTAACATTCTATTTACTTTGTAACATTCTATTTACTTTGTAACATTCTATTTACTTTGAAACATTCTATTTACTTTGTAAAATTCCATTTACTTTGTAACATTCTATTCACTTTGTAATAGTCTATTCACTTTGTAATATTCCATTTACTTTGTAATATTCTATTCACTTTGTACTATTCTATTTACTTTGAAACATTCTATTTACTTTGTAACATTCTATTCACTTTGTAATATTCCATTTACTTTGTACTATTCTATTCACTTTGTACTATTCCATTTACTTTGTACTATTCTATTTACTTTGAAACTTTCTATTTACTTTGTACTATTCTATTTACTTTGTACTATTCTATTCACTTTGTAATATTCCATTTACTTTGTAATATTCTATTCACTTTGTACTATTCCATTTACTTTGTAATATTCTATTCACTTTGTACTATTCCATTTACTTTGTACTATTCTATTTACTTTGAAACTTTCTATTTACTTTGTAATATTCTATTTACTTTGTACTATTCAGAGACACCAGAGGGTGACAGATGTTTCGCTGAGTTCTGTCTGTACTGAAGGTGGCAGAGTAAAAGAGGCAGATGAGCAATGGGTGCTTTATAGTGTGCTCCTGATTGGGTCTCGATGGGATTAACCAATAGCAAAGGCTGTTGGAGGTCGTAGCACCAAGTACAACCTCTCACTGTTCAAACATTACTCCAAGATGGTTTCCCCCCCTGCTGGCCTTGTAGTCACACTGTTTAAACAGCCAAAATGTGCTACTTTAGCTGTGTTACGTATTTGTAAACCAGACACACATGTTTAACTCATTTTAAATTAACTGAATCAATAACATTAGTGTTAATATTGGGTTTTATTCAGTGATGGAGACTTTGCAGCCATTTTGTCAAAGGTTTGTAGTTCTTTTCTTGACGTGGGATATATTGTAGATTCCTGATACCTCCAACTTCACTGAATTACAACTAGGAGGCTAAACATTTTTTCGAACTTGGATGCTCATAATTACGGTGTGAGCAATATGAGGACAGTGATTGTTCTGTGTTCGGTCTCTCTCACCTGGTCCTGTCTGGTTGACCAGAGCCAGTCCAATGCAGCCATTCTGACAGCCAAACGCTGAGAGTCGCCGGCCACCAGCTATACTCAACATATCCAACCACAGCACACTGCATGGAGGGAGGGGAAACACAAGCAATACACACAGAGAGTTATGATGATACATACATTCAGCTACATTTAGGTATTTTCTTTTTGACAGGGACAGAACTGAACTACCACTTTTTTGCATTCAGCTTTCACCGATCAGCCATAACATTATGACCACCTGCCTAATATTGAGTAGGTTCCCCTTTTGCCGCCAAAACAGCCCTGACCCGTCGAGGCATGGACTCCACTAGACCTCTGAAGGTCTGCTGTGGTATCTGGCACCGAGCCGTCAGTAGCAGATCTTTTAAGTCCTGTAAGTTGCGAGGTGGGGCCTCCGTGGATCGGACTTGTTTGTCCAGCACATCCCACAGATGCTCCATTGGATTGAGATCTGGAGAATTTGGAGGCCGAGTTGACACCTCCAACTCGTTGCCCTCCACATGATGTAAAAGAAAACGTGATTCATCAGACCGGGCCACCTTCATCCTTCGCTCCATGATCCAGTTCTGATGCTCACATGCCCATTGTAGGCACTTTTGGTCGGTGGACACGGGTCAGCACGGTGCACCGTGACCGGTCTGCAGCTACGCAGCCCCGTACGCAACAAACTGCTCCTCACTGTGTGTTCTGACACCTTTCTATAGGAACCAGCATTAACTTTTCAGCAGTTTGAGCTCCAGTAGCTCTTCTATTGGATCGGACAACACGGGCCAGCCTTTGCTCCCCACGTGCATCAATGAGCGGTCAGTGGTCTTAATGTTATAGCTGATCAGTGTATAAACATCTCAAAACCTCCTCTGTGGTAGTTCCCGCTACAGTAGGCGTCTCCAGGACCACATTTAGCCGTGATGACTCAAAAGGTGAAAACAACACCAGCGTGTCTGTTGCGGTCGCGGCTGGTGATAACAAATACAGAACTATTAGAGCAAAAGGAACCTCAGACTAACTTGCTGGGCAGTTGTTGCAGTTCAGGGAAGAGTCTCTCCACCGGCTGCTCCTCAAACTGGTGGAGGGAGGCGTTCTGTGGAGACAGGAGAGTCAGGCTGAATGATGAATCAACGTCTCCCACAGATATGCAAAACTCATTACCATCTTGTTTTATCTCTTTTGCCCGGAAAAAAAAGCCTTCCTGTAGCTTTCATCCCTTTTAACCCAAAAGTCTTCTCTTTGACAGAACAATGAATCTTGTTGTTTTTCTAACGTAGACGGGGAGTACTTAAAGATCACAAACATCTGCATTTCTATAAAAACTGGGCAAACTCAGTCTATTGAAGAAGATCATGTGATGTGCTCGAAAGCATTACAACAGCTTTGATTGTTTTGAGAAATGAATCTTGTGTTAATAATTCTAGTGTTCTGGTCTTTTGCCATATTTACTTGTAAAATGCCTAAACAAAATGTTGGTTTAATACCCCCCCACACGCACTCCCAGAGGCTCCCCGTCTCTGATCTGACCTCCTTGTACAGGTGGATCCTCTGGTCGTGACCGCTGAGCAGAAACACCGTCTCTCTGCCTCCATCGTCACACTGCACTCTGACGGAGAGAGAAAAGATCACTGAACTTTACCATCCAGATACACGGTCAGGTTTTCTCTGTCAGACGGCGTCGGTACAGAAGCTGCTGACTGACAACATGACGACACTGAAACCCACTCATGAATACGAGGATGAAACAGATTCAGAGCTGCATATTACATGAGATGTGGTAAAATTATTGACATCACTGCAAAATCAATTCCTTGCAGCAATAAAAGTAATGATTCAGTACGGTCAAAGTTAAGTGCAGCACCAAAAACTTCTCACTGTATAAAAAGTGAAAATAATACATTTATCAAATACTAAAAGCAGTACTGTATGTTTTAACTTATCCCCTTCCATAACTACATGGACTAGATGCACTTTAACCTTTGACTGCATAATTGCACTTTGAGCTGCATTATGTGTTTAATGATATTACACATGCAGACTGCCTATATCTATTTATTATGTATTTAATTATTTTTTATAATCATTGTCTTTATTATAACTATTTTCTTTTATATTGTTTTAGATTGTCTACTTACTTTTTACTGCCGTTTAAGACAGTATGCATATACGACAGTTAGTTACCATGCCAACTGAGGTGTGAACTTGAGCTATCTTTGTGAGACTGATGGGTGAACCCCAAAGTTAAATGCTGTTCGTTGACAGTGTATCACAGCTCTGCAGCAGCAGCAGCAAACTCACTCTGTGTGGTACAGGTGGAAGGGCGTGAACTGCAACTCCAGATTCAGGCAACTCTCTGTTGAGAGACACACACGAACATCAGCATGAAAAACATCTGTCAGAGTAAGCGCTGTACACTTCAGGACTATGGCATGCCATTTCAGTCATAAATACATAAACAGGATGATGCTTCACTCACGTGCAATAGACTCTAGATTGAACTCTGATCCGGGCTCATAGTCACAGTAGATGTTCAGGAAGGGCGTGGCTTTATCACCAGAGTCCTGCAGGAGTTCAGCCATTAGCAACAGTTCTTTTACAACCCTTATAGTAAAGTATACACATGTTATGACTTGTCCACTTCAATATGTGCAAATACCTTAACGAATGTGATGCCCACCACCAGGCCTCGCTTCGGTGGAGACTTGTTGAAGGCATCAATTGATACGATCTCTGCATCGACTAGAGAAAGAAGACGGCATCAACCAACGACCAACATGTACGGAAGAAAACAAGTTTCAGGACTAAAGTTACAAAAACCTCATTACTAAAAAGAATTCTGATTAGCATACTTAATACATCAAATACTGATTGGGCCATGACTTGTTGCTGTAGTGAGATTATTTAAGGCAGGTAATACATTTTAATTGAAATTTGCTATCTTTCATACTACCACCTTATTAGAAGACTGTTGACAATAATAACAGATAAAGGTAAAATGATCATGAATCAGTTGTTTCAATAATTATAGTTACTATCCCAATAAATGAATACACTAATCCAAAACAGACCGAGTTCAATGCACATTATCTCTTTGTCTTTTTTATTTACTGCATTTATGAAGAGGCTGAATCTGTAACAGCTATCATAACGTTCAGGTCTTGCCCTATATTTAATTTATGAGGAGGAAATTAAATACAATAAAATTAAATTGGCCACTCATGAATTGGTGCGCTTCACATTCCCTCTTCATCATGTGGAATATTTTGACTTTAGCATGCTGCAGTTTAGGACTAGAGAGGAGGACAGGAGCTGTCACTGTTCAGCACATCTGGAAAAAGACTTCCAAACATTACATTATGTGGTGCTTCCTGCAAGAGAGGAACAGCCCCACTGCGGTATTTATTTATTTATTTATTTAAAAAGGATCCCCATTAGCTAATACCAATGGCACCAGCTAGTCTTCCTGTGGTCCGAGCACGATATGGGACCTTTAATCCTCTGAGACCCACAATAGACCGTTTTTTGTCTTTTTTAGGGGTGTACAGGAGGCCTTTAGGGGGAGATAGCAGGTCAACAGTAGATGTCAAATAGAAGTGGTGTACATCATCTGAAAGCTGGGAACCTGAAGATTAATTTGAGATGCAGCTCAGCACTGTGTGTCAAGTTGTTATAGGCTACTATGGGGACTACCATCATCACACATTATAATACAGTTGGGTTCATTGGATCCTTAAGAGTCTCAGCTTTACAGTGATATCCAGTTTATGTAATTCAAAGACTGTTTAGGGACCCCAGTATGCAGACATATTCAAATACACCATTTTAGAATAGGAGAAAATAACATTTATACTGCATTCAAAAAACGGCATGTTTTTTTTGCCCCAAACTGCATGTGATTATCATAAAGTGGGCATGTCTGTAAAGGGGAGACTCGTGGGTACCCATAGAACCCATTTACATTCACATATCTGGAGGTCAGAGGTCAAGGGACTTCTTTGAAAATGGCCATACCAGTTTTTCCTCGCCAAAATTTGGCCCAACTTTGGAGCGGTATTTAACCTCTTTCCCAACAAGGTAGCATGATGAGGTTTTCTTGTTTCATATGATATCTGTACCTTCACTCTAGCTCTAAAACTGAACCTGCTGGAGCCTCTTAAAGCCAGTAAAGTTGGTCGGGATCTCTGGTCTCAAGAGGGTTAAGTAAAGACTCTGAATACTTCTCCACCACTGCACATATATATATATATATATATATAGCAGTGCATCCGTCAATAATTGTAAGTGAAAGAATTACAAATAAACACAAAAAACTAAGTAAACAAAGAAACTACATTTCCAAGTATACAAGAAAGTAAAAAATAATGATAATAATAGTAATTATTAATTACGATATCGACAAAACTAAAAACAATAGTGAATTATAATGATTTTAATAAGGGTTAAAGCCATTGGCTATATACACATAGTAGGCCATACAGCCAAAAGTACTATAGTTAAAGGAATCAAAGCTTACTGATCAACATGACTGGTGTAATAATATATAATATAATTAGGGCTGACCTGAATGCTTCGAAGCTTCGAAGCTTCGAAGATTCAACCGTTGCCATGGTAACTGACCTCCAGATCAGTATTTGAATGCTTCGCCTTTCTGTTTATATATAATGATCTAATATATATGATCTAGATGTAGAGAAATGACTCCTGTCAGTGTATACAAATTGTATATACTGTTGGGTAGTAAACAATGCAAAAGAAAAAGTGCATAAGCTTCATAAGTCTGTAAAATGGGACTGCAGCTGTCAGTATAAAGCAGCATGGTTTTCAGGTGAGTACCTGGGATGTAGGTGAACTGTGTGTACCTGGGATGTAGGTGAACTAACAGTACCTGGGATGTAGGTGAACTAAGAGTACCTGGGATGTAGGTGAACTAAGAGTACCTGGGATGTAGGTGAACTAACAGTACCTGGGATGTAGGTGAACTAAGAGTACCTGGGATGTAGGTGAACTAAGAGTACCTGTGATGTAGGTGAACTAAGAGTACCTGGGATGTAGGTGAACTAAGAGTACCTGGGATGTAGGTGAACTAACAGTACCTGGGATGTAGGTGAACTGTGTGTACCTGGGATGTAGGTGAACTGGACCTCCTGTTAACTAGCAGTACCTGGGATGTAGGTGAACTAACAGTACCTGGGATGTAGGTGAACTGGACCTCCTGTTAACTAACAATACCTGGGATGTAGGTGAACTAACAGTACCTGTGATGTAGGTGAACTAACAGTACCTGGGATGTAGGTGAACTAACAGTACCTGTGATGTAGGTGAACTAACAGTACCTGGGATGTAGGTGAACTAACAGTACCTGGGATGTAGGTGAACTAACAGTACCTGGGATGTAGGTGAACTAACAGTACCTGGGATGTAGGTGAACTAACAGTACCTGGGATGTAGGTGAACTGGACCTCCTGTTAACTAACAGTACCTGGGATGTAGGTGAACTAACAGTACCTGTGATGTAGGTGAACTGGACCTCCTGTTAACTAGCAGTACCCGGGATGTAGGTGAACTAACAGTACCTGGGATGTAGGTGAACTGTGTGTACCTGGGATGTAGGTGAACTAACAGTACCTGGGATGTAGGTGAACTGTGTGTACCTGGGATGTAGGTGAACTGGACCTCATGTTAACTAACAGTACCTGGGATGTAGGTGGACTGTGTGTACCTGGGATGTAGGTGAACTGGACCTCCTGTTAACTAACAGTACCTGTGATGTAGGTGAACTGTGTGTACCTGTGATGTAGGTGAACTGTGAGTACCTGGGATGTAGGTGAACTGGACCTCCTTGGCTACAGGTCTGATCTTGTGCTGCAGCTCCTGGTACCTGAAACAGACCACCTTCCCTTTGAGAGTAGCCGCTAACAGCTGCTGCTGGCCGGCCTCACACAGCCCGTACACGTTGCTCTGCGACGGGAAGCGGCTGAAGCTGTCCTCCGAGAAGGGAAACGACTCTCTGAGCATCCTGCAGCAGGAAGACTACACTGTCATGTCAAGAAGTAACTCTGATCATGACTGTTCTGCTGCAAAACACAGGAGATTAACGCTTCATCCAGTGATAACACATCTGATTTAATCTGGAAGAAGATTTCAAAGTGTCTGGTTTATTTCTGTCTGGTTTTAAATCGACTAGTTTGGCTAAATCATGGATGATTTATTAGAGAACCAAACGGGAACCAGATTGTCATGAAGCAAAACATCCGGGTTGGGAGGAGGTTCTTCTTCTTCTGCAAACCATCTTAGAGGTGCATTACCTCCACCATCTGGACTGGAGTGTGGAGCAGGAGATTGTGCAGAAACAAAATTAAAAAAAAGAAGAAATAAAATAAAATAAAATAAAATAAAATAAAAATAATACAAATATATATATATATATATATATATATTTTTTTTTAACTTTTTTGGACATACTATACTAGGACCTTTTTTTGTTTACTTCAAAATACAATACTATGACTTTTTATGACTTTTTTCGACAAACTACATATACTACTATATACTGTGACTTATTTTTTCGACATAGGCCTACTATCTCTTTTTTTTATTTTTTTTCCGACATACTATGATATGACTTTTTTTATGTTTTTCGACATACTATACTATGACTTTTTAATTTTTTTTCCAACATACTATAATATAACTTTTTTTTAATGTTTTTTGACATACTATAATATAACTTTTTTTTTAATGTTTTTTGACATACTATAATATGACTTTTTCCAATTTTTTTTGACATGCTATACTATGACTTTTCAATCAACATACTATGACTTTTTCCCCACATACTATACTGTGAGTTTTTGTTGACATACTATATTCTGACTTTCTTCCGACATACTATACTATGACTTTTAAAAAAAATTACGACATTTGACTTCTTTTCGACATGGTATACCATGACTTTTATTTTTCAATGTACTACTCTGACTTAAAAAATAATAATAATAATAATAATAATGAGGAAAAACTCTAGATTCGTTTAACTAAATCAGTTTCTCTTAAAAACTGAATAATTTCACAGTATATGTTATCCGCTGTATTCCCCCAATAGACCTGACAATGAAAAGTCCTGATGTTTTGTGAAAGGTGATTCCTCTGGATACTGTAATTCCTGCAGTGTATCAGTACATGTTCCACAGTTTCTGCTTGATTACAATATGTGCATTTCCCAGTTTTTTATTTTTTTTCAGAGGGCATCCAGAAGGTGGTGCCCTTTAGGCGAATGCCTATATGGCCTATGTCTTAAGCCGGCCCTGAATTCCAACAATATGAATTCAATATTTTATTGAAATAAAATAAATGTATGCTCTTCATGTATCAAACCATATCTGTCAGCGTTTAATCTTTCACAGCGCTATACCATGCAATTAAAACAAAACAAATTAAACTACAACCAAACAATACAACCCCTGTAATGACGTGCCTACAAACAATATAACTAAATTAAATTATATTTATATTTACATAACCATAACAACAACGAAAAATCAGTTTGGGCTGTGACAGATCCCTTTGTGAAATCTAACAGCAGATACAGTAACAAAATAAGCCACATCTTTACCAGCTGCAACAGTAATGTACACATTAATGCACCAATAATCATAATTCAATGATATCATATACATTATTCTGAAATGGCCCATTCTGCAATTTGAATACTTTTAGTACTTTAAGTATATTTTGATGCCAATACAAAAGGACGTTTACTTGACAGTGACTGTATTTCTTCACTGTGGTAGAGTTTATTTACTGTTTATTTACAGAAAGACATTTATGACCCAGTTATGTTTTATCCAAAGAAAACAACTTTATGTCTATTGTGATAAAAATGAATAACACACTTTTAAGAGTCAGACATGATAGTATACAGATAATACTCTAGGTGTTAAAATGATTGTACATATTTAAATGAAGGGCAAACATACCATTGTGTTTTCATTAGGGCCGCCTATTCAGCAGCATCTCCAATATACAGTCACGTTAAAGACACGTCCACCAGATGTCAGTGAACACTCACTCTTCACCACCAACTTGTATTTCTACACAGAGAAAGAGAGAATAACCCCTAACCCTAACCTGAGAAGGGACCTAGACTTGGCATTTTTTAAGGTTTGATATTGTAAATCAATAAATTCTCTATAAACAAGGATGCCACCTGCAGGGGAAATGCTCTAATTACCTTGGAGCAAATGTTTCTATAGTAGCTCATTTTCTATAAATATAGATATACTTATTGCATCTTTATTGCAGAGGTGACAGTAAGAGTGAAATAGCACAAGGATAGCGTTGACCACAGGCAGAAAACTTCTGACACACTTTTTATTTTTTTATAAATTCAACAACAACTGCAGTTGCAACATCAACACTGCAGGCTTGGTGACACCCATTCACCGGTGGTGTGTTTTACAATGTCCAGCGTTGTTACGGGGGTGAAGCAGACGGAGGTCAGGCTCCGCGAGCTGCTGCTGCTCCATATTGAGACGGTTTCGGAGGTGGCAGTGTGCTACCCCCCCACCCCCTCCTAATACCACCTGCTAATCCATCTGCAGGATTACTGTCCACTGTAATCACTCATCCTCTACACTGACACACCTCACCTCACTCTGCAACTCCTGACTCATTACACACACACATGAACGTATTATGGCTGTACTTTAATATGTTACCGTTTTTTACACCTGGTGAAACACGTTTCTCTTTGCCGACATGTTATTCTAACATCCAGGATCAACATTTGTCTCCCAATAGAAACACTGACCTAAAACACTGGCAGCAGGCAGCATTTCAACAGTATTACTATTGCCTTTTATTTATTTAAAATAGGGCTAACGTGATAACACTTTACCACAAATTTGGTTTAACGCCACTAATTTCTTTAACCCATCATATGAAACTAGAAAACCTGATGAATCCATTGGTACCAACCATGTCATACTAGCTTGTCATGAAGGAGGTTAAATAACACTACAACGTACGTTACATTTTAGTGAGCAAAAATTGTCATGTCCATTTTCAAAGGGGTCCCTTGACCTCTGACCTCCAGATATGTGAATGTAAATGTGTTCTATGGGTACCCACGAGTCTCCCCTTTACAGACATGCCCACTTTATGATAAACATGCAGTTTGGGAAAGTCATAGTCAAGTCAGCACACTGACACACTGACAGCTGTTGTTGCCTGTTGGGCTGCAGTTTGCCATGTTATGATTTGAGCATATTGTTTAATGTTAAATGCAGAACCTGTGAGGGTTTCTGGATCAATATCTGTCATTGTTTTGTGTTGTTAATTGATTTTCAATAATACATATATACATACATTTGCATAAAGCAGCATATTTGTCCACTCCCATGTTGAGAAAAGTATTAAATACTTGACAAATCAGGAACAGATAAAAAAAAAATTGTGCGAATAATTTGTGATTATACTTCAACAGGCTTTACTTTTTTTCCATTTTTGAAGATCCACATCCACATTACGCCTTCTGTTCTCTCTTGTAATACACCTGGGAAAGAATCTCACTTATGTGCAGACATCCAGCATGCATTGCATCCCAGAGGGACGTCTGATGGTGAGGCTGGTGGTCATAAACGTTTCACCTCCATGATGGAAACAGTTCCTCTGTGAGGTTGAGGAATGGAGAGTAAGATGGAAGGAAAAGTGACCCCATCCTGGATTGATCTGTGACTGAAACAATACATCGTCCCATACAATTACAAAACATTCTGGATTCTGCCTCCTTTCCTCACCTGGCACAAGAGGTCACCATGTTTCAAAAAAACATTACAAACAATAATAATAAAAATACATGAAAAATTATATAAATATACCAAGGGAGTTTGCCAACATAGATTTACTCATAAATGGTTCTTTAAGCACAAATTGAAGGTACTTGCACTTTACTGGATTATTTCCTTTTTACTTTTACTGCATTACATTTCAGGGGGAAACAGTTTAGGTTCTACTCTGCAACATTGATTTAAAAGATAGATACTGTTTGCTTTTCAGATCAAGATTTTACAAACAGAAACACGTTCTTATAAAATACACGTTTGGCTTTTGATCCTTTACAAAAAAAAGCAGTATCATTTAAAGCTAGGGTTGGTATCATCTTCAAACACATTTTATCAGTGTATTTCCCAATTTGGCCCTTTATCAAAGTCGTTCACATCCTTACGCTTCCAAAACATCAACTTCAAAGACAAAATGTTCACCTGCTGTCTAATACTGTATATCCCACCAACTGCCAGGTGCCGTTGTAATGAGATAATCAATGTTATTCACTTCACCTGTCAGTGGTCTTAATGTTATGGCTGATTGATGTATACTACGCATACTTCCACTGATTGTTAGAAAGATGGTAATGGTGTCGCTGACTGAAACAGGTCTACACGATAGAATATATGACAGCAAAATTGCAAATGAAGATGGACATTTTTCCACAAAGATGGACTCCAGTTATGACGTACTGGACTATATAAATGTTAGGATGTGGACAGATACTCTGAAAAAGCCCTTTGTCAAGGAATGTGTTACATGTTGTATGATACTGACTTTGAAATTTAAATGAAAGTTGAATAAAGTTTAAAAGAAATCCCTTCAAGAAGGGATGTCCTCACATCCAGTATGAACAGGCAGCAAACAATGAGGGTGCACACTTACAGTAGATCTCTGCAGTATTTCGTTTTATTCTGAGCTTTCGGTCTGTCAGACCTTCACCAGAGCATACGTGTGATTCAACAATGGACAGGCTGGTAGAAATAACCAATCCCATTTTAATCATTGTCAGTATGCAGTGCACCTGTGCACACCCTGGTGGTAGAAGCTCCACCTCTTGGGAAGTGTAGTTCTAGTAGAGAACTGTGAGGCATACAAATAGATGCCATATTTGTTTTATAATACAAAATACACAAAAGAGGTGGAACACAGTGAATAGAGATATAACACATATATATAATCACGAAGCACCTAATAGTAATATCATACATTTTCATCACATAGTGATTGGGGCTTTGAGAAGGATCAGGCTTGAGCCATCATAAATCAGAGATCCCCAGATCTATAAGAAAAAACAAAAATCTCAAAAAAGAGACAATAGAACAAAGAGCTGTGGAGGGGTATCAGGTGAGGGCCATCATAAACCATAGAACTGAAGAAAACATCTTGGATTACAGCACAACACTCATATCAAAATCCTTCAATCAGTGGCAGAATATTTTTGGCATCATTGGGCAAAAATTCCATAATAACCTTCCAGCATATTGTAATTCAAGTGTTCTGAGAGAAAACTAAACTTCTGCTCCTCCTCATGGCTCTGACGGGAGACTTTGACCAATCACAGGTCATTTCATTGAGAGAGCGAGTGTTCCTATTGGCTGTGCTCCGTTCATGTGACTGAAACTTGGCGTTCCTTCACCAGATTTCACAATGGCGGCGGCGTCACAAACTTTCTCATTTTACAGCTAAACAGTACACTACAAGATGATTCTGAAAACATTTGAGGCGAGAAATAGGCATTAACGTAACATAATATTGATTCATATTTGATCAGAGCTGCCTAGTTTGACCGTTTGGTCGGAGTTCGCGAGTGATTGACAGCCGGCTCTCATAGACGGCAGCTGGACAGCAGACCTCAGATCAGCTCTTACTGCTTGTTTTCCTCCGGTCTGTGAAATCTTGCAGATGTCGTTAGGAGCACCGGAGGACACAGAGGCGCATGATTTTTGTCAGGTTACCTGTTTCATGTACTACTGTCACGATATAGCAACCGTTTTATAAATATAACTTTTTTAATCATATTTGCTCCAATCTCGCCTACTGCAGCTTTAAGTTCTCTTTAATGTTTTGTTCTAGGACATAAAATACGTCAGTAAATATCCCAGTATGAATGTTGAAGCCTTTATGTGTCTTAAAAAAGGCGATTGCTAACAAGTGTCTAAATGAGACGACTAAATGTCATCACGCCGACTCGTCCTTCAGAAATCATAAAGTGGTGTTCATTAGTGGAGATTATCTTGCTGAACAAAACGTGTAAATATCATAAACGTTTGTTCGCCACAGAGCTTATTTTCTGCAATAATCCAAAAACCCAATGGAACAATCCCATTGGCTGTTAGTGGAGGGAACCAGGGGGAGATGATCACTTCCTGGTTGGCCTACAACAATACGTCATCCCTGGAGCACTCTGTTGGGCTTTATGCTGACTCAGCAGGTTGAAGAATCTCAGAGTGGACCGATAACAGCTGTTTGTTTCACTGTTGGACTGTCTCATTAACCAGGAGGACATTCAGAGGGATGTTGAAACCACAGCTGATTGTTGAACATGGTGCTGTATGGTTTAACAGTATGGTGCTCCAACTGGGACTATGTGTCCTAACAGGACTGGGTGGGGGGTTAGTGGCGGCCGGCCGAGCTGCTGGTGGCACCTAGTTTGCACAGAGGAGATTATTACAGTGTGTGTGTGTGTGTGTGTGTGTGTGTATGTGTGTGTGTGTGTGTGAGTGTGTGTGTGCGTGTGCAGGGTGACTGATTGGGGCTGACAGCAGCCTCTGTATTGCTGGCTGGCCTGCAGATTTAGCCGACCTGTTTTAGACACTCTAATCTGGATTAACTGCAGCAGTGTGTCAGTGGGGACGAGAACGAACCAGAGCTTCCTCCACCCTCTGCCCCTTCACCTGCTTCTCCTCCATCCCTCTCACTCCCCCCTCCCTCCCTCTGTGTACCTATACCCCCCCTCTCCTCTCCTCCTTCCCATCGGTTACATCCACCTGTTCTCTCTTTTATTTTCGTCTTCCTCAGTACGTTGAACACAAACTCTGTTCTGTCTTGAAATAAAAACGCTTGCGTGTCTCTGTGAGTCCATCTTTAGAGGGGAGGGGAGGGATTATACCAGCTCACTCCTCTTCCCTACTTCCCTATTTGCTGTTGCAGCTACAAGCGGTTCCACTAGATTGCATCGCCATCATCAGTATCATCAAAAGATCTCACTTTTTTTTTTTTAAAGATCCCACCTCAGAATCCACATTTTGTCCAGTAATCGCAATGCCTCATAATAATAATAAGTCAACAATATTTCAATACAGCAGAAGAACAATGCATGCACATGCACAGTTTAGTCACAATACATGTGCATGTGTATATCTCAGACTCAATCTTGAGCAATATTCTCTCAGTGGCAACACTGTAGTCCACAAAAAACAACTCCTGTTTAGTAGTGGTAACTAGTTAGTAGTGTCCATTTATAGGTTTCCATGCGGTGCCATCCAGCTAGCTCTGAATCCTCCGTCCATGCTGCTCTCTCTCCTTCAGTTCTCCTGTTGCCACATTCTCCATCTTCTGCAGTTTTCTTGTCTTTCTTTTCTCCCAGTCGACACATGGACCACACGTTTCCCCCTCCGTGTGGTTACAGTTCCCTCCAGCCTCCTTTCCTGCTCCACCACTGAACGGATTGCTCCGTCTTTCCTCCCTTTATCTGGAGATAAGATACTTACTTTTCAGATAAAGCATATTATGATAAATCAAATGAGCTTTGTCAGTTTTGTGAATCTGTGTGTTTGTGTGTGTGTGTGTGTGTGTGTGTGTGTGTGTGTGTGTATGCAGCTGTTTTGGAGATAAATGTAATCTGTCAATTATGTGTGAATGTATGAACTGCAACTGCAGCAGCAGGTTAATTGATCAGTAGGAGGACAGAAGCCTTTGAGGGATAAAATGAGAATTGAAAGGAGAACATTGTAATATTTCTGAAACAAAAATCCTTAGGATAAAGATAGAACTTTATGAATCCGAAGGACATTGTTTTGCATGGGATTGCTCAAAATTAATAACAATAAAAAACTCAACAGAGTAATAAATATTAAGTTTATAAGAAGTAATATTAACACCAGTGTAAAATAGACTAGCAATAAGAGTAAAATAAGCAAACTAAAATAGAAAAGTAGATAACAACATCATAAGAATCAAAACAAGAGTAATAAATGAAGTAATATTAATACCAGTGCCTAGTAAAATAACAATAAAAATAAGATAAAATAGTAAAATAAGTAATCTAAAATATAAAAGTAGACAACAACGTAAGAATCGAAACAATAGTAAAAATATAAAAGTGTATAAGAAGTAATATTAACACCAGTGCCTAATAGAACAACAATAAAAGTACAAAAGTAAGATAAAATACTTATATAAGAAAACTAAAATAGAAAGTCATAGGCTGTTGTGCATTATATTGAAAGTAATATTTCTGTATGTTCTTAATATGCCTTGTACAAAGTATTTCCTTTTATAATTGTAATATAACTTATTATTTTTAATGGACCTTCCCAGCATGTTGCTTTCAATATATTGTGCAATATTACTTTGTATTACTTGCTGTTTATTTTCACTGAAACAATTATATAAAAAGGGAAATATTTCTTTGCAAAACTATTTTAGTCATAAAATGTGGATTTAATTTTTTTTAGTATTTTTTTTCTTCTTCTTCTTATTAATATTATGAATAGTAGTAGTAGTAGTAGTAGTAGATATTAGTAGTAGTATTAGTATTAGTATTTATACTTGAACTAGGTTACTTTCTTGTAAAGCTTGTATGTATTTGATCCAAATGAGTGATGATCAAAGACAAGAATCAGAAAATCATTTCGAATTTATGAGAATAAACTTTGTGTAACTTTGGTTTGTCTTATGATGTAGCCTGTTGCTTTGGTTTACCTTGTGTGTGTGTGTGTGTGTGTGTGTGTGTGCGTGTGTGTGCATGTGTGTGTGTGCGTGTGTGCATGTTTGTGCGTGTGTGCGTGCATGGTGGGAGTGGTTTGCTGAAGCCACTTCTTGCTTCCCTCTAATTAGCAGCGTGTGCCGGTAAAGAAAGCCAGTCCTCTCGACCTCTCCAACGCGCAGAGGCACCACCTGTTCACCACTTCACCTGTGTGATGACTAACGGTGAGAAATCCGACTTGCAGAAGCAGTTCGGATGCTCAGTGCACGGTAGTGTCATCTGCTGCTGCTAAGCTGACAGACAGGAACAGCTGAAACTGCAGGTAGAAGAAGAAAAGAAAGAAAAGAAAGCACTTTGAGTGTTTCTGTGGAGAAGTTCTGCAGGTTGGATCCGACGCACCGACTTGTTGGAGCTCTGAGGTTGGCCTCAGTTGTTGCATCTCCGACAGACAGACAAGTCAGCTGCAGGATTTAAAAGCCTGCTGCAAGGATGATGTCCTACATAAAGCAACCTCATTACACCATGAACGGGTTAAATCTGCCTGGCCCCGGAATGGATGTGCTGCACACAACCATCGCTTATCCATGTAAGTAACAAATCTATTTTCTTTAATTTTCTTTTGTGTTTTTCTTTTATGTATTTGTGTCTTGCTTTTTCTAGTAATTTTTGAGTTTATTCAACCCAAACTGATGCGTAAAGACGCGCAGGCTGTGCGTAAAGCTGCTGCGTAAAACAAGGATAAGCACTTTATTTCATAGGAATATTAACAAAAGTTTGGATATTTATGATTAAATAGTAAAATATACCATAAATGTATCATTACTACACTAATTTAACCGAAGAAAAAATATGTAATAGATGTAGTAGATTGTTGATTTAAAGAAAAGTTAATGGATAGGTTGTTTTATAATGTTATTCTCAGGTATTGTCTTATTTATTGTAGTATTTATTTAGTGTTCTATTTATAGATTTTAAGGGCTGAGAGAGAGCCATCAGGGTAAAATGCATTTCACTGTACACTGTTCTTTTAAATGCATATGACAAATAAACCTGAAACTTGAAACTTAATCTTATAATTTCTACATGACTCTTCTGCCGTAGATATAATGTGTTACCACAGATAGATTTATTAATACGCAGATACAATGAAGTCACTGTGGAAACGTCGCTGTGTCTCAAATATATGCATAATTTCTGTGATTACATCTAATATTTCCTCACTATACTTTTTCTTAAACAAATGTCTGTGTGCCTTTGAGGGCATATATATATATATGTATATATATATATATATATGACTTTTACTGCACAAATTATAGTTAAATGAATAAACTGTTTGTCAACTCTTGAAAGAATCCGTGATATAAGGAGCAAATACACTTTGTCTTCATATCGGTCACAAGCAGACTGTAGAAAACAAGTCAGGATTATGAACAGCATCATGATGTACTGTGAAGTTTCCATTAATATTTGTATTTGTTGTCATCCTCACGCACATAATCACATGTCATGTTGCCTTTTAAACATGTCATGAGCCTGAGTTGTGCTCATAATTCAGGTCAACTCTCTCTCTGCTGCTGCCAGATTAATAATCCCCTCTCTTCTCTATCTCTCTCTTTGGGTTTGCAGCCACTCCCCGGAAGCAACGCAGGGAGCGCACCACCTTCACCCGGACACAGCTAGACATCCTGGAGGCGTTGTTCTCCAAGACCCGCTACCCAGACATCTTCATGAGGGAGGAGGTGGCCCTCAAGATCAACCTGCCGGAGTCACGTGTGCAGGTACTGGATGCTGCAGCCCAGATGGAGGCCGTACTGTTCAGTGTTTGTGGGTTACTTACAGTGAGAAGTATGCATATGCATTTGTAGTAACACCTTAGTTACAGAAGTCACTCTTCTCACCTCAGTACCCCACACCTCTAACTATTTAACTCCAGATGTTTGCATGTCTGACGGATGTTTTCATGTTGCATCTTCTTCTCTGTGCCTCCAGGTTTGGTTTAAAAACCGCCGTGCCAAGTGCCGTCAGCAGCAGCAACAGAGCAGTGGCCAGTCCAAGCCCCGTCCTCCCAAAAAGAAGGCCTCTCCAGTGCAGGAACCCAACGCCCCTGATCCTCTTCCTAACCAATCTGGCTCCTACAGCCCATCCTCTGTCCAGTCAGGCCCCAGCCTGGTGCCGAGCTCCAGCACTGGAAACTCGGCCGTGTCCATCTGGAGCCCAGCAATCTCGCCCTTGCCCGACCCTCTGGCCTCCTCCTCGGCCCCCTGCATGCAGCGGCCATCACCTTACCCCATGAGCTACGGCCAGCCGTCGGCCTACACCCAAGGCTACGCCAGCACCACCTCCTACTTCACCGGCCTGGACTGCAGCGCCTACCTGTCCCCCATGCACTCGCAGCTGTCAGGCACCGTGGGCGCCCTCAGCCCCATCACCGTGCCCTCGATGGGGGGCTCCCTAAGCCAGTCCCCGGCCTCGCTGTCCTCGCAGGGCTACAGCACGGCCTCCTCCCTGGGCTTCACCTCTGTTGACTGCCTGGACTACAAGGACCAGCAGGCCTGGAAACTGGGCTTCACCACAATGGACTGCCTGGACCACAAGGACCAAAACTCCTGGAAGTTCCAGGTCCTCTAGAAAAGCGAGAGAGGGTGGTGTTCATGTGAGATAGTGTGAAGCAGTTCTGCCAGAGGACTTGTTATCTTTCATTTTCAGTTGCTTGTTTGTAAGATTTTTGTTTTATTTTCTAAAGGTGACCTCTGTAGAAAAGCATTTTATGTGAATGAGTTTGGAAATGAAGTGACCAGTGACTGTCATCAATGCTGCCTGACTGCAAATCCGATCTGTTGTCTTCTTCATGCTGCGTTAAATAAGGGAACAAAAGCCTTTAAAGAGTTTGTAGGGAAATACTGGAGCTGTATGTTTGGAAACCCACCGAGCCATCTCTTCTTTTAACGTGACAGACACACGACATGTGTTTCATTTTTAAACTTGCATTGTCATAGTGAAAGGAGAGCTGCTACGACAGGACGGAGCTCTGGAGTCCGATAGGTCACCTCCTCCTTCAGGGTCTCATTGTTTTATGCTATTTATTATTATTAATTTATGCTACATATAAACATGTCATTTGGTTTAGATATTTTTCAGCATGTGTGTTGCGTATTGCAGTGTTAGCCTTTAGTGTTATCATCCCCCAACTGTTTGATGGAAAAATTTAGATCTTCTGTTTTTAGCTGTGTGACATATTAAAGTGATCTATTCTTTACACTTGGTGTACTGACAATCATTGAAATGAATTTGTGTTTGCATGGTCGTAGTCTGTTTAGAGTTCTACATTGATCCACAGCTGGAGGTCCGGATGGAGACTGGACCCAGTGGATGTAAAGGGGCCACGTTGTGGTTCAGGTCTGGACCCGTCACGGCTCTCACTGGTCCATCTTGGTTATTTTAGCTTATCTGATTCTGGGAGTGTCCCAATCCTCTTATCCTCCCTTCAGCAATGCCCTAAGTGAATTAGTTAGGATTATTGCCCTATCCCCTCTGTCTCTCACCCGTCTCACCCTCCTCGGCCTTCTCTTCCTTTCCTGTCTCTCTCCTCGTCTTCTCCCTCCATCTTTCTCCACCTTTCTTTATTCTCTCGTCTCTACCTCTGCCTGTTTTTCTCTCAGCTCGTCTGTATCTTCCCACGTCTCCTGTTGCACCACGTTCCGAAACATATGAATCAATGCCGTTTAATAAAACATTTTGACCACAGTTGTTTTTAATGAATTGTTCCATCTCTGAGATATATCTAGATATTTTATCTCTATCAGCTCAGTGGTTCCCCTTCTTTCACCCCCACCAATCTCCCCAACTCCTCCGACTATTTGGTAATCCCCACATGACCTGAATACAGCCACGCAAATTCAGCTACGACATCAAATATGTGAAAATGTTTTATAGAGGTGTGTGTGTTGTGAAGGAAGAAGATTGTCTGTTACCTAACAAACATCGACTACTCTCTCATTGATTCCCGTAACATCATTTGTCATCTTTTTAAAGCAAAATTTAATTGTCATTTTACAGCAGGAACCACAATACATCTAACCTGAGGTTTTATTGTTTTAAATCGATATACAAGGCTGGATAAAGTATCACTCCTTTCGCATGTTATTCTGATATAGATGATAAAATATAATTCTATTTTTTGTTGCTATGTAAATCACACGTCCACAACCATGTAAAATGTCACAACATTTTGATTATAAATTCAGATCTACTGCACGGAGAGATGCGAGTGACATTTCAAAGCATTTTTCTGCACTCAACACCGACCTAATCCCACTATGTGCTGGTTTAATCCCTCTGCCCTCCTTCTCCCCAGTGTGATTGGTTAATCCCTGCGTCTGGCCACCCTGATTGGTTAACCTCTCTTGGAGGGTGCAGTGCACTTGTAATCTTCCCCCTCAGCACTGAGAGTTTCAGACAGACATTTGTGCTGTAATCCCAGGGAGGAGCAGATGTGATGGGGGATGGACGCCACCGGGCAGACCTTGAGGAAGGTGACCGCCGCAAAACAAAAACACGGCACGCGGTCTGAGGAGGAAACCTTCAGGCCCCGTTTCCTTCCACAAGTGGTGGAAGAAGATCTTTTACTTAAGTAAAAGTATCAATACCACAGTGTAGAAATTCTCGTTACATGTACCAAAAGTACAAAAGTATAAAGTACTCATTATGTAGAATACTATATATTACATCACTGGATGATGCATTCATGTGTAAGCACCACTAATAAAGGTAGGGCTGATTGAACTACTTTATGTACAGACTGGTAGTTTAATTCATAATAACACATCATCATTTATTAGTTGAACTACAATATTGGCCTCCAAAATGTAGTGGAGTGGAAATATAAAGTAGCATAAATTGGAAATACTCAAGTAAATTACTTCAAAATAACTATAATACCACAGTATTACTATAATACTCCAGTTGTATTACATCACTGGAATTTACAAGCACTGTTTAAAACGAGAAAATTAAGAAAGAAATGTTTTAGGAAAAGTCTAAACATTGGTTGACAGTAATTGTTACAGGTCAAAAACGCATACAGGTTTGATAAGAGCTTGCTTTGGTCAGGGTGTGTGAAATGCATCCACTAGAGGGCGAAGACTGACCCAGGGATGGATTACTGAACGGGCAGTTTCACATAACGACTACAGAGACTCATAACGACTACAAAGAGACTCAAAACGACTACAGAGACACAAAATTACTATAAAGAGACACAAACTGAGTACATGAGACACTAAACAACTACAAAGAGACACAAAATAACTACAAAGAGACACAAAATAACTACAGACTCAAAATTACTATAAAGAGACACAAAATAACTACAAAGAGACACAAAATAACTACATAGACTCAAAATTACTATAAAGAGACACAAAATGACTACAGAGACTCAAAATGACTACAAAGACTCAAAATGACTACAGAGACTCAAAATGACTACAGAGACTCAAAATAACTACAGACTCAAAATTACTATAAAGAGACACAAAATGACTACAGAGACTCAAAATGACTACAGAGACTCAAAATGACTACAGACTCAAAATGACTACAAAGATTCAAAATGACGACAGAGACTCAAAATGACTACAAAGATTCAAAATGACTAGAGACTCAAAACGACTAAAGACTCAAAATGACTACAAAGATTCAAAATGACTACAGACTCAAAATGACTACAAAGATTCAAAATGACTACAAAGAGACTCAAAATGACTACAAAGATTCAAAATGACTACAGAGACTCAAAATGACTACAAAGAGACACAAAATGACTGCAAAGAGACACAAAATGACTGCAAAGACTCAAAACTACAAAGAGACACACAATTACTACAAATAGACACAAAATGACTACAGAGACACAAAACAACTACAAAGAGACTCAAAATGACTATAAAGAGACACAAAATTACTACAGAGACACAAAATCAGTGCCTCGGTAAAACACTGTAAAGCAAATAAATCACACCAACTCGCAGCAGTTTGTTTTAACACCTATTTATTACCACCATAATATGAGAAATTTGGAAAATACAAAGATCAGTTTATTTATATGTCTGAAAATCTTGAGGAATAAGAAAAATATAAAAGAAAACAAATATGAGGTTATATTGTGTATCACAAATTTGAGAAAGGGACAGATTATATGTTCAGATCTACAGAGACACACAGACCCTAAACATGCAGAGTGAAACTTAGTCTACAGCCTATCTGTGGAGATGAAGATAGAGAGAGAGAGAGAAGCATAATGTGTGATGACTGATCTACAGAGGAGGAGATGGTGAACCATCGCCCCCGTGTGGCTGCCAGTAGAAACAGAGAAGCCCTTCCTGATTTTCTATAGCTAATCAGATCACTGCAAAAAACAACTGATAACCATGTTGATAATTAATTGCTTTTTTTATCTTTTAATTTGATGATTTTGGAAGTGGTAAAGAGAAGAGATGCTCATCTATGAATTATATGCGTAAAAAAAATAGACACCATATCCACAACGATAATCAATATTCTTAAGCAACCAAAAAGATTCTTGTTTGTTGAGTACGAGTGGTTAGAAAGATCAGACCTCACACGTCCACACAGACAGACCAACAGACCGCCGTCCCCTCCCAGTGCACATTACAGAGGTGAAGAGGTACGGCGAGCCGCCTGGCTGAGTCGGGGTGTAGAGGGACGGACTGGGCGGGAGGGGAGAGGATGATGTTCAGACGGGCCGAGGCCTCAGGACTAGCTTTAATAGCACCCTGCTGTGGAAGTTGCAGCTCCCCTTAAGCAGACTAGCCCCTCGGCCACGTCCTTCTGCTTCAGCTCCGTTTGCCACACTAATCACGGCCGCTATCCTCCCACCCTGGAGGGATCCAGGGGTGCTCAAGAAGGGGGGGGGGTTTCCCAAACTCAGTGACGCATGTTTTAAGTGTGTGCACATGTGAGTCTGATCTGCTAAACCTTTTACATGCACGAAAAAAGGTACCCTAAAAACATTTGGTAAAGACAAAAAACCTATGAAAGACCAGACTTCAACATATTTCTATCTCTTCACGATCAAGATTACTCTAAAGTCTACTGGGAAGCAGGAAGAAAAACAGGACAGAAACATTAGGGAGGCCGTCTAAGCGCGCTCTCCGCGGATGCGGCGTGCCAGCTGGATGTCTTTGGGCATGATGGTGACACGCTTGGCATGGATGGCACACAGGTTGGTGTCCTCAAACAGACCCACCAGGTACGCCTCACTGGCCTCCTGCAGGCAGAGGGAGGGACGACACATGTTAGCAGGAGAAGTGTGTTTGTTTTACAATTTGGAATTAACACTGATGGACACACACACCTGAAGGGCTCCGATGGCGGCGCTCTGGAAACGCAGGTCAGTCTTGAAGTCCTGAGCGATCTCCCTCACCAGGCGCTGGAAGGGCAGCTTACGGATCAGCAGCTCAGTGGACTTCTGGTACCGACGGATCTCTCTCAAAGCCACAGTGCCGGGCCTGAAACACACGATGGAGCTCTAGTTCATTTAACCTGCTACAAGCTAAACAGGATTTATCCTCTGAACAAATACGGCCTCTATGTGACACTTAATTCCGCAGGAACTTTCCCCAAGGACTCGGAACCTTTTGAGGAACTCATTACGTTACGACTGCAGGGACCAGGATCTAAATTAAGTTCCAGGGACATTTTACCCCCCAAAAAGGCCCTGGTCGGGGGTACTACTTTCTGAAAGTGCAGTAACTCAAAGTGAGGTTTCCAGGGATTACCGTCGTTGATTGTTCAAACACACACAACGCCGCTGCTTCAACTTGTGTAACACTTCATTCATAAAACAAGGAAGTACTTGACGAGGGGAGAGCATTTCTTTTTGTTTGATGACATTAAACGTGAAGTTAGACTTTGCTCTCCGCTACTCCGCTCCTTCAAATAAAAGACCAAGAGAAAAAGAGAGAGATCGTTTTTCCAGTTAAAAATGAAACTGTATATAAAACCTAAAGATTTTTTAACTCCAAATGTTCAGCAAGATATTTTTTAAATCACTCTCATCTTGATAAAGATGGTTTCAATGATGCCATGATTTGGAGGGAAATCAAAGCGTTACCTGTAACGATGGGGCTTCTTGACGCCACCAGTAGAGGGCGCACTCTTGCGAGCAGCCTTGGTGGCCAGCTGCTTACGAGGAGCCTTTCCTCCGGTGGATTTACGAGCGGTCTGCTTGGTACGAGCCATTACGACGAAGTATCACCTGAAGGGATTATCAAAAATATAACAGCATCCTTCGTGTTGTTCATCATATAGTTCATACTTTTTCTCTCTGGCCTTGTCATGTTTTAGAGCTGCTGTTGCACACGCTATTGACAGTAATACATTCAGTGTTATTCATACATTCATTTCTGCTCACTTCACTGTGGAGTTTCAATATCAGTGTTATCATAGGCCCTCTGGACAAAAGTTCCTTCTAAACCAACAGTCAGCCTATATAGACACCCTATGATATATTATATATTATCCAAATAACACAGGAAAGCACTTTACCTATTAACACTATATACAAACACACCACCTTAACCCTATAATGTTCCAGTGTGAGTATTATTGGAGTACTATAGAAGATGCATAGCCCAAGTATAATAATATAACAATAAAATCACAACTGATTATGACTGACACAGTAAAACATGCTTAAAGAAATAATAAATAAATAGGAATAAGTCGCGAGAGACTGCTGATACCGGATAATACAAAACAATACTTGAATAAGAGAGTACTGGCACTTATTTTTTTCCACTTCAAGCACTGGTCTGATGATGATTTAGCTTTGTATTGGTTTAAAATTAGCTTGTAAAACGGCTACTTGTGAAAAAATACGGTCGCACACTTCGCCTCTGAACTCCAACTCCTGTCTCAAGTTGCTAATCGGACTGTAAACAATGAGCAGTGCATGGAAGAGGAAGCATTGGCTTTTTATGCTCATGGGGGATCTCTTGTTGGGTCTTTAAACTATAGAGTACGGTCTAGACCTGCTCTATATAAAAAGTGTCTCGAGATAACTTCTGTTATGATTTGAAGCTATATAAAAATAAATTGAATTGAATTAATAATAAATAATAAAATCAGTATAATGGGAACAGTATACAATTAAAACAAAACAGCCAGGAGTACAAAACACTAGACAAAAATATTAAGAAACAAACAGAAATAGTCTTTTTGTTAGTCAAATTAGAAATGAGTTTTACATATAGTTTAACATCCTTCATGAAAACACAAAAACAAGGTTTGTTATTGCTAAATTTACATTTATGAATAAAATATTTTGCTAGGATTATCATCAAATTTATTATTAAAAAAATTCTTATTTATTTTTTTGAGGGGGTTTGAAAAAAACAAAAACAACATTTTCCCATAATACCCCAAAAATATAGCCCTTTGCCCCAAGAGGCTTATCTGTCATCATATATATATATAGAGATAGTAACTTTATTGATCCCGATGGTCATTAAAGTTTCCAGCATCACAGTTCCATAGTGCAAAACATAATAAAAGGCAGTAAAAAAGTTAATAGTACAAAGTACAAAGTACAAAAAATACACCAGATAAAAAAATACCAGAAGATGAAAAAAAAGTCTTAAAACTGAATATAGTGCAGGGTAACAACTGAGATACAGGACTATTACAAAATTTGACTATAGTGCAAAAAATGATATAGTGCTGGATAATAAAATACAGGAGATATACAGTAGAGACCAGGGGATTAAGAAATGTCAAATATGGAATATTATATTTTATTATAAATATATACATCTATATATTTTTTTACTTTTTATTTATTATGTTTTTATTATATTTTGTTGTTTTTTACTGATGCCTCTTGTTTCTCTTGTGTGGGACTATATAAAGGATTATTTTATTTTATTTTAGTGATGCATGATATTAAATGCAGGATTATTCTCATCACTATTTACATCCAAACATCTGCAGTAAAGTATCATGTTATGTTTTAAGTTTTAGTTTGAACCACTACAAGTCCCTCTCAGAGTGTTGTGGGTCAGTCAGACTGGGCCGCCTGGGAAAACTTTTCTCCAGCCAATCAACACACTCTGGGCTCCCTGAGCGCACCAATCACAGGTCAGCATTCTGAAATGCACCAATCAGCTGCGTCTGTGTCGCATTTTTGGACCAATGGCGTTCGAGTCTGCTGGATTTAAGGGGCGGGGCTTAGCTTTAGTCCCGCCTCATTCCGCAAGATTATGGCCGCAGACTCAAAAATGAACCTACTGATATACACGTAAACTTTCATATTTAACCTAAAAAACAAACAACGTGTGCGCAAAAGACTACCAACAAAATGTTGGAAACAAGTGTAGCTATCAAACAAGCGTTAAAGCGTGGGAATACATGGTATATTAACTGCGAAACAGCGAAGTATAAAATATGAAAGTGAAGCAGGATATTTCTGCAGAGGAAGTCCAGAGCCGTGTTTCTCTCTGCTTCTTCTCCTCTCTACAGCGTCGAAATAAAACGCTATTTCAGCACAAAAACAACTTTATCTGTGTCTTTTTCTTTACAAAAGGGTTAATAGTGATGTATTAATTAAAAATTGTGAAAAATATTTAACTTACCGAGGGTGAATTTAGCGGTTTGTTGCTTCACAAGTTGAGTTGTGGTTGTCTGGCAGTGTCAGATATTTACTATCTCTCACACAATGGAAGCAGGCAGAGCTGGAGCCAAAATGGCGGCCGTGTCAATCATCTGTCTCCCAGAATGCATCTGTCAACGTTTGTAAACATTGGAGACAAACTTCCTTTCTCAAAATGTAAAGAAGTTTTTAATATAATGCGACAATAATAGAAAAGTAACACCTATTATTATTTATTATTATAAAATTATATATTATAAATAATATATTATAATATTATTATAATTTCCTCAAACGTTTTTAATACAATGCGACAATAATAGAAAAGTAACACCTATTATTATTTATCATTATAAAATTAATTATATAATATAATTCATAATATATTATATTATTATCATTTCCTCAAACGTTTTTAATACAATGCGACAATAAGAGAAAATGAACACCTATTATTATTTATTATTATAAAATTATATATTATAAATAATATATTATAATATTATTATAATTTCCTCAAACGTTTTTAATATAATGCGACAATAATAGAAAAGTAACACCTATTATTATTTATTATTATAAAATTAATAATATAATATAATATAATATTATTATTATCATTTCCTCAAACATTTTTAATACAATGCGACAATAATAGAAAAGTAACACCTATTATTATTTATTATTATAAAATTAATAATATAATATATTATAATATTATCATTTCCTCAAACGTTTTTAATACAATGCGACAATAATGGAAAAAGTAACACCTATTATTATTTATTATTTTAAAATTAATTATATAATATAATTAATAATATATTATAATATTATTATAATTTCCTCAAACATTTTTAATACAATGCGACAATAATAGAAAAAGTAACACCTATTATTATTTAAAAATTAATTATATAATATAATTAATAATATATTATATTATTATAATTTTTTTCAAACGTTTTTAATACAATGCAACAATAATAGCAAAGTAACACCTATTATTATTTATTATTATATTAATAATATAAAAAATAATATATATATATATCTATATAAATATATATAGATATATATATATATATAAATAAAAAGAGAAAGAGAATGTCATTAAAAAGTCATAGTATGTTGGTATCCCATAAAATAATAACATACTGTAGTATGCCATAAAAAATAACAGTATGTCATGAAAAAAGTCATAAAAATGTCATAGTATAGTATGTCAGACATAGAAGAGTATGCCATAAATAATATTATAGTAGGTCATAATAAATGTCATAGTATTGTATGCCATAGAATTTAGATTTTTTTTTGCTTTTTATGCCATACTATACTATGACATTTTTTAAAGACATTTTTATGACATACTATACTGTGACATTTTTTACAACTCTTTTATGGCAAAGAAATGAAAATTCCTTCCTGAGTAAGCATTCAACCTGTAGGACGCCATCTGTAGTGAACCTTTTACACCAACCAGGTCATTTAGGTAGTTGATAATGCAGCAAGTTGAAAAAAAAACTGTTGAATGAAAATGAGTGGAGATGTCTTCTTCTTCTTCTTCTGCCTGAAATATGGGAACTCTTCTCTCTAGGCCTAAATGCTGTATCCACACTGTAATAACAGCTGAGTTTGAAGATATTTTCTGCACCAAGAAGAAAGAAAGAATGACTCAGCAAGGAAGGGAAGAGTTAAGTTATTAAGGGCCTCGTAGGTAGATAGATGTTTTGCCAGGGGGCCAGTGAGGGTCATGAGGGTCTCTGGAGCAGGTCAGCAGAGTTTTGTACATACTGTCAGTTCATTGAGGATTTTGTGAATGGCCATGAAGTGAAGGTCGCTGTTGGATGTGATGAAAGCATGAATGGCAGTTTCTACCTCTTCAAAGGTATTGCTGAGACCAGAGTCAGAGGACGTGATTTTGATGAGGGCTGTTTCAGTGTTATGTTTAAGATGGAATCTCGATCGAACTGGTTCATAGACGTTGTTTGAGTCCACAATCTATAAACCTTGTTTATACATAGAAAGACGTTTCCAGTCTGGGCAGAGGATCTTTAAAGGTGTCCTGTAGAACATTCTGTGTGAATCACTGATGTCTTAACAAACGTGTTGAATGCGTTTCCTTCCTCATAAAACATTTGCAAAGCTGATTTTTTTTTTTAAAGAAGTATTTTAAATCCTGCAGTGTGTTTACATCCATATCGCAGTCTTCTTCCACTGCCTTTGCTGGCGCATTGCTTGGCACATTACCGCCACCTTTGGCTCAGTGGAATAGTGTGAAACCATTGGCAGGACTGTGTATTGCGCCACCCACATGCACGTATGAGGCAACCAAACAGGAAGCCACTCATTGGCCCGATCTTAATGTCCTTACACCCTGAACCCTCGGGGACTTCACTGACGTCATCTGGTAAACGGTTGAGTGTGAGAGGCTGCAAGGGCTTGAAAATGGTATAAAAATGAACGGGACAGCACTTTGCAAAGACATGGTTGTTTGAACCAGGTGTGTAATATCGTCTAATGGTTTTATTCCTCTGATTTCATGTTTTTTTTATGTACCATCTTAAATCTTTAATGTTAATGGTTCTGTGTAAATGCCTGCCTGAATTCCCATGTGCTGTCCTTCTTGTTTACCTTTTTTTTTTACGCCTCTGGGCTTCCCCTGGTAACCGTGGTGACCCTGTGTTTAACCTCACAATGCTATGAATTGTGGGTAATTCCCTCAGGCAAAGGTTGCAGAAATGCAGACCATAGGGAACCTTTAAGTTAACATGTTGAGCACTTCATCATGTTCTAAAAGCAGTACGTCAGTCTACTGTGACCAGTCAGTAATGATTTAGGATAAACTCTGAAATATCTTTGACTCAGAAGGACAAAGAAATGACTTTTATGCTTTACAGCTGACTGTGACACACACCGCCACGATGTTATACCGTCTCCTAAACTACTCAGACTGAACCAAGCAGTGTATTAGTAACATCACGCACATATTAAAAGACATGGATTATAGCTATTCCTGAACAGTTTTATTTATTTCATATCTAACTGTAGATATACCTCTAGTTTGAGACAAGAGTGTTTTCACATTCAAGTACACAGTGCCTTACTGCAGTTCCCCATCTGAACAGGGTGAGGCTTTAGATAAGGCAAGAGGAGCAAAACCTGCGAGAGATATAGAAGTCAAACAGTTAGAGTACAACCTGGATTTAGACAGATTTGAAACATATTGTAATCCATACATTATGGGGAACCAAAAGGGCATGTAGTATAATACCAGATGAACGTACTATACATCGATTTCCAGCCCAGATATCTTTAAAAAAAACATTGTTTTAAATTCAGAACCAATGAGGCGATACAAAACTAAATAACCCCAGTACCTGTCAACCCTGAACCGTCATCTCAAATCTAGATATCACAACGTTTGTGCATTATGATGACAATGGTAAACAAAATATGGTCTGTTGGAACAAAATTTAAGGCTCATCATTTTTTTTTAACCACAAAGCAGCGGCAACATGTTCTTCACCACGTTGTTTGAGAGGACATTGTTTTCAGCTTTATTCAGTTAGTCCAGTTCATGAAAAGTACCGTGAAGGTGATGGAAAAAAAATAATAAAAATAACCTCTTACACATCTGAAAAAGGTACAACAGGCATTCATCCATCTTCCCCTTCCTTCTATCCCATATGTGCAACAACTGCGCCGAATCATTTGGTCCCTCTTCCAATGAAGAACAAACAAGTACCAAAACATCCCATCAGAAGTCATTGAAATGTGTTTATAGCAAAGTTACATAAAAATGGCACAGTCACACAGAAAAGAACATTGATAACCACTATATTAACTGAAAGTAACCCACTGCAGCTCCTTGTCAAACCTCACACGCCCGGCTGGATTCTTCGAGGGAACCGCGGATTCACCGCGCTGCCTTCTTGTGTACATATTAGCAGAGGGAGGGCGCGGCCGCCTACCATGTATCCTCCTTCAATAACTTGTGCTGTAACATCCAGAAAGAACGCAATGGATAGTGAAGTACACAGAACTGTTCTGTAAGAGATAGAGTGCATGCATTTCTAAAATGCAAACCTTAATCCCAGTTGATGCTCATACCCAGCGCCACACCTAAAAAAAACAACTAAAATCCCTTTTTTACTAGTGATTCTATTCATATATATATATATATATATATAGTATATATATATTTTACATTTTTGTGTTCCTGTTAAAAGTACCTTACATCTTTCATATCATATACATTTATGACTCGCTACTGTCTCAATCAATCACAATAATATGACCCCTTGGACAGTAACTTCAGGTACATTCAGGACTTTCTGTAAAAAGTCTTCTTTACAATTCATTAAAAATACAGAGGAGCAAAAATATTGGTTATACGACAGTCCACTGTCCTGCAGAGGCTGCAACCGTAGCTCATTAGAGTCTTTCTTCTACACAGCTAAAGATAATTTCACACATCCCCACCCCCCCTAAATGCTTCATTCTGTACGTATCTCTGTCTCTGGCCTCTGCATGGCCAGGTCAGTCGGGATATAGGCTCCCTGGCCCAGTGCTGTGGAGTACGCTCTGTTGCTCACTGTGAATCCCGGGCCGGGATAGGAGCCGGAGCTGGAGCCTCCACGTTTTTGAACAGGGGCCTGAGGCTGAGGTACTGGGTGGTAATCGTCCAGGTTATCGTAGTGGGACTGCGCTGCTTTAGGGGGGTGATTCTGATAGGAGTAGTCCAGTTCGGGGTTGCCGTGGCTGTAGTGCTGCTGCTCTCGGCTGCTGTGTGAGCGTTCCAGTTTAGAGCGGGCGAGCTGTTCCCTGGTGGCCGACGGCTGGTCGTCTGCACCGTGGTAGCCGCTTGATGTTCTCACTTTACTTTGCTCAGAATCAGGACACTCGTAACGTGGTTGGAAGTTCCTCATGTTGGGATGTTCCTGCTGCCAGTGTTTGGACCTGTTGCCGTCTCCGCCCATCTTGTCGTCTCCAGTCTCGCACTTGGCCTCGTGACGGCTGCTCTCCTGCTGATGGGACAGACCGTGGCTCAGAGTAGCTGGAAGGGAGTGAGAGGATTGGCATTTCCGCGCGCCGCTTTGCTTGGCGTGCCCGTCCGACTTGTCGCCCGCTGCGCTACCCTGGACATGCTTGTCAGTCTCCATATACATGAGGACGTCAAGGTCTGACACCATGTGTCTGGGGAGGTAGCGCCCGTCTTTGCTCTCGGCTGCAAGCAGTACAGCTTTACCTGGGTCAGATTTACTGCGCAGGTGCAGGGTTTCATAGCCCGACATATCTGCTGGTGCAAAAGAGCCGACATTGTCGTACTGAGAGAGGACGGGGCCTTTAATCTTCTGTCTGGCCCTGCTCTCCCTGCGGATGGAGTGCATGCGGAGCCTTTCTGACTCATCGGGGTCCCAGGTGAGGTAAGCAGCCGCTTCCTTGGTCCCGTGACCGGGGGGCATGTCCCTGCTCACAAAGCTGTGCTCCTTCCCAGGTGGGAGAACGTGGCGAGCAAGGTAGTGGTACCCGGTGGCCTTTCCACCCGGTCGGCCAGCGGCGGTTCCTGGATCACGGCTGCCGTGGGAGTGGACGTGCCGGACTCGGAGCGTGCCGTAAGGGTCGATGTCATAGAAAGGCGACTCCAAAGGGCTCGAACCAGAGTATGGACTGTAGCGGTACTGAACCCGTCCGTTCTCAAAGTAAGGCTGCAGCTGGGTGACGTGGTAGTCGGTTTGTGAGGACTGCTGCGGAGGCTGCTGCTGCGGGGGCTGCTGCTGTGGGGGCTGCTGCTGCTGCGGGGGCTGCTGGTAGGCTTTGCACGGATACACAGGCCGATGGTAGAAGAAGATATCGTCATCTGGAGGGACTTCAGTCCTTTGAATGGGCACTGAGCGGATAGTGGAAGGAACATGGAGGGAGTGCACTCTGCGGATGGTGGGGTAGCCTTGGTTTCTGTCATGGTTATAACCCTGGTGCCCTGGACCCGGAGACACGTACACACTGCGGGGGTTTCCTCTGGACTTCATAGAGTGGTGGTAGGACCTGGGGCCTAAAGTGCTGTATCGGTTGTCCAGTCGGGCACTGTAAAGTATCTGAGGCTCCGATTTGGACACGTAGGAGAGGTGTGGGGGGACGCTGTCTGGCCGGTAGTGGTGTGACACTGGGGGCTGTGGGCCGAGTGCAACGGGCCTCTGGTGGTAGTATGCGGCTCCCGGAGGCTCAATTAAGACTGGTTCTCCTTTAGCGTGGTACAGGTAGACTGGCTGGTGTGTGGAAGATTTACGAGGAGAAGAAGGATGGTGAGGCAGAGCGTCCTCCAGATGGCCAGAAACAGGGCCTTCACCCAGGACATGGTAGGGGGCTTCACTTTGGCTGAGTGCTGCTGTGGCCAGTTTGCTCTCTATGGTGCGGACAGGAGGGGCCGGGGGTGTGGGTCCGTACGCGTCGTGGTACTTTGCAGACTCCATACAGGGCTGTACCGGCTTTATGGCCTCCCAAGGCTTCTCAACAGGCTCAGCAGAGGTGGGGGCCACTCTCGCGCTGGCCTTCGATGGGAGCTGAGGTTGGGTTTGGACCTGTGTCTGAGGCTGCGTGCGAGGCTGCGAGGGCAGATGAGACTGTGGATGTGGCTGTGTTGGAAGAGGAGGCTGTGAGGGCTGAAGAGACTGTGAATGAGGCTGTGTTGGAAGAGGAGGCTGTGAGGGCAGGTGAGACTGTGGATGAGGCTTTGGATGAGGCTGAGTTGGAAGAGGAGGCTGTGAGGGCAGGTGAGACTGTGGATGAGGCTGTGCTGGAAGAGGAGGCTGTGAGGGCAGATGAGACTGTGGATGAGGCTGAGTTGGAAGAGGAGGCTGTGAGGGCAGATGAGACTGTGGATGAGGTTGTGGATGAGGCTGAGTTGGAAGAGGAGGCTGTGAGGGCAGATGAGACTGTGGATGAGGCTGTGGATGAGGCTGAGTTGGAAGAGGAGGCTGTGAGGGCAGATGAGACTGTGGATGAGGCTGTGGATGAGGCTGTGCTGGAAGAGGAGGCTGTATCGGAGCTTGGCTCTGCTGTGGAGTTTGTGTTTGATGCTGGGACAGCGAGATGGCCGACCTCTTGGGCTTTTGAATTTTTGGAGGTGGCTTTTCTGATGGTTTTGGAAGGATTGGGGGTGGTGCGGTCTCCTCTGGTTTGACCTGAGACAAAACACAACAGACCAGACCATTATTTACTGAGGAAAGCTCTAAGTTGATGATCATGCTGTCACCAGTCTGGCTAACGGGTAGTTCCACACCAGCAGCGGCATGGCATGAATTCTTAATGTCTGTTTGTTTTATTTCTTACGTTTCTCTTAGGGACTTTGCAGGACTTGTAAGTGTAATATGATACAACACTAAAATAAGTGCCAGTGGCCAAACACTGTCAGTGAAATTTCCTTTGGTGGAAGAGCACAGGTCATTCCTCATCATGAAATTGGGACCTAATTAATCCAAAGAGTTAAGTTAAGTTAAAGGAACAGTTCGACATTTTGGAAAACTCAGATGAGAAGATTGATACCACTTCTCTATGTCTGTATGTTAAATATGTCGGTGGAGCCAAGAGACACTTGTGTTAGTGTTAAGACTGGGAGCGGGAAACAAAATCCACCTCCCAGGTCCGGTTGTGCTACGAAAAGCTTTCCTTTTACTTTGTTATTGTCATCTATAGTGGTTGTTTGCATAAAAACACACAATACAAATGATTAGGAAATAAATGATAAATGTATTTTTATTTAAATGTTTGCTTTGAATAAAAAAAAAATCTTTAGCATTAGTAGTTTTAATGATACATTAGAGGCTGCTTAGAGCTCGTGTGTTAGGAAGTTAAACAGCCTAAAAAACGAAGCTAATCTACCCGTCTGCTGGCTGTAGCTTCATATCGAATGGACAGAGATGAGTGGTATCGGTCGCTCACAGTAATCCTCAAAACTCTTCCTTCATGGCTACTTGCTCATGTTATGCTGCGTATGAATTATTGATCTAGTTGGATCATGCTTACTGCCCCTCAATATCACAATACAAGGACCTTTAATCATTTATAAGCACTAGGCTACATATGAAAGTGATATGACACTTACCTCAGGAACAATCTGAGGTGAGACTCCAGTATCTTTGGGGAAGGTGGCTGGAGCGGTGCTGGATGAGCTGCTACGGACTGGGACCGGGACCGGGACCAGGACCGGGACCTGTCCCGTGACAGGCTGCTGCCTTTCTGGACTTTTCCTGGTTGGAGAAGTCAAGCTGGTTGAACTGGGGTGTGGGGCATACTTGTAAAAAGGAGTGTCTGGTGGGCTGGAGTCTGTTCCTGGTGGAGTCGTAGAGGACTTGATGCCGTCCGACGGCGTGGTAATCGGTAACTCTAGAGGCCGCTTGACCGTAGGACTGGATGTGGGGGGATAAGACGAGGATGAAGTGACGGTCCGAGCGGTGCCGTTCGGTGGCAGGGAACTTCTTCTCTCTGCTCCCTCGGAGGAGTAGAAGGAAGTCTGGAAAAGTGGGATCGGTGGATATGGCGGACCCTGGGAGTCAGACGCCTCCTGTGGCTGCAGAGGAGACACCGGCGTGGAGGGCTCAGAGGACCGGGTCTGAGCCTGAATGGTCACCTGCTGGGCAGACTCGGCGAGGGCCAGGGCCAACATGCGGGCAGCATTTTTAGGAGGGGGAGGAGGAGGAGGAGGAAGGGCAGCAGTGGGAGCTGTAGAGCTGAGGGAGCGAGGGGTGAGGTCCTTTGAAGAGTCCGGAGCTACGACTCCTAGCGGGGACACAAAAAGACTAATTTAAGGGATCTATATTTGAAGAATGAATAAGCAAGACAGCAGTAGGTGAAGGAAAGAAATGAAAGCAGGCAGGCTGGTTTTAAGGTTTCAGGTTTAAAGCTTCAAGAGTGGGAAAGGGGGGGGAAATCTAAGCATAGTGCTTTGCCATCATGTGAAAAGATTTATTTAAGATGAAATCCGTGCAAACCTGAGAAACTACACCTAGAAGAAGCAGTCATATAATTCATGTTAACACCTTATTCTTAATCTACACAGTGTAAACTAAACAGTGACTAGTCAGAAACATGCCAAACACAAGACCTGTGTGTTGGCAAGAATCTGGCGATACGATACGTCTCATGATACAGGAGGAACGATTCTGCCATACTGTAAGCAAGGCCATATATTGCAGGGGGGTTTTTTTCAACCTAATTTTAGGAAAACAAAACAAAAAATTCACTATATGAAATGGCTTCTATGGGAACTAACATCATTACACATGAATATAATTGGACTTCTTTAGGTTTTCTAGTTTCATGTGATACAAGTATCTTCACTTTAGCTTTCAAATTGAGGTACAACTACATCGCTAAACCTCCAAAAGACAGAATCGCCGCTGGGTCCGCCGTCGGATTAGTATACAGTATCACACAACATAATATTGCGATACTCATGTGTATGGATATTTCCCCCCTAGCCCTACCAAACACTTCACTTCAAAGAGGTCATTTTCTGCTCCCTACCGTGGTGCTCTTGACTGCTGGCAGAAGGCGCCTGCTGCACGCCGTCCTCTCCCTTCAGCTCTCGACTGTCCACGCTGTCGAAGGCCGCCAGCTTAGAGTGCAGCTCCATTTGGAAAGCTTCACTTAGCGACGGCTCGGCCGCCCTCAGCAGCACGCTGCCCATCAGGGGAGGAGAGTCCTTGGCTCTTGAAGGAGGAGATAATGGCTGTGGAGAGATGACCTGTCCAGCTGTACTCTTGTCAGGCAGCTCCGTAGAGAAAAGCTCTGAAGTGGCAAATGGTGTCAAACTTGTGGCCTTTCCACATTTAATAGGTGACACAGCCTGTGTGGGTTTATCAGTGTAAGAATAAGACGTGACCAGTTTCTTGCTCCCCACCTTCTTCTTCTCTCCAGCAGCCAGGCCGAAGTCTGTGGACAACATGGGGGACATCAGGCTGCCCAGGAAGGCGGCAGAGAGAAGGTCAGAGCCGTTGGTCTTGCCACAGACGCTACCGGGGCTCCTCTTTAACGTGGAACCCTCGGCCCCAGCGGGCGAGTCATCTAGAGGGAAGGCGTAAGAGGTGTCAGGGAGACTGCACTGGAAAGACATGGGGTCAAAGTCCAAGGAGGCCATGCCGATGTCCGGCGGGCTGAGGTCCACATCTTCCCCTGCCGAGCGAGGAGGTGAGATGAGGGCGGGCACGCAGATGGGCCCGTCGTCTCCGTCGCTGTCCTCTGTGGCGCCCAGGTTGTCGTAGGAGTTGCAGTGCTGCCGGCTGTCCAGCAGCTCGCCGTTAAAGGAGGCTGACAGGGCATCGCTGCTGGAGCGCGGCCGCCGAGGACGGTACACCTTGGACTCTCCTGAAGGAGGAAAGGAATGTATTCAGAAACGTGTCGCCACGCCGGAGAGTAAAAGGGGCTTAAAGTTGAAGTTTTGCGGTACTTGACAAATCTCTCTTTAAGGTACATTTTGAACAGATAAAAAATGTGTGATTCATTTGAATATAAATAAATAAATATGTTATGTGCAGTACTGACTGATTAAACTTGATTACCTTCAACATTGTGCAGAGAACTCAGTGACTCTTCACTCTTGGCTGATCTTAATGTCGTCGTGTCTCCTCGTCCTCCTGAAACAAAGCATTCAGCCTTCTTTAGTCATATGAGCGCTCCTCGTTTCACAACTATAAAGTGAAAATTGGACTATTTTCATTCCAGTTGTGGAGGAAGGACTCACCAGCGAGAGCCATGGCCTTCAGTTCATTGGGCTCACTGGGGTTGCGGTGAAGCTTGCGCTTGGACATGGAGGAAGACTTTCCCAGGTTGAAGAAAGAACGCCAACTACCCACCGGAGACTTCTTGGATTTAATAGGAGGCCTCTTCCTGTGATTAACAAATGATGATGGACAAGCAGGGGAAGAAAAGTTAGTTTCACTAACTCACATACACAAAACACAACTCAATGACAGATTAAATCACATTTATCTGTAGGGATGGAGCCCATTATTTGACTATTTGGTTACTGGTTCGTTGGTTTATTGAAACTGGAGACTGCCACGGTCCTGTGAGATACTGAGATACTGGAAACCTGCTGCAGGAGGATAATGACTGTACCTGCAGTCTTACCAGCAACCAGCAGATGGAGACACATTCCAGCATTATTATCTAAGCCCAACTGACATTAAAGAGGCTGTATGTACGTTTTTACACTTATATAAAAGCACTATATAAATGCAAGTCTATTTACCATTAATCACGTTCAGTCTCGTGTGTGTCCCCTCACTGTTTTGAGCGATGCTCGTGCAACAGGAGGCTGACTGTCGCTGACTTAACGGCCACTGTTAACAAGCAATGGAGTCCCTTTAAAATAAATGTCTTTTGCAACAGAGTCTACGGCAGACAGTGCACTGTGAGATAAATGTCTGTGTGTTTGTCTAAATTTAGATTGTATTTATTAATTGGTCTTTTTGAAGACATAGTTATCAAATGACATATCAGCAAGAGGAGTTAACGAACCTCTCGGTGGGAAACTCGATGACGGTGTGGAACTTTCCCTGCAGGGCAGCCGGACCTTCGCCCACCTCAATGTACTTGCTGTCTTCAGTGACCGGAGAGTTGATCTGAGCCTGGGTGCGGGCCTGGGCCTCCTCCAGAGTCAGGAGTTTAGTGGAGGGTGACGAAACCAGCAGGGATTTGGGCCGTGACAACGAGTTGTGACCTGGTGATGTAGAACGGTGTTTATTGAGAGAGTAGAAGCAGCAGTGGAACGACAACGTGAGCAGAGGCCGTATATATATCTGACCGACGCCTGTACGTACCTGCTCCCTCTCGTATTAGCGAGCTGAGTTTAGTGCTGAAGAGAACGTCCACGTGGTTAAGGATGAACTCCACCACCACCGACTGGATTCGGACTTCCATGAAGGCCGCTGTGCCGCTGAAGCACGCAGATTCAATCTGTTTTGACCTGAAGAATTGTGTTGGTTACAAGTTGCATCGTTTAAAGCAGGAGACACGGTACTTTCTGTCCCACAGTCTGAGTCTGACAAATCAGTAGTATAAACAACCTACATAAGCTACAACTACATAAACGTCAGACCGCCACATACAGGTACTTTGCAAATAGTCAAGGCCACGCCCCCTTTTTGGGGTAAAGAAAACTGAAGATCTCATAGACTTCAACGCAATTTCACATATGATTGGATTGTAATTTTGACAAGTTGGTATATATTCATCTCTTGTTTCACAAACGTTTGTTTTATACACATGTCTAATAATTATTTTACGACCTTGCCTGAACCTGGGCGTTGACGATACCTTAATAAATGAATGTTGATCGCCGCAAAACATCATTAGAATTATCTTGAGATGTACTCTGTGCATTTATACTACTGTTATAAAAAAACACACTCAAATAACAGACGGCTTTTATGACAAACATGCCTACAGAGAACGTTGTAAAGGAGCGGTACGACATCTCACCTCAACAGGTTGGGCGCCCAGACGATGGCCAAGTTCTTGCTGTGCATGTTGGTGATGTAGCTGAACGCTGCCAGGCGGGAGAGGTGTCTCATGAGGAACTCCAGGGTCCTAGGAATCCAATATTAATTTATTCAGATTTAATTGGCTCCCTGCTAGTGATGTGCAGACTAATGGCCATGATAGAGCTTCTTCTTCAGAGCATCAATATTTCACTATGTGCTCAACTCCCGGAGGAATGTCACTTAGAAATGTGCATGTGTATGCCTTCACAAAGGATGGGAAATTCAATTCATCATCATCAACGCAAAGACCAGCTGGGACCTGTTAAATGATTCACTCAGTACAGTGTGGCACTAGAAGAAAACCTTCATTTTAACACTAAGAGACACACAACGGATGTGAATGCACAACACGATGTGTGTGCATCTGTATTCTGGCAGTTCCTGAGCCGGCCAAAGGGGGGCGGCGTGCCTCTACACTGACCTGTAATGCGGTGGAGGAAGCTGCTGGATGACATCATGGATTTTGATGAGTCGCTCTTCGTCAGTCGCTGCTGATACAGCATCCTTCGGAGGGAGATAAAGAGAGGGATGTGTCAGTGTATCAACAACATTAAGCTCATTCATTTGTCATCCCGGGTTCACACTGCGACATGGAGCACGGAGGGGAGTCAGTCTGCAGCCACAGCCCCCCCCCCTCAGCCTCTCTCTCCCAGGCTGCCATAACAACCAGCAAACATTTACTTCATCTTCAGGGACGCTTTTTATTCCAAGTCACACAGACTTGTAATGATAGGGTGTGTCGAGTACAATGCTATTATTTCAGGGGTGTCTGTGACTCATAACTGAAACAGGGATTTGCAGAATTCCTTTCAGATAAATTGGAGGAATTTCCTTTCTCTGCTATAGAGGTCAGTTTCCTTTTGGGGCATCCTAAGCACAGAAACTCAAAAACAAGCTAAAAGGTCAAGTGCTGTCATAGTTAGCAGACTTGTATACGCAGTACCGACACTTCCACATTTTACTCCTCGGCGTACCGGGACTTTTTCTTGCGTACCAGAACTTCTCACTGTTGAAGCTGCCGGTTCTCTTTCCTGCCCTCTCCGTATCAGGTTCTCTGGGAGACTCATAATGGCGAGGTAATTTAGCAATACAATGTTCACGTCCTTTTTGTAAAATAATTAGTGAACTGTCCGTCATAACTTTTGTTTTAGTTGTGAACAAATATAATTAATGAAACAGGATTAGCGTAAGTTTGGAGCGTTATTTAACCTCCTTCACTACAAGCTAGTACGACATGGTTGGTACAGATGGATTCTTTAGGTTTTTCTAGTTTCATATGATTACAGTATCTTAACTCTAGCTTTAAAACTGAGCTCACTACAACCTAAAAATCACAAGTTGTGTTAATGCAATAAAGAAATTAGTGACAGCCCTAATACAAACCCACCACCTTAACAATATAATGTTCCAGTTTGAATGGCCTACTATAGGAGATGCATAGTCCAAGTATAATAATAGCAATAAAATCACAGCTGGTTATGACTGACACAGTTTAACTTGAACTTATTGTTTTCCATTTCAAGCAGTGTGTGTGTGTGTGTGTGTGTGTGTGTGTGTGTACGGATATTGGTGTAAGAAACTGGTGTGTGAGAAGCGCTTAGTCCTGCTAAGGCATTTTACTTACGGAGAACTTCTCGTAGAGCTGGTAGGTGAGCAGCGGGTTGGGCAGCTCTCTGAAGTAGAGCTTACACAGCGAGCCGACACAGTGGATGTCCTGGATGTACACATCTTTGGTCAGGTCGGGGATCTGCTCAGAGTCAAACTCGTGTCTGATTAAAGAGAAACAGAGCAGAGGCAACTGATTAACTTCTGAAGAAGAAAAAAGCATCAATCAATGACAGCTGTTGTTTGATGGATGGATACAAGACACACATTCGGTCGTGTTTTAGAGGAGAGAATTATTGATATGGGCCTCAACCAGTGGCTTTTAGTCCCTGGAACTACTTTTCAAGGAACTTAAAGGTTCCTTCAGCCCATGTTTGTCTGAATGAATGAAGCGGTACCCAATTTGAAGCAGTTGAAGCCGTTGAAGCAGCGGCCCCGTAAAATGTCCCTGGAACTTAATTTAGACCCTGTGGTCGAAACCCAATGGGTTCCTCAAAAGGTTCTTAGTTCCGAGGGAAAGTTCCTGCGGTGGAAACGGGGCTTTATAGAAACCACCAATCAAACTAATAAGATGACGATCAATCAGTGTCCGATTGATCGGAGCACAGTCATCCCCACATCCTATCCTGTATATTATCCTTACACACTTCACAGCGTAGCAGAACAAAACAAGAACTCCTAAAATGTCCTCCTCAACACATGTGTTGCCTTTTACAGCCACAACTGTTGTAAAAGCTCTGATTACCAAAGTGCAAGTTCTTATCGTGGTACGACAACATCAGATAGTAAAAAAAGTGTTGATGAGGAACAACTGCTACGCTGCACGTCATCCTGTTTTATTCTTCTTTTACAGATGCAATAACCCCTGGATGGAATTCCCGTTAACAGCCTTTAGATGAAGGCCGTGGGAGGATTAGATCTGTGAGCTCCTCCGATGACGGAGGGCGTTTCTGTGGAAGGAGCATGAACTGTGATAAGCAGGGCAGCGAGTGTCCTACCGCAATTTCTGGATGTTGGAGGCGATTCCAGAGAGGCGGTAGATGCCGTCCGTCACGCCGTGCTTCTCGAGGAAGTCGGTGCAGCTCTTGAGGACCTGGGGCACTGCGGGCAGAAAAACACAGCGTCATCACGTAACAGGTCAGTCGATATTCGTGTAGTCTTCACTGAGCGCTTCGAGGTCAAGGATATGATGAGTGAGTACAAAGCGGTCGGTCTGGAGCCGCGGGGCTTTATGGACAAGAGGCTGCAGCCTCAGAGTGTGAATAACTAACTTTCTAGTGCTTTCGATCTGAGGGTGGAAACATTTGAACCGTGTAAAGAGGAAACCGATATATCCTGAAGAGCTTTAACAATACTGTGTTTCTTTATTTGGTTGCCCTTTAACCTATTCTCTACATCTGGATGAAGCAATAGTTTAAAAAAAATGTTTTGTTTGTGTGAATGCGTCAGCCTCCACAATGCCAGCGATTGTGTGTCAGAGATGGATGGACAGACAACAAAAAGAAAAACCTCATAAAAAGCCAGAGCTTCTTAATTCTCCTTCAGCAACCATGAATCATACAGACATGCTGTTTATCTGTAGATAAGGTTGGTGTGTATGTGTATAAGGAGGCTCCCAGTCCTCCCACAGCTCACACATCATTCAGACGATGACAGAGAGTGGGGACGCTCCGCCGAAGCAGCTGTTCAGACAAATTCCACACATAGCGAAAGAGAAAAACAGGGCGAGATTTGAGGAAACCGCATTGTGCAGCAGAGGAGAGGACAGTGAGGGTGGTTAAATCCTCTCCAAGTTCTTCAAGTGGGAAGATTTAGTTACGAGGTCCTCCTATCACTAAAGATACACAACATGGGTTTGAATGTGGAGTCACAACAAGAATTAACCCTCTTAAATTCAAGTTAAAACAACAGTATTCGAAGCAATAGAGCTTTCAACTGATTAAAGAGTGACTCTGTTCATTTAAAACATCACTTTTAGTTAACGCCTAATAACATAAATTTGTTTTAACGCCACTAATTTCTTTATCGCATTAACACAACTTGTGATTTTTAGGTTGTAGTGAGCTCAGTTTTAAAGCTAGAGTGAAGATACTGACATCATATGAAACTAAAAAACTGAATGAATCCATCGGTAATAACCATGTCATACTAGCTTGTCAAGAAGGAGGTTAAATAATGCTCCGTTGTTACGCTACATTTTGGCGAGGGAAAAACTGGCATGTCCATTTTCAAAGGGGTCCCTTGACCTCTGACCTCCAGATCAGTGAATGTAAATGGGTTCTATGGGTACCCACGAGTCTCTCCTTTACAGACATGCCCACTTTATGATAATCACATGCAGTTTGGGGTAACTCATAGTCAAGTCAGCACACTGACACACTGACAGCTGTTGTTGCTTGTTGGGCTGCAGTTTGCCATGTTATGTTGTGATGTTGTAAACAGCATATTTGGATGCAATTAATCTAGATTAAATATCGATTGACAGCTCTAATCCTCATGTTTGGAGCGGCATGCCAACAGGAGCTGTCAGGGCTAAAGACAAAGGGATCTCTCGCCAAAATGTAGCCTAAGTTTGGAGCGTTATTTAACCTCCTTCCTGAGAAGCTAGTATGACACGGTTGGTACTGATGGATTCAAGTTTTCTAGTTTCATATGATGCCAGTATCTTCACTCTAGCTTTAAAACACAACCTATAAACTACAAGTTAATGCGTTAAATAAGTTAGTGGCCATTTGATGACTATTTTTTCCACATTGAACCAACTTTACAAGGTGTCTTAGACAAAGTGCTTAAAAAGGGAAATCCTTGTGTTAAATGCGGGTTTACTAATGTGGTGCCACCGCAGGAATGGTGGCTTGGCTACTTCCTCCTACAACCCGGATTTGTCTCTAACGAAGCAGAGTCTCAGCGCTCAAAATCATAAACTGTGTTTCTCTTTCTCCATAAGACCACAGTTATCTTTCAGAACACGTTGACCGTTTGACCCGGCAGAGTGTCACAGTTTATCTCTCCATGTCCAGGTAAGTCAGGATGCACGGAGGTCAAGGGTTGACTCACATCAATGCAGAACGCTCACCGCTGATCTGTGATCAGACAGCGTGATCACTGTGAGCTAATGTGCTGCTACGATGACGACCAGAGAATATGATCCATTAACTTGAATAAATGGCTTTTCAAAAGTTGGTGTCAACACGAAGTGAAATGAAGTTATTGATCCAGCTTCAGCAGCAGAGGAGCATCATCACGCTGGTCGGAGCTGATGTCACAGTGCAATGAGGACACCTCACCATTATCCTCCATCTCTGTCATCGAGACCATCACGTCAGCTCCCCTCCCGGACACCGTGCTGCTGACAGCTCACAAAATCAATGGAGCTACAGCAGATAAATGCAGGTACGGAGTTTAGCCCAGCAAATATCTTAATTACAAGCAGAAAGGGCTGGCAGAGCTGCTGCTGTTCACAACACGCCTACACTCTGCTTGTTACACACAATTAATTAAGAGACTAAATAGAACCTCTTTGCCCCTTGTGCCTCACTTTGCGCCCAGATTATGCGCCAAAAGTGGAGTTGGACACGCCCTAAATGGGAACCTATAACTTTTGGAAATCACAATGGGGGGCGGGGGGGGACTTGTGGATGTTAGAAATCAGCGCTCAGGATTTTCACTTTGTATTTTGTAGATATTAATTCTATATTTTACTTGTTAATTAGAGAGCTTTAGAGGTGCTGGTTGGGATGATTTTGTTACCTTTGGACAAAGCCAAGCTAGCATGTTCCCCCTGCTTCCAGTCTTTGTGCTAAGCTAGGTTAACCAGCTGCCAGATGTAACTTCATATTTAACAGACAGTTATGAGAGTGGCAAATAATTATATCTCTCAAAATGACTAACTGTTCATTTAAACTGCAGGAAGACATTTAATGCAATCTCAAAACTTCAGTGTTAAGAAAACAAGCCTAAATGGATCCAGGAAATCCTGCTGCTGTCGGGTGTGTCTGCTCGTTTCTCACCGTCATGTCCTGAGTTGAGGAGGTGTTCTCCCAGGTCGCAGCCGAACACCCTCTCCCGCAGGATGCCTCTCTGCTTCAGCTTCTGTTTGGTCGGCCTGGACTTCATGAAGGAGCGCAAGAAGGTGATCAGCTTGCCGTGCTTCTTAGACACTGAGGAACGAGGGAAGGAAGGAAGGAAGGAAGGACACATCTTAGACGTCTTTACTACTCGACAGTAAGTGTGGGTTTGACATCGGCTCAGATTTCGCACGAGGTCTATCTATAGGCGCTAGAGTGAAACCCCACACAAGCTGCTCAGGCTCAGACCCATTGTGTATTCCAGCTTCATTCTAATGCAAACCTCTCCTTTATGCATGTGTAGTTTCCTTGAGGCCAAGGCTTCCTTCATAAATACCACCTCCCAGGCAACAACAAAAGGAATCCACCACATCCAACACCAGGATCTTCCGCCGCCCCCCAAAACAAGACACAAAAAGGAGCAGACCTACTTAAAACCCCCAAACCGCACTAATCAGATACTACGTCTGGGAAAGGCTCGTAAGCTTCTTAAACTACACAGCAGTTGTTTTCTCTGCTTCAGAGACATGTGGAATGAATGGAGCTGACTTCCACTCCAGACATTTGTTCAAAAAAAACCTTCACTGAAAATCTCACGCTGGTGAGACGACAGCAGTGGAGTGTTTTTCCACTCTCGGGTCACTTTCCTTGACTCGACTACACAGATGAAATGTCTGATGAGAGCATCGATTTTCCTTTAAGTGAGCTCAGTTTACGCCGTCTATCAGTCTTGATTAAACAGAAGGGCTGTCAAAGTTAACCTGTTAATGCAAACCTGTTTTAACGCCAATCATTTCTTTAACACATGAACGCAACTTTTGATTTCTAGGTTGTAGCGGCTCAGTTTTAAAGCTAGATAGAAGAGATACTGGCATCATATGAAACTACAAAACCTAATGAATCCATCGGTACCAACCAGGTCATACCAGTTTATCATGAAGGAGGTTAAATAACGCTCCAAACTTATGCTAAATTTTAGCAAGGAAAAACTGCCATGTCCATTTTCAAAGTGGTCTCTTGACCTCTGACCTCAAGATATGTGAATGAAAATGGGTTCTATGGGTACCCACGAGTCTCCCCTTTACAGACATGCCCACTTTATGATAATCACATGCAGTTTGGGGCAAGTCATAGTCATGTCAGCACACTGACACACTGACAGCTGTTGTTGCCTGTTGGGCTGCAGTTTGCCATGTTATGATTTGAGCATATTGTTTCATGCTAAATGCAGTACCTGTGAGGGTTTCTGGATCAATATCTGTCATTGTTTAGTGTTGATAATTGATTTACAATAATAAATATATACATTAATTTGCATAAAGAAGCATATTTGCCCACTCCCATGTTGATAAGAGTATCAAATACTTGACAAATCTCCCTTTAAGGAACATTTTGAAAAGATAAATTAGCGATTAATCGTGATTAACTACGGACAATCATGCAATTCAATATTTTAATTGATTGACAGCCCTATAAACAGATGCAAAAAATCAGAAAAATACTATAAAACTGTCACTAAAATAGTTCTCCACTGACTGACCTGCATCTAACATGCATGACTGATCAATCCAACGTCAGGGTAGAGGTTATATAGAAATACTGCAGCTCCCTGGAGATTACTGATCAGAACTGCAGCGTTGAAAACAAACTATTGCACTAACTAAGTTATATATTCAGGTGTATTATTATACAGTGAAGAAGAGGGTCCTACTCATCCTGATATTTACAGGATCTTTCCCAGGCAAACACTTTAAAACTCTTAAAGCAGCATCAGTTGCCCTTCTCTCTCTGTGTTTCCTACACTGCTCTGTAAAGCTTTCAACTCAGACCTAACACATCTCACAGAATAAAACATACGTCCCAATCCTCTCATCTTTTTAGTCTCTCTGATGCCGGTGTCTGTGGTCTGCCCTCAGTTCCTGTCACTAGTTTGATCCTCTGTGGACACTTCACTCTGACTCTGACCAACAACTCTTCCTATTATGACTTTACTCTACAGTCCGCAGCACAACATGACGATCCTTTCTGAATCCCGGAGACCCTCCGCAGCCACTTGGTCCACGCTCTGAAACAGTTAAACTGACACGCGATCAAGAAGACAACAACAACAACAACCCAGGAAGACCTGCTGAAAGGTTTACTACTGAGGAGGACAGTATTAAAAACATCCATCCGATCTACGATCAGCCACATCTGGAACTTCACTAAACCTTTAGTGATCACACCAACATCTCCTGTCTGAGGTGCTCCGGGGCTCAAGTGGAAAAACTGCTGCGTTGCATCAGTATTCTTTTAATTCATATTCCAGGGCACATTCCTTTAACTGATTATAAACACAGTCACGATCACACATCCTTCCACTTCTCTCATAGAGGTTGCAATTTTAAGAAGAAAGCATTTAGGATTCAATCAAATCAATAACTAATCTTTGGAGAGACACCGTGCTGAGCTCGGCTGTGATCACCACACAGCTGAAAGTAGGCCGGCTGCTTACCAAACTCCATCTCCAGAAACAAAGACAGCGTTTGGAAGATAACAACAACAACAATACAATAAAAGTGTCAAGGCGGTGTCTTTCCTCACAGCATGATATACTATGATTCATTTATAGAGACTTGCACAGCATCACCCAGCACACACGTGCTGTGCTGTTGTGAATATTAAAACTTAGAACTAACCCAGACTTGGCTCCAAAGCCCAGAGACCATTAGGTAAAAATTAATGAGGCTGCCTGTTTCGCATGCTTAATGTACACTGTGGAGTAAACTGCGTGCAGCACACTTAATTAACACTCCATCGAGCACATTTAGAATGCAAACATCAAGACCGGAGTGAAACTAATGAGCTGATGGTCACCTTGTAGCTGAATACATTTAACACTTTCTCATTGTTTTGGCAGCATATTAACAAAATCATATGCACACAGTGACGGTGCGTGAAGAAATAGGCCCTCAGGAGATGAACTGTGCATCGCCTGGAAAGTAGACGAGATCAGGCAGCAGCAGCAGGGGGGGCGGAGACTAAAAGCTGCGGTCAAGTTGGACAGTTTACAGCGGCCTTAAAAGAATTCACAGGAAAAGTGACATCCTGATAGATCCGATCTGTAGGACACTTTTAGTTTTCAGACTACAAGTAGATTAATAACCTACAATCTAATGTTAAATATTACAATTACACAGAAAGTTTTGACAACAAACACATGGTGTTTGTTGTCAAAACTAAGAGCCAATCAGCTCTTTGATCAGGCGACAGCCAGGTGTTTCCCCTCATGCCCTTGGTTTTGCAGTTGGTGGAGAGCAACTGCGACGCCCGGCTCTAAAAACTGCAGCCGCCTCGATCTCGTGAGGTTATCGTTGCCCCCGTGCCCATTAGGGCTGTGTGTTGGTAAGAATCTGACGATACGATACGTATCATGATACAGAGGTTACGATTCAATATATTGCGATACTTTAAGCAAGGTGATATATTGCAATTTTTTTTAATCTAACTGCCATATTATAAAGAACACACCATATGCATAAAATCTGAATAAAAACAATTTTTACTTTTATGCATTCAGAACTGCATTTGCATTTATCAACATCATAGCACTACTAATTACACGGCTGTGTTGAATACTCGATTCTGATTGGTCAATCGCGGCGTTCTGCGGTCTGTAACTTCTCTATAACAGACGGTTGCTATGGGAACAGCTCTGAGGACCGTTTTGGTGTCTAAATATTGATTTCTTCAGTAAGTAGCCGTGTAATAAGCGGGATAATGTACAGCGAGCCGATCGTTGTTGTGAAAGAATCCCCCTTCAGGGCGATGCAAGACCTGAGTGTGGCGTCGCAATGATCGGCTCGCTGTTCATCTTAGAGGAAGAAGAAACCTTTATTTGTCATATACATACAGGTACATACCTGTACATGAAATTTGACCTCTGCATTTAACCCATCCTAAGTATTTTAGGAGCAGTGGGCGGCTGTAAGCGCCCGGGGAGCAACTTGGGCTTGATATTTTCTTACACCCCTAGTGCCCATGACATCAGAGCAAGTCGGGATCAATTCGGAAACGAATCTAACTGGCATGCATTGTGCGCCGATCGATTCTGCGCAGGCCTGGCTCATCTCCAACGAGCCTGTTAACTATGTGTTGTTGCACTGTGGGTAATGCTTGTGGCACCTGGGTTTGACAAAGGACTCCATCATGAGTACGACAGTGTTGGAGTATGACGCTGTACCGGTGCAGTACGGTTTGAAGTGTCATTGAATGAGTTGCTGTGTAAAAAACATGACATTGTTTAGGTTAACACCACTTCACTGTTAAACACACGATTGTTAAAGATAATAACTCACACTCGTATCTCAAAGTAAACAAATCCTCACCAACACAGAGATTTAACTCTACCTCTCCTCCTAGTAAATAATGTCTGAACAAACTTTTGAGTCTCTATTGTTCTCTATTTTACTGAAGCAACACAATCAATTCAGTATCGACAGTCGGCCTCTTCGCCAGCATCCACAAACAAGACCCATAGATCCATTTCAGGGAGTGGAGCTACGTTTCCCCCCCTCAGGGAGAAATCCCTTCTGCAGATAAAACCGCTGAGGCAGCTTTGTTTACTCACTGTTGAGACCCTTCTTCAGTATCACGAGGAGGAGGAGGAGGAGTGGGGGGTTGAATGTGCAACTGTGTTGGCTAAAAGTGACACGTCATTTTTATTGAGGGAACCAGACTGACTGTAAGACGTGAGGAAGGGGAGGTCAATGACAAGCATGACTCTCCAGAGGACGGAAGGAGACTCCCATCTGCTCTCTGTCGGGGCAGATGGGAGTCTGAGAGGCCGGCAGCTCTTAGAGCATGCTCAGCACTGAAACGGCCTCTGACACACACCGCTGAACTCCATCTGGGTAAAAGGCTTTCAATTTAAGGTTTGTGGGACTGATCAATTCCGTAACGTTAATTACAAGATTTATAGAGTGCTACAGGAATGAGTCCTAAAACCCGGAAATGAGTTTGAGCATTGTAGCGCTTCCTGTTCCCTCGTCTGGAAGTCAACAGGTTTATTGAATGTGTTTTTAGTTAGATGTCTGAAATAAGGTCTGTGGTTAACACAAGCTGAAGAGTTTTTAACATTTTGTTCTACGACATAAAATACATCAATAAATACCCCAACTCATGAATGTTGAAGCCTTTATGTGTATTTAAAAAGGCAGTTGCTAACAAGTGGCTAAATGAGACTACTAAACGTCATCACGCCGACTCGTCCTCCTTTACAGCCTCGTTGTGTATCATGCTCATGCGAGCGTGGTGTAGTTCGTTTACAGCCTAATGTTAGCTTTTTACTAACAGGTTAGAGCAGCCACACAGCCCGCGTGAGACGCTCGGAGGCGCCTCTTCTAGAGATTCGAGGTCTCGTCTATTTTTGACGCGAGTCGCGCGGTTCACAGCCGCAACAGACAGTGAAGGTGATCTATTGACTGTATATTAACATCATACCAGCAACATTACTAGTTTCAATGTCTAGATATCTGTAGATTATGTCACAGACATGAAAAAAAGTAAATATTTATTTTTAAATCAACACTGTCTGCTTTCATTTCAAAATAAAAGCCCTCAAGCGTTTTTTTTCTGTGGACAGAATTCCTTCATTGTTAACACAAGGCTTTTATTCTGAAAAATTTGCAGGACAGTGTTGTAGAACATGCAGTGACTTGCAGGGCTCCATAAATGAATAACATACAGGGTTTTAATTGCGTATTATTACTATTATTTACAAATTACCACACGTTTCTTAACCTTTCTCTGCCTAAAATAAATATAAATTACATCTATAATGAAATGTAATGGCCGTTATGAACTTATGACTATGTACAAAGAAAGGGCTGACAGTAGCAGCAGCAGAAACGCAGCTGGTCTGAACACTCGCCGCGTGAATCACGCAGCCGCCGCGTGAATCACGCAGCCGCTCCCTATGTAGATATGAAGGACTCATTCTAAGATAACAAAAACACAACCATTCTTACGTTTCAGGTGATTATACACTAATTAAAATATAGTTAGGAATATTATATTCCATTTCTGCTAATAAATCGCCCGACATGTTACACACTGTTCCTTTAAAGGGGTATTCCAGTGATTTAGTATTGAACTTTCACAAAGTTGGAAGTCTTACAGGGGACACATTTCTAAAAGAACGTGTCTGAAACACCCTGACTTTAGTAGTAACCATACCTGGTAAACTGATCTGAGTGCCTCTTTAACACAAAAAAACTGAGATTAAAGTATAATATTTCTGTATATTTGCAAACATCATAAAATCTGATGGTATATTTTTGACCCAGATGTTCACAGCTAGGGAAATGAGAGCCAACAGCCCATTAATAGCATTTGCTTAGATAACAGATAAAATCCAGAGAGGACAAAGCTAAACATTGAAGGATGGTCATAATGCCTGAGGAGGAACACTGACAGGTTTCAGTTAACTGACTGTGTGACTGTGTGTGAGAGCTCAGCGAGAGGCTGGGGACATGACACGCCGGGGGTGAGGAGAAAAGAGGCCAAGCATTACAGCAGGAACAATTACAGACGTAATGGCAAACATCACGCTCTGTTTCTCTGTTCCAACCCAAAAAACCCCACCGCCTCATTCCACTCAGTGAGCGAGGAGCTTTTCAAAGGACGCAGATCGGAGGAAAATCCCGACTTCATAGCAACACAACAGAGTCCCGTCGCTCCCTAAAGTAGAGCTGTGACATTATAGAGTTCTAAGTCTGAGATATCTGATACTGAGCGTGTCAGTGTACCCTGAATACACACAACCACGTGACCGCGGCTCCTTGTGGCTTCACAACGCTCCCATCACAGCTCAGCTCAGCCTTTTCTCTTCAGCCAGCAGAGACTCAACAGACACCCACGCCCATGTAGGCAGAAGAGCGGGAAATTCAAACTGCCCTCCTCTTCACTGTTGTAGTTTCATAAAAAAAACAACTTGTGAATGTGTTGGATATGATTACATCATCCTGGAATGATATCGGTGGACGCTCCAAAAGCTTTTCTAAACGGACCAGATGTGTTTTCACTGTCGTGGGTCCTTCAAAGTAAAGTTCGGTCTCTCTGGGACCCAATAATGCAGAAGTTTGACAATCATGTAATATAGTGAGTCTGAGTAGTATATCTTTTACAGCCACTTAAAGGGACAGTGTGTAGGATTTGGCGGTATTTATGCCAGGATCAGACTACACGATATTTTTGACGGTTACGATGGTCACTATGTCAGATTAGACGATTGAGAGTCATACATTCTTGTCGTGACTTGGCCGCAACACATACGTAGCCGACAGACTACACGTCGTCCCCTGTTCCGACAACACACACTCTCCCGGCACCGCTGTCTTAATATCGTCGTGTACACATCGTGAAAAGCAACAAAAAAAAAAAAATCAAACATGCTAGACTTTCTGTCGAGACGTCGTGAGGTGAAACGATCGATTGTCGCACACGACACTCATTTATCGTTCCCGATCCGAGTCGACACCCTACGACGGCCGTGTTGGGCTATAATCGTGCTGATATCGTGTAGTCTGAACCGGGCATTAGTGGTGTGGTTGTAGATTGCAACCAACTGAGAACCCCTCCGCTCACTCCTCCCTTTCCAAGACTGAGGTAACGTAAGCCGCCAAGTGCAAAACCGTGGTATCGCCGTTCGCCTCGCTGAGGTCGTCCAAGCCATAATAACACTTCTTTAAGAGCAACAGAAGTTAGATGGAGGCTGGCGGTACCAAGGTTTAACACTCTGCGGCTCACGTTACCGCAGTTTCACAAGCGTGTCAGGTGGCTCTCTCTAAAGCCAGTTTGGTTTATCCATTCTGGGCTACTGTAGAAACATGGAGGCTCAAACGGCTCATTCTAAGCTAACAAAAACACAACCATTCTTAGTTTCAGGTGATTATACACTAATGAAAACATAGTTATGAATATTATATTCCATTTCTGCTAATAATTCCCCCGAAATGTTACACACTGTTCCTTTAAGGAACTAAACCAGCCGATTTAGTGACTATTATTAATCTCGCTTCCTGATCACATCATTGAAAAAGGAACATTTGTTCAGCAGAGATAACGTCTGCATTACTTGTCAAACTGAGTCACAGAAGCTACAGTAACACTGTTAACCCCCGTTGACACATCTGAATGATAACCATCTCCTGTTGGTGCTTCTGGACGGCAGCTTAGTGTGTCAACAACGGAGCAGTGTGATGAGTAACGGTGACCTCTGTCTGGACATGAGGGCTGTGTGTGTGTGTGTGTGTGTGTGTGTGTGTGTGTGTGTGTGTGTGTGTGTGTGTGGTTGGTGATAGCAGCAGAAAAATGCCCTGTTGTTCAATCTCTCAACGCACCACTGAACACAACCCGAGCAGAGGGAGCCGGGCCCTGTGTGGTCTCACCCAATGATGGTAGAACTGGGAAACACACCAGAGAAAGATCAACAAATATCAGCATCAGTACCGAGAGCAACTTCCAAACCACTGAGCAGAGCGTCAGACTACAGATGTTTAATGTTTAACCTCTTTCTTTGATAAATAAACTAATTATTCCAAAGTCAAACTTTCCTAAAACGTGGTCATTCCTGAACAGCCGACCAGATTCTTGTTGATTCTCATTATTTACCTTTATATACTTAACATACTGTTTTATAAACTGTTACACCTCTCTGTATATATTAAACAGTATATATACATATGTACTACTTCTCTATACATACTACATTCCTGTCTACACCTCTGTGTATATATTTTTAGTACTTCTCATTATTACATCCTGCATCCTGTTTACATTCAGTTTTCCCATCTGAATACTGTCACCAACTAAATGACTAATTTACATTTACTTGTGTGATTTCCCTTTTATGTATTTATATTATGAGAATTGTTGAAGGAACTAACTGGTTTGGTTTTAATTGTCAAATGACACAAAATAAAGAAAACCTTGAAACTTCTCGCATTAGTTGTAAAATACAAATACTTTAGGGGAAGAGGCAAATATGATCCATAAGTAATGTTTTTCCTTGGTTATATTTTTCTCTAATGGAAAAAAGGAGGGGTCATTTGAGGAAGGAGTAATATTTTCCACAGAAAAACCTTCCATCATTCAGAGTGCTTTAGTCTCCTCCTCTCTATGAGGATAATAACTGTTCACTGTTCTGCTTTGAGAGAACAAAGCAGTAGTTTATCACATTAATGAGAGGATACTGGAGCCAATATAGAAAAATCAACTACAAATTCAAACACATTTTCTTACCTTGGCTCCATAACGCAGACCGGCTCTGAGGCTTTATGACACAGAAAAAGGTCCAAAGTACAACTAAGTTATCTGCTTATCTTTTCCTTTCTAACCGTAAACACCTGGAGAAAACAACACTGAGACCTGAAACCTGAAACCTGTAGAGCTCAATGAGGTCCCTTTGACCAACTAAGAAAGATAATACAAGTTTAAAGTTTAGACTCAACGAGTAGAGAAGTGGCTTTCCTCCTCCTCTTCCTCCTCCCTCTCTGCTCAGTCAGCTAGAACACACACACACACACACACACACACACACACACACACACACACACACACACACACACACACACACACACACACACACACACATGCTGCCTTCAGGTGCTCACTGAAAAATGGGAATTACCGGTTGTTAATCCCAGTCTAACAAAAGCCGTGGGTGTTATTGAAGCAAATTGTATATTAAAGAGAATATACAATCCCAGAACTTCCTTCAGCTGAACTCTGACAAATCGGAGGTTCTCTTATTTGACCCCCTCAGTCACAACTCCATTCCCTCTCAGTAAATATTAAACCAGTTGGGTGTTTTATTTGACACAAGACTTTGATTTGAGGCTCAAATAACAACGGGCAGTGCAATCTAGCTTCCTGCACCTCAGAAATATTACTAAAATAAAATAATTTTGATCAACTCATGACGCTCTAATCTGCTCCCGTTTAGATTACTGCAACGCCCTCTACTTGATTTTATTGTTAACTTTTAAAGCTATGCATGGTTTGGCACCGAGCTACCTCACTAAGCTCCTTACTCCCTACGTGCCACCGCGTAACCTGAGGTCCACTGACCTGGTCTTACTGGTTGTACCCAGGTCTAGGCTGGTCACTAAGGGAGACAGGGCCTTTGCCATCAACGCCCCTAGACTCTGGAACAGCCGACCTCAGGACCTCAGGTTAGCTAGCTCTATAACCACATTTTAAATCTCTTTTAAAAACCTATTTGTATAAAAAAGGTTTTTTTTTAACTTCACAAGGCAACAGCTTGGTGCACCTTTTTCCACACCTTATTGTCCTCTTTTGGCATACGTGTGGAAAGTTATTGTTTTGATACCGCTGGTTACGGGTTTTAGTTTTCTCATTATTTGCTCTTTATGTTTTGTTATTTTGTCTGTATTTTATTGTATCTGTGCAAGCACTTTGTCACTATGTTTTGAAAGGTGCTATACAAATAAAGATTATTATTATTATCATAAATCAATATGACGGAGTAGGTGAGCCCAATCAAATAAAAACACGTGATGCCATTTATAGAGTCCTGAAAAACACTCCACTCCCCCAAAACTCATAAAGAGTTCCTTCTTTGCTGTTAATACTGGACAGCCTCGCTGTATTTTAGTGCTCCTCTCTAGACATAACTACACAATGTGTTGCTTAATAAAACAATCATATAAAATGAAACAGCTTGGAGCTACTTTGCGCTGCAGTATTACAGGAAGTGGACTCAACGTGCACTGAGAATGTTACTGTTGTTTTAGTACGTTCACATCCCTGTTGGTGCTCACACAGCGTTCATGCTCTCTTAACCCCCTGTGACTCGCACATGTGCCTGATTCTAATATTGCCAACAGCATTTGAAGGCAGCACGATATTGGTTTACACGGTGGAAAACACCCCTCTGCACCGTGCAGACACATGATCCTAACAAACAGCATCCCTGCTTCTCCTCTCTGTCAAGACAACATACAGTATGTATAGGATGGCCTCGCCTCGACTTTGAACCAGCTCTACCTCTGAGGGGCCCCTTGGCCCCCTGAAAGCATTATCTTATTAATTCCTTAACTAGCTTAGTCCCTAAGCAGACAGTCAAAATCAAGTCAAACTAATTTGTTGTTGGTCGTGAATCACAAGACTGGAGTCAGATGCATGTGATCACTTTTAACAGGTTTCTTTGGGCTGATCCTGAACTTCCTCTTTGCATGTAGGTTCTGATATTTTCTATCTTCAGTGGTGTAAAGTAACTAAGTACATGTATTAAAAGTACTGAACAATTATAAGGTAGGCCTACTTGTACTTCTACGGAGGCCCAAAGAGGTAAAATCATCCAATAGTTCACAAAAAAAAGCTAAAGTTAAAATAATAAATACAGATTTGTGTAGCAGAACTTCCTTTTTTTCTTCTTTCCCACCTCATTAATCATCTCAAGATTGATCTTGTAACCCTTTGGGGGGCCCCGACCCCCAGGTGGGTAACCACTGGACTAAACCAGCCAACTGTATGTAAAGTGGTTCAAACTGGCTCCACCTCCAGCAGCTATAAACAGTTGCTGCTAAGCGGTTACAGATAATGGATGGATGGAAGTACACATTGCTGATAATACTTCTGTACTTTTACTTAAGTAGGATTTTGAATGCACTCGTAATAGAGTATTTTAATTTGGTGCTTTTAACTCAAGTAAGAAATCGGAATACTTCTTCCACCACGATGCATCTTCCATGTGTATGTAATACAGCAGCAGTGTCCTACAGTATCACTTGCAGAGCAGGAACTAGGTGAAAAGGTAACTTCTGAAAGTACAGAGTGAATCAGAGTGCGTTTCCTCTCCTCTAATTCATGTTTTACTGTTCCATGCGAGGCATTGGTAGAACTGTGGGAGGCAGTTTGGTTGTCAGAGACAGAAAGCAGCAGGTGGAGTATGCCTTAAGGACTGAAGTCTATTAGCAACGTGCTGAAAAACACCAGTCACCTAGACAGCAAGTAGTGATGTCAAACTACCATATAACAGGATGGGAGCTTTGTGTCAGATCAAGTATCATGCAGCTGCTATTTTGCATGGATCTGAATAATCTATGTTCCTCCTGGGATGTGGAAAGAATGAGGAGGTGTATTTTGCAGCTGCAAGTTCAACGTGTATATATATAGCAGTATGTGTGTATGCATGTAGAGCAGAACGCCACGCTGTCTGAAACATCAGTACGGCTCTAAATCTGCTGGTTAAATATCTGTAAGCTTTGAAGCTTTGCAACGACACAATTGTAGGTTGTAGCGGGCTCAGTTTTAAAGCTAGAGTGAGGATACTGGCATCATATGAAACTAGTAAATGAATGAATCCATCGGTACCAACTATGTCATACTAGCTTGTCACAAAGGAGGTTAAATAACGCTACAAACTTACGTTAAATTTTGGCAAGGAAAAACTGTCATGTCCATTTTCAAAGGGGTCCCTTGACCTCTGACCTCCAGATATGTGAATGAAAAGGTACATTTTGAACAGATAAAGTCAACTAAAGGGAGGAAAGGTGTAAATGATCTTTGTGCTTTACACACTCACTGAGTTTACAACACAGCCGGAGTTGTTAGTATGTAATGAAAAGCAGCCTCCCCCCAAACAAAGGAGCGGTCTACAACAACAACAGCCTCCTATTGAAGCTTACAGAGCAGCACGTTACACAAGGAACCTCGCATACTTTCACAGCCCAGAACCGGAGCTCCAGGAAATGATCCGAGATCCTCGGGAACAGGAGGACAAATCTCACTCTGTCTCACACATTTTCTCTCCCATTTCCCGTCCTCTCTCATTCACATAACCAGCTGTCTTGGCTCATGTGTGCTCACAGCTGCCCAAATCACTGGTCCCCAGACATGACGAAGGCCTGCAATGAGAAGGGGAACAGAGGGGGCTCTACATCTGGGTCAATAACTGCTAGATCTATCGGGCTGTCTGGGGAGGAAAGAAGGCTGACTGTCATTCTTTGTCCAAAGCTCACAACTCTTTATTCTCATATTGATGTCAACAAAAGAGTCTATTTTTTACTGTACAGAGAGAAGTCTCTCTCCTCAGATTCCACTGTGACACGACACAAGCACATGAACCAACGAAGTACTACTAACTCCGAGCTCCTATTGTCTCGATTTGATCTGGAGCAGCGCAGCATGTTAGCAATTTCCATAGTTTTACTGAAAAACAGTAAAGGTTAGTGGTGAGCAGAGTGGAACAAGGCAGAGCAAACATATTTTTCCAATGCTGTGTGGCTCCCTGAAGGAATGTGCTCTTTCAGTCACCATGGAGAGGGAGACAGAGATTCTTACTGTTGCAGGACAAAGCTTAACGCTCAATGGATGGGTTTTACAGGCCCCCTTCATTGTAAAAGGATTAAATAAATCAAGGCCGGTCGAGACCCAGCGCCACGGCAGGGGTGCCGTGGCCTTTCAGCTCCGACCAAACAGACACACACAAACACAGCTGGCCCCCGTCCAGACACAGGGTACATTCAGCGGCTTCCACAAACGCTGTAGTAACCTGGCTCACCCCTGAACTCATTTGCATACACCTTGAGGGGGTGAAACAGAAAAAGAACAGACGGCTGGAGGGATAAGATCGTTTGAAAAGTGGGGTTTCATTTTTGCACCACTACATCTAATCCCAAAACTTTTATATACAGTATTTGTTTTCTTTTGCAGACAGAAGCCATGCAAATCATATAATAATATAAATGATGATGATAACAACCTGAAACATAGAAACAAAATACAACAAGAACAGTCTGCAGAGGGAAACATGGCCGTCGTCTTATATGAGATTATACAAAGACCTATTTCCACAGTACTGCGTCATACATACTCAGATGTGGCCCAAGTCTTACTGGTCCACCAACAGAGTGCAGATATAATGTGTATAAGTAGGTTAAAGGTCATAGACAGGGCAATCTATTAGGTCCTCCTTGTAGTGTAAAGGTCCTGACACACCAAGCCGACAAACAGTTCGGGGTCGTCGGTGAGCGTCTGTCGGCCTAGTTTTTGCGGTGTGTCCCACACCGTCAGCTCTAGTCTGCCCGTGTCGGAGTTTGTCATCCGATTCGGCATGTTGAATTGGCGGCAGAGGCGCACGTCGGTGAGAGAAATCACTCCGATTGGCTGCTCAGATAAAGTGAAATAGTGCACGAGAAGAGAAACGGAAGTGAGGAAAGCAAGCTGACGAGTAAAGTCAAGTGGACTCTTCTCATTTTTCATCTTCATCTCATCATTCCAACACACGGATATATTTTCACAGCGACATGAACATCTGAAATGAAGCTAAGCGGTGAGTGAGAGCGGTGTGAAAATGGTCGCCAGACGCCGCTCTGTTTCATGTATGCATCATAACAACGGCTTGTATATCCGCCGTCCTCGGTCTTCTGGTTTCCCTTTTTGAATGACGGATACAGACTACCGCCGCCTGCTGTTATTTCCTCTCACGCAGTCGCAGAACGTACGTGGTAGTTGGCCGCCGGCTGTAGTCTTTGCGGCGTGTTCGAGTGCAACTTTTTAGCCGGGATAAAGGCGACTCCAAGGTCGGCCTTCTTCACCGCTAGTTCTTTGATGTCGGGTTGGTGTGTCTGGGCCTTCAACACCAAAACGTTCACACGTTTCCTGCGTGAAGAGTGGAGCTATATCCCGTCACAGGTAGTCATATCAGAGTCACACAGTGCAAATACATCACTCGGGTTGTGGAGTTAGTTTTTGGTCAAGGGGTGGCGGGGCAGCACACCAAAGGATTTTTTTGTCTACCTGAACTTAGGCTGTAGTGGTTTAGCGGGTCGGCCACCCATGCACTGTCCTGTATTACACTCTCCATCTCCAAGTCTGCATGCAGCCGATGGACAGATGGACCCACAGACGGATGGATAGATGGATGGATGGATGGAGACATGAGAGAATCGGCAGAGGGAGAGAAGCACGTTAAGTTAGAGAACAGAGCAGCTGTGTACTTTGGGAATGTGAGGTCAGAAACTTTGCATAGAAATGATACGTGTGAGACAGTGTGCAGATAAAAGAAAAATGTTCAGTAATGAAGTATACTCAATTAAAGAAACTTTGTATTCATCAATAAAACAAGTCTTCTTTAATGATGAAGTTGTAATCCTTAAGACTTCCATGAAATCAAACCCCGCTTTTGATACTAGTTATGGTTGGCACTTTTTCAGCAATAGCCATTCAGTGTATGTTCATTATTAGTGGCAGGATCCGCCACTCCTGCTGTCTACCTACGCCAGGGAAACGATGCAGTATGTAATCCAGCATTCCTGTTTGTAATCTGATCTGACTGATATCAGCCTCATGGTTGACACCGTATCAGTGTTTATATTAGTGGTATTTTCTTTTTAATCTATAAGGGACATGTAATGTTTTATACTTCTGGTGAATATAATCCAATCAATCTTATTTCCATAGATGTATTTTGTATATACAGTTCCCTTTGTTAACACCTTATTTTGAAAACCGGACGTAGTACCACGTGTCTACTTACTCTAACTTCTCCAAAGTCGTCTCTAGCTGTCCCGTCAGCTCCATTCTCTTTATACATCCATGGTCAGCTCCATCGGAGGCCGTTTGAATGCATTTAACATAAATGTCAGTATATGGTGCTCTACAGTTGTAGCGTCGGCCCATTTGACCACGGAGATGAAAGCGACGGCCGGCTCGACCGCACGTTACTGCTATACGATAATGTTTCCTGTCCGTGACAGAGTTAGCATGCAGCTTTAGCCGTGATGTCTAGCTCTGCTTTTCTTGTCAATGTGTGAAACCCAAAGTGTTTCCATACTTTACTGGATGTGTAGTGTTTACCACGCTGGATTTAACATGTGAGGGTGCTGCAGGTCGTATCCACGCGGACTCTCCAACGTTTTATACTTTCTCGTTTTGGCTCGCTGCGGTTTGTTTTGGTTGACGGATACGGAACGGATATGACGTCACGTTACTCAGACTACAACAATAAAAGCGGTAACTTCCTTCTACCTCCACATCGACTCAAATGAAGCAAACATATTGATTCTGGTATTAAACTATCACTTTCAAAATCTTAAAAAAACAAAAACATGATACATAGGTGAATTGGTTTCCCGCCCCTAGCTGTTACCAATAGGAACCACAGGTGTCGTCAAATCAACTAAGACTGAAGTCTTAAGGAACTTTAATTGAAACTCAAATGAACAATATGTCATACTGTACAAGTGCAAATGTGTAAATGTCTTTTGTGTGTGTGTGTGTGTGTATGTGAGTGAGTGAAGGTGAAGTGAGTGGACAGGTGGATGAAGTGTGTATACCAACACGCACAGGGAGGGAAGAGACTCCAAGAAGCAGGCTGCAGGCCAGAGCAGGGGGAGGCTGAGGCAGAGGAGTCACAGTCAGATGCAACAAATCAAGACACATGCTATAATACTACTGCACATCCAACGACAACATTCATGACGCGTTGCAGTGAATGAGAACAAGCAGGCAGCTTAAACACCGATACGGTGAGTTGTTTGTTCTGTTGATCCAGGATCTGCTCATTTAAAGTTAACATTACTGACAACAGGGCATCTGCAGGTTATAGAAAAACAACTATGAGACTTTGAAATGTAGATTATTACAACAGATTTCTGATTGCTAAAGAACATAACTAATCACAAAGATAACTGTATTGAGAATATCTAAATAATATACTTGACCTGCGGATAGCCTCCATAAAGAAAGAAATGCATGATTGACAGATTAGGACACGTGCAAAAAACAAACAGAAAAAACAGCAACAAGCATTGAATCATTGCTCAGAAGCCGGGGAGTGGGCAGGCAGATTAAGTCGTGTGCTGTGCGTGCACTGCAACAGTTAACTCTACACCGCAAGATGCATTTCTGATCAGCCACACAGTCTGAAAGAAAGGCTCAAAAAACTTGGGTTTGAAACTTGATTGGCACATCAGACGACACGGGCGTCCAACAGCACCCGAAACCCTGCACCTATAATGATATCCCTTCCCTCATAACTGTGGATCTTGTGGGGTTTTTCTTTGCTGTGTCATCACTTAGAGCAGACCCCGAAGTCTCAGAGGCTGTTATGCTGGTTAGGAACCCCGGCTCCACTCGCCCATCCCAAAGCCAGCCGGGTGGTTGTGACAGTGAGTCATACTGGTTTGATCAGTCTTTGGATTTGGAAGACGTGGACGTGGATTCGTACGAGAGGTTTGATCAAAAGACTCGGTCATAGCAACGTGATGTGAACTGCTATTTTTTGTGGGGGTTGCTGCGATGTGTGAAGAAGTGAAGGCAAAGTTGATCTGAAGTCTGTATTGCAGCTGTTCTCTTTCATCCCAGGAGGGTTTATGTTATACATTTGTCTTTGACACTCTCCGGAGCGTGCCAAAGAGCTTCTCTGTTTGCTCTGGACAGCGATAGATTAGCACACGTATTTGCAGTGGATTTGAATAGTGCCGAGTCAATATAACACGATAAGCCGGTTGTTTCAAGGGATGACGTGGGAGAATTATGGGTTTCCTTTCACTGTATGATGCTCATAAATTTAAAGGGACTGTTTGTACATTTTTACACGTATAAATCATTTTTTATTGCCAATGTGTGAACAGGTTGTAACCTGAGATATGAGACCTTCCAATCACGTTCAGTCTCGTGTGTGTCGGGAGTGCGAGCGTGAGCAACAGGACGCTGACTGTCGTTGACTCGGGGTGCTTTCACAGCAGGGACCCGGGCCCGGATCTGAGTACACTTCACCCCAAAGTCCAGTTTGTTTGATTAGGGTGAACGCTCCGTACCGTACTCGGGCACGGTTCGCTTCAGGTGTGAAAGCCAACCGTACCGAAACACAGAAGTGGACCGCTATTTACCGCGAGTAACGTTAGCAGTCAGTGAGTAGTTGTGAAAGGATCTCCTCCGAAATCTGTCTCTGCGCGCAGCATCCACCGATCTCATCCTCTGAACTGCACGGCCGTGGTGATAAAGCAGGAGGTAAATATAAACAATAGTAGGCGATGAAGTCGGGTGATGTTTGTTATTTTATTTAGCTGGTTTAATGGTCCGCCTCCGAAAAAGGAGAGTCGCTCAGCTGGCGGAGAGAGAGAGACAGCGGGGGGGTAAACAACATGTAGAGCGGCATATTTTCATGTCACATTCGGTGATATAAGAGTTTATTTTGACCAAACCAGAGTTGGTGATTGTTGGAGAGACTAACGACGACGGTTTTGGTGAGTTTTATTTTGTTTCTGTGAAGTTTGAATGAAGTGTTTTACGATGCTCCGCCGCTAGAACAGCTGATCTCAGCATAAACTAATACATGAGCTCTTGCTTTTAATACAGAATCAATTCCATGCACAAGTCTGTCAGACCAGGAATAATATTTGTGAGCAAGGTGTAAAACACACGCACGCACGCACGCACGCACGCACGCACGCACGCACGCACGCACGCACCCCGAGCCACATCCACCGTCACAGACCTGACCACCATATCAGTGAGACATTAACTGCCATCAGTGATGACTTGCTTCCAGCACATTGTCTGTGAATGGTTTAGAAGAAGGAGGAGGAGGAGGAGGAGGAGGAGTACCTGGTTTTGGCACCGTGTTGGTCATGGACTGCGGCACTTTATCATTTATGAGCTCCACACACTCGCTGGGAAAGAAGCCAACCTGGAGAGAGTTCGGGAGTGAGACAGGCAGGGTGAGGTGGGAGGAAGTATAATCAGAGAGAGAGAGAGAGAGAGAGAGAGAGAGAGAGAGAGAGAGAGAGAGAGCGAGAGAGAGAGAGAGAGAGAGAGAGAGAGAGAGAGAGAGAGAGAGAGAGAGAGCGAGAGAGAGAGAGAGAGAGAGAGAGAGAGAGAGAGAGAGACACACACACACACATCTATGCAGAGGTGCGGTTGTCACATTAATAATGTGATTCTGTTATCAGAACAAGCACTGTGACATCACACATGAGGTTCATATTAAGTGTATCTGTGTACCTGCTGCTCTTAAAGGGGACATATCCTGCTCCAGGTTCATACATGTATTTTGGGTTTCTAACAGAACATGTTTACATGCTTTAACACATCATTGTTCTCATCCTGTCTGTCTGAATATCCCTGTATTCACACTCTGTCTGACACAACAAGCCGACGAGGAGGGCCGTGTTCTCCAGCAACCTGACAACTCATCTGAAATAGAACTGAACAGATCAGTGTAGACGGCTCCCTGCTACTCTGGCACACATGTTCCAGCTCTGTACTAAATTATATAACTATCGTAAATCTGTGTTTCATACTCTATCAGAGGTTTTCGGGCAGGTGATAGAACCTGATTCTTTGATTGCAATATTCAGTGTCCCAGGAGAGGGTAGTTCTCTTAGAGGAGCTAATCATAAGATTGTGACCTTTGTATTGTTGTTAGCGCTCAGGCTGGTTCTCCTAAACTGGAAAACCCAGAACCTCCCTGTTGTGTTTTATGGTTTAGAGATGTTATACAGCAGTGTTAACACAAACTATGACGCTGCGGCGGCATTCAGTCCGTCTCTGTCCTTCTTGTCTCACACCTCAGTCCTGACAGTTGTGCTACCATAATACATAAAGTTGGGGGTTTGTGGGACGCGTTCAGGTGGTTGAGTAACGTATATTTTCACATGTTGGGGGGGCGGATTGGCTCTCATAACGGGTCGGTGGGTTTCGACTGAACCGCATCATTAATGAGGGCACAAACTAACTGCAAAGCTGAATTCTTAATCATTCGACCTGTTCTTCATCAGATAATGACAATTATATGTGAAATAAGTTTGACTAAAATTACAGAAATGTTTAATATAATCTGATGACTAAATCAGGATTAAGATTCAATTAAAAAGTTATAAAAAAAATTAAAATTAAGAGAGAAACGTTTTGACTAAAATCGAATGACTTTTCGGCGACTAAAACTATGAAGGATCAAATTTACTAAAATGTGACTAACACTAATAAGCATTTTCGATTTAAGTCTAAGACTAAATCTAAAATAGCTGCCGAAATGAACACGGTCATACAGCACTTAAAACTAGAGAGACTCAGGTTTATGCTTCGTGGCTCTGCCGACAAATCTGAGAGAAAATGTTGCGTCCTTCCTGGACTACGCTCAATCTCAGCTTTAAATCTCCTCATATGTAACTTGCAGACCTACAATCATTGTCATTATTTTTGGATACACCGCATCAATGAAATTTCATGTTGAATACGTAAGCAACTTGAACCCCCTCTTTTTTTAATTAAATTTTATTATTTTATGTTCTTTATTTATTTCTAATTGTGTGTGTTTTTGCCAACGTATCTTAAAATTCTTGTAAACTCATCTGCTGGCTGAGACAAAGCACTCCTCCTCTCTACCTGCATAGGATCAGGAATATGATTTATTATATTAACATTTTAGATTGTTTCCAGTGAGATATTAATGAGTTTATATGGTGACTTTGCTGTTGTAAACATTACTACAACATTTAGCCTGGTTGTAATCAAAATATTTAATTCTAATCTGGTTCTGAATTTAAAGACAACCAGGCTGACATAAGAAACGTAGAGCTAATATGCACACTTCAATATGTGTTTATTTATCGTAAGTAATATTTTCATCACCTGAAACTGGGAGAATTAGGAGTGTTATAGGATCGTACTGAAGAAGACTGTGCAGGAATATGAATGAGTCCAGCGTTACAGGCGCCGTCACACACACACACCCTGTAATCTGCTCAAAGGCTTCACATGAAAGAGGATCCGTATCTTCCTTTGTCTCTCGACAAACTCAGAGTATTTGAAATCTGCTTTACAAAGCAACATTCTCTCCTTGTCCTTGAAATACCTCAAGAACAACCTCGAGAAAGATGAAAATGTGTGTTTAGTGAGCTGCGTACCTGAAAGCCATGCTTGCCTCTCCACCATGTGGTGTCTTCTTTAGGGGGCATGTCAATCACAGACACGATGTCCCCGACCTGCAGAGGGAGGAAAGTTGGAAGATGTGTCTTATTGTCCCTTTACGTCTAGTCGATAGAAGACATCAGTGATTGAAGGCATTATATAGCGAGGCATTAACTTTCAATTGCAATTAGGGCTGTCAAAGTTAACGCAATGATAACGCAAATTCATTTTAACGCCACTAATTTCTTTAAGGCATTAAAGGATTTTTAGTTTGTAGCGGCTCAGTTTTAAATCTAGAGTGAAGATACTGAAACTAGAAAACCTAAAGAATACATTTTTACCAACCATGTCATATTAGCTCGTCATGAAGGAGGTTAAATAACGCTCCAGACTTACACTACATTTTGGTGATGGAAAAACTGTCATGTCCATTTCCATAGGGGTCCCTTGACCTCTGACCTCCAGATATGTGAATGTAAATGGGTTCTATGGGTACCCACGAGTCTCCCCTTTACAGACATGCACACTTTATGATAATCACATGCAGTTTGGGGCAAGTCATAGTCAAGTCAGCACACTGACACACTGACAGCTGTTGTTGCCTGTTGGGCTGCAGATTGCCATGTTATGATTTGAGCATATTGTTTTATGCTAAATGCAGTACCTGTGAGGGTTTCTGGACAATATCTGTCATTGTTTTGTGTCGTTAAAGCTTCAAGAGGCAGAAAGCTTTTGGCATCATTGTGCAAAGATTCCATAATAACCTTTCAGCATATTTTAATTCAAGTGATCTGAGAGAAAACTAGACTTCTGCTCCTCCTCGTGGCTCTGTATTCAGGCTTTTAATTGTAACTAAATATTTGAATCGATTGACAGCACTAATTGAAATATTTGCGAGGATTTCTAATGGATATTGTGACCGAGTGTGTGTGAGTGCGTGTGTGAGAACTGTTGTTGTTGTCACCTCAAAAGACAGCTCGTCTGAGGCCTGGGCGATGTAACGCTTGATGACGTGGGCAGCAGCGATTGCTGGCACGTTGATCGACGACTCCTCATGAACCAACAGATGATTTCCCTTATTGTCAACCTAGTATACACACACAAGACAAGACTTACACTTCATTTCAACAAATGTCATTTAAATACGTGCAAATAAGAGCAGGAGCACCGATTTGCTTGGCAGTGCAGTTCAGGGATGCATTTCACCCTCTGCTGGTTCTTTCAGAATTACATAGTTTGTTTTTCTTATATTTGTGCAGGTTTAGCTGCCGCAAAAGCCGCACAACCCTTTTAGTGAATCCGTCCCCTCGGTGTGCTCCTTAAAGACACAGGACAGTGCAGTCTCACCTCCATCCACGTGAGGGCGGGCCCACAGTTGATCTTGTTGTCAGCGATGGCCGAGAGCCGGGAGAGGTAAGCCAACAACATCTGGGAGACTGACTAACATGGCAGAAAACACACACACACACACACAGGCCAGTTAGAGTCATCACATTTACTTCAGATGGTGCCGTTCACTACTAACACACTGAATACTAGACGGAGCTGTTCCAGTGGGTGTTAATAATTACCATTAAAGCCATCAGCTCCTTGTGTTAGAGTGTGTGTGTCATGAGTGACAAAGGCAGCTAATTACACACAGCTGAAGAGTGCTGCATGGTAGTAAACCACTTGAAATGACATTTGCAGCTATGACTTCACATTACAAGGGGAATTTAGTTTTATAGTTCCTGCTGCACATTTGAGTTCATGATGACACTTAACTTTACAGAGAAGAATGGGGAAGTTCAGGCTTTAATAGCTGAACTGTTCTTGTCTAAACCTGCAGTTACATCACTGTTCACTATCGGGGCTTCGTGGTCAGTCTCATGCTGTACATTAAAACTGGTGGCAAATAAAAATCCAGAGAACATTTTGTTGGAGCAATGAATCCTATAAAACACAACTACTGGTGGAAGTGTGATGAAGTACCGCAGGCAGCTTTGTAAAAGCTATTATTCTGAAAGCGTCCACACACACAATGCCCCTCTGTGATAAACTGGTTTTACCAGTTTGGTTTGATACCTAACCTCTGCATTCCTTTTAGAGCCCCAATCGGACCATAAAGGTTTCGTCTTGCTCAGGATGCATTTCACAGGCGGGCTGACGAGGGAATAGCTGGCTAAATATTACCTTTCCCAAGGACAAAAGCCACGTAGATCATATTGAATATCAGAGCACAGTAACAGGTTTCATCTAGATACCTTGTTATCTTGTATTTTAAAAGTATGTGGGCAGCAAATGCTACCATTCATTCAGTTTAGGGGCTGACTAAGTACTGGATGGTTCAGTGAGAGCATAAAGTTTGTTCATTTTCTAGGTGTTTATTAATGCCAATTTGATCCTATTACGTTATAAGGGTGATTTTATTTTGAAAAGATAACACCGGTAATAGAACCTGTTAGTTAAGGCAGGTGCTTTTATTTTGTAAAGACGATCGTCTGTTGTCGTATCTTCCCAAAGAAGGAATGTGTCATACAGTTTTATTGTTTAGCACCTGGCTGATGATGATTGTTATGATTGATAACAGAGTGCAGAGGGAGTTTGGGTTACACTAAGTGTGTGTGTGTGTGTGTGTGTGTGTGTGTGTGTGTTTAGATGTGTGTGTTTTCAGCGTTTACCTCCGACTGGTCAGTCAGACTGTCCAATCGAGGCAGCTCAGGCAGCTGTGAGAAGCGTCGGTCGTAGATGCAGAGGTGCAGGTGCTTGTCCAGGACACGGAAATCTTCATAGCTGCGTTTCACAATCCAACTTCGACCCTTCAGAACGACAACGAAAACACACGAGTGTAACCGGCGAGGAAACAGAGAGAGAGAACACAATCAAATGTTTGAATAGCTGCAACAACCAGACCAAACAGGAGCAATTGATGAACAAAAAAACTCCCTTAAATTAAACAATGTATCAAAAGCTCCATAGAATACAATGGAAACATAACAATAGAAAATATCAAAGGAATCACTGTATAACTGCAACAGGCACCTTACAATTGGCAGTGACAGTACACACAATATTTCAGGGCACTCCAGGTGTGTGAAACGGTAGAGAGAGGATGCCCATTACCCGTACCTCATTCTGTCTACTTCACATTTCTGCAGAGTGTTTCTAAAGAACTCTTTAAGTTTAATGAATGCATGTTCCTAACTTCCAGGCTGTAATTGGTCTCCATTCATGTCTGTACAATACGATAATCAACCAGCTGAATCTACGTGGGATTGTTTTAAAGACTCTTGTGGGTTGGTGCGTTCAGGTGCTGCTGGGAGCATCCGACATTTGAGTATCTTTGGCCCCGTTCAGACCTGGTATTAAGATGCGTGCTCAGTGATCCGGTCACAAGTGGACAGCTTTAAGTACGCCTGTTCACGCCTGGCATTAGAATGCGTCTCCACATGTGGCCACTTGTGATCTGATCTCACTTCCCCGCTCTATATGTTAATAAACACGCAGTGAACACACGGCTACTACAGCAGACGTTGTGACGTAATACTACAGGAATGTCAGTAGTAATATTGTGAATTCAGGTACATTTTATATATATCAAAATATAAGGTTATTGGACCGGCGGTCCCTGGGGACCTCCGCGCCACCGGCACCGCTGCTTTTGCCAGACAACAGCAGGTACGGAGCTTCAGAGAGCCGGGGAGAAAAGAGAGAGCAGGTGTTAGCTCTGCCGTATGATAAGTAGTATGATAATAACGCACTTCCTGTTCCCAGTCTGATAGTCTGTAGATATGTAGCCTATAAATAAGATATATTTTAATAAAATACAGTTGTACCGACAGGATACAGTAGAGCACAGAGGCCGTTTCCATGCTGACAAGCGCCTGTCTGCCTGTTTATCCCCCTAAGGGAGCGCGGTGATCCCGGTGATCCCAGCAGGACATCAGATTAGAGTAGGCGGTCCTTAATGTGGCCCAGGACACATTCACGTACACACTGCTAAAAGAATGTGGCCATATGTGGCCCAGACCACCTCTGAATGTGGTCTGAAAGATCCGATCTCAATGCATCTCGAATGCGTTGACACCTGTACTTAGAGCGCTCTACTTGTGATTGATCACTGAGGACGCATGGTAATGCCAGGTGTGAACAGGGCCTCAGAGCAGGCTGCACAACAGCAACGCTTTAAAAAGGTATAATATGCAACATTTTCCAAAAAGAAAACTCGAGACAAAACGGGTGTCTGGTGTGGTCAAACACTGACACCAACCATTTTGTTGCCAGTAGTTGAACTTTGTGGATAACATGACAAGAAGAGCCACCGGCCGCTGTATCAGCATAAAGACAAGCTCACTATTTATCAACCAACACAGCTGTGATTCTTCTGTTCTCCTTTTTGTCCCCACAGACACTCTTCTTTTCATGCCTCTAATACAATGGCACTGTCTCAAAAAATTAAAAAAAAGGCAATCAAGTCTCCCGTGGACTCGTATACTTTGATACTGAAAATGTCTTTACAAATAAAAGAACATGAGCTACCCGGTCCTTCCTTATAAAATGCAGTGATTCAATGCCAAACAGCTCAAACCTAGAGACCCTCAATCACCACATTAAATGTAACTCTTCTTTAAGAGTTCATCCATGGATTTGTTGTTTCTGTTTCATCCAGTAAGACGAGGATCCAAACCTCAAAACCCACCGAGAGACTAGCGGTGGAAAAAAAGTCTTTCGCTTTGATTTGGCCTAGAAAGATCCGTCTGTACCGAGGCCAGGGCTTGTGCGACTGGGACTGCAGTGCACCACTCAGCGCACTGATTCTACTGCTGTTTTATAGTGCTGGCTGGTAGAGACAAGGGGGTGGGAGGGGGGGTTCAGGGAAGTCTTTATGCTGTCCTGCCCCACTTTCAGACGGTGCTTCAAGTTACCCCCCTTTCTGTGGAATTGAACCAATCTGTGCTGTGCTACTTTCTGGGTTTAAAGCTCAGGACTCAAGGCCGACTTTTTGCCAGTTTTCAAATAGACCTAGTGTAGATTTAGCAGTTTTCCGATGGCTGTAAGAAGTTGGAATTTTCCAAGTACACAGCCACATACTTGTGTGGCATTGCCAAGGTCGTGCAAATGGAACATGATCTGTGGAGGGAAATGCATGAAACCAGAATCAAAAATGTCACTGGAGGCGGCCGGGGCAGAGCTTCTGAGCAGCTGGTGTGCATGTGTGTGTTCTACTTTAAGGCTGTGCCCAGTTTTGGGTTAATCAAATTTGTTGCAAAACTATATGATGTAATCATAAATAATTAGTTACTCTGATATCTCTTCTTATAAAGGGAATTTTAACTTCAATGTTGACAGGAGCTTTGAAACGACACTTAGCAAGGAATGCACAGCTAGCTATAAGAAGAACATCACACACAGGGGTGTAAGAAAACATCAATACACACAAGAATCACCATGTTGTGTGATACTATATTGATTCTCCAAAACACTGTTTTGATTTTTTATTAATCTCTTAAAAATTCGGAGGTTGTAGCGGGCTCAGTTTTAAAGCTAGAGTGAAGATACTGGCATCATATGAAACTAGAAAACCTAATTTGGTACCATGTCGAGGTTAAATAACGCTCCAAACCTGCGCTAAATTTTGTCGAGGAAAAACTGTCATGCCCATTTTTAAAGGGGTCCCTTGACCTCTGACCTCCAGATGTGTGAATGTAAATGGGTTCTATGGGTACCCACGAGTCTCCCCTTTACAGACATGCCCACTTTATGATGATCATGCAGTTTGGGGTAAAAAAACATGTAGGTTTTTTTTGGAAGTAATATACATTTGTTGTTTTGGCCTCTTCTAAAATGGTGTATTTCTGGTGTGGTTTTTACACTATGACAGTTTTCCTAAAATTAAATAGAAAAAAAGAAAAACGCAATATATCACCTTGCTTACAGTATCACAATATATCGCAATATATTCAATCAATGTATATTTGTATAGCCCTTTACAACAACCAAAAGGTACCCAAAGTGCTGCACATTAATATCAGGAAATAACAGGAATAAAAACATATCATATCATATCAGCATAGGGAAAATGTCACAGCGCTACTAGGTATTAAAAGCCAATCTAAATAAATAAGTCTTGAGCTTAGATTTAAAAAGCACTAGGTCAGTGATAGTGTGTATATCAGAGGGTAACTTGTTCCATAGTTTAGGAGCAGCGACAGCAAAAGCACGATCACCCCACAGCTTATACCTCGACCTCGGGACTTCTAAAAAAAAGTTGACCGCAAAGCCATGTTATGCTCGCGGAGAGTTAAATCTCGGACAAATAAGGCGGGGCGAGGCCGTTAATGGCTTTAAAAAACAAACATCAAGAGCTTGAAATCGATTCTAAAGCGAACTGGAAGCCAATGGAGCGAGTAAAGTACGGGGGGGTAATGTGTTCACGTCTAAAAGCGAGCAGCAGCATTTTGCAGAGGTTGGAGGCGCGCAAGGGGAAGACTGGTTAATGGTTAATATTGAATCGTTATCCCGTGCATCATGATACATATCGAATCACCAGATTCTTGCCAGCCCTAATCACACATGCTGCCAGCAATAACTGCAGCAATCAATGATTGAATTTTCCAATAATAACGCAGAAACATCCAAACACGGCAACCTATCATCCAGGAGATCAACATAAGCAGTTAAATACCAAAAAACTCAGCCGATAATATCCTAAAGTATGTGCTGGAAACGTGTTGAGTACTTTGTAAAAGCTCAGGGTTGAAGAATTCACACTCTGAAGCCCCCCCCACCTCGCCCATCCTGGCATCCAGCCACAGCTCTTTTCAATCCAGATCCAAAGTCCCACATAACTTGAATTTTTAGGTGTTTCAGAAATGTCTGAATTTGAGCCAGCGCTCTCACACAGGGACGACGGCGCTGGATGTGTAAACGGCTTGTACTGGAAAATCACTTCTGACAAGTTTTTAGAGAAAAAGTTGAAAGCATGAATACATTTGCACAAATGTCGGTGTGTGTTTGTGTTTGTGCACATGAAGTGGAGTCTGTGTGGGAGTTTGTATGTAATGATATGTAGGTGTGTGCGTGCTGTGGGAGGTTAGGCATGTACAGTATCTGTATCTCATCAAACCCAGTAGAGTCTTACCTGGCAGTAGATATGAACTAAGTACACCAGCTCCTTCGACTCATAGCCGTTCCGCGTCACTTCGCACTGTTCATCCCCGAGGGACAACTGGAAGACACAGAGAAAGAGAGCTTTGGTCATTTCAAGAAAAGAGGGAGAATCAAATAAACGGACTTCTACATTTTCAACTTCACAAACTCTTTGACAGGTTCGTTATCACAAAACACACAAAACTTCTATTCATGATCCTAAGGTTTGCCAAACATGTCAGTCAGGCAGAGAAACGTGCCTAAAACGATGCAAGAGAAGATTATTTTCACTTCAATAATACAGATGTGACTGTTTCAGTCACACATGTGATATGCTGTAGCTTTAAAGGAGAAATATGTAGCACTGATATGTTGCATTGTGGGTAACGCTCACACTTTAACGCCACTAATTTCTTTTATGCATGAACGCAACACACGATGTTTAGCTTGTAGTAGGCTCCGTTTTAAAGCTAGAGTGAAGATCCTGGTATCATATGAAACTAGAAAAACCTAATGAATCCATCGGTACCAACCATGTCATACTAGGTTGTTGAGAAGGAGGTTAAATAACGCTACAAACTTACGCTAACTTTTTGGCAAGGAAAAACTGTCATGGCCATTTTCAAAGGGGTCCCTTGACCTCTGACCTCCAGATCAGTGAATGTAAATGGGTTCTATGGGTACCCACGAGTCTCCCCTTTACAGACATGCCCACTTTATGATAATCACATGCAGTTTGGGGCAAGTCATAGTCAAGTCAGCACACTGACACACTGACAGCTGTTGTTGCCTGTTGGGCTGCAGTTTGCCATGTTATGATTTGAGCATATTGTTTAATGCTAAATGCAGTACCTGTGAGGGTTTCTGGACAATATCTGTCATTGTTTTGTGCTGTTAATTGATTTCCAGTAATAAAATATATACATGCATTTGCATAAAGCAGCATATTTACCCACTCCCATGTTGATAAGAGTATTAAATACTTGACAAATCTCCCTTTAAGGTACATTTTGAACAGATAAAACATGTGCGATTAATCACGATTAATTATCTTAATCGATTGACAGTCCTAGTTTATATACTATATACAGTATATAGTGAAAAAAAAAATATATATATATATATATATGCATTAGAAACAATGGTAATATTGTTCAATGCCACTGAAACTGGGCCTGGCAGTCTTTGGCTTTCTCAGCGTCTATCTCTGAACGTGTTGCTCTCGGTTTCTCAGCGCTCCTCAGGTTTGTTCATGTTTCGTACGTCTCAGTCTCCTCTCTCTCTCTCACGCAGCTGCATTGATTTTATTTTTCAATTTTATTTGGTTAAATCTGCATCTGATTGTTCAGAAACTACAGAAACACTTTCTCTGCTCTCACAGCAGCGAGCATATAAAGTGAGACTGGGGGTATTTATTTATGTGCTCCCATAGTCCACTAAACAGATATTGTCTAAGCGATGTCATGGTGCCAGTGAGGGGAGAACAACACATGGAAGTGTTTTGTTTCCATGAAAGAGGGCTTGGTTTAAAGACAGTAGTTAATGGAGGAGCAACCCTCACAGAACAACAATGCCCTTTTCTGTGTCTCCTTTCAGAGGCTCAAACTAGTGTGACAGCAAATGACCTAATTACCTCTCTGTTGTTCGGTTCCAGCACTGAGCAACCCGCAAATGTTATTGCACTCGATGTACGAGCAGAAGCCGTTCTCTTGACAGAGAAGCCAGCGGAAGCAGTAAGAACAAACTTTAGGAGTGAGCCCGTAGGGGCAGACATTTCAGCATTTCACTGGAAGAGTTTAACGGTTTTAGGAAAAAGGGACCCGCTGCCCAATGACCAACTGTGACTAAGGAGACAAGAGCAATAGTTTGGATTGACTGGGATCACTGCTGTTTCAACAAACATAAATCAGACAAAGCATTGCTGTGCTGAAACAGCAGCATTACAAAACCCTGTTTGACATGTTCAATATCTGGACTGTATGTGTAATGATGGATTTCACCTCTGGGCTGCTCCCAAGTTTAAGGATGGATTTTTAACATATTTGGTAAACTGACTTTTAACGTCTCTTTATGTCTACACTGAAATGTCTCAACAACTACTGGATGGATTGCCATGAAGTTTGATTCAGATGTTCATAATCCCCTCAGGATGAATTGTAATAACTTTGGTGGTCCGTTAACTTTTCATCTAGTGTCATCATCATCATCATATTTCAATATACCAAATACCTGCATAACAATGACATTCCCATCAGCCTCATCTGGACTTTGTGCTTAACTTGGTAAACATTATACCTGCTAAACATCTGGATGTTAGCATACTACTGTGCCTACAGTAAGTGCTCACAGAGCAGCGAGCACGTCTTCAGACTCTTACTCTGCGTCCTTCCCCTGCTAATATTAGTCTTGTATATAAAGGACTGTCAGAGTAATCATAAAGATCGGTACGTTCCTACGTTCGGTAATTGTCAGCTGTTTGCTTGATGACGAACAGAGTCACATGGGTGTGATCAGTCTTTCCTACAACTCAATGTGTCAAAGACCAAAGAGACCAAGCAGTTTACTGACTCTTCTCTTGCTCTTACACTACCGGCATTAAACGGGAGCTTGTGACTGCAGCTCAGCAGTACAAATATAGGGGAACTGGAAGATAAGCTTAAAGGATAGTTCAGATTTTTTGAAGTGGGGTTTGTGATGAGGCACTTCTCCATAGTCAGTGTATTACCTACAGTAGATGGCGGTCGGCACGCCCCCAGTTTACCAGCACGGGAGCAAGGCAACGTACTGCAGCAGCAGAATGTAACGATGTATTTTGAATGTTTTCAACCCTTTACCTCGCCGTCAGCGAGCCCTTTCCGACTGGGATCTGAAGCCGTTATATCCATCCACGCTCTCTTCAAAGCCACCAGACTCCTTTAACAAAAACAGTACTTTTACCTTGCAGAATGGAAGTTTGCTTGCTGCCTCGATCGGTTAGTTAGTTTGTGTTACGGGTTAGTTCGGATTCACCAAAGTCACACGATAACAAACTGACCGATCGAGGCAGCGGTACAAGTAACGTCCTTGTTCTGCGAGGTCTAAGTACAGGTTTTGTCAATGGAGTCTGGTGGCTTTGAAGAGAGCACAGATAACCGCTTCAGTTCCCCATCGGTCTGACAGCGAGGTAAATTGGTGAAAATGTAGCGTACACTTAAACTGATATTGATGTTTTTTAGGTGGCTAAAGTACATCTTGCTACATTTTTTATCTGTTCAAAATGTACCTTAAAGGGAGATTTGTCAAGTATTTAATACTCTTATCAACATGGGAGTGGGCAAATATGCTGCTTTATGCAAATGTATGTATATATTTATATTATTGTAAATCAATTAACAACACAAAACAATGACAGATATTGATCCAGAAACCCTCACAAGTACTGCATTTAGCATAAAACAATATACTCAAATCCTAACATGTCAAACTGCAGCCCAACAGGCAACAACAGCTGTCAGTGTGTCAGTGTGCTGACTTGACTATGACTTGCCCCAAACTGCATGTGATTATCATAAAGTGGGCATGTCTGTAAAGGGGAGACTCGTGGGGTAGTATGACATGGTTGGTACCGATGGATTCATCAGGTTTTTCTAGTTTCATGTGATAGCAGTATCTTCACTCTAGCTTTAAAACTGAGCCCGCTACAACCTACAAGTTGGGTTAATGCGTTAAAAAAAAAATGTGTGGCGTTAAAGTGAATTTGCGTTAACATGTTATTATCGCGTTAACTTTGACAGCCCTAATGAAAATAAAACAAAGCTGTAATCTGAACTATCCCTTTAATACTAATAAAGCAATCATATATGAAAGAGACCTAAAATGTACAACCAATTTATAGGCTAGTAAAAACGTTATGAGGTAAGCAAGTGTTAGCATCATCCAAAACATCAGAAAAACTGTGGTAAGAATCAAACTCCGAGCGTTTGGGTTGGGAGCAGTGTTTGAGATATCAGTCAACAACAACACAGTGTGAGATTTAATCCGTCGGCTGAGACCTCACACATCACTTCCAAACAGGGACAAATTCTCTGCAGAATTTCTCAGACAAACTCTTTTATCTACTGTATAGTCAGTTCCCTCAGCACTTCCACATACAATAATCCTTCAACACAACCACCAGAGGGTGACATGACATTCATTTATTCCCTGCAGATTAACAAAGTCCACAGCCGGCCTTTAAATTGATGAGCTCAGTAGTCTACACCTGATAGAATTCACACAGTGTACGTATGACCAGAGTACCAACATGGACAGCTCCACTCTTTTCAGGGATTTTGCAGTTGCATTTTGCATTGTGAGTCTCAAGTCCTAAACTGTCTACTGTACATCTGCATCTACTGAATCAGCAAGTTAGGGAGGAAGCATACTGTAATTGGCTTCCAGCTGCATAACGACAGAACTGTATAACAAACATTGTTTTTTATAATGATATATATGCTTTTTTTGTCCTTGACGTGCGGTTTAGATCATTTTCTCTTAGTTATTTGTACCACTCACTGTAAATGTGAGTGTCAATTGCAGGTGTGTCAAAAAGAAATTGTCAATAAAAATAATATACAACAAAAAAACTACTACTTTTTAAACTATTCTACAGTTAGTATTTGCGCTACCATTATTTTAAGAGTATAAGACACTAGATACAAAGACGAGATACTGCTCCACCGGTTTCACCATTTCAGCAAGTGCTTCTGCTTTTAGCCAGAAGTTTATCCAAATTACAACTTGTGATGAGATCCAGTGCCAGACCCTGAGAGGCCTGCTAGACAGGTTGTCTACAATTCTAGGCCTGTTTTTCTGCAATGCATGCAACACACCACATTATAATTTGATTTCAATTTGACCTGCACTGCACACGTTGTCCCTGTGGCTCCAGCAAAGCTCACAGCAAAAAGAGGGGGGCTGCAATCTCAGCAAGCCAGTCCTGGGCAAACTGGATTTTCATAACCGTACGCACCCGGATATTAAAGTGAGGACAGGTTGTCTTTCACAAAAATAAAATACTAACTAAGGAATTAGCTATTCTGTGAAAACTGGGTTCAAGTTCAATCTCTACATTATGGTGACAATGGAAAGGCAATACCCTGACAAAGATCACTGGATTTAAACATATTCTCCCTGTCCTCAAGTTGGTCATATTGGAAAAAAAACACTCACAGAGGTGGTCTGTGCTTTCTTCTTGTTTACATCATAAGAGCAGGCTCAATATATTCCCCAAAGCAAGAGAAATCTCATCCATGGTGGTCATTTTCCAAAGAGAGACAGAAGAGAAGTTGCACTGTCCCTCTAACAAAGGTTTCTGCAGAGCAAAAAAGCTAAATCCAACAGCCATATTTTGGACACAAGCACAATGTTGATGAGTCCTGCAGGCACACAAGGACAAGAAGGAAGCATTGCTCTGATATCTGCAGAGCAGCAGCAGAAAAAATGAAAGAAAACAACCAAATGGCACAGTGAAAAAGACAGAAAGACACTTTGTACTCACAGCAGTTTAAAGTCTGGTTTTCACTCCTCCTTTTAGTTGCTACTCTTCCCTTCCCTTCCCTTCATGCCGTGCAGCTTCACACTCAGAGGTTTTGCCCCCTCGTTAATACTCCAACACCTGTCCCCCCGCTCTATTTCTCTGAGCAAGTGTGTGAGAGAATGTACATCCCTTCTTGCGGAGTCCTGTTCCCCCTCAGCAGGACGTAAATGTCAGCTCTCCACTTTCTTTCACTCACAGTGTAAGCTCTCCCTGTGTGGGAACCAGAGACAGGGGGCGGGAGGCAACAACATTAGCAGCAGCAGCAGCAGCAGCAGCAGCGGCGGTGGTGGTGGTGGTGTTGGACGAGAGGAGGTGGCTATTTGGTGGAGTCCTCAACGGGACCGCTTTCATCTCCTCCATTTTGCCCTCTCTCCCATCCTACCATCCTGATCTTCTCGTCTTCTTTCTCTTGTTGGTTTCCTTTCTCTGATGGCTTTCACCCAACAGAACTTCAACACCTAAATGTATCAGCAGCAGGAAATACTGAAAGGGAAAGACCAGATCCCCCCAAAAAAGACAAAAAACAGCTTCTTTCTGTCTTGCCGACCTCACGGTCTGCTTTCTCTGTCCCTCCGCCACATGCTATTCTCTCCCTATTCCCTGACATGCTGGCTCACCCCTCCCCCCTCCTCTCCTCCTCTTCCTCCTCTCTGGTTGGTACGTTTCCCAGGACAAAGAGCAGGGATGGAGGGAGCAAAAAGAAGTAGAGGAGAGGGAGAGAGCAGGAGGTAAAAGAGGAGGGGGTGCACTTGAGGCAGAGCGGTTTTCTTTCCTTCCACATGTGCAGTCCTCTCTCTCTCTGCTGTCCTTTTTGCACTGTGGCATTTTATTTAAATCGCTCAGCTGAGGAATTCTGCTGTTCTTGCAAGTAGACGATGAATAGAGTCAAAGGACATCAAGGAAAGACACCTCAGAGCACATTCAATATGACTACTTCAACTGCACATTTAAAAATTCACCCCACAATAAATAAGTGTGGTAGCTGGCAGTCTACCACACTTACAAAGTAGAAATAGAGTCACCAAAAATATAACTTTAACCTCCCCTCTGCTAAACGACCTGCTCTCAGGTTGCAGCCAAATACCTCAAACAAAAAAAAACAAGGGAAGAAAAGTGCAGGTTGCATCAGCTGTGATGACTTCATATGTGCCATCCACACATGAGATGGATTAAAAAGACCTATTGCTGGAGAGGAGAATGGAAATCCAAGCAAACAGCCAGCCTCACTGAGGAGGACATGTGGGAGCCAAGAGAGGCCACAAGGATACGGAGGAGCTGCATGGGACCTGCAGCGAGCGCTCACTAAATCACTGAAAGAGATGCAAAGTGTTTGTTTCTCTGTGATCTAACACCAAAAGATCAACCATCCACACTCTTCAATTAAACTTCAGCTTTAAACTAATTCACTTACTTTTATCGTTGCGACCTTCATTCCTGAAGTGACTCGGATCAAAACATCAAAAATGTTCCTCTAGCCGCACCTGCTAGCCAACATTTACAGCGGAAGTGTGTCAATGTGTCAATGTGTTAACCGTCACCACTGAGCTAAAAGAGTCCCAGCGTTCCTGAAAAAAAGCAAGTGTTCAAGACGAGCCATTCCTCAGTTAGCTGGGATGTCTGGTCGGACTGAGCATCACATCGTTCTCCTCTACAAGACTGCTTCATGAATATCAAATGATAATCCAATGATGACCCAGTTCATTCAGCTCTCTCCGCTCTGCTATGCCAGTGACAGGCTGGACTGATTTATCACATATCACATGTGGGGAGGGGGGGTCAGACGTTTTCCAGGAAATGTAACCAAAGTTTCAGCCTCCAATGCAAAAAAACAATCATCAAATTAGTAGAGCTGGGACGATACACCCATATGCTGATTCCGTACCATCACCATACTTGGGTGCTGATTGGATATGTATATACATATTGAGATCTTTCAGTCAGGACCAAAGTGGTGGACCGACGGACCAACAGACAGACTGACGTTGCCTTCCCTTGATTAGCTGCTAGTGTGGCTAATAAGAATAACACCAGTACTGTACCAGCAGAACTGCTGAAGGAACTCTCCAGACATTTATGTGCAGACTATCAGTAAATGATGATGCTTTTTTTATAATACATGATTCCTTAATGAAATAACATTATCTTAAACACTGCACCAGCGCTCCTCTGTGCTGTTGAAATATTTCCCCACGAGAAACCCAACAAAAACTAAACAGCTTGATGCAACTTCTTCGAGGCTGGTGGATGAGATGACTGCACCTTTGACCACCACAACAAAGCAAGAAATCATTTTGCTATTCCTGCACCAAGAGGCTCTGGTCTCAAAAGAAGACTACTACAAGACTACTAAACTGTGTTCAATAATTTGTAAATTTGTGTTTTCTAATTTAGCCTACGTTGGACCAACAGTTAGATGAAAGAACATGAGGATTTGACTCAACGATATCGTCCTTAGTGAAGGATTATTATGAAGAAGCAAGGTTGAAGCCTCTCATTAATGTTTTATTTTCACTAAAGCGGCGATGGAAGTCTGGAGAATATGGGAGAGTAATGTTGCGATTAAAAATAATGTCTGGTCTCCCATGACACTATGTTCATGCTGTCAGACTGCAGAACTACAGGGGTTTGGAGTGCAGGACTCCCCGTGGGCTTTTACTGCAGTACTTCAGAGCTAAAAAGGAAGAAGTGTGAAGGAGCTCCATCTAAAATCATTACTAAAGCTATAAGAATGAATGTAGTGAGGGACTGAGGAGTGCAATGGGATTTAAACACACAGAGAGACAGATTGCTGTAAGGGGATGAGATCATGACTTGGAGCAGCTTCACCAAACAAATCCCATTATGAGAGAGATTGTTTACTGTGGTGTAGACGCGCTCACACACACACTCTTTACACACACAGAAGTACAAGCTGAAGGGCGGTGACCTAACAGAGAATAACCCTCAGGTGAAAGACAACGGAGCGGGACTAAAAATTGATTTCCACCTTAGTGTCGAGAGTCAATATGTGCATACTACTAATTTAGGCCACTCTGCACACTGCTGTTACCTCTCCTCGCTGTGAGCTCTCCTCGCTGTTAGCTCATTACAATCACAAACTAACCGTTCCATAATGCAGAGCAGGGGGTCGGCAACCTTCTTGTTATGAAGTTTTCTTGTTAATCAAATGTGCCATATCAACTTTAAGCTTATTAAGTTTAATTATGACACCAAATCAAAATTTAAATCTCCAACGGATGTCTCATTATATTCCATCCATGTCGGCATCGTGCATAGCAACATTTAAAACATGTTCTCCCATAATTAGGATATTGTAATTATATTTGAGAGCACTATACAAGAAGGCTGCCATCCTTATGAAAACATCCACATCTGAGTTGAACTCATTAACCCTAATAACCTTCCACCAACCTTGTTCATCAGCAATAAACTTTTGTTTGCCCAACAGGCAACAGCAGCTGTCAGTGTGTCAGTGTGCTGACTTGACTATGACTTGCCCCAAACTGCATGTGATTATCATAAAGTGGGCATGTCTGTAAAGGGAAGACTCGTGGGTACCCATAGAACCCATTTACATTCACTGATCTGGAGGTCAGAGGTCAAGGGACCCCTTTGAAAATGGACATGCCAGTTTTTCCTCCTTTTTTTAGCATAAGTTTGGAGCGTTATTTACCCTCTTTCAGGACAAGATAGTATGACATGGGTGGTACCAATTGATTCTTTAGGTTTTCTAGTTTCATATGATACCAGTATCTTCACTCTAGCTTTAAAACTGAGCCCGATACAACCTAAACATTGCAAGTTGTGTAAATATGTTAAAGAAAGTAGAGGTGTTAAGACGATCTTGCCCTAATGCGTTATCATCACGTTAACTTTAAGAGCCCAACAATAAACTTAACAAATTCTGCAGAAGAAGGCAACAAGTACGAGCCAATCAGAGGCAGAGTAGGGTGGGTCTTCGCAGAATGCGGATAGGGAAAAACAAATCAATAAAACTACCGTAAATAACAGTCCTCACGACTGCCAATGGATGTGAATGAGGTCATTTGGAATGCGGATCAGAGGGCACTTCACATTTCCAAAAAACTCTCTTGCACAGTGTGCTGTTGGTTAAGCTGCCGAAGGTTGCCCCTGATTTAGAGAAAGGGTACTATCTAAAAACACAGGTTGTGATGTATGAAGCTAAATGGACAGAATGACTAGAAAACATCCTGGTCTCGAGAGGATATCACAATTTAGTCTCTTCTATTCCGACTTCATTTCCAGGAGGCCAGAAAGGGGTGAGGCGTTCCGAACATGCTTTCAGCGCTCCTGGAGGGAGGCAGTTACTCCAGCAGCCAGCACAGCAGTTTGAAATGTTCCCACGTCCTAGGCATATCCCCGCTGGAGGCCCCCCAGGTCAGGTAGGAGAGGAGAGGCTGGTTTGTCAAGTGTGAAGGTGGAAAGAGAAATAAATCAGTCTGGTCGAGCTGCAGATGCCGTAACAAGAGAGAGTATGTGGGACAGAGTTCGGGTCGGTAATGTTTCCTGCTGACTTGCTGAATGTCGGTGTAGTGAAGGACAGGGTATCTGCACAGTTTGTAAGTACAAATTTAATGACTTTTAAGACCTCCCCCCCCATCCTGAATCATCTCTCATTCTTAAAGTGGGTAGAAATGGAGCAAATATGATTAAAACAAGTTTATAAAACGGTCACTATATCCTGACAGTAGTGCATGAGACAGGTAATCTGAAAAAAATCATGTTCCTCCGGTGTCCTCCGATGCTCCTAATGCAAGATTTCACAGACCAGAGGAAAACAAGCAGTAAGAGCTGATCTGGAGTCTGCCGTCCAGCTGCCGTCTGTGAGAGACGGCTGTCAATCACTCACTCGCCAACTCCGATCAAACGGAGATCAAATATGAATCAATATTCTGTTACTGTAATGCCTATTTCTCTCCTCAAATGTTCTCAGAATCATCTTCTAGTGTACCGTTTAGCTGTAACATGAGATCAAGTTGAGGAAATACCAAGCACCGCCCACCAGCCGGAGCACAGCCAATAGGAACGCTCTCTCTCTCTGAAATGACCTGTGATTGGTCAAAGTCTCCCGTCACGGACTAGATTTTCTAAATCCTGAAAACAGAGCCATGAGGCGGAGCAGAAGTCTCTCAGATCATTTGATATTTTTAAACCGTAAACTAAAAACCCATCTATTTATTCTGGCTTTTATAAAGTGTTTTTATGGTTTTATTGTTTCCTCAATTTAGTTTAATCAACATTTTATCGCTGATCATTATTATCTCTTTTATTGTATTTTATTTTATTAAAATTTAATTATTTTTATTTTATTTATTTATTTATTTTTATTTTTTCTATTGTTATCTTCTTGTATTTTATTTATCTTTTATTATCTTAAATACCCATCTTTTATTGCTTTCTTATTCAATTAACTTTTATATTGGTTGTTTCAGTGTGCATTAGTCTCTAAATCCATTTTTAACATTCTACATTTTTGTCTGTACAGCACTTTGAATTTCATTTGACTTGTTTGAAAGGTGTTATATAAATAAAGTTTGATTGATTGATTGATTGATTGATTGAATTAAGTGGAACATGTAACACTTTCTAATGTGCATTCTGGCTTTGAGGACAATCACATCTTCAACCCTTCTTCTTATCCTCCAACAACGGCCACGAGAGACACAGAGAAAGAGGTTGTGTGTGTGTGTGTGTGTGTGTGTGTGTGTGTGTGTGTGTGTGTGTGTGTGTGCATGCTCTGGCTGGTCTTTTGTTTCCTCCGTCGAGGGCAGAATGAGTCCAATCGTTACATCATCCTCTGCTCACAAGGAGTGGAAAGAGCTCGTCTGAATGAACATGTGATAGAAGGGGTTTCACATCGTGGCTCTGAGACTGACATGTGTGCCTGAACAGTTCATACAGTTTAAAACTAATCCATGCTTGATGTTGAATAATGTCTGGATCCTGCTGGTAGTCAACCCTGTGCCTTTAAAGGGCAGCCTGCCTGGCTGTGTGCTGCCCAGTCGCTGTCTTCAGTGTAGCGCTGCAGTTGATGGATTGGGTCCCACTGGGGGGGGGAGGGAATTCATCTCTATGCATCTCTTGGCCCTTTGTGAGTGAAAGGAGTGAGTGGGCAGTGGGAGCATATTGTGTCACGATGCTCAGCTAGCGGGGCGGATGCAGGCGTGTAAGTGATGGAGGGATGGATGGATGGATGGATGGATGGATGGGTAGGAGCATCAGACAAAATGATGAGCAGCTCCCCCCCTCCAGACTGTTTCTGTCACGTCAGAGTGTGAAGGTAGAAGCAGCCGAGACACATCAGCAGCACACGGTGAGCCGGCCTCAACGGCTGAGAGGGGCGTCAATCTTTATCACACGCATGAGCGCATGCATACATGCAGCCTACTGCTCTCATTCTCCCGCTCACTAAAAACACAGCCTTTGTAACTGTTGTCCAGATGAGAGAGGTGGGGGGGGGCAGTGGGGGGACTCCTTCACAGCTGTTAAACTCAGATTGATTGCCGGGATTATTGTTGGAGGCTGGATACGCCACCGCTCTCCGTCTTTGTCTTTCTCACACACCCAGATATATATATATAACGTCTCAGGCCACTAATCACACCCCGTGTTCATCATTAATCTATATCTGAGACACAACTTGCATAATGCAGTTTGTATGGTAGTAAAATTCTTGTTTAAAAATTGTATTTATGTCAATTTCTTTGGTGCATAATATTCCCTGCGTACTCAGCCATTACATGTCTAGCCTCAGGCTGTGTGTGAGGAGAGAGAGCTCTGGTGTTGAAATGTCTGTCTGTCTGGCCGTGACTTTAGAAACACAGACGCAAGTCTGGAAAACAAATTGCAGGAAAATAAAAAAGATAGTGGCCATCAGCTCGATGATACACTGGGAATGCTGCTGGATGAGCCTGAAACCTTTCAGGAACATGTGGGGGACGGACGGACGGACGGACGGAGTGACGGACAGACGGACAGACGGACAGATAGATATTATTACAGATACCTCAACACACACACAGAGGCAGAGAGACTTCATTATCTGCTCAGGTAGACATTACTCCGTATAGAGAACCTTTAAATATATTCTCAATGAATCGTTTAATGTACGAAATGTTTAAGTATTATGAACCAATCACAACTTCTCTTTAGAGTCTTTTAGTTTGTTGTTTTGTCTGAACAACAGTCCAAAACTCAAAGATAATCAATTTACAATAGTTTGATATGTTTATTGACTTGATTAATGTAACGAGTCACTGCAGCGCTAATGTAAAGCACCACTTCTGCAGGGATATGCATTCATAACTGGCTCTTTGTTTAAAGAGGTGAAGGTAATGTGGCCAACATATTCCGTCTTTAAAAACCCCCTCCAGACATATACAAATACTTGGAAAAACAATGTGTGTCTGCTGGTCGTCGGGTGTTAAACTGAGATTTGAGGTGAGCAGAGAAACTTTCCTCCTTCAGCAGATGAATGTGAAAACTAATTCTGGGCGTACATCATTCTGCACGGTGAAGGTCAAACATCACAGTAAAGTAACTACAAGTTGAGTGGAGTTCCCCTTTAACAATCTCTGAATGACTTCGGACGCCGTTAATCAACGTACACCAAACAGCAGTTGAAAACTGTGCCGTAGTTTTTGGACAGCACCCACGTCGAGTGGTTTTGAACTCTCCATTAATAGTAAAATGTGTAAGAGCTCGAACCTCAGTGCGGTGTGTATGTACGACAAGACGGGACAAAATGCTAGGTTGTAGATAAACCATACGGCAGAGCAGGACCGGCTGGCACAGCGGGGATAGTAGTGTTGAAGTCAATAAAGTTGTTTTCCTGGTGTCTGGCGGCAGACTGGATGGTGTAGTCAGTGGCCTGCAGGGCTGGGAGAGGGCTGAGGGGAACAGAGTGGAAAAGAGGGAAGCTGGAGGCCATTCAAGAGAGACAGCAAGTGGAGCAGAGGCCACGGAGAGGATAACGGTATGTACAGTATTTGTACTGAAACATACTTAAAAGGAAGAATAAGTGAGGTCTCAAGTAAGTGGCTACTGTATTAAATACACATGCTTGTTAAGGCAAACAGCCATCTCCTTTCAACAACACACTGAAGCTGCAGCTCCAAATAAACAGCATGTGGAAAAGGTCAACAAGTTCACTGGCATTCAAAGTTACTTAAGTTGCACATGATATTGTTTTGTGCACAGCGGTTCCATCATTTCGTAAATACCTTCCCTCTGGCTAATTTTACATAATACAGAGAATGATCCAGTTAACAAAACAAAGGACATTAACTGGATATAAATGGTTGGAGATGAACTGTGCCTCGCCTGGAAAGTAGACGAGATCAGGCGGCAGCAGCAGGGGGGGCGGAGACTAAAAGCTGCGGTCAAGTTGGACAGTTTACAGCGGACTTCAAAGAATTTACAGGAAAAGTTGCATCCTGTTGGATCCGATCTGTAGGCCGCTTGTAGTTTTCAGACCACGTTGGGATTTATTTATATTTGTCTGTGAATCTATGTGGAAATGTGCGTGTATCCGGCGTGGGATTCTATCCTTTATTATTTTTATGTCTGCCTTGTAAAGCACATAATGAGCACTCGTTTTGATAAGCGCTATATAAATAACCTGCATTATTATAATTATTTTTATCAACCACACAAGATGTGTTTGTTAACAGATGAAACCTTCATTGCACAACATGAGACTAATAACCTACAATCTAGTGTTAAATATCACAATTACACAAAGTGTTTGTTGTCAAAGCTAAGAGCCAATCAGCTCTTTGATCAGGCGGGAGCCAGGCGTTTCCCATCATGCCCTGGGTTTTGCAGTCGGTGGAGAGTAACTGCGGCGCCTGGCTCTACAAACTGCGGCCGCCTCAATCTCGTGAAGTTATCGCTGCCCACGTGTGCATGACGTCAGAGCAAGTCGGCATCAAGTCAGACACAAACGTAACCGGCATGCATTGTGCGCCGATCGATTCTGCACAGACCTGGCTCATCTTGAATGTCTCAGCCTGATGGTGGTGCAGCAGTATGGGGGGGTGTTGCTCAGTGCCACGGTGATCCTAAGCTCTGCTGGTGACCGTATGTGTCCTTTACATGGTCAGCCTTATGTGATATGGCACATTCATCCTAACTAGTTAGAATTGATGTCACAGCTGTTGACCGTCACAAAATATATTTAACGTAATAGCAAAGAATGATGACAGAAATAAGGAACTGTTTGCTAAGACTACAGTACGACTGTACTGTCGCCTCCATCAACAGAAAACAGTGTTCCTGAAGGGCAGAAACTTCAGATTACCAGCAGCTTGTTGTCTCCCACTGGCACAAAGATAAGTCTTACACTGGGCTGGCAGCCTGACTGAACAGTTGCGTCTGACAATACAACATTCATTGTTTTATTCTTTAAAGAGGCTCTATCCATCGTGGAGGAGGTGGAGAATGGAAACTACAGACCCATCAGCTATTGTCATTATATCCTTTTCATGCAAGAGGCCCCAAATCCTCCTTACTGATTAGAAACTTGATATGGAAATACACAGTTGCATAAGGGTCAGGCTGAGAATGTCAAAGCAAGTAAGTAAAGTTGTATTCCAGCTTTATATTTTGGAACCACCGAGTACTGTAAACCCCGAAGTTGTCGTTTCCTAAACTCCTCTCCAGACTGCCGTCTGCTCTCGCTGTCGTGTTAACAGAGTTCTGGAAAGAAACTATTTGTTTCAGTATTACAAGACTAAGGCTGTGTTCCTGGCGTACTGCCTCCTACATACTCAATCAGTATGTACTGCATACTGTCTATTAAATGAACGATCAAGTATGATTTTACCAGCCGACTGTACACACTGAAGTATACTCGAGCGAGACAGTCATGTGATGCAATCCGAAAAACGTCGCAGTAGGTGGTTTACTTTCTCGCCTGAAAACAGGTTCAAGTGACATATTAACAGCTTTTAGCGTGGCTCAAACTCTCCCACACGGCGTAGTCTGAAGGGATGCAATGCATTGTGGGACAGTTGAGTATGCTCAGTAAGCTAGATCTCCGTAGCTCTCCCGTCAGCTCCGTTCTCTTTATACATCCGTGGTTCAGCTCCATCGGGGCCGCTTGAATGCGTTTAGCGTCTGATATACGGAGATGAGAGCGATGGCCGGCTGGACCGCGATACGATAGCGTTTCCTGTCCGTGACAGAGTTAGCATGCAGCTTTAGCCGTGATGTCTAGATCTGCTTTTCCTGTCAATGTGTGAAACCCCAAAGTGTTTCTATACTTTACTGGATGTGTAGTGTTTACCACTTTCGTATCCACGCCGACCCTCGGCCGTTTTCGGCTTTCTCGTTTTGGCTCGCTGCGGTTTGTTTTTGACGGATACGAAACGGATATGACGTCACGTTACTCTGACTACAACAATAAAAGCTGTAACATCCTTCTATCTCCGCATAGACTCAAATGAAGTAAATATATCGATTCTGGCATTAAAGCATCTATTTCAAAATCATAAAAAAAAAAAAAGATACATGTGTGAATAGATTTTTTTTTCAACCCCGACTTTCTAGAGATCTGAATCTGAATTTACTGAGCATACGACCCAATTACACGTAATACTGCCTCGCTCTATTCCCTGAAGTGACCCTGCGTACTCACACACACCCGCAAAAACACACAATACACATAAGTGTGTGTGTGATGCAAAGTGGCTCTGCTGACTCATGCACAGTGAGTGCCTGTATGCTATTTAATTAACATGTCATTTGTAAACACTTTAGCTAAAATCACCATAAAATAACATGCCTGTATTCACGGTGAGTCGGCTCATTGATGGAGGAACTCCTGCTAGATTTAGCAGCGTGCTCAGCTGAGTTGACGGGATCCCGGTCTGTTATCTGTCGGACGTCTACAGCTACAGGTAAATTAGACTGTAAATGTTTGGACTGGATGCATGTTTTTCATTCTCACTGAAACTCTTATCAGATGCAGAGCTGCCAGTTACCTTTCTACATTAACAAAATATTGAAATGCTGGTGTATCGATAAAAGCAAATTTTGAATTTAGCGAGAAAATTATGACGTACGTAAAGCATATATGACAAAACATAGCAGCAGATTAAAACAGTCTCCTCATTGCTCTACACACCGTTAATTTCACCATTTGAGGTTTGCCCTTTTAATGACGTCATCTTGTTGCGCCCTCTTCTTCTGCATCGCTATGATGGTTTTCCTATTGGAGAATTGGTGCCATCTACTGCTTATCTCCATGAACCAACTCCTAATAATCGCATAACTGTAGTGGATGGAAATGGGTGGATTGACATTTGGATGGAAACTTGACTGTACCTTTTGGCTTTGTTGGGTCTGCATAAATTATTAGAGCTAATGAAACACAAAGAAAATATTAAAATCTAATAAATGTCTTTCTCACCAGCAACACTAGGTGAATAAGAAAATCAAAAATTGTGAAATGAATCCCATTTGTGTCGATGACTAAGCGGCTGAACAAAATCCATCCCCCCTTTGCCAAAACAAGTGGCGAATAGTCGCTGAAATACCAGAAATCATCAGACGAAAACTGCCACGCAAGTGCTGCTCTTGATGCAGGCACCGTCCTCTTTGGCCTTCTGGGACGATGAGATTCTAATGTTTCCACAACAAAACCTCGCCTGACTCAAATTCTCCCTTGGCAAGGTTTTTTATGATGGAAATGAAAGAATATGTCTCCCAGCAGAAGGCCTAACGCCAACCTGAGCCCGAGTCCTAACCCTTCCTTATTCCAGCCTGCTGCACACACACACACACTCACTCACTCACTCACTCTGTGAAGCTTGATGCAAACTGGAGGAGTTTTAACACAAAACACATTGCTGAACTTCCCCAGGTTAACCGAGGTGATTTCAACGATAACAGATGACAGTTGGCAGCACTACACATACCATTTTAGTGAATATGTCTATGTAGCATAACAGACACATCAGTCAACCAACCGCCATGATGAACATAAAAAGCTGATTTGAGGAAACACTTTCTGCATTTCTGATTGATAACATTTTTATGTAGATGAATCATTTTCAAAAAAATAAAAAATACACCCACAGAGCTTTTAGAAAGGTGCCGAATAAAGAATTATTACGACTGTGAATTAATCATTTTAAAAATGTTGACGGGTCCAAAATGAATGTTTTAGTTTATATCTGTGGACGATATCTGACGTTCACATCCCACTTCTAACGAGGCTTGTGAGCCAACAGTATAACAACGTTGGTATCTCTGTGTCATCAGGGATCTAGCTCCCAGTTAGTGTGGAAAAAACGGATAAATGACACTGGTGTCTCCGGCATATTTAAACAAAACCAACAACAACTACCGACAGCCATAGTCCGCACAACCTTAACTAATGTGTTGTCACCAGTTTCATTGTTAAAATGAGAAAAATAAAGCTTCAATCCCTGAAGAGTTACGTTAGCATCTTAGCATTAGTGACGGTTGCGTCCAGTTACCAGTTAAACAGCAATCAAGGAAGTTATGAATCAATAAAGCTTGGGACAGAATCACAGTCTGCTTACAGTGTTCATTTTGGGTCATTTCATACATGACAACATGTGTCTGCTTTCCTGCTGGATGCCTGAGGCCGGTGCTGCGTGCATATTGATATCATGACGGGAAAACAAATGATAAACGAATGTGCACGAGGAAAGCCGCCCTCATCAGGTGGATTGATAACGCCTGGTCACGTGATGCCCACAAAGTGAAACTTTGCTGACCGACTCCTCGGCGCCGGCAGCACACGCAGACCGGTGACTAAACCAGAGTTGGCGATTGTTGGAGAGACTAACCGAGATGGTTTTGGTTGAGTTTTATTTTGAGTTATGAGTTTTATGTGCTAGGGAAGAAGTAGCTCAGTCTGTAGGGACTTGGCTTGGGAAACCGGATCAGGTCGCTGGTTCAAGTTCCCGAACGGACTGTAGACTGGTAGCTGGAGAGGTGCCCTTGAGCAAGGCACGTGTTCATGGTCATTCCACTGGACCATGAAATATGCAGCTTGTGCAACGAACTGGCAACCATTTGTTGTGAAGTGAATGCAATGGAACGGAGACATCTAGTGGCTGAATGTTATCAATGTTATCAATTAACATAGTACCTTTAACTAAGCAGCAATGTTATCATTCATCAAAATGTATTTAAATCATGTCAGAATCATTTGAGCCAAATAAACAGAATACATTTGTGACCAATTCATTAAACAAGCAAACATGTTTGGCCGAGGAAAGATTATACACAAAATGAACTGATTGACGCTGCGAACAAATACAGAATAATTAATCCCTTAACAAACAAAAGAGACGTGAGTTTCTGCTCGAGGTTCAGGAGCCGTGCTGAATACTAAAACCATAGAGACGGGGCTACTTGAAACGCAATATGAAAACCACAAAGGGGTAAGACTGCCGTCCTGCTCTCTGCCAGTACGACCAGCCAGCACACACACAGCTGGGAAAACAAAAGAACCAATCCACTGACTACAGACAATTCCTTTTAGCTGAAGGCTTTCCTTTATACATGCAGTGAATGAATAGATGGTCTCTGTGGTGTAACCTGAGTTACATCAACGAATAACCTGCAGCTCAAGTAGATAGTAGGAAGCTTTTTAACAAACTCTCTCTGCCCTCCTGCAGCTGACTACTGACCCCTACTGGTTTCTTAACATAATGACAAAGTTGTCTGAGAGAGAAAGGTGCAATCATCATGATGAAATGGCAAATTCTGCTAAATTTGGTGGCAAGGAGGGAAAGCTAAAAAACAACATCTGTTTTAAAACCACTAAACCGTTCCATCTTTACACCCTTTATGCACATAGAGCACAGCAACAGCACTGTGAATCCTGAAGTACTCCAGCAACTTAGTATTGCACTTACAGAGACAAAAACATGTGGTCAACATCAGAGTAGCAGAAGCCTAGATAACCTGTCCCAAGCATGGCTCAAACAACATAATACAGCTCTGTACTGTATTCCATCAGACCCGACTAAATGCCCACATCTTTCATATCCCATATCGTTGGGTTGAAATGCAGACTTTCTTTGAAATGGCAAACACTGAACTACACAAATTTAAGGTTGGACAGAAGCCATTATTGGGTTAATTTTAGGACTGTCAATCGGTTAAAATATTAGATACAAAACACATCTATGGGAAAGGAATTAAAAAACTCTGGTGCAATTTTCTCACAGATCCTTTTTGCATGAAAGAGCTGCTGGCAAAGTTTCCTGTACTGAGCTTGTGTCTCCGCAGCCAGACAGTCACTGACAGTCACTGACAGTCACTGACAGTCACTGACAGTAAAGGCTTTTGATGTCAGAATTAGGGATGTCTAGGTGAGGAAATTCTCCCGTTAATAAACTTGTGACAATCCCGGTGTTACCGATTACACCGGACGTTTTACAGGAAAAAAATGACGCTCGATATACGCAGCACGCTTACTGTTGGGCAAAAACTCCATAATAACCTTTCAGCATATTGTAATTCAATCTAGCCCGTGACGGGAGACTTTGGTCAATCGCAGGTCATTTCAGAGAGAGAGAGCGTTCCTATTGGCTGTGCTCCGGCTGGTGGGCGGTGCTTGGTATTTCCTCAACTTGATCTCAACATTGCTGGCGGGTCACAAACTTTCTCATTTTACAGCTAAACAGTACACTACAAGATGATTCTGAAAACATCTGAGGAGAGAAATAGCTATTACAGTAACAGAATATTGATTCATATTTGATCAGCGCTGCCTAGTTTGACCATTTGATCAGAGGTTTTGCAGAGTTCTCAGCTGAACGGCCGACTCCAGATCAGCTTTGACTGGTTGTTTTCCTCCGGTCTGTGAAATCCTGCAGATGCCGTTAGGAGCACCAGAGGACACCGGAGGAAACAGAGGAATATGATTCCTTTTCAGATTACCTGTCTCATGTACTCCTGTCAGGATATAGTATAAATAATAATTTGCGCCGATTCTACCCACTGCTGCTTTAAATCCGAAATATTGCCAAATAGGCACTTTTGCTTTTTGCTTTGACACCAAATCCTCCATCGTCTTGACTGTCAACTCTCTCTCATGACGTGTGTGTGAAATCTTGTTCATGTTTTATTTCTGTAAAAAAAGGAAATGACGGTGGGGGGGGCGGTGGGCAACTAATGTCAACGGTGTATGCCCGAACAGCATATAACAGCGTGTTACAGCGTGTTACAGCGTGTAACAGCGGTAACACCGACTACCAGAATGTAATTTTAACAATATAAATATGAATCAAAAGCCAGGTAGACCTGGCCTAGTCCTAGTTGGAGCTACAATTAACTTCAACCAGTTGTACACAAAGAAGCCTCAGTCAGCGGAGGTGTGTGAAGCTAAAGTAAATGAGGTCATGCTGCAGCCTATTGGGCATTCAAGAAGATATCAAACAAATGCAAATCATCAACCGTCTTCGTGATATCAACAGCAAAATGGATGAATTCTGCTTGACGTCAATTTGAAGAGACGTGTCACACTTCTGTCTTTATGAACATCATCTTTCCATTCCTCACCCCGACACTGCAGGGGAATAACTAGAGAGAACGTCTTTAAGTCTTTAAGTTCAAAGCTTCGTCTACGCCGTGATTGACATCCATGGTGCTCTGATTTTATACAGCTCTGAGGGTGATCAGTCCAGACCCGGCTGCATTCTTCATCATTTGGGATACTATATGTGATTACATTAACGTGGGGATGTAAATAAAGGAGAAAAAGCTTTAAGGTCTTTACCTGAATTGTGCCAAAGTCCACGTTTTCGTAGTGGAAGTGGGCGCACTCTGCCAGTTTCGGGAAGTGGCCCTTGGTGAAGCAAAGTCTGAAAACATGACATACACAGTTTGGTTGGCACTTCATCCTCTGCTCACGATAACACCTCGAAGTGTGCATGACTGGTATTAGGAGGAGAGCGCGGTGCAAACAGAGGGAGTGAAAGGAGGAGGAAGACACAGAAATAGACTCAGGGAATGGAAGGAACTCGAGCAGGAAACAGAGGCGATAAAAAGCCAGTTAAGAGCGATAAATAGAGATGAACAGAGGGAAGGAGAGGTGAGGAGGAGATGGGCAGAGGCAGGTGCGTTTGAGTGTGTGTGCGTGTGTCTGCTCACTTCTTGACATTCTTGACCTTCATGCTGGCCGTGCTGCTGCTGCTTGAGCGCATGAGGGGCTCCGTCCTCAGCTCAGGGATCTCTGCACTCCTCGCCTGAAACGCACAAAACACACACAAACGTCAGCGATCCAGCTGCTGCATACAAACCTCTGCTACTGTTGTATGTTGGACCATTTTTCAACAGGCTTTTAAAGCTTCAGTAGGCAGTATATTTGTGGCATCATTTGGCAAAAATCCCATAATAACCTTTCAGCATATTGTAATTCAAGTGTAGACTTCTGCACCTCCTCATGGCTCTGTTTTCAGGCTTTAATAAACTAGCCCGTGACGGGAGACTTTGATTGGTCGTCTGTCTGTCTCAGACAAGAGTCTCAGGTTTACAGTGATACCCAATTTATGTAATTCAAGACTGTTTAGGGACCCCAGTATGCAGAAATATCCAAATTCACCATTTTAGAAGAGGCGAAAATAAAACATACTGAATGTTTTTTGCCCCAAACTGCATGTGATTATCATAAAGTGGGCATGTCTGTAAAGGGGAGACTCGTGGGTACCCATAGAACCCATTTACATTCACATATCTGGAGGTCAGAGGTCAAGGGACCCCTGTGAAAATGGCCATGACAGTTTTTCCTCACCAAAATTTAGCCCAACTTTGGAGCGTTATTTAACTTCCTTCCCGACATGTTACCAACAGAACTTAGGTTTTCTAGTTTCATATGATACCTATATGATGTACCTTCACTACAGCTCTGAAACTGAGCCTGCTACAGCCTCTGACAGAGAGCGATCCCGCGGGTTTCAGAGGATTAACAAAGCCACGCATTTGCTTCATTTAGCTTAAGTTAGAGTGAAAATCAAATGCAGCTGTGGTCAACAAAACACTAACAGAGCCTCGGGAGTCTATTTTGGTGCAAGCAGATTTTATCAGCAGATATATTCGTTGTGGAAATTTCATTTCAGTAATCTGACAGCAGGTTTCTGGAGGATACTGGGAGACAAAACAAGTTAAAATGAATGTGAGGAAAAAAAAGATTAAGATATACAAAACAGATCTGTGGGAAAGTAATCGAAGGTAGAAGAAAGAGACGCTGGCCAAGTGAGGTGTGAATATGATTAAGTTAAGATGGGCCAGAGCTGTGAAAGTTTCCTGTGTTCAGCTCGTGTCTCCACAGCCAGATGGTCAGCGACAGCAGAGGTGGTATGCAGATGAGGTCGTGGACAGCCGTCTACAGCACCTCTACCCAAGGTGAGAGGTGTTGACTGGACGTGGCTGACAGAGGCAGACACGGGACAGCAGTTGTTTGGACACGGCAGTCGCTTTAACTGTTCATATATAGCAGAGCTGCAACGAGTTCATCGATTAGTTGATCGACAGAAAAATAACCAGCAGCTATTTTGATAATCGATGAATCATTTAAGAACATTCTCTGGTTGCAGCTTCTCAGCTTTATCCTGTTTTATGTTATAATAAACTGTATATCTTTGAGTATCGGACTGCTGGTCAGGCAAAACAAGACATTTGAAGGACTCTGGCAAACTGCGATGCAGGGTTGGGCAATTGCACGGATATATATCAGCTATCGATGAATAGCGGAGTACGTCGCCGGTTGTTTTTTGTCTTTTTATTTTTGCTAATTTAATGGTCGGGCTCCGAAGGACTAGCAGCTACTCAGCAGGAAATTGGCACAGCGCTAAAACAACGAGCACAGCGGGTAAAAACAGCGTGTAGAGTCAACATATCTTCACCCCTAACTCAGTGGATTAAGGGGTTTATTTCAACCAAACCAGAGTTGCTGATTGTCGAACAGTGGAAAGACTAACCGTTGGTGAGTTTTACTTCGTCTCTGTCAAGTTTGAATGAAGTTTGTGTTTTACGATGAGTTAACAAGACAACTAAGTCTGTCTTAGTTTGGTGAAAGAGAGCAACTTGAATTAGGAAGGTGAATAGGAGAATAGGTGTTACAATATTTACTTTCTTGACATTATTTATTAGACTAAAAAAGAAAACACATTTCTTATCATTTTTCAATAATAGATTAATCAAAAAAAATAATCTGCAAATTAATCAATGATGAAATAATCATTAGCTACAGCCCTAATATACAGTATGTATAGGGCTTTACAAGCTCAGAACTGCCATAGCTTCACAAATATCCAACTTGAGCATCTTTAATGCTTTCTGTTAAATTTGTGTGCGTGCATGTGTGCGTGCGTGCGCGACCAAAACCAGCCACAGGCACATTCCTTGACTGTGTGACTCAGATGTTTTAAATGAATGCGAAAGCTTTGAACTCGTTCAAGCCTATTCCCAGTCCGTGATCTAAATGCTTGATGTCGTGGCAAATCTATAATCGTTGAAAGAGATTTTACTGTTCCCTTTATCATGATGTTGCAGGGATTTGGGACTGTTTTGTTCCTTTATGCCTCGCTCCGCAGTCGACACAGGGTATGATCTATCCTACACAGTGCAACAGGGCGTTGGTGTGACAGCTTACACTAAGTTGCTTAGCGTTCTCATCACCTCCTCGAAACCACCGGAGACATGCATAATGCACGCCACTCCAGCACAGAGTCCCTCTCCTATCAAATATTGAACAAAGAATAGCAGACATGCAGTATTAAAAGCCCCGCCTCTGTGATCAATATTCATTAGGCCTGGTGAGATTGTTGTTTCTCTGTCTCTCTGTTGCCCGATCGAAGTGAGCACTTGCGATAGGGCTCCAACCACGCGCCGACCACGGGTGGCTCAGCACGTTACCATGGAGACGGCCTCATTTTCACCGTGCTGTTGATGCAAGGAGCGAGACCCGAACCGAAGATGGGAGGGAAGGAAATAATGAATGATGCTGTCTGGTGAATGGAATCCAGCCGTGAAGAAACGGGCTGAAATAAATAGATGACACAGGAGTACACACGCAGATGACTATCTATGTAAAGAGTCTGGAGCGGGGTAGCTTTAGGACGCACACAGTCACCTGCATTAATCACGAATGTGTGATAGTGTTTCAGGGATAGAAGAGACGCTGTTTCGATAGGAGCTACTACTCAATCCACTGGGGTGAAAACAGACGCTGATAAGAACATGACAGGCAGCAAACAAGCTGATCACGGCGGTGTGGTGGCACACTGCAACCCTGAGATGATCTAGACATTACACGGAGGAGCTGTATGTGAGAACACAAATGTTCCAATCAGTTGGACCGGACTTTAAAAAGGCTTTGTGAGCTCCTGATGGAGCCCATGTGTGAATAGAGAGGGCGTGTTGATGACGTTTCTATCATGCATCTTAGTGTGATTTTAGTTTTATTACCTTCCACCTATTCCCCTCTCTCTCTCTCAAACACATAAACAGAGCGAGTGATGCGGTGCCAGGGTCTGAAATTAACACCCGCCGCCAACAGGTGGCAGTGGCGGGTAAAATCGTTAGGCCATCCGCCACTTTGGCAGGCAGGGAAACGCTGGGAATGGGAATAGAGAACCGGTTCCCGTTGAGAACTGGTTCATAGTTGTCTGATTCCTTGGCATCTCATGCCTCCGTGACCATCGATTCCTCTTATTGCTGCTTTCCGACAGTTAAGCATGCAAAATGACGCAAACGCACGCTGGATGTTTTCACTTTTTTATGACCCGTTTAACTTCCTAACACTAGCTCTAAGCAGCTTGCCACGATTTCTTTTTAATCAAAACAAATATTTAAATAATCATGATCATTGTGTATTTTTATGCAAATAACCACTATAGATAAATAGCAGACAATAGCAGAGTACAGTACAGTACTGTGTACAATAACCTCCCTCCCAAAATATAGGGCTCCCCCGGAAGCTACGGTGTGATTAGAACACCATGCATATAATATTTTTTATGTAAAATATATAAAAAATTGAATTACATCGGATCTAAAATGTTATTCCTTCATTTAGCGTAGAGATTTCAAAAGTGGCAGATACAATTTCTGAGTGGCAGACATATGATGATCCCTCAATCGCCTCTGTAACACTAACTATCGCAGTCCTCGGTCCAAAAGTCACAACTTAATGAAAAAAGATTGATGTAATAATTTCCAAAATCCTGGTGCCGACTAGCGAGGGTAGCAACGTTTAGTCGACTAGTCATCTAATCGCGAACATCCCTAGTTCCCCCCTAGTTCTCACCATGGCACTGATGGTCTCTTCCCAGTCGGGTCGTTCTCTGGGATGGATGTTAGCCAGTTCAGGCACAATATCGTCTTCCTCCAGGTGACGTCCAGGCCTCAGGCCCCTATGAAACAAGACATACATTGATCTGGTGATTATTCTGTTGATCAGTCATTTAATGGTCTATAAAATGTCAAAATGGGAAAAAGTAACCCCATGGTAACATCTTGAAATTACTTGTTTTTCTCCAACCATCACTTCATATAGAATGACTCAAACAGCTAATCGGTTATCTAAACAGTTGCCGATTAATTTTCTTTCAATCGACTAGCCACTGAATAGTTCAGCTCTACTTAGTTTGATGTCAAAGCAAAGATATCTTATCTTACTGTGGCTATTTGTCAATTGACAGAAAATCAATCTGCATTTATCAAGCAAACATTCCTTATTTCCAGCTTCTCAAATGTGAGGATTTGCTGCTTTTCTCTGATATATCATTGTGACTGGGATATCTTAGAAAAGTCGGACTGCTGGTTAGACGGAATAAGGAATCTGAAGATGTCACCTTGGGCTTCAGGAAGCTGTGTTGGGACGATATACCCATCTCCCGATTCAATACTATCACGATGCTTGGATGCCGATTCGATATGTATTCGATTTTTAAGTATTGTTAACTTTTTTAACACTAGACCATCGGCAAAAGTTACATCATGCACTTCTAGAGACTTTTACTTTGGAAAATATCTAAATTAATACGGTAAGAATGTTTGATTTTCAGCATGTGTGTAGTCAGAGACGTCCTGAAGTCAAATATATCAGTCATTGTTTATTACATTTTTTCCAGCAACCCAAAAATCAAAGAATAAATACCTGGTCCCTTACAAATTAGTGGTATTTTCTTTTTAATTTATAAGGGACATGTAATGTTTTATACTTCTGGTGAATATAATCCAATCAATCTTATTTCCATAGATGTATTTTGTATATACAGTTCCCTTTGTTAACACCTTATTTTGAAAACCGAACATAGTCCCACTTGTCCTCTAACTTCTCCAAGGTGGTCTCTAGCTCTCCCGTCAGCTCCGTTCTCTTTATACATTCATGGTCAGCTCCATCGGGCCGTTTGAATGCATTTAACATAAATGTCAGTATATGGGTGCTCTACAGTTGTAGCGTCGGCCCATTTGACCACGGAGATGATAGGGACGGCTGGCTTGACCGCACGTTACCGCGATACGATAACGTTTCCTGTCCGTGACAGAGGTAGCATGCAGCTTTAGCCGTGATGTCTAGCTCTGCTTTTCCTGCAATGTGTGAAACCCAAAGTGTTTCCATCCTTTACTGGATGTGTAGTGTTTACCACGCTGGATTTAACATGGGAGGGTGCAGGTCGTATCCACGCAGACCCTCCAACGTTTTATACTTTTTTGCTTCGGCTCGCTGCGGTTTGTTTTGGTTGAAGGATACGGAACGGATACGATGTCATAGACTACAACAATAAAAGCGGTAACTTCCTTCTTCCTCCACATAGACTCAAATGAAGCAAATATATCGATTCTGGTATTAAAAAAACATTTTCAAAATCGTAAAAAATGTAATCACGATACATACAGTAGGTGAATTGTTTTTTTTCCACCCCTAGTATACATCACAACTTTTTGGACACCTTTTAGGCTAAATGATGAATCAATTACTCGTGACAATAATCATGAGTTACAGCCCTATTGTGACAGAAGATATGAAGTAAGCCTGCCATTCCGCCTTTTTTGGAGTTTAATATGGGAGTCGTAGTCTTGGTAGGTTCAATGACCAAGATTGTGCTGTAGGCTGTAAGGCCCAGCGCAGGACATTTTGAATATAATGTGGTCAGAATGCATGCAGAAACCAACAGAGGAAATGAACCCGGACAGAAGATTTGAAGATTTGATGAAGGTATATTATTGCCTTCATAGAACAACTTGAAGCTGATGAGACGTCTCTCCACACAGACGTCTCATCAACTTCAAAGACTGTTTCCAGAGAGAGGCTGAGAGGAGCGGAGGACAGGGATAGAAGTGAAACAGTTGCATGGCATTATTTCACAAATTGACTAGTGATGCACACACACTCTACACACTCTACACACACACACACACATCCTGAACGCAGACATCTACGCGAGTCTAATAAACTTGTGTAGACAACAGAGAGAATTGAGAGAGTAGAAGACGTCTGTTTTGGGGAGGATAGAACCGTCTACGGCAGCTGTGAGATGACAGCATCTAGCGAACGCTGAAACAATGTCTCGGCATCCAGATAATTGGACTTAAGGGCCGGGGACTCAGAGTCGAGACGTAGGGAAGTAAAGTTTTGCAATAAGCAATTCTCTGTACTCCCTCTCACACTACTACTACTCACTCAACTTACTTCATGATCATTCAGTCACACTAGTGCAGAGAAGGTTTGTAAAGCAGGTCTCAAAAAGTGGAAAAAAATGTGCCAGTGGACCTTGCTGACACTTCTAAGTTTATCTTTATTATCCCAAAATAATCTAATTGACTTGGTCAGGGTGGGGCAAAGATAAAACACCATTATTACTGATTGCAAAAGGCAGATACTAAAGCAATTACAGAATGACAGTCAACACACTAATACACTCAAAGCCCATTAAAAGGTAACAGACTGCTCGCAAATCCCATACCATCATTCTTATTATTGTATTCCTGCCCACTGCACCAAATCCTGAACAAGGTACTGAACACACACACACACACACACACACACACACACACACACACACAGAGTAGACAGTACATACAGCCCGACTCCCAGTGGACCTTGTTAAAGCCAGTGAGGCTGGAAAAAGTTCACTGAAATTCTTTAGAAACAGTGCAGACATTCACAGGTTAAAGGTCGTAAACATAACCTGGATAAGAAGTGACTCAACACGAGGTCAGGGAGGAAATAAGTGGAGTCAGATCAGTCTTAATATTAATGAATGCACACAGAAGGATTCACAAATGTACTTTGTGATTTATATATAAATTTGTATATAAATTAATATACATTTTTCAATCGACTACTAGATTTCTGATATCGTGACATCCCTACAATGATCCTAATGACCTGTTTAAGCACCACTAACCAGGGAAGGCTTGAGAACTACTGAGACAGTGTGAAGCACTTTCAGATGCAACAGCTTCAACGGCGCATTTAACTCGCCCAAGTATCACCTTCTCCGTTCAGAATCGCGGTCCATTCCCGGCATTCCTGGCGAGGAGGCATGTAAGGAGAAAGGAGCTGCTCCAACCAGCAACTGTTAATAACACCGCAGACAGAAAACCTTTAACCTTTAACCTCGTGTTCAGCAGCACTCTCGCTTGCTCTCCGCCTCATCCTCAGCCACCATGTTCTCTGCTATTAGGCTGCCTAGCCACAATTTATGCTCAACCTCAAACAGGAATCATGTGGGTTTTATGCACTAATATTTCATCACCGTTGCCGCAGCCAGTTAGGACTTTTCACTCACACAGACCGACAGGTTTGAGGGTGGACGAGAGACACACTGGAAAGCTGCCATAGCCTCTGTTGCGAGATGCTTTGGAGCGGAGTCACCAGTAGCGACTTGATCGCAGACCCCGACTAGCTCTTTCTCCCTGCTTCCAGCCTTTATGCTAAACTAAGCTAATCTGCTGCTGGCTGTAGCTTCATATTCCGTGTACAGATACGGGGGTGGTATTGATCTTCTTGTCTAACACTCAGCCAGTAAGTGAACAAGCATATTTCACAAAATGTCAAATTATTCCTTTAAATTTTCATGAGGTATGTTCTACAACGTTCTCCTGAGTGCACTTCATAAACAGCTTCTCCTCCCGGCTCCTGATGTTCTTATGAATGGTCGCTCCCTTGGATAATAACGCATCAACACAGATTCGTTTTAACACCACTAATTTCTGTAACGCATTAAAGCAATCGATCTTTCAGAGGTTATAGCAGGCTCACTTTTAAAGCAATGAAACTAGAAAACCTAATGAATCCATTGTTGTTTTAACCTGTCAGAGAAAAGGCTAAAAACATTTAAGTAAACTTGCCTAGTATTCTACATAAAAACTGACCAAATAAGGTGATACTAAAGAAGATATTAATAGTGGTTTACCGAACATTACTCAGTCATATTCAAATTAGGGCTGTCGAAGTTAACGCAATAATAACGCGTTTACGTAAATTCATTTTAACACCACTAATTTCTTTAACGCATTAACTTTCGATTTTTAATTAACCTTTAAAAATCTGACTGGCCGCCGATCTTTCAGACATTTTATCGGGCTTAGTTTTAAAAGGTACAATGAAGATACCGCCATCATATGAAACTAGAAAACCTAATGAATCCATTCCCCCCCGGGCCCGACCATGTAAAGGGGCCCACGAGGCTCCAGGGGAAAACAGTAGCCATGTGCTTCTGTTAGCAGCTGTGTGCGTCCGTGCTCAGCTGGTCAAATTCATGCCCGTGACGGAACACGTCGCTGAAAGCAAAAAAAAAATTAAAATAAAACATGCTAGACTTTCTGTCGGGACGTCGTGAGGCGTCCCAGACGCGGCGCCGGTTGTCGTGTATTATGACACACTACACGAGATAAAACGATCGATTGTCGCACACGACTCATTTATCGTTCCTGATCCGAGTCGACACCCTACGACGGCCGCGTCGGGCTATAATCGGGCTGATGTCGTGTAGTCTGCCATTACTGGTGACAGATCATTGATCTGACACAAAGAATGAGTCCAGAATGGTGAAAGCTAAAATGATCATAGACAGTCACGTTAGAAGCTTTTATTTGCTCCTGACAGTCGACAGTTAAAACCTAATAAACAGCACAGATTTATGAGGAAGCAGGAAATGAATAAAAGCAGCCAAACCCAGGCAACAAGTGCTGCCAGTGTGGGTGGCTGTGATCAGTGTTTATAAGAGCAACTCTTAAGAGCATTGCATGTTTTCTGTACTGGACTGAACACATATGGATACAAGCCACTTTTAGAACTGCCAATAATACCCTCCAGAGAATCCCATTGCACTGGTCTGATGAAAGAGATACCCAATGAGTGCAGCGCCTCGTGTTCTGCTCTACGAGAATTAAACAGCATCTTGGTTTAGTTGAGATTGTTTTTTGTAGTCAATAATTTATTCACAAGGAATTACTGAATGGCTCTCTCTCTCTCTCTGCCTGAAGAATGAAGCTATTAAAGTTTTCAAGTGTGATTCTGCTGGAATAAATCATCTGTAATGAATCAGTTATGTCAAGTCTGTTATATACAGCAGTAATTGGTTTTTCGTATGCCCGTCACAGAAGAGTTTAAAGCCTGGGCCACTGCAGGAACGTCGTTGTTTTTTAATTTTGGCGTCCGTGTTAACGGGTTAGAGCAGTTAGACTGCCCCCATGAGACGTGCGGCTCGGCTGCATGTCAGCTGAGTCTCTTCTACAGATTCGAGGTCTTGCCTATTTTTGACGCAAGCCGCGCGGTTCACAGCAACAACAGACAGTGAAGGTGATCTATTGACTATATATTAACATCATATCAGCAACATTACTACAGTTTCAATGTCTATGTCTGTAGAGAATGTTACGGAGATGGAAAAAAAGTAAAGACTTATTTTTAAATCAACACTTCCTGCTTTCATTTCAAAATAAAAGCCCTTAAGCGTTTTTTTCTGTGGACAGAATTCCTTCATTTGTCAACACAAGGCTTTTATTCTGAAAATATATGCAGGACAATGCTGTGGAACATGCAGTGACTTGCAGAGTTCCATGAATGAATAAAGTACGGAGTTTTAATCAAAACTTCCTGCTTTCATTTCAAAATAAAAGCCCTCAAGCGTTTTTTTTTCTGTGGACAGAATTCCTTCATTTGTTAACACAAGGCTTTTATTCTGAAATATGTGCAGGACAGTGTTGCAGAGCTCCATGAATGAATATAGTACGGGGTTTTAATGGTGAATTATTACTATTATCTACAAATAACCACACGTTTCTTAACCTTTCTCTGTCTAAAATAAATATAAATGACATTATAATGAAGTTATAATGGCCATTATGAAAGGCAAACTGTATGTTAAATCGACTGTCTTTACAATCACGTGGAACGCTACACCCCTGTGCGTACCTTAAATTACCAGCACCGTGATCTATTCAGTTACAGATTCATGATGCCGGCCTGTGCCTCCTCCTGCAGAGTACTGCTGTGTTGTCCGCTCATCTGTCTGACTGGATTAGGGAATCACAAACAGTACACACACTTTTACAGCATTTTCATTCCCTTTCTCTGTGTCATGCACCTACTGGGGAGGTCGTGTGCCCTATCCGCCCTCCTCAGTCCTGGCTGCTGCTCCTCTGATCGACCTCCTGTCCACCAAGAACTCACCGGACAACTTTTATAATGCACTACTAGCCCCGACCGAACGCCCTCCCTGTTGTCTCTGATGAAAGAAATAATCTGCTGCAATGAGCACACACACACACCCTCGCATTTATATTGTATGTGACATCATCTAGAAGCAATTTAGCAGAAGAGAAACATCTCTTTCCCCCGTCTTTCTCTTCCTTTCACTCACTCACTCTCACTAGTAACGTTGGACCGCTGTCTAATGTATGCTAAGCTGCTGCTGCCATGGTAACCCCGGTGCAGGATTTAGACCCAGTTCAGGACTGAGGGGGGGGACAGCAGTGTATGAGGGGCAGGTGGAGGGGATGAGCAGCCTTAACTGTAATCCCCCCCCACCCAACCTCCAAAAAATATAACATCCAGCAGCACACATTTGCAAAAACACAGACGGCTGTACACAACACACACACGGCTCTAATCCAGCAGTGGGAATAAACCCACGTCATGCTGCCTTAGCAATAATGTAGGGAAGAGAAGCCATTGGCTACCTGGTGGCATGGGAACAGATGCAGCTGTATATCTCGGTGTCTTTCTGAGGAGCCTGGTGAAGTCTCAATGTGAGCGGTGACTAACAGAAATAGTACGGAAATGACTAACTGAGTCAGAGCCTTAATTTACATCTCTGATTGTACAATGTGTCAAAGGAGATCCCCAGGACGTGTTGGAGATTAGTTTGGCAGAGACTGTAACGACGGCTGTAATGTAGAGGAGACGAGTGATCCTCCCAACAGCATCTGATAGATGATGAGAGAGCGGGCCGTGCACGGGGGGGCACGGCGAGGAGCACGGCGAGGAGCACGGCGAGGAGCCCCTAAGAGCAAAGATTAACGGCTGTTTGCTGTCGTTTATGTGTGACAGCTATGTTTGTCCTAAAGCATCCCTGTGAAGCGTGAATGTGTATTGGAAACAAGTCCATATGTGTTTTTGTGAATGTGCATGCTTGAGGGTGTGTGTGTGTGTGTGTGTGTGTGTGTGATGACAGTGCACGGGCATGTGGGTGTGGGTGTACAGCTGTAGCGATGACGTAACTGGCTGAAAGCTGATATATTCGGCCCCTCGTGGAGGCAGCGGTTTCTCAGAGCCGGGGGTCGACTGGCTCTCCCGTCAGCGACGGGAAATCTGAATGAGGGGTTTCCGGCGGTGACAGATAGCGATGGCCGTCGCCCAGTTGCTATGGGCTGATGGGGCGTGGGTGGGGGGGTTAAATAGAGGGTGGGGTGGTGACTGTGCAAACTCACCCTATGGGCTCAGCTACGGCGCTCAGGCACGTCGTCTACCGATGACTCCCCCCTCCTCCCTGCATGCGCATACCCTGGTGTCATTTCTCCTTGAGGCATAGAGGAAGCCGAGTAACCCCCCCCCCTCACCCTCCCTTCAATCATGAACACACACTCTGGCACATGCACGCACACATGCACACACTGTACACTGGCAATGCTACAAGCACAAACCAGAGTCTTTAACTGTCAAAACCTGGTCATTTGCCTCATATACAGTGGTAATGATACAGAGGAAGACACACATGCACAGAGAACAGACGAGGATAGGCACATGCACGCGCAGGCACGCACACAAGCACACTCCGTGCCCCCTACTCTGGCTATAAACAAACTAGCATGCTCACCAAACTACAACCTGAGGTGTGGTCCTTCTCTTCACAAACACACACTCTTCCTCCTCTCTTCACTCTGATGGACAACGGGGCGGTCTGTTCCCGAGTGGCGTGTGCGCCGGCCTCGTCCCGAGCTCTTACCTGTCCAAGATGTCATGGCTGGACGTGGCTGTGGCTCCCAGCAGTCCTAGTGCTGCACTCCCCACCGTTGCGGCAGCCCCGCTGCCTGCCTCCATGATACTGACTCACTGCAATGAGCAGCCTGCCAGAGAAGCAGAGAGGGAGGGGAGGGGAGGGGAGGAGGAGGAGGATGTGAAGAGGTAGATCAGGAGGGAGAGATGCGAATGAGATTTAAGAATCACATGTAGGGGCAAGAGGGAGGATGACGGGGGGGAAAAAGTGGGGAATAATGAGAGAGGAGACAGGACAGTGAAAGAGAGGAGGTGGTGAAAAGAGGGAAATGAACAGGAAGGGGAGTGGGGGGTGAGAACAGAGAGAGAGAGAGAGAGAGAATAAAAAACATTAATTGTGTGTGTAGATCAGATAAGTCATGCTGATGGAGCTTTGCAAAGCAGGATTTCACTTCAGAGTTAACACATGGAGATACTGGTGCACACATTCCTGAGTGTATTACCAGTCAAACAACAACATTGGCTGCCCTCATAATCCTGCAGTCTGCACTTCAACACAGAATATCAACGGCCCAATATATCCCATGTTTTAAAATGTCATCGACAGACGTTCACTCATTTACTGACAGCTTTCATACAAACAAGACCAGCTTGGTTTCAAATGTCCAGTCAACGTTTGGTAAATGGACTTGCATTCATATGGCACCTTTCCAGTCTTCCGACCATTCAAAGCTCTTTACACTACATGTCAGCATTCACACACACATTCACACACTGATGTTAGAGGCTGCCATGCAAGGAGCCAACCTGCCCATCAGGATCTAATCTAAACACTCATTCACACACCGATGGCTCAGCCTTCGGAAGCAATTTAGGGTTCAGTATCTTGCCCAAGGACACACACATTTCTAGCAAGTCCCCACCCAAGTATGAGATTAATAAATGCAACACAATCAGACACATTAAAAAAAACACAAGCTTGTTATGCAAAAGAAAACTTACTTTAAGAACACAACAGACTTTGGAAGGCTCTGACCGACATAAGGCACTATGAACCCAAATTTAAAGTTGTAGCCTATGAGCAGTAGGATAGTGGACCATGTCCCATTACTAGATAGACAGACACTTTATTTATCCCCGGGGTGAAATTTGCATGTCACAGCAACAGTATATTAACATAAAAGTATAAGTAGTAAAAGAAGTATTCCCTTTTAAGCATGTAAGGTGTGCAAAATTAATGTAATTGGGTCTGTCAAAGTTAATGCCATAACGCCGATTAGTTTTAACGCCACTAATTTCTTTAACGAATTAACGCAACTTGCAATTTTTTAGAGTGAAGATACTGGTATCATATGAAACTAGATAACCTGAGGAATCCATTGGTACCAACCATGTCATACTAGCTGGTCACGAAGGAGGCTAAATAATGCTCCAAACTTTGGCGAGGAAAAACTGTCATAGCCATTTTCAAAGGCGTCCCTTGACCTCTGACCTCCAGATATGTGAATGTCAATGGGTTCTCTGGGTACCCACGAGTCTCCCCTTTACAGACATGCCCACTTTATGATAATCACATGCAGTTTGGGGCAAGTCATAGTAAAGTCAGCACACTGACACACTGACAGCTGTTGTTATGATTTGAGCATATTTGTATGCTAAACGCAGTACCTGTGAGGGTTTCTGGACAATATCTGTCAATGCAGCATATTTGTCCACTCCCATGTTGATTAGAGTATTAAATACTTGACAAATCTCCCTTTAAGGTACATTTTGAAAAGATAAAAAAAAAGTGTAATTAATTTGCAAATAAATATTTGAATCAATTGACAGCCCTAGTTGTAAGTTAAAAGGATGCACATTGCACTGTGCCAGAAGTGAGATCGTATGTTCTGTAACTGCCAGCAGTTATTGTAAGTCTAGTAAGACCTAAGGCCTCCCAGTCTACTAATGTCGAGACTTGGACAGACGGGGGATGAGTTAAAACGTTTGAAGGCCACTGAACGATCTCCTGTGTCACTCGGTGGAAACACCTTGGGGGTTTGAAGCTTCAGCAAGACGTGGAAGGGGTGGGAGACGTTGTTAAAGATGCTAACCAACTTGGACTGCAACCACGTCTCCGTCAGCTCCTCCAGAGAGTCCAGCTCAACTCCTCCTCCGCAGACCACAGAGCTGGTCTTTGACGTGCTTTTAGTGCATGTTCTTGCATGTGAGCGTGCCCCACTGGTTCTGCACTGCTCTCATACGGCGGTTACACCTGAGAACGCCGGGTGGGTCCCCCTCAGGTAAACACTGTTAGCTCTGTTGTTTTCATTGTTAGCGCTGTTGGCACTGTTAGCTGTGGGCGGCCGGCTTAGCCATCGCCGTGTTGGGAGCCGTGGGGAGGCAATAGAAATGTCCCCAATCTCACTTGGTATAAATCAGTTAGACGACCAGTTAGCATCCCTTCTTGTGACGTCATTTATCATCATTCTTATCTACGTACACTTCTTCTCACACAGAATATGCGTTGCTATCTGTTATTTAAAACTGTGATTACTTTGGGACTCTCAACAGAGCTCATATCCTACCCACTGAATCCTCCATACCCATAATCACAGCAGAGAACGCTCTCCGGGGGTATTACTGCTATAATACGACCCACCAGATGACAACCTCCCAATGAAATCTAAATGTGACGTTGTCAGCAGACGAAAATAGATGTCAGGAACACAGCAGGAATGACCCAATAAAACAGGGGAGGAGAGAAAAGTCCATACAGCCTGTTTTTTCAATGGCTACTGCACTGTAATCCCAGGAGGATGACGCCAAGAGGAGAGAGATGGAGGGAAGGTGGGAGGGGGCGCAGGAGGAGAAAGCGTGGGAGGAGAGGATCCTCACAAGCCACACCGAAGCAGCTGGTTCTACATCTGACAAAGACTTGCTGGGCATACAGTACGTGATCCCCAGAGCTCACTGTGGTGGGCAGTCTAGTCAAAAACTAGGGCTGTCAATCCATTCAAATATTTAATCCCATTTAATCACATGATGGTCCATAGTTAATCCGGATTAATCGCAAATTAATCACATTTTTCACCTGTTCTAAATGTACTTTAAAGGGAGATTTGTCAAGTATTTAATCCTCTTATCAACATGGGAGTGGACAAATATGCTGCTTAATGCAAACATATGTATATATGTATTATTGGAAATCAATTAACAACACAAAACAATGACAAATATTGTCCAGAAACCCTCACAGGTACTGCATTTAGCATACACAATATGCTCAAATCATAACATGGCAAACTGCAGCCCAACAGGCAACAACAGCTGTCAGTGTGTCAGTGTGCTGACTTGACTATGACTTGCCCCAAACTGCATGTGATTATCATAAAGTGGGCATGTCTGTAAAGAGGAGACTTGTGGGTACCCATAGAACCCATTTACATTCACTGATCTGGAGGTCAGAGGTCAAGGGACCCCTTTGAAAATGGACATGGCAGTTTTTCCATCGCCAAAATGCAGCGTAAGTTTGTTTCATATGATACCAGTATCTTCACTCTAGCTTTAAAACTAAGCCCGCAAACTAAAAATCACAAGTTGCGTTAATGCGTTCAAGAAATTAGTGGCGTTATAACGAAACCCTAATAGTAACACACAACTGCGTATGACACACTGCCGAAATATCTTCTTTTCAACTTCACTTCTTGCCTCCATCCTTCTGGTAGTTTATTTGTTTGACCTCTTGCTCCATCAGCAGTAAAGTTATAACGTCCAGCTCCCGCGGGATCCCGATCCTGATGGTGTCCTCTAAAGCAGAGCGCTGAACACACACACACGGCCCCGTGGTCGCACATCGACGTCAGAACTCACAGCTCGTATTAAAACACAGTCATTCTTAAAGTATCGGTACTGATAAAACAGGGTATAGTACCGTTTTTAACGGCAGGGTATCGTAATACTTTTCTAGTATCAATATACCTTGCAACACTAATAATAACAAAGAGACATAAATACTCTAAATAAAATACATCTAGTCTAAAATACAGATTTTCTTTCCTCTAAAATGCAGAAGGTAATTTGACATCTTTAAGAACGTTTTTTTTATTCAAAGTGATTCAGGGATCTTCGTTCTAAAAATAACAAGTATGAATCATGAGTGAATAAGCCTCCCTCTGGACCACCTTGTTTTGACCTGTGATCGTCGTGGAATAAGAACCTCTAGACAACCTTGCTGTCTGAGTCTGGGTGGAAAAACAATCAACTTCTGTGGCTCTATAGCTGCTCATCGAGTTAATCCATTCAAACCAACACAGTATTGACCAGACAACTACAGTGCATGGCGACATCGACTGCTAAGAACAAGTGAGTGGTGCGAAGTGAGCATGAAGGCAGGCTGAGCTGTGGACACAGTTGAAATTCATCTCATGTCCCAGACTACTGTAAAGTCCTGCTCTTAAATCACACACAAACAGCTCCCAAGTCACACAGGAAGGACATGAGCTGGACCCGCCTGACATTATGTGACTGTTTTGTGTGGTGCCACCAGCATTGCACACGCTGTGGGCGTGAAAACACACACAAATCTCTTGTTATTGTGTGTAGAGGGAATCAAGTGTGTTAAAAGCGGAAGTGAGTTTGTGTATGCCAGGCAGGCAGGCCGGGCAAAGCAGGCTGAGCTTCCCACAAATACCTGATGCAGCAGAAACCCCATAAAATGTCCGACCTTGAGAGGACAGAGCCGGAGCTCTGAGGAGATTAAAAATCAAAGACTGAATAGTTTCTACACAGTAAACATCCTTCATTCTCATCAGGATGGCAGCATTACTGATGACAAAGTTGTTCTTATTAGAATCCAAAATTGTGTCTTACCACAGGAAATGTTAACTTAACAGAGTATGATGCAGCCATTATGAGTTTATTAAAGTGGAAGTGATTCACTAAATGGATTTCCACTCTGATGAACAATTATATAACAAACATGACAGCATTTAAAAGGAACAAGAAGCTTTGTTTCATGTTTCGTGTTGCAGTCCTCTAGCCTGTGACATCACCAGGTTGGTTGGCTCGGCTGAGTTACACAGATACGACGGTAGAGGCCGTGAAAGACGGACACTGAGGAGACACGGGACAGAAGAAAACAGAAGAGCGGATACTATTGTATGAAGAGCCTAAGTCCTAAAGAGAGAGATAGATATTTACCTGTTTGAATTGCTCCATGAAGCACACATTATGATGTTTGTCAATTTAAATTTTGCAAGTCAAGAAAGTCTCAGTTTGCTGTAAAACTGTTGAAGTATCAGACTGTGAAAATACGTCATTAGAAAGACGATTGATTGATCCATACATTGATGGGGTACTATCAGCAGTGGATAACAAAATCTAGAAATGACCCTGGTACCAGAAGTGAATGGAGCCGAGTGGAGCGGTACCATGCAGTGGAAATGAGGCTTAAGTAGTACCGATTTCTCCACCCAACCCTACAAAGAATGTCTGATGACCACAGCCCGTCCAGCATAGCCCCCTCTCCCTCGATTGAAAGCACCGACCATTCAAACATATTGATATGCAAATCAGGCAGTGCTGTCTCCTGGGCACTTCAGGGCCCATTCTTGGAGCACCCGGCAACCGCATTCAACTTTCCACGGATGTCTGCAGTGTGCCCGACTGCATAGCTGAATGTCAGCAGTATGTAGCCGTGTCATGGTTTCTGATATGGACAGTAGAATAGCAGCTTGTAAAGCTTGTTGTGCTGACGTATCAAGAGGGAATTAAATCACCGCAGAGCTTCTCCACTACAGACATCATTAACCACCTGAGCAGAATGCACCTCCATCTGTGGCAGTGCTCTGAGAATGCACTGATAATTAGCTATGACAGTCAAAACTACATTAGAGGTTTCTTTTTCCTTGGTTCTTCTGTCTCCATCACATCCACATTGTCATCAGCGATTAAAACTCATCTCTTCAACATAGTGACACATATCGTTAAACAGCTGCTGCTTTCTTGTCACATCTGCAAAGTCTACTTTGCCCCAGCTAAGAACTACTTCTGATGTATTTTGCTAATTGGAACGCCCACAATTGTTTGTAGGTATAAATTGCAATCAACCTGGCACAAATGGTGTATATCTCCTCTGGATTGATTGTATTTGTGATTATTTTATACTTCCAGAACCAGCAAACATTAAAATGTTTGTTAAAGTAAAAGTCCCAATCGTTTTTTCCCATAGACGATGTTACGTGACTCACAGTTGAAGCACTAAAGCTTGGATCAGCAAGCTCTCCTGAATCTAACAAGTCTAAGGTATGTGTCTGTGTACAAAGACTTTGAGGGAGAAGTTATACGACACTCAAAGTACAATTCAGTAAGAAACATCCAATGACAGGGCTGTATTTTCTGTTATGTGCAACGCCGGATGGAGGATAGACTGTTTAAAATATGGACGTAGTCTCTGTGATGTCACCTGCAGGTTTCTGAAGAGCTTCAAAAATGAAGCTCAAAGTGGGCGGCTCCCGGCTACTCTGTGTAGCGGGCTAACGTTAACCCTGCACTGTGGCGCCGACGGTAGCCTACATGCAGATGAACAGAACCCGGTCTATCTCCATGCTGCAGCGCACAGAACTCTGTCAATCAATCAATAGACTTAGCTTTATTTGTCACATGAAATTGTACAAGCTAACTCCAGTGATATGCAATCCCATCAGCTCCTTCCATTAGTGCATTAACATTATTCACCATAAAGCACTCGCCTCCTCTTTTTAGAGGCCTGTGTTCTGTCAGATCGGTTTATAGAAAAAGAGTCACGGTTGAATGGCGCCGTCCGGTATTTCAGGGTTTAGCCAAGTTTCACGGACATTACAGTTCTCGATATCCAGTTGGAAACGGAGGTCCTCGCCCGTGCATTGGCCAGCAGGATGCCCGTCGAACACTTAATTGCACAGCAAGCCATATTATAGGTCCGATATGTGCATGAAAATATCTCTAAAGGGCACCAACATCACAAACACGGATATACAGATAGCTAGCGGCTGTGACGGCACCCACCTGTCACTCAAAGCGCCCTTAATTATGCATAACTTTAACCCTTAATATAATTTAAACGGGTGAGTTATATAAAAATTCACCCCCCGTACAGTCGTCATGAAAGGAGAAATCAGCTCTAGAGACCAGGATGTAAACATGTTTATTTCTGCTGTAAAGTTGTGCATTTTAACATCTATGGGGATTGCCAGCCTCAAGTGGCCGCTGGATGAACTGCCGTTTTTGGCACATCCGCGTTGGTTTCACTGCTCAGCACCGGAGGTTGTCACTTGAGGCTCACACCTCGTCTACACAGGCTGTGCAGTGAAAGTAGCACATTAGCAGCAGCAGCAGCTTCAGTCCTCCGTCAGTGTCACACAGGATGTGTTCAGCCAAAGTGCAATTCAATTGTAATTCTTGGGATCACAGTATAGTTCAAAATCAATTCTAAATTCAAAAGAGGATTCAGTGAATGTGCTACCAGATTTATCTGTGCATAATGTTTATTTTCTGTAGCAGACATGTTGCATTGTTCACATCATCACTGAAGATTGCTCGTAACTGACAATTACCTTTTGTTGTACAAACATGAGGAAATCTTTCCTGTAGCCTGCTACCGTGCAGCACATTGAAAACAGCCATCAGTCATGTTGAGCTCCTTTCCTCCACATTTTGTTTGATAAATCATTTTGAGAAACATATTTTGGATTGAATTACCTATCTAAAGCTGTATGGATCATCCCCTGTACTCTCACTCTTAATGGTAACTGTATCCAGCCTCTGTCAGACCCCACATTTACACCGACACCCGGCATTTTTTGTTCAGTGAGGCCAGAACTACACTCAACATTCCTGTAATTGTGTCAAGCCCCATTCTGTGCAACAACAACCTTGAACCCTGCCAGCAACAACGTAAAGTCTACAGTAGAGTATGTGGAGAAATGTCTTTGTCTGCTACTGTTAGGAGGATCCTCGTAGAAACATTTAGAATGTGATCTGCGATTAGTAGCACTCACATTGATGTTTAGCAGCGTGCATATTGCAACTAGCTGCTGAATGCACATGCAGTCTTATCCATGCATCTAGTCTTTATTCTCTATTCAAGAAGTTGTCTATGTGCAGCAGTAGAGCAACTAGCAAGGTTGCCTGGTGATAAGAGAGAGAATCTTCTGAAAGATCACTCAAAGGTTGCCGGTTTCACCCTTGAGGAAAAATATCTGTTCTGTCAAAGTGTCCCTGAGCAAGAAACCGAGTTCTAGTTTCATATGATACCAGTATCTTCACTCTAGCCTTAAAACAAAAAATCACACGTTGCGTTAATTCCTTAAAGAAATTAGTGGCGTTGAAATGAATTAGCGTTAACATGTTATTATGGTGGTAACTTTGACAGCCTTAGTTCTTACCAGACTTTCACACCAGAGACAATGAAGCAGATAGTTTGCATGTTGAATCTAGTTAATTATGTGCGATCGAAGAACCAGGTGGAAAATCCAGACAGTCACTTGTGCAGATGTTAGGAAACGCTTATCTTTGAAGTTGCTTTGAAAACAAAGGCCTTCCTCTGTGTACTGCCACGCTTGTGTTTGGTTTGAAAGCCCTGTTAGTCACAGACGCCTGTTTAATACGCTGGCATGTGGTCGGGTCTCAGGAGATGAAGCAGAGGATTTGATGACCTAGACTACATTTGGGTTAGCATCAGGAAAGCTAATCTCCCAGGCAGCAGAATATGAGAGGCTGCCAGCAAAGGACGGAGCAAACCCACTCCACCGTGAACATGGCAGTAGTGGTGTATAACTATATATATATATTACTACTACATCTCTGGCATTGTGACATCCCTCCTGGCAGGAGAGACAATCCAAAGAAAATTAAGATACGAGTCACTCGGCCTTTTACAAAATGCATCCAAGTAAAGAAATGAAGGACATTGAAGCTGACTTGGAAGCTCTGGGTAATAAAACTTGTCCTGATAATTAGCAAGGCTAAAATCTGATAAGGCATCGACTCACAGCGGCTCGCTGTGGGACGACCACGCTTAGTGAATTACCAGAGAAGATAATGCAATAGAAGGTGAGATGTGGATCTAAATTACCAAGTTGAAAAATGAGCAGCCTGGAGAAGCAAAGAAAGGACAGCACGTGGATTTATATGCACCGTAATGATGCAACTATAACAGCATGCTCATGGTGGTTATTTCAATTGCTGTGTAAACATCTTCATCTAATCAGAATAACTCAATTGACAAGAGTCGGGTTACTTGTCAATCTTTTGAGTAACTCTTGCCACGTACACTACAGACTAAATGGTGTGTTTGAAAGAGGAGCAGCTTGGCAAGACACAGTGGAAAAACAGAAAACCTCCTTCATGTTAAAACAAATACCACAAGCAACAGGAAATTAATACAGTGGTCTGTGAATCCATTCTCATTACCAGCCACATAGTTGTCAACACCTCACCTTGAGCAACTATTAAACACCTTGTGTAAACTCAGGTTACTGGGGATAACTTTGCAGTCCTGGTACTGAAAACTATGGAGAAGCCTTAAGTGAGCTATTACCATAACCTGGGTATTCACAGTAATCAGGTTTTATGTGTGTGCAAGAGGACTAAAAGGTACTAAGGTCAGATTCACACCTAAAGGTCCGGTTTGTGTTCACAAAGACAAAACTCAAACGGTCCAGAAATTGTAAATAAAACTCACGTGGTGGAAATGTCATTCAATTATCGGTCAGACGGTTGGCAGGTAAAGAGACAATAGAGACAATAAAGCGCTCCTAATTGTCTAGCTGTATATCGTAAATCATGGAGCATCATCGGATTCTGTTCATGTTGATCTGGAGCACATATCAGCAAACGTTAGTAGAGACAGCAGGTATTACATCATTTATTAATGCAGGCATTTCGAGCAAGACGCTGTCATCATCTTCAGCCCGTATGTTAAGGAAGCATCTCACTTCGTCGTGAGTCCAGGTTTGTCCCCTGCCGCTCGACATTTTGCTAGTAAATGCGCTATCAGCCATCGGTAACCAAAACAGAAAAAGGAAACGTTCTTTTAACCCATAACGCATTTAATGATACGCTTCCTGTGATTGGTTTGAATGGTGTTCACACCAGAAAACAACCGCTCCAGACTTCACTCGACAGCAGACCGAGACCTCCTCTTCATGGTGGACCAGGGAGCGGTTGTTTGGTGCGCACCAGAACTGCACCACAACCGGACTAAACAAGGCTGGTGTTAAGTGACCGTGAAAAAAACAGTAATGTCACACAACCTCTTTCATATGCAAACGGTTCGGCTATCTAAGGTGTGATAAACCAAAGAGCAACGCAGCATGTCAAATTGTTCATCAGCCGACACTAGTCTAGTCCAGTCTATTAACCGGCAGATGGCCGTGTTTGTGGTTAGGTATCAAATTTCCAAGAACCGTGGATTCAATGATCGATTAAGGAATACAATTTGCATCCCTAGTAGCAACATCTCACTCTCCGGTACATAACACAGATGAGCTGTAGTGAACGGTGTCATCTTGCAGCAGAAGACACAACTACTACAGAATGTTCCTCAAAACTAAAATGGGGGGTTTCAAATGTAATTGTTGTGAACTCTAGATATGGAGCTACGTCATACTGCCACGTGGTGAAAGAGCCAGACTGTCCATTAGCAGAGCCGAGAGGATTTTCTCTGTGCTGTTCCGCTTTTGGGACGCTGGCCAATCCTCTTGAGAGATCATTTTCCACACAAATACATACTGTACATACATAGTGAACACATTCCTGTTTGACCATCAGGTGTCCAATCAAATAAGACTGGTGTAACACAATAAACTACTTTTATAATTCATTATACTCTAAGTTACTCTAAGTGGTCATTGTTTGTTTTAAGCCAAATGAAAAAAATATTAAAATATATGCAAAAAAAACTTACAAAACTTGAATTTTTACTTTACTATGGGAATTATAATACACTATAAGTCATTATTAAATGCTTTTTAATGTGTTATGATTGTTAAAAATCATTCGGAATATTTATAACTATGATTATACACTGCTATGAGCGGATTATAACGCATTATAGGTATGTTTATAATGCATTATAGACATGGGCGTCATAGAAAATGTTACCGTTATGTCAAATTAAAACCTCTACAAAAAACTAGTATGTGTCTCTGTATGAACACGTGAATATACTGTATATATGTATACTTTTGTAATAGTCCCTTTGTTTAAGTACATGTTTAATTAACCATCTTTTTTACATTTACATTTATTTTTTAATTATTATTTACTACCATTTATTATTATTATTACTGTTTTAATTATAATTTATCTATTCGTTCAATTATTTGTTGTTATTTTCTCCATTTTGTCTATGTGTATAACTGTTGAAAAGTTAAAGTTATAAAAAAGAAAAGACTGTATGACTAAACTAAGTTTGATCAAAAGCAGCTGTATGAATCTTACATTCCATTCCCTCAAATAAATGAAGCAAAGTCTACAAATAATGCCAACGATGAATTCAGTCTTTTAGAATGGCAGTGAATGGTTGTAAGCCTGATCAAGTGGAATAGTAAAAAACACCAGAGCTGCTTCTTGTATCTGAATTATTCACACAGACCTCTCATCCTACATCCACTTGACTGCTTTACTGGAAACTATTATTTTAATTGCAATGTTGACTTGGCAGCAGCTGTACATTCTAATCACTTGGCACTTCAGAAACAGAGCAGAGATATAAGACAGTGAGAGAAGAGTGTCGGGCTGCTTCCAAGCTTCAACCGTTGCTATGGTAATCAACCTCTAAATCACTATTCCATTACTTCATTTGTATTTTTTTTCTTATTATATATGTATGTAATAATAAGGTATAAAATCCCCAAATAACCCATGAAATAAGGAATAATCCCACAACATTATTCATTACTCATATTCAACATTAATTATCATTAGTTATTCTCAGACGCTGTTTGTTTTGTGTAGAGGTGTGTACAGTAGAGCGGCAGCGGAGATGGAGACAGACAGAAGAACGTGTTGCTCTGCGAAGCTTCGAATACCTTTGAATATTTCTCCCTTGGGGTGTAACCATACGTTTTTACAACGATACGATACGATTTCCATGGTTCCGATACGATTTAAGGACGATATTTGGCTCATCCAGAGCGATACGATACGATACGATACGATTCAATGATTTGAAATCAGTGGTTTAACCTGCTGCTTCTGTCCTCATTTTCAATATAAACGGTAGATCAATAATACAGAGATCAACCGCTGATAGTGATCAAACAGTTTGGGACAGAATCATTCCTAAACAAACGCTGTTTAAATAATCTGCTGATAGTAATCAAGTAGTCCACCTACAGTGTTCATTTGGGGTCTTTTCATACATGAAAACATTTTAAAACTACGTTAGACTAACGTTAGTTCAATTTCTGTTTTGTTTTCTACTTTACTCCCGTGATAATCTACCTCGTCTGCTCTCTGTCTGGATACGTGAGGGTGATGCTGCGTGCACGTAGATATCATGACGGGGAAAGAAAAGTAATTTTCTCTGAATGAAAAAACGACAGCGCACAGGGAAAGGGCCGGTGGGTAAAGCTGCATTCGTCAAGTGGATTGATAGTCTCTGAAACTCTGCCGACCGGCTCCGCTACCGGGTGAGAGAGCGAAGAGTCCAGTGCGACATTCGTCTGCATGCATGCCTTGGATGCGTGCTCGCGCTGCAGAGTGCAGAGCTGGCAAGCTGGCGTACGTCTGGAGAGTGAACCAGAGTAACGTTTAACATTTCTTTACTAATAAAAGTGCTAAAAAACACTTTCATATAACGTTTGTCATCCTTAAATACTAGGTGCAAATCCTTAGCATTGATACAATCGATTTTTGTGTTTCAAATCGATTTTATATCGATATACGTCTCCCGTGAAGGACAACTTGCCGAGTACTTATCGATGTAGTTGGATTGTAGGAATATAAATCGATACGTCGATGTAGTAGATGAATCGTTACACCCCTATTTCTCACCAACAGCCCTAAAAGAGTGCTAACTTCCTTGACGCTGTGGGCTGCATGATGTGCTCTCTCTCTGGCCTCTGCAGTGAATCTGTGCAACGGCCTGCCATGGAATGATTCTGTCTGAGTGAGAAGTGTTTTGTCGAGGCGTGTCACCACCACTGTGTAGACAGAGGATGAGTGAGAGGGCACGGCGTGCTGACTCACTGTCACAAACACTAATAAATAAGTGATTTATCTGGGATCCTTCCACATAAATCTCCCGGAAAGCTGTGCTGAAAATACTGGCGGGTTCATGCTGAAACTAATCCTCTGTCCAACGTGTGGCATCTCTCTTGTCAATTATCTTTGACAGCATTTGCGACAACAGAAAGACATGCTATAGCACAAACCCACGGCTCACTGATTGGATGCTTCCCTGCGTGACCTGTCTTCATTACCTTCCCTCCACCTGCTCTGATTAATGAAGCAAGAATAGCTCGCCAGTGCCCATCTCCGTCAGCAAAAGTGCATCACTGACCAGGCTTTCACACCACAAACGATAAAATGCATCAGTTTGTGCCAGGTTTATGTTTTAGTCCATTAATCTCCAGTTCATTTGCATAGATTTACTAATGATACAAACAATAAACATCATACAGAGCAGCTGAATCCATCAACTACAAGTATGGCCCTATGTCCACTTGTCATTTCAAATGACTCATATCCAGTTAAAATCAAAATGCAATTTAAGACACGTTAGCCTCTTGCTGTATCTATGTTTGCCGGACCACTAATCTAATTGCACCAGTCTTGTTTTTTTCCATGCTACATGCAAATCAGCATGGTACTACTGCAGTCCAGAGGGAGATGGTAGTGCACCTGAAGCTGTTTGGCAGCCAGCAAAAACACCAGAGGAAGAAGAAGAAGTTGTGCACTTTAACAGTTAGATAGCTACACAACACAAACTCATAGAGGACTTGCTTTGATGAACGACTTCACTCGTTCTACTCCCTCACGTCTTACGGTGATATAAGAACTGGTGGTTAGTCATCTTAATCAACGTGCACACAGTGAGACACTGGATAAGAATATGAACCAGCCATTTAAATACAGAAACCCTGCAGTGTTGTTCTGAGGGTTTCTTACTGTTGTGCTCCATATACTAACCCAGCCAGTATGATATTGACCGTACTGACAGGCACTGACCCTATTTCTGTCACTGGTGCATATTCATGAGGTAATTTGGAGCTCTACAGGAATTAGGGCATGACGAGGCAGTCTGCTCAGTGACATTAGCACCTTTCGCTGTTCCCTCGTCGTTGCAGCTGGAGACGAGCGCCACATCCTGCGTTATTAAGGTTTTAAAATGCTGCCAAATGCAAAGGAAACATAATTATAGATAGCATTAGACATTAAACCTGCAGTAGGCAGTATATTTTTGGCATCATTGGGCAAAAATCAACCTTTCAGCATTTTGTAATTCAAATGTTCTGAGAGAAAACTAGACTTCTGCACCTCCTCATGGCTCTGTTTTCAGGCTTTAGTAAATCTAGCCTGTGACAAGAGACTTTGACCGATCACAGGTCATTTCAGAGAGAGAGAGAGCGTTCCTATTGGCTGTTCAGTCAACGGAGGAAGCTGTCAATCACTCACCAACTCCGATCAAACGGTCAAACTAGGCAGCGCTGATCAAATATGAATCAATATTCTGTTGCTGTAATGCCTATTTCTCTCCTCAAATGTTTTCAGAAACATCTTGTAGTGTACTGTTTAGCCATAACATGAGTATGTGTGCTCCAGCTGGTAGGCGGTGCTTGGTATTTCCTCAACTGATCTCAACATGGCTGCCGGGTCACAGACTCAAGTCAAGTCAAGTCAAACTCACTGACACAAGTCATCGGGGTAGAAGCCAGATTGTGGGTCATTTTGTACGTTAAACAGAACGTCGACAAAACTATCAAAGGTCAAAAGGTTGTACTTAGAATATACATTATATGACAGTGATGATACCTTGTAGGCTTTTTGTCCAATATTTGAAGACTTCTTTTGTATAAACTGGCCATTGGTGGTCATTAGACCATGTTGATGTCCACCGACCCCACCGGAGTCAGCCAGTCAGCAGTTTGCTATCCCCAAGACAAACTCGAGACAAAAATCAATGTGTGACGCAGCCTTTTTTTTAAACACTGTTTTTTATCTGCCCTCCTTTGCTTGTCATCTGATGCCTTCTGCAGTCTACTGTCTTCAGCCTCTAGAGACCGGATGTCAGGAGAGTGACCTTGTTAATGCAATTCACCTTCATAAGATGAATACAAAGTCTGTCTGCCAGGGGACCGTGTTGGGTATCAGAGTCAGGTACTTTATAGACAACTTAACAGCGCTACACTTCAGGGTTTGAGTGTGACACATAAGTTGGATTTTTTATGAGTCAGTCAGTCAGTCAGTCATAAAGCCCCCTTTTTCTATAAACATTGAGTCATTGATTGAACACTGGAATGACTCCCTCCCTGTAATGTGAAAGGGTGGGCAGTTCAGCCGATCCCACTGAGAACCACCACCTCAGTCAGCTCGTGGTTTTGGTTCGTCATCGATATGGTTTGAGTCTCGACAGCTAGCCAAGAATATATGAAGATCGAGCGCTTGCACAAATAAGGTATCAACAAGCATCCTGTTATGACACAAATTTGACCTTAATGCACCCAGACAACATGACACCCGTCAACCTAAATAGCAAAATGGGGAAGGGGGTATAGAGGCGTGTTGGAAAGTGGGTGTCCAATGAACAGTCTCAGTGGACGAGATGCACAAGTGTGACCCACTAGACAACTCTGCTATAGGGGAGGTTTTGCATCACTGGGCCTTTGGTGTCTGGAGCCCCAGGGCTTTAGAGCGTCCTGGAGCACAGGAGAAAAACCCCAGTACACTACAGTATGAACAAAACACAAAGAGCTTAACACAGAAGCATGGACACTAGAAGGAAAGTATTGACATTAAACTATTTCATAAACATTGAAAACTAAAAAACTCATTAAATCCATGCTCTACTTTATGACCGTGGTGATTATGTCAAAGCAAAGACTAATATGACTATTTGGAAATGAATACCTCCGCTAAGTGTATTTCATCGATGTTGCAGCCAGTACTAGTTGGGTGTGTTTTCCCCTGAGAGTTAGTACAATCACTTTGTGAGAGCTCACAAAGTGATTGTACTCCTCTATGGACTGTATTTCCCAGCCAACGTTGTCTAGCTTTACTTTTCACCCTCTCTCTAACTGGGATTGTTGGTACTGGCAGGAGTAGAAGAAGTAGACTACTGAAAACTTTTTTTTCTGAAGTAAAATTATTAATTATTAATTAGGGCCGTCAATCGAACCCAATGGAACAATCCCATTGGCTGTTAGTGGAGGGAACCAGGGCGAAGCTAACTTCCTGATTGGCCTACAACAATACGTCATCCCTGGAGCATTCTATAGTCATAGTCTTTTGAACTTTCTTTCCTCCCTGGCTCTGTTCTTTGCTGCACTGACCCAATTTCCCCCTCAAGGATCATAAAATTCAGGTTTTACTGGTTCACCCAACAAAAAAAAATAAACTGGAAACTGAGACCAAACTTCACCTCACTACTACAACTCCAGGAAAAAGGAACTAAAATGCTGACAGACTATGAACTGTGAAAATCTGTGAACTCAGGTACCGGTTGTTCTGATAGCTTCCAGTGCTTCCTGGATGCTTTCAGCACCTTGTCAGAACAATCTGTTGAACGTCGACACTTTTGGTAAGACAGTGAGCTCAACATTCAGCTACTTGGCTTCCCCCAAAATGCTTCCAAGTAGTTTCACACAACTCGCTGCCAATAAAGTCCTGAATGAAAACCCCGTTTTGTAGATCCGATCTCATTATCCTCCACTGAGCAATTGTGGAAATACTCTGGCAACTCACTAATGAGTTACTATGTCAATGCCAGGATTGTTTACGGGGGAATGGAATCTTCTTTGGGAATGTCACGGCATCTTCAGAGGCCTGCGACTGAGCACAGAGCTCAGAGCGAGATGCTTTTTCACACTCAAAATGAGAGAGTCTGCGGCTTTGTGCATGTGTGGGACAAGGCTTGAGGATAGCAGCGTATGCATTATGCATAATTAATGAACAAGCGGAAAGGATCACAATGGATGCTCAGCCACGCACAATGCGTCAGTATCTAATGCTGGAGGTCAGAGGTCACGTCTGGCTTTGTGCGAGGCCGCCAAGGATGAAGACAACAAGGAGACCTTTGAGAGTGCGGGAGGTTTCATGTACATAGCAAGACAACAAAAGGAAGCGGTTGGTTGTGTAACAGCAGAAAGAGGACAGTCGGTCTGCTCAAAGATTTACATTTTATTTGATATAAACGCATACTGTGGAATTCATTATTGTGCATTTATTATACATGTATATGTATATATATATATATATATATATATATTTGTATAAAAACCTGACACTCCTTTATCATTGCCCGTATTGTACACAACAGGCTACTGACCAAGACCTGAAAACATATCAAACAAAGATTTATCTTTATTAGAACCGTGTTTTTGAGTGTTTTTAAAGTCCAGCCTGATGTTGCCTTGCACATTACAGAATGATCCCAGTCAAGTCCACGCAGTGAGGCATACAGCTTATTAATTAAACACTGGTATCGGATCGGTACTCGGTATTGGCCAATACCCAAAGCCCGGGTAACGCTATCGGTATCGGGGCTGAAAAGGTTGGATCAGTGCATCCCTATAACTAGTCCTTAAATGATGCACAGGCAGCAGCATCCCTGTTGCGAAGGAAAGATGACGACAGACTATTTACTGATTGGAACTCATGACACACCTGATGCAACAGCACAGAAAACTGGCACCCATCTTTCTTACAAAACCGTAACAGATACAAAAAGACCATTAATAATTCACTTTCTGCAAGCAAAGCCACCGCCGTCATCCAGCAGGGAAAATAAATAAATAAATAAATAAATAACGTCAAGATCATTGGTGTGAAGTCTAAAATCAGAACACATGTATGCTTTCCCTAATGCCCAGTTCAGACTACACGATATAAGCCCGATTATAGCCCGTATATTAAGACGCCGGTGCCGGGAGAGTGTGTATTGTCCGAACAAGGGGCCGACGTGTAGTCTGTTATGCCAAGTCACAACAAGGATTTCTGACTCTCAATCGTCTAATCTGACGTAGTGACCATCGCAACCGTCAAAAATATTGTGTAGTCTGATCCTGGCATTACAAAGTGAGCATCCCGATGTGCTTATTGAACTTTGAATAAGACAAACTGTCTACAGCCACGCTAGCCGCTCTGTTCACCGTGTTAGTTTAACATGTTAGCACACTAACATTTGCCAATAAGCCCTTAACACAAAGCACAGCTGATGGGAATGTCATTAGATTAGCAGGTATTTGGTCAATGTGGTTATTACAATTCATCCTAAAGGGAACATGAGTGAACTATTTTTCATGGCAATCCATCCAATAGTGGAAGTGACCACTTAACGCAGTTATAAGCACCCACTTGCACAGTCTGTTCTTCTTTGTATGTCTCCGTCACTGCTGGAACCTGATACATCATGTTTTCACCTCAGTTCAGAGTCCAATGCAACAGCTTAACTCGTGAGACAAATGTGCTGCAAGTCTCCCAAGATTTGCATCAGCTGTAAGCAGCGATGACTACTTGTACCCTCTGTCTGTAAAGATATGGCTAATCCTGAAGTTACCACAGCAGTAAATCTGAAATCGTTTGAGTCTTATCTACTGCACCACAGAGTGTGTTGTTATTTCAGCTGCAGCTGGCTGTCCAGACTTGGAACAGTAATGTTAGTTTTAGTCCTAACCTTGGTCATGTGAACACTGTTGTTGAGAAAATTAGTTTAAATCCACACAATTACAGTATCCACAAATTATATTCTGTATATATTCCAGCATTTCCTCATTTTATTAAGAGCCAATCTGCCCTTAAGTCTAAGAGACTGTAGGTAAATGAGCTGTTGAGACGAGGCCGAACATCCTTTAAAAACAACTCCCATTCATTTGCTACACCGATACAGACAGAGAAGAGGAGCTGGTTTGATGGCAGTAATCACCCGGTACAACGGCCTAGACATGGCAGCCTGAAAGTACATTTTTTTAAGTGGTTTGAATATAAATGTTATACTGTGGTATATATCAGATAAAAAAAAGGCAGTGTTTAGTCAGTGAAAATAATTCACAATGAGTCATCTGATGAGTAATTTATGCTTTATAGTGTGTCTGTTATATCTATTTATCTGTAACATTTAATCATCTGGCTCTAATGTCCAGTCAGCTAAGAGTAGAATAATTATCACCATCGCAATTACAGCATCATTTTATGTGAATCATGGCCCAAATAAAAGATATTATTCTAAAACGAACAACTTATTGAAATACTCAGACCCAAAATTACCTCTATTGCTCATGTCTATAAAACTCAAGAAGTTATGATTGACACTAATTGTTATGATAATTGAGTGTCTAGCGTGATGAACTCAATGACACATCGAAAACGCACTAAAAATACGTTGTTGAAAGTCGTGCTGAGTGTCACAAAAAAAAGGACAAATGTATGTCTATGTAGAGAAATCAAACAGATCAAATGTTGTGACTATTTCACAAACTGCCGTGTGTTGCAAATACACACCCGCACGGCCAACTGGGCAGACACCGGTATATTTCCTCCTGTGCGCTGAACCATGACCCTCAACAGTAAAATACATAATGAACCATGGCTTGTAAACTGTTCCACCCCGATCACGGTGGAGGCAGAGATGTAATAGAGTTTTAGAGGCATGTTGCTAGAAACTAATTAGTCATACTGACCGAGAAATGTTGCACAAGGGAGTTGACTGGAAAACATCCTGAGAAAACTCAACGTGCCCTTGAGCAAGGCTGTTACTACCCAAAAAGTTCCCCTGGAGATGATGCTCAATACTATAGCAGGGCTGCATGGATATGAGCAAGACCCTCCCTGTCTGTAGTTGGTTTGCCTAGTTAAAGAAGGATTAAAGGCCTCCATGCATATCTGATTAATCCGTAATCTAATACAGGGAGTGAAGCATCAGAAGAGCATTGGAACTGTGGATCAAATAACATGAGAGGGACTGGGTAGCTTTTAACACAGTCCCTTATGGAGCACACCTCATTTAGGATTCAACATTTCAAATGAAATCATTTTTAAAAGATAAGGATAATAGAAGCAGTGGAGCCCTGTTACAGTATATTCACTGAAACAGGGCTCTTGTTTCAGGGAAGTTGATGGTATTTAAGGGCGTTTTCATTTAAGGTACGACTGATCCGTATCGTGCCCGAGTACGATTGCCCCCCTTCCCTCGATGCTCAGCTTTCACATTAGTAAAGTTGTTCCGTACCCGAGTACACTTGCGTCATCACCCACATGTATTTGTTGATGTTGAGATCAGCTGTTCTAGTGGCTGAACAACTCTGGTTTGGTTGAAATAAACTCTTATTTCACCGAGTTTGATGTGAAAATATGTCGACTCTACACGCCGTCTCTCTCTCTGCCCGCTGAGCAACTGAGCAGCTCTCGTTCTTCAGCGGTAAACCATTAAACTAGCTAAATAAAATAACAAACATCGCCCAACCCCATCGCCTACTATTGTTTATATTTTCGGAGGAGGCTGGCGGCGTTGAAAAAAGCCTGTCCTTTCTAAACTACTCGCTGACTGCTAACGTTACTCGCGTTAAATAGCGGTCCACTTCCGTGTTTCGGTACGGTTGGCTTTCACACCTGATGTGAACCGTACTCGAGTTCACATGAACCGTACTCCAGACCACCTTTTCAAGTGGATGCGAGTACGGATCGACACACCGTGCCCAAGTACGGTACGGAGCGTTCACACTAATCAATCGAACTGGACTTTGGGTGCTCTGGTGCTCCTAATGGAATCTGCAAGATTTCACATACCGGAGGAAAACAAGCAGTCAGAGCTGATCTGAGGTTCACTGTCCAGTTGCTCTCTATGAGAGCCGGCTGTCAATCACTCGCGATCGCCATTGTGAAATCTGGTGAAGGAACGCCAAGTACCGTCACATGACCGGAGCACAGCCAATAGGAATGCTCTCTCAATGAAATGACCTGTGATTGGTCAAAGACTCCTGTCACGGGTTAGATTTTTTAAAGCCTGTAAACAGAGCCATGAGGAGGAGCAGAAGTCTCTCAGAACACTTGAATTATAATATGCTGAAAGGTTATTATGGGATTTCTGCCCAATGATGCCAAAAATATACTGCCTACTGAAGCTTTAATGCATGTAAATTGTTACGTATAGTTACCTTTAAAAAGGTAACTATACAACAAATGAATGATTTCAACCAGACTAAGATACAACTAGACAGCCTAAATAAAAACACCATAAACCAGACTCCATTCAATATTTAGTTATTTTAATGTTTTCTCTGTTTGATGGCCAGTGTAAATAGTTAAAAACATGAATAATCACGACTCTATATGGTCTCCAGGCGAATGTGGAATCATCTGATCCACCAATCAGCCTGTAAACAGCGTATACTAATATAAAACTTGCAATATTAGTACGGCCGAACAAACCTAACCAAGTTGATCTTTTCCTAAACCTAACTAAGTCGTTTTTGTCACGTAACTTCCGTACTTAAATTATGGCACATCTGGAGTTACTTTTACCCGAACCACGATCTTTTCCTAAACCTATCCAAGTAGATTGTTGCCTAAACCTAACCAAGTCGATCTATTCCTTAACCCAACTAGTTTTATTTTGAAAAGATCTCAGTTTTTAATTTGCATTACAATCTATTCACACAATGGGAATACAAAGCAATTAATGCATGTAAATTGTTACATATAGTACCTTTAAAAGGTAACAATACAATAAATGAATGGTTTCAACCAGACTAAGATACAACCAGACAGCCTAAATAAAAACACCATAAACCAGACTCCATTAAATATTTAGTTATTTTAATGTTTTCTTTGTTTGATGGCTAAAAACATGAATAATCACGACTCTATATGGTCTCCAGGCTAATGTGGCATCATCTGATCCACTGTAAACAAGGTGTATTAATATAAAACTTCCAATCTATCACAGCCGAACATGAACAAAAGGTTAGACACAGCTGCTGCTGTTGTTATCTGTATGATGTGCAGAACAGAACAGGCGCTGGATTCAATGCAGCGTTAAATTGCCCTATTTCTGAATGGACTTCTGCATGCATGTTGTCTCTCACTACTGAGGGGATTATCTGATTGCACTCTCACAATACACACATGCTGTTAGCCAGTTTCACTGTCTGGCAGCTTAAAACACCCACTGGGACTGTAGTAAAGTGGGAGAAAGGCAATGCACACAGCACTAACACGTTGCAAGCATGTGCTAGATTAAAGTACCTGTATTGTTGTGGTCGAGGCTCGTTTTGTTGGTCGGTTTGTAGATGAGCTGTTTAGCTTTCTGCAGCTTCACCGCTGTTAGACTCTCTCCTCATCACAGCTTAACACCCAGCCGGCTGCAGAGACGTCAGGACACAAAGAATCTGATGTTTTAACGCGTCTGAAAGCTGCAGAAAGGCGCCAGTAGTGGTTGTGTTCACAGTTAGGTTCAGGCGACAACACGGCTCAGCGTTCAGTTCAGTCTGCTGCTTTCTTTTAACAATAAAGACTACTAGCAAGTAAAACTTCCTTTTCCTAAAGTCCGGCTGTATTCCGCTGGAGTCCCAGGATAGTTATTTCCAGGTTAAAACTTGTCCAGAGGCTGTGCTCCGTGTGTGAGTTAGCGGAGACTAGAGAGAGAACAGCAGCAGCTCTAGTGAGGAGGATCCGGCTGGAGCAGCGCTGTCTCTGTGCTGCCTTCACGGGCTGTCGGAAACGTGGAACACGAGGAAATGGGACTTTACTATTCCAACTACGTGTGTTTAAAGGTCCCATATTGAGATTTTCATGTCTTTTATATTATAAAACAGGGTTTAAGTAAGCGCTATATAAATACTGTTAAACTATCAAAACGCTCGATATACGCAGAAATTGTGCGTTGAAACAAGCTGTCAGGATTTCTGTACATTTGTGATGTCACAAATATACAATATATATAAACTGGGGAAAAAAGTTCGGAAACTTGTGTTTGGTGGATTATTTCTCTGATGTTACAATGCTAATTGGCATTGTATTTTACATGGTTGGAAAGCCTGTTTATTTACCTTCACAGATAAATACCATTGGCAGAACATTTTGGCAATTTTTTCTTGGGCGCTACCTACATAATCAGCTGTGCTGCTCATCCCAAAAATGCATGATCCTTACAAGTTGGACATCATTGTGAAGGTAAATAAACAGGCTTTCCAACAATGTAAAATACAATGCCAGTTAGCATTGTAACAACAGAGAAATAATCCACCAAACACAAGTTTCCTAACTTTTTTTCCCCAGTTTATATAGATCATCACACGGTTTTAAACGTAAACATTCTAAATGTGTCAAAGTTTATTTCCTGTTGCAGTGTATGTATATAACATCAGCTGACAGGAAGTAAACATGGACCAAAGCTGTTGCCTAGCAACGCAATTCTGTTGCAATTCCATTGAAATGCACTAAAACGGAGCGTTTTAGACAGAGGATAAATACAGGTATATTCAAGCAGACCATATGAGGAAAATAAAGTTTTTTTTTAACATTACAGCATGTAAACATGTTCTAGTAGAAACACAAAATACAAGTATGAATTTGAAAATGAGCATGATATGGGACCTTTAAGCACCTATGGTTGAGACTATAAACGTTGCATAGGGAGTAATATTGTAAAAAGTGACATTTTCATGTCTTTTATATTATATAGCAGGTTTAAGTTCTATATACATACTGTGAAAGCATCGAAACGCTTAATCCACATAGAAATACATACAGCCCATATTCAGAAACTGAGCTTTTGAAACAAGCCGTCACGATTTTCTGTCCGTTTGTGATGTCACAAATCTACAATATTTAGACCATTTCACAGTTTTAAACGTAAACATTCTAAATGGGTCACAGTTTATTTCTGGTTGCAGTGTATGTGAATAACTCCAGCTCACAGGAAGTAAATATGGACCAAAGCTGTTGCCTAGCAACGCAATTCTGTTGCAATTCCGTTGCAATTCCGTTGAAATGCACTAAAACGGAGCGTTTTAGACAGAGGGTAAATACAGGTATATTCATGCAGACAGTATGAGGCAAATAAAGTTTTTTTTTAACATTACAGCATGTAAACATGTTCTAGTAGAAACCCAGAATACAAGCATGAACCTGAAAATGAGCACGATATGGGACCTTTATCATTGCTTAGATAGCCTAGTTGAAGAGCATTTTTCACACTCATGATGCTGCTGCAACATAAAAGCTCTTACAAAAAATTAAAGGTCAGTAGGCAGAATATTTTGGCATCGTTGGGCAAAAATTCCATAATAATCTTTCAGCATATTGTAATTTAAGTGTTCTGTTTTCAGGCTTGACGTGACGGCTACTACTATAACATAATACTTTTGTACTTTTACTTGAGTACAATTTAAATGCAGGACTTGTAACAGAGTATTTTTACACTGTAGTATTGCTACTTTTACTTAAGTACATTATCTGCGTACTTCTTCCACCACTGCCTTTATTATAGTTTAGCCCCCATGTGTCAGCAGCATTGCAACGAAGCTGAACCTGGATCATATCATGACTTTATAAAAGCAGAAATTTGTCATCTAAATCTGAACAGAGGCTGTATCACACCCAGAAAATGACCAGAGGCATAGAAGTAAATCTACAACAGTGAGGGTTGAAATGATCAAAATTCATATGTTGGAACGCCCAATGACCTAAAACAAGCCATCATGCGAAATGTTCCAATTATCAATGATCTGAAACAGAGCTGTGCAGAGGAATGATCCAGAACACATTTAAACTTGTCTGGTCATCAGGTACATGCATGCTATTAGTCATTTAAGGTATGCCCTTTAAGGATTATACCCTCGTTTTGGGACCAATTACTGGCGGTGTTGTACTTGTGAAGTGAGTTAGGTCTGCAGGTTGACGAGTAAATCTATTTGACAGGTGAAATAGTTCAAGTGGATGGTGGAGGATCATAAAAATCCCTCATAGTTCCAGGGAGACACTAAAGGAGAATCTGAGGGAAGTGAGGAGGAAATTTAAACGTAGGTCACCTGATCTCATTTCCTCGTTCTTCTCAGACGGATGATCACAGGCCTATTTCAGTTCAGTGACAGACTGTCTCAGCCTGATGATAACAGTGAGGAGCCGTGCCGTCACTTCTGTCAACGTCAGTCAAGTACAGACCAGTCAAGGATTTCTGCATCTATATGCTTGACTTCAGTCTCTTGCAAAAGATGCACAACCGACACAACACCTTTGAATCATGAACAACTTCTGAATGATTTGTACATTTTGTACAAGTACATACAGTAGTAGGCTCTTTTCAAATGATCCTTCCACACTGCCATTATTCACTTAAAAGCTGCCATTAACAAATATTGTAACCCTAGTTCTATAAGCACAGGCAGAGAACTACTGGACTCTTTTTTGTAATACTCTCCTCCAATCACACGCACGCGTTCGGCCACTGAGATTTGCATAAACGTAGCTAGCCAATCAGGATATGCCTACCGAATGCCTGGTATCCCAAGCCATCTTTAGTGAGCGGCGCAGGAGCCGCAGGGCCTCCTTGGCAGAGGGCTCCACCTGTGCTTGTAGAACTAGGGTTACAATTTCGTAACCTTCGTTCTAACTCACACAGGCTACGCCCTCTACTGGACTCTGTGGTTACAGTGGGTGGAGCCTGATGGATGTACGCCCTGCCGCGTCACCACATCAACCTAACCACACCGATGAAGACAAAAGGTCAAAAACACAAACAGTAGACACCCTGCCCACCACATTCCCCGGGTCATCCAGGAGCATGGGAACATGTAGGTGTGTCATGCCCAGAGGGGGTCAGGTGTACCACAACTGACACACACACCCCACCCTGTTCACCGGTCCTATGTCGTTCCAGCGAGCACAAACCCTGAAAAGGAGCCCGGTATGTCCAAGAGATCGAACCGTATGAACGGAGTCAAAGACATGTTGTCTCTCATTTAACTTTTTATTGATTACCATCAAATGCAAAGTACAAATCATATTTGTGTACAATCTTATAGTGAGTGGCAGGGCTGTAGTCAAGTCCAACTTAATTGAGTCCAAGTCAAGTCCAAGACCAGGTCCAGTCGAGTCCGAGTCGAGACCAAGTCCTAAGGCAGTCAAGACCAAGTCAAAACCGAGTCCAGAGCAAATCGAGTTCTGTTCTAGACCATAATAGGCACTAATGTAGTGATGAAGGAGTTAGGATGGACAGAAATAATCTTGATCTATCTGCTAACATCAAACTGAATACATAGAACCATTACAGTCTAACGTTACGTTCATTAATAAACCTGGAATTTGATCCGATATTTGCGACTGACGTTTCTACCCCAGGCGAACCATCCCCAAGTATGCCCACAAGCAAGGACATTTTCATTTTTAATTTATGTATTGAGATTATTATTTATGAACATAGCATGGACGAGGATGAATCAGCAGCCAGGAACAACTTGAGCCTGACACCACAAGACAAGTCCAAGTCCACCAAGGCACGAGTCCGAGACAAGTGCAAGACTTGTGACAAGAAAAATGGACTAGAGAATGGAGACCGAGACCGGACTGGAGTCCTACAGTGAGCGGGTTCACTCCCTCATTGGCCAGCCTACGTTAGAGACAACCAGGGTTGTGGGTCAGGTTACTGAATACATGGCAATCTTTGTAATTGGTAACGTAATCCATTGGATTACAAAAAGAATGTAATCTAATCTGAAATACTTTTAGATTACTTCAAAATCAAACATTGATTTTTGGTGAACACACCTTATTCTAAAAAAAAAAAATTAGTTCCACAAATTCCTTTCTCTTTAAAATGTTCAACGAACAAGCAAAGACGCCACAGCTGCTGCTGCGCTCAGGCTGTGTGAGCACATTTGGACAGGTGTAACAGTCTGGACATTAGCATGTAATTACTGTTATGATCCATGTGAGGATGAAAAGAGTCTGCTTGAACTGCTTTGCATACTCAACCGCATCTATTTCAACTCAACATAATAGAACCTTCACCCTTTTAGTGTTTAGCAGCAATGTTGTCTTTTACATATGAAACACATTCTGAGATATGGAGAACTCACATTCATCACATAATATCATGCGGCTGCTAGTTTGGCTCCCTGTTTACCGTGAGGAATGAGTCATTGGAAAGTTGTAGCGGTCTGCACGCTCCATAAAAGCCAAAAGATTTTGCCTCAGGAGCTACAAGTTTCTGCTTTATTTCTGAGGACTTTCCTTTCACTCATTTGACAGATGTAATAATTACAGGTTTGAGTAATGCAGATTAACAACGGCCTTTACTTACACTAATTATTTCCTTCTTTTTCTCAGACAATCTAGCTCATAAAGACATCTGATCCAAACCTGCCCTCTAGTGACAACATCTGTTCCACACAGGGAGAATCATACTGGATGTAGCATTTACTGAGGACAATCATGATGAATCTAAAACCCCTATTCCATATTAAAAAAATTATATTTCCAACAAAATGAACAGGACTTGTCCACCAAACATGCAGCGATCCAACAGCTCCTCATGAATGCATGTGACGCCTGAACTCATGTGCAAAGACTTGTGTTATACAGACACAAGTCTTGTTTCCCTGTCTGGTAGATAGAAGATTGTTGTGCTAGATGATGGTGATGTGATTTACAACAGCCACACCTACACTCCTAAACGCTGATTGCCTCTCAGCCTTTAGATGTAGAACTGTAGACAACTATGGAACTCATCATCGTGTCCTTTTTCTTTTCATTAGATGAGACCATTATTTGTTTAAGATAAGATAAGATAGAACTTTATTAATCCCCAAGGAAATTCTTGTGCAAGAGATTGCTCAAAATTACAACAAGTGTATAAAATAAAAAGTACTACTGCTAGCACCAGTGCCTAATAGAATAACAATAAAGTAAGATACATTTAGTAAAAAGAGTAAATAAGATAAGTAAAAAAACAGAAAAGGAAGTCATATTGCACATGATGGACATTAATGCACAAAGTGAAAAGGTGATATTGCACATGAGAATGGAAAAAGTAGTATTGCACATGATATTGATATTATTTTTGTTCTCAGTGTCCGGTGTTTTCAACTGTCTTTCCTGCAGAAGGGGGAGGAGTTGTATAGTCTGATGGTCACTGGTAGGAAAGACCTCCTGTGGCGTTCTGTGGTGCACCTAGGTGGTCTCAGTCTACGGCTCAAGGTGTTCTGGTATGACTCCAGTGTGGCGTGCAGGGGATGAGAGGCGCTGTCCCTAATACTTAGTAGTTTCCTCAGCATCCTCCTCTCCGACACCTCCACCAAAGACTCCAGTTCGACTCCCAGGACAGAACCTGCTTCCCTGGTGACCTCGTTGAGTCTGTTAGCGTCGGCCGCCTTCTCCCTGCTGCCCTGGCACACTACAGCGTAGTCTAATATCTGTCATTTTGAGGTTTTTAGGAAGAAAAATATGCAAAAATATGTGACAGCATCCATATTAGTGAGAGAGGATTGAGCTTGGGCAGTTGAACCAGTGCCTGAAACGATAGATGTGTTAATCAGGACCCAGGAAGAGAATGAAAATCAAAACACAGAGAAGATACATTTTCCAGTTGCTCCCTTTTAATTCAAAGTAAAACAGGAATATAAAATGATTTTAAATCAACATTTATAGACAGGGAGATAAAATATGATGTGAAAATAAACAAAATAGGAGGAGGATTGCATTTACATTTTGCATTTACACTGTACATTTCATTATTCTTTCCTGTTTCAATCTCAGTTTACTCTCTATTACAAGCTGGGTTAGTTTAGCTGCTGTGTGTCTGTACCAGTAAAATCACAGTCACATAAAAGAACAACTAAAGAGACACATACTGTATATACTCCAAACTTGCTTTGGCTTTCTTGTATGGTACTTTTTTTTCCTTCAACAGATTTCAGTGAAGTGTTATTATATCAATGGAGGTAACAGCCAAAATAAATGTCAAAATATTGCAGAATACATTCTCTACAACTTAAGAACTGTAAGAAAATTATGACAATTTTCCATACCCAAGATCTATATTTTACGTAATCCTATTCTTGATAAGTTTACTAAAAAAAAAAGACATAAGTTTGTGTGATCATAAAGGTGCCACATGAGAGGACAACAATCATGTCTTCTTAATCAAGGCTTTATTTAATAGTGGCCAGTAGGACCAAGGTGTCATAAATCTTTCTAAATATGTGTTCAGACATACATTTTTGCCCTGCTTCATACGTGCTAATTTGAGCACAGGGTCATTTGTGTTTATTCACCTCAGACAGCCAATGTACTAACTGTCCGGCTGTCTGTGATTTCTGCCACCATCAATAGCATGCCAAAGGAATAAATCTTTCAAGAAGGAAAACTCCTGAAGCTGAAGGAAATCTGCAGCTTCTTCTGTGTGCCAAGCGTGTTGGAGAGCTCTGGTGACCGACGTGAAAACGCGGATGACCCTCTCTAGAGCCAGTTGGAGCAGAGCCAGTGTGTATGGGGGAGGTGAGTGGTGAAGCAAGAGAGAGAGAGAGCAGCGGCGGCGGTGAAAGGAGCGAGTAATCGACTCTGGCCCAAGCAGGAAAAGTTAACAGAGTTTGGTTTGTCCGTTCTGGGCTACTGTAGAAACATGGCGGTGCAACACTGCGGACTCCCCATGTAGATATAAACGGGTCAGTCTAAGCTAACGAAAACACAACGATTGTTATTATCAGGTGATTATACGCTAAAGAAAACATACTTATTAATATTATATACCATTTCTGCCAATAGATCCCCCTAAATGTTACATACTGGTCCTTTAAGTCAAGCTACGGGAATAGAAATAAAAGTATCTCGTCTGCTCATATCACGTTATCCCGTATTCTCAGTGGACGACAACAGAATACTAAAACTCGCCTTACTCTGCCAGTAAAAGTATGAAATATAAAAAAAATGTCTAAAACTTTAATATGATACACGGTGATGGATTTTGCAAAGCTGCACAGCGTAAGCTTGTCAAGCATAAAGTATCAGGCCAGGGTGCTGGGGTCGGTTTCAGTGCTTCACACTTTGTACTCAAGTGTTTCAGAATGGATTAACGGCACAGGAACTCCATTATCTCCTCTCCCTGACCAGAAGCAACACAAAAACCTGATTATACTTATTTGGAAAATATAGAGAGTTTCAGAACTTTAATTTAAGTTCTCAATATGACAGAGTTGCATTTTTTATACATAATTTTTTTTCACAATAACATTATTTGAAACCTTCTTGGCACTAAACCCATTTTTTTTTTATTTCATGAAAAGTGGGAGAAATGGGGGAGAAAGGGTGCAGCAGTGCGGTGAATGTTCTCTGCACTGAATCATTTTTGGCAATAAACCCTCAGGCACAAAGCTAACTAGCCTATTAAGCATCTATAAACACAGGTATAATACTGTCCATGTTAGATTTGAAGAGTCAGATTTTTCACTCTACTTCTGAACACTGCCATGAGTCCAGTTTATAAACAGCACTGAGAGCAGAATAAAAGCAGAATGAGATCATAGTGCAAATAAGAAAGCAGGGCTTCAAACTATCAGAGACAGACACGGTTACAACGTTGGAAGAAGAATCCCACAGCGCTCACGTGTGCCACGTTTGTTCTAGCAGCGGTGGCAGCGCCTGACAACGAGCCCCCGACCAAACTGAAGCATGATCACGCGTGGAAAATGCTGTTTAAAAATGGATTTTTTGTTAAAAAATAAATACTCTACAGTTATGCCTATTTCTGGTGAGAGCCTTGGAATGTATGAAAATATTTTAAGCATCGTCTTATACAAATATGTAAATGTATATTTCTTCATTTAGAGCATTTTTTTTAAGTCTTATACTTAAGTAATTGCTCACTTTTTAAAATTAAGAGGCACATTTTTTAAAACCAAATTAGGGGGTCTGTTTCTCTAAATAATCTGAAATGAATTAATGTCCCATTCCTTTGAGGAGACATACAGAGATGTACTGTGAGATCTATTGTCAATGTTTACCCACTTTTTTAGGAACCTACTGTAAAGGACTACAGTTTCTGCACAGCGCAATCTTCCAGCCGAGTAAGTAGTCTGAAGGAAAAGTTGTTAGAAATACACCCGTGGTGACTCTCATACTGAACATTCATACACACGCACACACGTGAATTCACGTTATTGGTCAAACAGTATTTGCACATTCTATTTAAGTGCATCTAACGGGTGAAGTTTGCCCCACTGAACTGTATAATAAATGCCATAAAGGTTTAATCAAGCACTTGAAAAAAGTAAATTTTGTGTAGACAGAGAAATTAGCTGACACCGTCTAATCAGTCCTAATGTGGTAAACTCCACCCAGCTGGTACTTCAAGGTGGTTAAAACAAACAGAATGACTTGTAACTACAGTCTAAGTCGGACTGTTTGTTCCCTTGACACACACACCTCTCTCACACTCTCACACACATCTTGAAAAACACTGCAGCACATTCCATCTCAACGCAGACACATGAGATTCACATTCAGAGTTTGCTGACAATTTCTGCGCCGTGTTCGCTCAGACACTCACTACGCGAGGGTGAAGTGCATGCTGGGCTTTAGCTGTCCTCTTCCTCCTCGTTGCTCTGCGTCAGGTTCTTCTCTGGATGGGAGGTGCCTTCGAAGCGCTGGGAGGCGATGATCGCCTGGTGAGACATACTCTTCCTCACTATGTCACCTTTCCTCCACAGGGTAATCTCCTGCAACCATACAATACAAGACTAATGATATACTGTACAACATGGTATGGAATAGAGGGGATTGTGCCAATGACTCCCATAAGAGCTGTTGAATGAAGCACAGATAACTTCCGAGCCAACATGAAGGCATCAGTGCAGTGTGCGTACCTGCTGTTTGAAATAGCGTCGTTCCTCCTCATCAATGAGGACCAGGTTGAGGTAGTACCGCACCGAGAACTTCTTGTTAATGTCCCTCATGGTGGGCGTCATCTCATAGCCTGCTAGAAACAGCCTGATGGGGATGGACTCTCCTGCAGCACAAGAAGGCAGAAGCAGATGTAAGCGTGTGACAACTAAACTCACAATCGAAACACAGTTCATTATCAGGTACATTACATAACATTATCAACTGAGGATCATCATTAAAACGTTACCTCTGACTGGTGCACCGTCCATGATTTCATACTTTGCGATGGTGTCGTTCTCGTGGTAGACGTTGGGCCCTGTGCCAGTCGTCTCCCGCTTGATGATGTCAATCTCCATATGTCTGATCTTAATCCTCACCAGCAGGAAGTAAATCTTCCCGACAATCACATCTCTAAGGTGATACCTGCAAAGCAAAACGGTATGATCTGTCAAAACCAAGCAGCCGTTTTCCCGCTCTATCTTGCTTTCCTAAAGAAAACAGGCATAAATGAATTAAGATACAATTCTGATCAAAAGGAAAGAACTTAGGATCCTATTTAAACAATCTACTGTACAGCGCACGGTCTAAAGTGCATCATGGCGCATTTAGGGCGTGTCCAGCTCCTCTTTTGCTAGTTAAGCGGCGCATAATAATATCCATTTGATCTCTTAATTAATCATAGGTGTGTTTTGGTTGTAACAGGAATTAAACCAATCTGAGAGTCGTCTCCCATTCCCTTTTAAAGTCAGGTGTTCCTGCACTGGGCGCATCGCTATTTAAAAGGCATTTTCGGCAGATTGGAGAAGCGATTGGTTTTCTGCTGAGGAAACGGATCTGCTTGTGTGGGAAGTGAAAGTGTGCGAGCAGATGTATGTGGTCGTTGGTCGGTGGACCCTCTGCCTCCGCCGTCTGCCAATCCTCTGTTCCATCAACAACTCCATCTGACTGGTAACCTATTTAACCGGCGCAGGAGGCACAATTTATTATATGATAATAAGCACCAGGCTAAATATGATAAACATGTATTGGTAAATAATGAAAACTGTATTACTTTCAGATGCAACCCACTGGGGGGGTGGCTCAGACCGGCTGAATGGAATTCTCTTTGCAGCGGGGCGCTGTTGGAGAGGCGGTGCGTAACGCACGGATCCCTCAGCCTCAAAACCCTGCCGTTTAGGGGGAGAGGGCCCGCAAACTTTGAAGTAGTCGACGTCTACACTCGCACAGAGGGATGATGAGAGGAGACGCCACAGATGCTCCGTGATCTCTCTGGTCACGGCGAGGAGCGCTGAGAGCGCTGAAGGATGAACAGTACAGAATACCTGAGAGCCTCACTTTATTACATTCTGAATTGTCGCCTGAATTTAGTGTTTTCCTTGAGATAAATAAAAACATGTTCTAGCGCCGACACTATTTAACTGAGGAAGAGGAGCTGCTGCTGCGTCCCTGTGTGTGTAACAAGCAGAGTGTACACGTGTTGTGAACCTTCCTGTAGACGCATCTTACTATTTAAATAGCAGGAAAATCCTGCGCCAGGCTTTAGACCAGGTTACTGTTGGCGCAATCGCTTTCTGCTGCCTCAAGATAACAATGTACCAACAAAGCACCTGACCACAACTCATTTTAAGACCAACACGCCCATGGGTGCATAGATGGGCGCCAGTACATCTGCTACTTGCACAATGTGGACGCTGGGCGTGAAAATGACAACTGCGTTGGTCTGAAACTAGCAAATGACAGTTGCGCTGCGCCGCTTTGGTGTAAGATAGTTAGAGTTATTTTAGTGGATATTAGAAAATCATACTTGGATTTATTGTACTCGAACTCTATGTGTAGGCAGTCCTCGATCCCCACTTCCATCTTGATGGAGGAGTTGAGCTCAGGGTAGGAGCTGAGTGTGTGCACCACAATGTCCAGCTCTTTGCTGATGTCATTCAGTCTCCGGCTTACTGTCGCCCTCAGAAAGTAGCTGCAAGAAAAAAGAAAAAGGTCACATGGCTATGAAACAAGACTACCAGACTGTATGTAACACTATAATCAGCGAGAGGCCCTGTTGGGCTGCACTGCTCAGTACACAACCAACAGAAGTTGATGGATGAATGAAAAATGGAACGACAAACTTAATAAGTTGTGGGGTATCCTCTTTACACTGGCCACATTGGGACAAAGCCCTTCACATAACCCTATATAACAAATGAGAGTGGTATTAATCTTCTCATAACTCTCAAACTATTCCTTAACATGTTATAACTATACTATACTATGTTAACTATTCCTTAGCCGTTAACATGTAACAGCTATATCAGGCCGAGGCTGCGGCTGCATAAGTCGTGCAAGAGGACATTTCTGACGCCCGGCGGGGACCCTCCAGGTGTCAGAAACTCACGGGCAATGCATCCTGGTACATGTAGGCAGAGCTGACACAGCTCTGAGAGCAGGAGAACTCAGCTTTCTGGGTGAATACAGCACGCACTGGGGAATTTATTGCTTCAATCAACTACATTTACCATCAACACTGATCCACATAAAAGGTGGCGAATTTTCCCTTTAAGATTCAAACTAGTGGAAAACCGTTTGCCCGCCAACATGAATGTTGATATGAACTATTATGTTACAGTGCTTTTAAATAGAAGTGTACGGTGCATGTGGAAATATCTACAAAATATACATTGCAAATAATTCATGCACAGCAGAGCTTACCGTAACTTGACGTTCTGACCCGTGTAAGACTCGTAGGGTTTCTCCACATGTGTGAACTCAAAGTCAAACGTCTGCGACTGCGTGAGCTCCCCTGGCCGAGCCAAGTCTTTCACAAGAGACACAAACTCGTGGTGGTTCCCTCTGTCATAGTACAGCTCTGGAAAAGACACATTACCAGCATCAGACAGCTACAGTGGAGCAGTTTGATAAGAAAGAGTTTGCACAAGCTTTTCCTTCAGTGCTGACAGATGAATAGAGTCAAGATATGATCTGATGACAGAAGAAAATGGTAATAGGTTTGTCTTGAATATTGTTCATCTTATTTCATCCACTGCAGCTCTAAACAATCTGTAACAATCTATATTAACTACCTCAGTTTCTTTTTTAATTTTTTTTTTTTTTTTTACAAAGGCCATTTAAGGCTTCCATTTTGCCCTTCCACCCCTGATCCAAAGTACTTCTGCTTCTCCTTTATTTGGAGACAAATGGTTGTGAACAGAAAAAGGGAAAAGGGTGGGGTGATGTTAAATGTCAAGATGCATTTATGCTCGATGGGTCTGGTGAGGACAAAATAAGAGGAAGTCCCTATTGCTGCTGCAAACTCAGCTTAACTAGGCAGGCTGAATTTTAATCAATTAAAACAATAAATTAAAATCAAACAGTATGTACCTTAAAAAGGATGCAAACAAGCTGTAGCTACACTAAACAAAGGTTTAGGTTGGTTTGTTTTAAGGTCACTAATTTCTTTAATGCAATCTTTCGGAGGTTGTAACGAGCTCAGGTTTAAAGCTAGATTGAAGATCCTAGTATCATATGAAACGAGAAAACCTAAAGAATCCATCGGTACCAACCATGTCATACTAGCTTGTCGCGAAGGAGGTTAAATAACGCTCCAAACTTGCGCTAAATTTTGGTGAGGAAAAACTGTCATGGCCATTTTCAAAGGGGTCTCTTGACCTCTGACCTCCAGATATGTGAATGTAAATGGGTTCTATGGGTACCCACGAGTCGCCCCTTTACAGACATGCCCACTTTATGATGATCACATGCAGTTTTGGGGCAAGTCATAGTCAAGTCAGCACACTGACACACTGACAGCTGTTGTTGCCTGTTGGGCTGCAGTTTGCCATGTTATGATTTGAGCATATTGTTTTATGCTAAATGCAATATCTGTGAGGGTTTCTGGACAATATCTGTCATTGTTTTGTGTTGTTAATTGATTTCCAATAATAAATATATACATTAATTTGCATAAAGCAGCATATTTGTCCACTCCCATGTTGATAAGAGCATTAAATACTTGACAACTCTCCCTTTAAGGTACATTTTGAACAGATAAAAAATGTGTGATAAATGTTTTGATTATTTACATTATTCCACTGCTGAATTCATCAGTTAGAGCAGTTTTTGTATATTCAAGATCAGTTTGCTAATATAGCACAACAGCAACATTTCTTTGCCACTACCAGTTGCATGATGTTTAATATCAGCCCTGGACTACCACCTGTCAACTTCTTAGTATGAAAATCACAGTACTGATCTGACAGAACAGCTCCACATTTAAAAACAACAACACAAGGGTCAAAGGTTAATGACACAGCTAGCCAATGGCTGATGATGTGTCAGCTGACGTCAGCTTGCACCCAACATCTGTCACGAGACCAACTGACACTACCAACTGACACTTCAAACTGACACTTGTGAACGACGGTGAGACGTTCACGTGCTTCACACCGTCCAGACACACGGAATAAAGAGTGTTTATTGGTGCAGACAGCAGCTGTAGCTCCACCAGCAGCTCACCTATCTGCCCGATGAACTCTATCTTGACGCCGTTGTGCTCCAGCCTCTTGCCCGGGTGCTTCAGCGTCACGTTGAGCCTGCCGGACACCGTCTCTCCGTCGTAGAACAGGAAATATTTGTCCTTCCTGCCGTCTTCGCTCTTGTGCTCGGCTTTCTTTCTCGTCTCGGCGTCGTTCAGGACGATGTCGATGTCCGCGCTTTGACCGAAACCGAAGAAGCTCATGGCTGCTGGTCGGTGAGGCTGTCTGTCCCCCGGAGACAGAGACAGACAGAGACAGAGACAGACAGGTTGTTGCTCAGAGGGTTCAAGTGAAAACTGCTTCCCAGATTATTGAATATTTCCAGTTACAACCGGTTGAGTGCGCATGCGCGGACAGTCACGTGATGGTATTAACCAATCAAATCCACGGTATCAACAGCAAGGCCTATTAAAGGAGGTTAGGTCACAAGCGATAGGACGCATGCGCAGTGTAGCTGTGTGCATACCAGATTTTACTGCGCATGTGTGGTACCCCAATCACATGACGTGATGATGACGCGTGATCCTAACCTCCTTCAATAGGCCTTGATCAACAGGCAGTAGAAACACCGTCTATTTGAGTCCTTTTTTTTTTTAATACTTTATTTCAAAAGTTCAATACAATATAATCACATGTTCAGATTTTTCATTAAAATTCTGCAAAAAAATTATACAATATAAAATTATATAAAATAATATATATATATATATATATATGTATATATAAGAAACACCGTCTATTTAAGTCCTTTTTTTTAATACTTTATTTTAAAAGTTCAATACAATATAATCGCATGTTCAGATTTTTCATTAAAATTCTGCAAAAAATATTATACAATATAAAAATAATATAAAAATGAATTATAAACTATACAACAAATAAACCCATACATTTGAGTCCTTTTTTTTTTTAATACTTTATTTCAGAAGTTCAATACAATATAATTGCATGTTCAGATTTTTCATTCAAATTCTGCAAAAAATGCTCGAAAAAAATAAGAAACAGAAATTAATTAATCAATTAAAATAAATTGTGAAAGTGTATAAGGGTTTAGAACATTATGACAGAGGTCATCCCCATGCTCTATTATGTCTCATAAGTTGTTGCATCAATTTTTGGGTGACACCATTTGTTACACAGATTTGGCGCTAAATTTAACATTTTTTTTTACCACTGGAGAATTGATAAAAATGATCAATGATCCTCCAAAATACCACATTAAGACAACAAGACCTTGAGGAACACCATAGAGAAAGCCATGCTGTGATTTGGGATTCATCATAATTTCTGCAAGAATTGTATTTTTCGGTGATTGGATGGTGAGCAATATTATACAGTCTAAAAATAATATAAAAATAAATTATAAACTGCACAACAAATAAACTGTAATGAAAGGAAAAGATGAATAAAAACAAAATAAAAAACAAAAAAACATTCGGGGTCTGTTAAACAATTGGAATCAATTTAAAATGTCTAAACAATTTAATAGTTTTATTCAATTTAACATTTTTGAGTTTTAAGTCATCAATCATGATCAAATATGTTTTAAAATCAGTATCTTTAAAAATAAAAAAGAAGGGTATTCTTTTAAGCTATATCATTTTATGTATGTAATATTTTTGCTAGGATAATAATCAAATTAATTATGTAAATCTCATCTGCAGAAAAACTGGGATTGTTGACAGTGAGTAATATCTCAATCTTTGTTAGTATGATATTTTTTTCGAAATGTTGTTGAGAGATTCTTCTGTAAATTAAACCGAAAAGAAGTTGCATGAAAACAATCTACCTATTCGAGTCCTTGATGCCCGGAGTACTGCCTTTCAGGTACTCTTCATTATCTTGTAGATCATCTCCTGTTTATCTCAGCGTCAACAATCCCAGTTTTTTGGCAGATGAGATTTACATAATTAATTTGATTATTATCCTAGCAAAATATTATATACATAAAATGATATTGCTTAAAATAATACCCTCCTTTTTATTTTTAAAGATACTGATTTTAAAACATATTTGACTATGAATGATAACTTAAAACCCCAAAAATTCAAAATTGACTAAAACTATTAAATTGTTTAGACATTTCAAATTGATTTCAATTGTTTAGCAGACCCCGAATGTTTTTTGTTTTTTGTTTGTGTTTTATTTTATTTTGTTTTTATTCATTACATTCATACATTTTATTTGTCGTATAATTTACAATTTATTTTTATATTATCTTTATACTGTAAAAGATTTTTGCAGTATTGTAATGAACAGTGTGAACATGTGATTATATTGTATTGAACTTTTGAAATAAAAAAAATCTCTGTACTGTTTAGCTGTAAAATGAGGTTCAAGCCTACATGTCATAACATCTTCCAACATTATCACATTTCCAAGATCTTTTTTTTTTCTCTTTTCTTTTCTAATTTCACTGACTGATGGTGAAAAACACAGACAGCATGTTGTACTACCTCTAAGCACAAGAGATGTACAATTTTGATGCAGCTCCATTAAACTTATTTTGGTGTCTGAAATTGTCACATTAACAATAAATGCATCTGTGTATCAATATTAACATTTACTGTCAATTTATGATTGTTTTTCTTGCATTGACTTTCACTCAGTCTCTCCAATGAGGGGAAAAGAAGCAGCTCTGTGATGGCGGTGCTGCACCACTAGAGAGCAGAGTTAAATAACAACAGGACACGGATCAACCCAAGAGCCCTCGTTATAGTTCAACTTCAGTTAAGGTTTTTGCATTCCTGATATTTGAAGCCAATATTCAGTATTTTAACATTTCCATTTGCACATGGAAACATTTAAAAAAACATTCTTGATAGGATAAAAAAAGCTTTTTAAACTGGTCATTGCCACATTTTTGATTAAAAAGCAAATGTGCCAATAATCTTATACGTCAGTCAACACCATGTTTCACACACATATGCACTGACACATCTACAACAATATGAAATATGATGTGTACAGAGGAAGAAGTGGTTATTATGTATATGTGTGTGTCACTTTAGCTCATTACAAGGCTCCTCTGGGAACAGATTTTCTTAAATGTGTAATTAGTTCTGGTGACTTGTGAAAAAAAAGATTATAATGATCCTCCTTTGTGAATAGTTTTATAATCAAACTTGACAACAGTTAAATGACTCCCCTGGGGGCTTTTATTTTTGCACGAACCGAGTCGTAACAACGTTCTTTCATAATAATGACTCACTTTTGAGACGGTAAAAGAAGTCTAAAATTGTCCCTCAACAGCCTGCTGGAACATCTGAGTGTCACACGGTGAAATTCTACAACTCCCTCTCGTGTTTGGACAGATAACTTCAAACCTTTAACAAGCAGAGCCCTTAGCTGAAACCAATTGTCCATGTACGGTTGGGAGCAGTTGGTGCAGCTGTAGCCTCGCTCTGATTCAGACAAATGTCTTGTCAGTGTGTCAGTTCATCACATCGTGCTGTGATATTTTCTAAACAGGCTACATCCGTCTCTTTTTCTCCTCACTACGGTGTCTGCTCTGAACACACTTGTGTTTGCAGCTCTCTGCTCTGTCTGTCTGTTCACTACAGCCGTCGACAGAAAAACTGGAATATATCTATAATGTCTATATTTAGAGCATTATGATAGAAGTATATGATGATCATCCCCATGCTCTTTTATGTCTCATAATTTGCTGCAGCAATTTTTGGGTTGATACCATTTGTTACACGGATTTAGTGCTAAATTTAACAATTTTTTCCACTCGAAAAATTGTAAAAAATTATCAATAATCCATCCAAAATACCACATTAAGACACCAAGGCCTTGAGGAACACCACAGAAAAAGCCATGCTTTGATTTTGGGATCAAAAACTTTTGTCATTTGGAGATTTCTACAAGAATCAAATTTTCCAGCGATTGGATGGCGTTGCACTTCTGTTGCGTAAACTGCTCAGAAACCCCCTTTATGTCAATCTAGCTAGGAAAGCCATCCATCCTCTGAATGCTCTAGGTCTCTAGTTTGTGGCTGTAAAGTTTCATGAGGCTGTGATTATCCTAGAGGTCACCACAGGTCATTTTATACAGTGAGGTCAATGAAATGTCTCCTACGGGGACTAACATCATCACACATGAATACAGTTGGGCTCATTAGATCCACAAGAGTCTCAGCTTTACAGTGATACCCACTTTATGTAATTCAAAAGTCTAAAAGTGTATGTGATTATCATAAAGTGGGCATGTCTGTAAAGGGGAGACTCGTGGGTACCCATAGAACCCATTTTCATTCACATATCTGGAGGTCGGAGGTTAAGGGACCCCTTTGAAAATGGCCCTGCCAGTTTTTCCTCGCCAAAATCTAGCGTAACTTTGGAGCGTTATTTTTATGTTTTCCTTACAAGCTAGTATGACATGGTTGGTACCGATGGATTCATCAGGTTTTCTAGTTTGATATGATACCAGTATCTTAACTCTAGCTCCAAAGTGAGCCCGCCGGCAAACCACAACATCCCTGTTCAAATTCCGCTGGAGACCTTTGCTCTTAATCTCTACCTGGTCACTTCCTGTCGCCTCGAATAAAATAATGAAGGTGTAATGCACAAAGAAATACTTCAAGTGTTTTTAGAGGTGTGTTTTCATCCAACGATTTTTCTGTGAATTAAATAGAAGTGTCTCTGCTGCAGACTACAACATATTATTATACAGCATATACTGTACATTTATTATTATTACCCCGCTGAGCTCATAGACTGCAACGCTCTTCATCCAGGAACTTGCTGTCAGTTGGCACATTTACCAGAGAGGAACAAGAAAGCTGTTTTCAGCGTAGAAAAGTGGAAATGGCTTAACTCCCACTAATAGATTACGGCTTTAGATCAACAAAGATGCTGTCAGTGGGACATTTGATGGAATTTCATACTGAACAGGATTTCCGTGCACAGCGGGAGACTCTGGGGAAGTCGAGGAGGGTTGGAAGAAAATTATGAAATGACAAGAGTGGTAGCACAGATGCAGAATCCTCACACACATACACACAAAAAAAGCTAACACAAATGTCTCCAGTAATATTAGAAGTGAGTTTTATTAATCACAGAGTGGTTCGAAAATGAAAAACAAAAAAAAACAACCAACCAACAACCCCAGCAGGCCCCACATGGACATTCTACTGTATGTGAGTTTGGTTGAGAACATCCTGTTGTACCAGTCCTCAGTCTGCACCACCGCTGCCTGACAGCATCCAGCCAGATTACAGACAGACTTGGTTCAGGGCTGCCTGTGGGGGGGTAAATGTAGGCCTACATGGAGCTGCTGCACATGAATTTTGTTGTTGTGTGGCTGACACTTTGCATGAACTCTGCTTTATAAAACACTCACAATGCCGGAATAATTAGAGCTCCATTACAGCTGCACGTCACTTTCATGAATACTGAGTCAACATTGTGTTCATCGCTGAAAGCGGTGGAGCAGTGGTGGGTTTCAAAAATCAAAATCCCCCCCGGCTGTCGGTGTTATAAATGAAAAACATACCTCAGTTAGTCAGGACAGTGTGTCTTTATAAACCAGAGCTCATATATAAACATCCCTGCTTTGGGTATCCATCTTTTTTCTTTTGCCTAATAGTGCTATGTGTCTTTACCAAAAATAATTCCCACTATATTTAGGCACTAATATATTTATATTTCTACTTCAACGTGTCTACACCTTCAAATCTATGAAAAAAAAAGCTATTTACAAATTTGCAGATACGTATGGAAGGAAGGGAAGTGGAAGTTTGCGATGATATCATTCCTCTCAAACGCCGTGCGTGTGGTTAAATGAAACATGAAGCCTCCGACAGAATCGTAGCGATGGAGAGGAGGAAGAGAGCATGGCTGTAGAGAAACTGGACTACTGCAGAGGCAGAAGGCACTTAAGAGGAATGAAATTTGTACAACTGAGGGTGGGGGGGGGGGGAAATGTATGCATCTGTGTGATCTCACCATATATACTGTAATGTACCTGTAACAGGAGTCATTGTGAACTCAGAAACGTTTTCTCTTGGTTCTTCAATGCAACTTGGAAGAAGACAGAGCAGGGTTTCTTCTTCCTGTGTGCAAACGTTGGGCACATCGTCTCTACCACGACTGATATTAAGTTAACATTTTACCACACTTGATGATTATCAAACATTCGTAACAGCTGAACAAGAGATTCGTATGAGCTGCGTGGAAGTCACATGAAATACTGATACGTCAGCTCAGCTCAAAACGATGACGAGAAGGAGCCGAAAGCAACAGAACTATGAAACACTGAGCGGTTTGTTCTGAATACGAGGGCTGAATCATGACTGAATTTGCCATGCTGCTATCAAGAAGCTCTTGTTCAAGTACGGAAGCCCCGAGAGGCCAGGCTAACATTCTGGGGATCCATTTCTCTGATTTTCTCTCCTGTGTTTATGAACTTAAGAACAGGCAGAAAAAGGTTTTGCCAGGATAATCTATATGTAATAATAATTTCTGAAGTGTTTGTTGTTGTAATACTCATTTTGGCCACAAGAGGCTCATGTTTTCTTCCAGGAGAGCTTTAATTCACATAACTTGCTAACACACAGTATTGGTGCCTTCAAATGAAACTCGTGAGCTCGTGTTCACAACATGGGAAGTTGTGTACACAATATGCTTGGCGTTCAAGTCGCGCTGCTAACTATTTAGCGAGCTAGCAAGTGGGTAACATGATGCAGTAAATGCAAAGGTATAATGACAGAGGAGAAAGATGACGCCGTTGGGAATATCAACATTTTCCTAAGACCTATTATAAAATGAGAAACTTTCCACTTCCGAGGTTGTGAATACGACATGAGGGGGGCGTTCATATGGGCCCAACTCGTAAACACGGACCTAATTTGAAGGCACCATATATGTTCTTTGTGTTTAGAGTGAAATCACAATTACAACAACAAACTTGAGATCTCAAAATGATCTTGAGAAAAATTATGATTTTCACCTCCCAAATATTCTTTTTTTTCACAAATGAAAAAAAAAGGAAAAATGATCCTGGCAAAACAAATAAATAAATAAAAAATCCACCAGGCAAAACCCTTTTTAAAGTCATAACCACAGGAGATTAAACAATATAAATTCTCACTTGGCTCTCAGGGCTTCTGTATTTAACGTGTTATGAATGATACGATCAAATGTTTAAAAACCTTTTCTCAGTCTTACAAATGGAAAGAGTTTCATATCGCCTCAAATAGGACATTTTTCACCACTTTACATAATCTTGAGAGAGAGAAAAATAATATCTAACTAATATCTATATACAATCAGTACAACGGTTAACCCTCCAGACCCCAGCTGTATCTCACTGGGTCACGTCTGTTTTGCCTACCATTATCTTTCTTTCCAACTAAAACATTTAGCCACGACTAAAGGTTAGAAATGTTAGATGAGGTCTACTCTCTAATTAGCACAAATATTAGCAAAAGATAGTTTGTAAACAGACCGGGCATCAGCAAATATCAACCAGGATTCATGTCAATGGTTGTGTATAATGTGCTGTAATAGACTGTGTAATGTACTGTAGACCTTTAGTAAATGTAGCTTGAATAAAGGCGAGTCAGTAGTTAAAATAACAAACTGTCACTCACAGTAACAGAAAGCTCTTTGTTCTCCGTGTCAGGTCATCCAATTTGTTTCTATTCAGAATTCAAATCGAGGCTTTTACACAGTAAAATGTACGTCTAGTTTTACAACTTAGTCTTGTTTGGGTCTGGAAGGTTAACTTACAAACCCTGTATTAATACTATTATTATCATTATTATAGTGTAATACTGAACGTACATATGACAACAAAACTCTATCCTGGACAGTAAATTCAATATATACAAGATTAACAGCAAGCATAGAAGGACACTTAAAATCAAGAAAATGCAGCACTGATTGTGCGCAGTGTTTCACAGCATTTGACTGGCACTCTTCAAAGCCTCTTACTAAGACTATCTACAAAACATGAACACGGAAGTCTCTCACAACAGAAAAGTGGGAATTCCCAGCGGAGAAATTAAATATGTAAGACCGCCGATCAAGAACCACATCTCGATATGAAGTCATCTGTCTTTCTTTCTTCTGATCGCAAAGGTGTAAATGCTGACAGCTTGATGTGGCTAAAAGTGTTACATAGTTTTTTTTTTTTTATCCACAACCAAATAAAAAAAAACAACACATGTTAGTATTTTACAAATATTTAAAAAAGTAAACCTTTATCTATAGGCATTTTAAAATATATTCCATCAAAAATAGTCTGACAAATTTCAACAGTAGAAAAGAAATGTTATACAAATGACGAAAGGTTTTGAAGCAGAAGTAGAAAGGCGTCATGATTGACTGACGTTCGGAGGAAAGAGACTCCTCCTTTGCTCTCCACCTCAGTTGGTGTTTAAAACCATGCAATAACTGTAAAGTAAGAACTCCGTAATTTAGCAAAAGAAAATTCGGTGGGTGGTGATAAAAGTCGACAAATGAATCTCAGTCCCTACACGTGTAATAGTTTTGACATGTCGTCGTCCTGTGAAATCTTGTCACCTTTGGCAAACTTGAGTAGTTGGATTTCAGTCATGCTGAGAGCTCCGAGCACGAACTGTGGCAGCTCCGTTAGTCAGACAGCGTGGAGCGCAGTCCCACATGTCACGTCTTCCTCTCAGCATGGCGCCCCTCATCGTCCTCTCCCTTTTCAGATCACAAATGACGACTTGTGTCGGAAATCCCCCTGCAGAGAGCGTAGGCCAAACAGGAGTCGTATTTAAGAATTCATCGTATTGCAGAAGTAATACAGATATTCTTCTTCCACTTTCCTCCCACACATCCATAATAACCTTTCAGCATATTGTAATTCAAGTGTTCTGAGAGACTTCTGCACCTCCTCATGGCTGTTTTCAGGCTTTAGAAAATCTAGACTAGTGATGGGAGACTTTCCCTCTCTTAAAAAGTAGGGCTGTCAAAATGAACACGATAATAACGCGTTAATGCAAATTTGGTTTTAAGGTCGGAGGTTTCGGAGGTTGTAACGAGGTTGAAGATACTGGTATCATATGAAACGAGAAAACCTAAAGAATCCATCGGTACCAACCATGTCATACTAGCTTGTCGTGAAGGAGGTTACATAACACTCCAAACTTACGCTAAATTTTGGCGAGGAAAAACTGTCATGGCCATTTTCAAAGGGGTCCCTTGACCTCTGACCTCCAGATTTTATGCTAAATGCAGTACCTGTGAGGGTTTCTGGACAATATCTGTCATTGTTTTGTGTTGTTAATTGATGTCCAATAATAAATATAAGCATACATTTGCATAAAGCAGCATATTTTGAGTATTAAATACCTGACAAAATCTTCCTTTAAGGTACATTTTGAACAGATAAAAATTGTTTTTGCGATTCAATATTTTAATCGATAAAAACCTTTGATTCGAATATGTTAACAAAATGAAACAAGACTTTCTGTTCTGGAAATGTGTGCAAATTAGCACATATTTGTTAAGGTAATACCTCATTTGCATATTTTTTTTAACATTTCAGAAAACTTGTAATACAAAAAATACCTGTCTTAATGTAAGTAATCAACCGGGGAAGTTCCATGGTGATCTCTATTAGTTATTACTATTCACCTGTAGTGTCTCCCCAGTTTTAAATGGACTATATTCTCTTTTAATAGGCATCTAAATCTAACTGCTATCTACAAACCTCATCCTCCGTCCTGACGTAGTCCACTCCGTCTCCTTTAGCTGGAACCTTGTAACTAAAAGATACAAAAGGCACATTGTGGTGTTATGGATGACAGGTTGGATTAGTGCTGGCTACAGAGGAACACATCATGTATTTGTTGATCATGTTGAATGGGGAGGGAGTCTTACTTGTTCCCCGTCTGTTTTTGGCTGGAGAAGTAGCCTCGCTTGTACGCGCAGCAGATCCCTGCTGTTATACATAAGAGCACTACGACCACCACCAGCACTCCCATTACAATCCCCACAATATCGATGTCATCTGTGGAGTTCAAGTAACAATGTAGAAATGAAACACTGGATGACATGGTAGAGTCTTCAATATGTCTTTAAATGTGTCTATGAGGCCTGATTATCCATCCCATCAGCACGTAGGACGTATATCTTAACGACGCATGTGTGACACACTTACAGACTTCCATCTGCTGCGGTGGACACTCGGCGTATCCTGCGTCGTTCTTCGCTCGGCAGAAGTAGTCGCCTGCGTCTTCTTTTCTGACTGCGATGAACTTCTGCATCGGAGAAATCACAGACAAAATAAAGGTGATTAATGCAAAACCCCCTAATACTCATACCAATAAAGAGGTGCCAACCCAAAATACTGCATATTAAAGGGAGATTTGTCAAGTATTTAATACTCTTATCAACATGGGAGTGGGCAAATATGCTGCTTTATGCAAATGTATGTATATATTTATTATTGGAAATCAATTAACAAGACCAGACAATGACAGATATCGTCCAGAAACCCTCACAGGTACTGCATTTAGCATAAAACAATATGCTCACATCATAACATGGCAAACTGCAGCCCAACAGGCAACAACAGCTGTCAGTGTGTCAGTGTGCTGACTTGACTATGACTTGCCCCAAACTGCATGTGATTATCATAAAGTGGGCATGTCTGTAAAGGGGAGACTCGTGGGTACCCATAGAACCCATTTACATTCACTGATCTGGAGGTCAGAAGTCAAGGGACCCCTTTGAAAATGTCTATGACAGTTTTTTCTCGCCTAAATTTAGTGTAAGTTTGGAGCGTTATAGTGAGTATCTTCACTTTAAAACTGCTACAACCTAAAAATTGCAAGTTGTTATTGCAATTATTATTGCAATTACTAATGCATTATTATTAACTTAACATTATCCATAAAATAATGACATGACATGTTGATTATGGAAAAAACTAAAACATGATAAACAAGAAATTCTTTGGGTTTCTTCAAGTTTCCAAAAGAAATGAAGCTCTCCAGGCTAAATAATGTAATCTAATCTAATACCAAACAATAATAGATTTCTAAATCAGTCGGTGGACATTACTTCCTCATATGGGAGCAGCAGAGGAGTGATAACTGTTTCTGTGAACACTCTAAAAATAAAAACCAGATAAGGACGGTAGAAAAAACATCCTGTTTTTTTTAATGTTTATGACTGCGAACGTCAGTCTTTTGTTTCATTGAGCTGCAACAACTTGAATTCCACACAAAGACAAACACTGCTTTGGTGTGTCACATCTTGGAGGCCGGCATGAAGGTCGACAGGAGAGCGTTCGAGGCGAGCCGCTGAGCGGATCGAGCTGCGCTGCAAAGCAAGCGAGAACTGAGGAATGTGCAAACGAGGACAGTAGGTTCCCCCTCGAGGCTCAGGCCCTCTCGCACCATCAACTGTCTCCCCAAAATATCTGCCCCCACCCCTGGGCGTCAGGCCACCGTCCCCTGCTGCCCCGCCCTTGCCGCTCATGTGTGTGTGTCCTTGTCCAAACACATGCCCGCATATACTAACCAGAGCTCCTGAGTCGGCGTTGAGCGTGTACGAGGAGTTGAAGAACTTGAGGCTGGACTTTGGGTCGTCGGGGATCTCCTCCTTGTTCTTGAACCATTGGTACTGAGACTTGGGGAAGCCCTCGTCCTCCACGCAGCTCAGCTCAGCTGACTTCCCAAAAGGCACTGACTTTGGGACACTGCATTTTGGCACCACCGGCTTTACTGTGGTCAGATAAAACATGATCATCGTCACTGTATTAAGTCTTCATCCACACTTCAGATTATGTTCTTTAAGCATCACAGCGACAAACAAACGGACACGTTCTTTCACGATGCTGCTCGGTCTATGATTGACTCTGATGCTTTAACAGAACAAAGTCACCCTGACTCATACTGGACTGACGGCATCGACAGTGCCAGACGGGTACATGATTTTTGGCCCGTGCCAAAAAACGCCACTAAAACACGCAGCGCTCGCTTTCTTTAGCACTGCAATTCAGAGCAGATGCAGTTTCAGAGGTTTCCTCTTATAGCCCAGAACACGCCTTTGCAGCTGGGCAGGTCTGGTCATAACACATCGTCGTGTATGTGTGCCAAAGGGTTGGTGCGACCTACAACACGGTTTCATCTTACAGCATCTAAAGTGTGAATCACTAAGCAAGGTCTATCTTTAAAGGGACTGTATGTACGTTTTTAATCGCTTTTTATTGCCAATGTGTGAACAGGTTGTAACCTAAACATTAAAAATGAGACCTCCCACGACTTTCTGGGTTTCCTCTCTCAGCCTGTAGATTGCTTTTAATGTGATGAACCCAGGAGAACGTATGTGATGTCAAGCACGCTCACATGCTACTAACCACTCACGCCAACAAACGACCTGCCCCCAACACAACTCAGACTCAAACACAAACTCCACGGAAGCACAAAAAAAAGTTATATCTAACGAAGTGACCGACGTCGGAGGAAAACTAGGATTAACATCGTCCTTCCATTCATGGAGGGACCTTCGTCTGGTGAGCTAACATTACTGCCAAGCATGTGCAATATATAGTGATATTGTGGTTTTAGCTGCTGATGTTGCTAACGTTAATCAACATGATGCCTGTTAAACACATTCAGTCTCGTGTGTGTCGCCTCACAGGACGCTGACTGTTGACTTAACCGCCACAGGTGTCACAAGTCATTTCTCATTCTTACATAGAGCTCCTTTAAGGACACTATGTTTTGTGCATTTAGAAGAATCTCTATCGTGTTTTCATATGTCATGTCTTCTACATGCAATACAGGCCCATGATGCGGGTAAGTGGGAGTACCTCTTACAACAAGGTCAATCACAATCTCATCGAATGACTTCTGGTCATCAGCGGCGGTGACCTCGCAGCGGTATTTGGCCGTGTCCGATCTCGTGGCATTGGTTATCAGTAATGTGGCAGGTTCTCTGATCATCGCTCTTTTCTCCAGGTCACCTGTCGCAAGAAAAACACGTTCAACAATGTCAGCTATGAAATGTGTGGAAAACTGTAGTAGATTAGAGGAGAGCATTTTATACATTACCTGAGATCTTCTTGTCAAAGTACACATAACTTGGTCCCTCGTTGGTTATCTTCTTCCACTCAATTCTGGGGTTGGTTGTAGAAATGGACTCAATCAAACATGACAACTCAATTTCTGCAGGATGAAAAGAAATGACAAGAAATGAATTCAAGTGAAAACATTTATTTTTTGCATTATTTTTGTGGGGGTATTTGCTCATTAGCTCTTACTGTCAAACTCGTCGGTCCACGGCGACTCGTTGTTTGTTTTCAGGACCACTGCCAACACGCTGAAGTAGCCTGCAACAGCAGAGAGAAGAAGCAAAGCAACGTGAGACTCTCCGGAGCATGAATTTTCATGATACGGTGATGATATCTCATGCGCTATGCACAATACCAGCTGACATCCACTGACGTGCTGAGCTTATTTTAACACTCTCCTTCAGGATGTTTGTTCCATGTTCATTCCTCTTCAATTTCACAACACAATTAAGGTGAAGATAAATGTCAATCCTACATCAGTGATGATCTTATCATCCTGGTGCTCTTTGGCCATGTCCTGTTACCGGCCAGCTTCCGTGTTTAGTTGTGTTGGTCAAACCATTGTGTGTGTGTGTGTGTGTGAGTGTGAGTGTGTGTGTGTGTGTGTGTGTTGAGGGTGGGGGTGCTGTTTCTATGCACAGTGAATAATTGCGCAGGGAGGCATGTGCCCTTTTCAGGGCAAGCTCACCATGCCAGTAGTTCAACCGCCTGCCGAGCCCCTCTCTCTCTCTCATTCCCTCTCTCTCTCTCTCTCTCTCTCTCTCTCTCTCTTTCCCTCTCTCTCTCTCTCTCCCTCTCTCTCTCTCTCTCTCTCCCTCTCTCTCTCTGAGCCTGATGCTGTTGCCCATGTGGGACTAATGGTGCAAAAGCACCCCGGAAAGATCAGTGTTGGTATGCGGTGAGGAGGGCTAGGGCCTTGGGAGGGGGCACTGCTGAATCATCCTGACAGCCTGGTCCACAAACAAATCCACACAAAGTCACTTCCACATGAATGTTAACTGCAGAACGTGCTCACAAACACTTTCCAGAGACCTAAAATGATGGTCTGGCTCTTTGAATGCAGGGTCACTTGTGCAGATTGTACTGTCACTGAAAATCTATGAGATGCCTAATCTCCATATGTGCAACCTCTCTTGCTGCCAGCCCCTGGCTGAATCTTAAAAAGAAGTAATAGTAGTTCATTATGGAATGATTTATATGCCTGCAGCATACAGGCCACTCCAGCCGCGCTACATCTCAGTGGTCCATTGTATAGAAATGGATTATAACATCAATGTGACCTCCGTTATGATGCACACATATTGACTTATTGGTATTGTATCATCGATGGATTACTGAGTGAACCGACTGGGTGCAGGCCACCTGGACCAGAACCCCTGCATGACGTGACTTTTGACACTTCTTTTGGAAAGTCATAGAGACACAAAATGATCACAAAGCGACACAAAGTGATGACAAAGAGACAAAAAAGGACCACGATGAGACAAAAAAACAACCACGAGACAAAAAACAAGTTTGCGACAAAAACGAGCATAGAGACAAAAAAACAAGCACAAAGAGACAAAGACGGATATACACAGTAGGCTACCCACTCCGTGATAGTAACGATGTCATTCTGTGTTAAACACAAGGCGAGATATTCTGCTGAAGGGACAGAGATGTAAGGTTAGAAGCCTGCCTACGGAAACACACCTCAGTACACAATTACACACATTTATGCCACAATATGCCACCGACAGGCCTCGCACACAAACAGCAGGCAACAGACAGGTTTGTTCACATTTCAGCTACAGATTCTGAGATCACAAAGTCATTCTGTCAGTTACCAACAAGTTACCAACATCTCCACTAATGAATCAACACTATTCTGTTCCATAGAGATGTTATATGAACGAGCATCGAATAGTGATCACGTCACGACCGACTGTAGTGTTCAACGAGAGAGAGACAGACATAGACAGAGAGAGATAGAAAGAGATTATTGAATGCTCTGATTATTAAATATAGCCTAAACAAATAATGCTTTGTTTGTGATGACAGTTTAGTTTTTTAGCACCTAATCGTCTGATGTGTTCTCTCCATGTGACCCGCCGGGAATCCCCTGTCAGAAACTCATGTGCACGCACATTGAGACTAAAAAAAAACCACTCAATAAAATCTATTCAAAGGCATTAAAATATTATTACACCACAGACATTTATTGGAGGTGCTAGGAGGGTGCTATGGCTATCGCAGGGATAGCTACAGCACAACCGAGCCCCTTCCAGGCGCCGCCTACGCCACAAAGAGACAAAAAATGATCACAAAGACACAAACGACAACTACAATGAGACAAACGACGACCACAAAGACACAAACGCCGACTACAATGAGAATAAAAACGACCACAAAGAGACAAACGACGACTACAATGAGAATTAAAACGACCACAAAGAGACAAACGACCACAAAGAGACAAACAACGACTACAATGAGAATTAAAACGACCACAAAGAGACAAACAAAGACTACAATGAGAATAAAAACGATCCCAAAGAGACAAACAACGACCACAAAGAGACAAACAACGACTACAATGAGAATAAAAATGACCCCAAAGAGACAAACAACGACCACAAAGAGACAAACGACGACTACAATGAGAATAAAAACGATCCCAAAGAGACAAACAACGACCACAAAGAGACAAACAACGACCACAAAGAGACAAACGACGACTACAATGAGAATTAAAACGACCACAAAGAGACAAACGACGACTACAATGAGAATAAAAACGACCACAGAGACAAACGACGACCACAAAGACAAACGACGACTACAATGAAAATAAAAACGACCACAAAGAGACAAACAACGACCACAAAGAGACAAACGACGACTACAATGAGAATTAAAACGACCACAAAGAGACAAACGACAACTACAATGAAAATAAAAACGACCACAAAGAGACAAACAACGACCACAAAGAGACAAACGACGACTACAATGAGAATTAAAACGACCACAAAGAGACAAACGACAACTACAATGAAAATAAAAACGACCACAAAGAGACAAACAACGACCACAAAGAAACAAACAACGACCAGAAAGGGACAAACAACGACCCACAATGAAAGGACAAAAGGACCAGAAAAGGTGACACAAAATGAGCAGAAAAGGGACCCTGAATGGTGCATACAGTACAGTAGGTGTAGTCTGCTACTAATTAGTGTTGAAGATGGTCCTGTATGGGCCTCTCATTCAAACGGGTATAACCTGATCTCCACCAACTGTCATGTGGACACACAGCAGCGTCTGGGGTCACCTGCTAAAGCAGACAGGCTAAGCTGATTAGCCCACGGCCTTTCTGGAGATCATGACAAGACGACAGCTTGTTTGTAGCTGCTGCTGACGGTAATAAGACTGCACGGAGGTCAGAAGTAGGTCACACCTACGCTTGACAATAAAAAGATCTTTTGTTCCGACTTTATTAATATTCCCGTATCAGATACGATACAGGTTTTAACATGGTAAAATCATTTTCACAGGCCATATTGATGTGCTGATTGTGATCAATTCTACATGAAAGCAGAGATGAAATTCTTTCAGTATGTTTGTGACAAATAATAAGTATTACGACAAGTGTTTGGTTAGAAAACTTGGTTTCAAGCAGCCTTCGACACAAACATCCAGGGACAAGGAGCTCCGACCCAGCCTGACCTTCCTTCCTGAAGCTACTTGTAGGGAAACACAGCTCAACCGTTCAACACAAAAGTGAAACCTTCATTTGTTCTGATTGCTAATGTTAAAGCTGCAGCGGGAAGAAATCAGTCACTATATCCTGACAGTAGTGAGACAGCTAATCTGAAACAAATCATGTGTCTCTGTGTCCTCTGGTGTCCTCCGGTCTCTCTCTGAAATGACCTGTGATTGGTCAAAGTCTCCTGTCACGGGCTAGATGTTTTAAAGTCTGAAAACAGAGCCATGAGGAGGAGCAGAAGTCTCTAAGAACACTTGAATTACAATATGCAGAAAGATTATTATGGAATTTTTGCCCAATGATGCCAAAAATATTCTGCCTACTGCAGGTTTAAGCCCACATGTCATAACATCTTCCAACATATCACATTTCCAAGATCTTTTCTTGTCTGATTTCACTGACTGATGGTGAAAAACACAGACAGCATGTTGTACTACCTCCAAGCACAAGAGATCAGGAGTCATACCAGCTCCATTCAACTCATTTTGGTGTCGCAGTAACAATAAATATGGATTTTTTTACCCAATGATGCCAAAAATATTCTAATAATCTTCATAAACCTTTGATTCGGCTTTGCATCTCAACGCAATTTATTCCACTCTGTGCTACCGCAGCAAAGACAACAACACTCGGTCCCAGGTGGAATAAGTTTAGCTCTACAGCACCAAATCAAAAAAGTTCTTGACAACCTAAAAAAAAGTACTTTTTTTTCTAACTGAGAACTTTAACAAAAGAATTATAAAGAAGCACAGACATGAATCTGCACTCCTTTTTCAGAAGTGCGACAGTCAAAGCGGCACCGATCCAGTCGTCACCTATTTAGCTTCCTCTCCACCGTGCTAACATGCAAGAGTTAAACGCCGTGTGTTTCTGAGAGCTCCTTGTACCGCAGATACATTCTTGTAGAAATGCAAACGGATGAGAAGTAACTGAATCTGTCTTTCACACTGAGAGGTAGAAATAGGACTGTTTACAAAATGGGGAGAATCCCTGTCAGTTAACTTAGAAATATGCATTTCACTGCTTCTCCTCGTGTATGTGAGGCATGTCACTGCTCACTTTTGGGTGTGGGTTTTAAATACACAGCATGTAATGTGCAACTTAATACCAAATCTAACTAGGCCAAGCATGCCGAGAGTCCAACATATCAGAATAGGTTGAAATAGAATCCACAATAAATGATTCCAGGTGATTCATTTGTACGATGACTTTCCATTAAAGGCAGCACTCACTCACTGTTTGTTTTTTCTGGTCTGACAGCGCTAATGGAGTTTAGCCCCCCTGTCCCTGTGCTCCTCCTTAATTCGGAGAGTATTAGTGCAGATTAGGTGCCTAAGTGAGTTTGACGTAGACATAAAAAGCTTGAGAGGTCTGCCATGGAAACAGCTGTCCAGGAAAACACATGAAACCCCCACTCACACTGACTGAGCTTCATCTACTGAACATTATAACCCCAGCCAGTAAACAGGAAGAATCAACCAGTTAGGACTTCTGACTCAATAGTTGTTGTTGTGGGCTCAACTTTAAAAGGTAGATTGAAGAGATACTGGTATCATATGAAACTAGAAAACCTGATGAATCCATCGGTACCAACCATGTCATACTAGCTTGTCGGGAAGGAGGATAAATAACGCTCCAAACTCACGCTAAATTTTGGCGTCACAATATCTGTCATTGTTTTGTGTTGTTGATTGATTTAAAATAATAAATATATACATATATTTGCATAGAGCAGCATATTTGTCCACTCCCATGTTGATAAGAGGATTAAATACTGAACAAATCTCCCTTTAAGGTACTAACATGCAGCCTTGAGTCATTTGTAGAGCGGGAAGAAAAGTAGATTCATTGATTAGTCAACCAACAGGATATTAATCATCTTAATCAATTAATTGTTTGAGTAATTTTTCACGCGAAAATGCCAAAGTGTACATTGTACCAGCCTCTCACGTATGAATATTTGCTATTTATTACAGTATTATATGATAGTAAAATGATTCTCTTTGGGTTTTGGTCTGTTGGTCGGACAAAACCGAAGACTTTTTGAAACTAGGCATTTTTCAGGAATTTCTATAATTTTATGGACAAAACATTCAATAAATTATCCGAGAAAATAACAGCGGAATTATTGACGGATGAAAATAATTTAATGTGCGAAGCCTCTCTGGCCCGAATGCTGAATTCCTCATCATTTACTGGGAGAAGGTAAAGCGAGGATGAACAAATGAAGTGGCGGTGGATCAGAAGAAATCTCGTAATATAATAATGATGCTGATAGCAGCGATAGTGACATTTTGACTCCCCTCCTAATTATTTGAGCAATCAATTAAAAACCGCTTCCCTCTGGGTCTCCTTTCTGCAAAGGTCTGCGTCTTTAATTCTAAAACATGTGAGTTTGATGAAAGCTCAGGAAGTGCTGACTGTCGGACACATCCTGATCCTGTCTGTGTCTTCTGGAATAGCCTCGAAGGTCTCACCTTCATCTCTCGTACAGGTGATAACTACAGTACATTTTATTTACTCTCTGACACACTGATGTCACACATGGCCGGGTCTGTGTGTAAAATGTGTGCGATGTAGATTATTAGCTTTGTAACCATGCAGGTGCTCAGTGACCTACATACGGCGTTTACACTTCTCTGTTTTTTTCGGTTGGACACTGCTGTGTGAGATCTGGCAGTCTGCTGGGGCTGGGACGATATAACTATCTCCCGACCGATTCCATACTATCACTATACCTGGGTGCCGATTCGATATGTATTGCGATTTTTAAGTATTGCGATTTATTGCGATTCTTGTTAACTTTTTTAACACTAGACCATGAGAAAAAGGAGAATCATGCACTTTTAGGAACTTTTACTTTGGAAAATCTCTAAATGAATCCAGTAAAAATGTTTGATTTTCAGCATGTATGTAGTCAGAGAAGTCAAATATATCAGTCATTGTCAGGAATTATTTATAAAAAACTTTTCCAGCAACCCAAAAATCAAAGAATAAAGACATTTCCCTCACAAATTAGTGGTATTTTCTTTTTAATTTATAAGGGACATGTAATGTTTTATACTTCTGGTGAATATAATCCAATCAATCTTATTTCTGTATATGTATTTTGTATATACAGTTCCCTTTGTTAACACCTTATTTTGAAAACCGGACGTAGTCCCACGTGTCCTCTACCTTCTCCAAGGTGGTCTCTAGCTCTCCCGTCAGCTCCGTTCTCTTTATACATCCATGGTCAGCTCCATCGGGGCCGTTTGAATGCTTTTAACATAAATGTCAGTATATGTTACATACCGCGATACGATAACGTTTCCTGTCCGTGACAGAGTTAGCATGCAGCTTTAACCGTGATGTCTAGCTCTGCTTTTCCTGCAATGTGTGAAACCCAAAGTATTTCCATCCTTTACTGGATGTTTAGTGTTTCCCACGCTGGATTTAACATGTGAGGGTGCAGGTTGTATCCACGCGGACACTCCAACGTTTTCTACTTAGTCTTTTTTGGCTCGCTGCGGTTTGCTTTGGTTGACGGATACGGAACGGATCGGACGTCACGTTACTCAGACTCAAATGAAGCAGATTCTGGCATTAAGAAAATTTCTAAATCATAAAGATATTTGCGATACAATAGGTGAATCGATTTATTTAATCTTCCTCTCCGTCCTGATGCAGGGCGCAGTGTTTTCTCTGTAATCTCAGTGTAAGGCCCTCATAAACCCCACAGGTTTTACATCTCTGAATAATACAATAGGCACAGAGGAGCTGGGTATTTCCTGATGCCTGCGCTGTGTAATGAATCCCTCCTTCTTTCTGTTGTTCCCCTTGGGGAAACCACGCTTGTTTCCTGTACCGCTGTTCGCCGATTCCAGAGAGGTGAGGCCGCTGCCATAAATAGAAAAGTTCAATTAAGCAACCTAGTGGTATTCCCTGTGGAACATCTCTGCCTCATGCCTGTGGAGAATATTCCCACGCCCCTTTGGAAGCTCAGACATCAAAGTACACACACACACAGTTTCACTTACTATCAACCAGTTGCTGTTTGGAAACTCGTCACGTATTGCAGCGCTTCTTTAGCTGCGCAGTACCTCTACGCCGAGTCTGGCTTTCTGTGAGTGAATGTGCTGTTGATGTGACCAACCAGGAGGCTGCTAATATTCTATTATTTTATTCATTATTGCTGGATCCAATTGATTCCCCCGAGGACGAGTGTTCAATAAGAGCAGATTGAGCAATGAATTTCTTCCCTAGTCCAACAGAAACGGCTGGTCATCTCCTGCTCCCTGACCGGCCGACCAGTCACATCAACCACTGACATCTCCAAGGCCGTGTCCTCCGAATGATTTTAACCACTTTATAAAAATGACATCACGAGAGATACTATATATGTGTGTCACACATTTTCTGCGCTGCATTAAGGACATCACACCTTTAGCAGAACGAACATGTGCATCCAGTCGCACGTGCGGAGAGCCAGGTGCACGGACGTGAGAACATACGTGCTATATATTCACCGTGTGTAGCTAATGTTACATGAATACCATGTCCTGGTTAACCCCGATACGTATTCAGCACCATGGATCCAATTTACAAGCAAACCATGCAGGCAGAGATAGCTGGTGAGGAGTGTGGTGGAGAGAAAATTGTAAAAAAAAAGAAGATAAATGCTGAGGGAGAAACCAAACGGAGAGCATTGGTTCATCATTCAGTAACACATCACCCTACGCTGCTGGTTCTCTCCACAAGCTCTGAATAAAACTTCACTGCAAAAGCAAAGCAAAAAAAAGGGCAAGAAACGTGTTCATCACATCAAAAGCTCAACAAGAAAACACAAGCAAACAGGTCATTAGCAATGCAAATCTGTGGGTTTATGAGACAAAAGTAGGGCTGTGTATTGGCAAGAATCTGGCAACACAATATGTATCATGATACAGACGGGTTACAATTCCATATACTGCGATATATTACGATGCTGTAAGCAGGGCTTTTTGTTGATCGTCTAATCTATTAGTCACCTAATGGTTTCAGCTGTAGTTTAACATATTTTCAAATGCATTTAGCACGAGTTAAGGAGTCAATTACCACGTACAAAAATGTATCTGAACAATTAGGATTTGGATAATTCTGCAAAATGTCTCAATCTCAAAGACACACTGACAGCTGTTGTTGCCTGTTGGGCTGCAGTTTGCCATGTTATGATTTGAGCATATTGTTTTATGCTAAATGCAGTACCTGTGAGGGTTTCTGGACAATATCTGTCATTGTTTTGTGTTATTAATTGATTTCTAATAATAATTATACACACACATTTGCATAAAGCAGCATATTTGCCCACTCCCATGTTGATAAGAGTATTAAATACTTGACAAATCTCCCTTTAAGGAACATTTTGAACAGATAAAAAATGTGCGATTAATATTTTAATCAATTGACAGGCCTAATTATTAGATCGCTCCAGTGATTGAATTCCCTGAGAATGACTTAATGACTTAGTCGGCTCCTTTAGGAACCCCAGATAAGGATAAGGACCTGCCCTTCACAGTTGATGATGTGTTAAGAGGTTGCTGTGTCTCCTGTGGGATTTCACTCCCTTTAAGAAGTCTCTGCACACAGAACATCTTTTAAATGTTTATGTTGGAGGTTTTGGCACCACACACAAATCACCGCTTCTGTTTCTGGTCACAGTGCTCAAAAGTTTAATGTGAGTCCCGAGCACAATATAGCCAAAGCCAGGAGAAGGCTAATTTCCATTTATGATGTCAGCTGGGACACAAAGCCTGATAAATTAATTCATAAGAGCATCACATATTACCATAAGCTTCTTTCTGAGAGACGATTACAGCTGCATCTGGTCTGGTGCTCCAGCTCTTATAGCGATATTTGTGATATTTCCATAGTAACTGGATTCTTTTCCCCCCCAAAGGTAACCAACGCTATAGACAGGATCCCACCTGTTTTGGTAGCTGTGGGAGAAAGTGACTAACTCGTGAAAACAGTAAGCTTGTGACGCGATGACAACGAGGTTTAGGGCTGAGCTGGCGGGGAGAAGGACCCCCAGGTTGTATTGTTACAGCTGTGGTCGTCCACCAGTGTCGGACTCATCCCATCCTTCAACTTTCCTCTCCCAACTCACACTTACTTTTTACCTCTCCGGCGTCGGTATGTTGTGACAGCTCTGTCGAAACTCATGGATATTTCAGATTACCACAGACAAACTATTTATGAGCTCAAATAAAACATGGTAAGATTTCCGGCTGAGTAATCTCTTTGTCTGATCGACTGGGGAAATCCCCCTTCGACTGGTTAGAGAAAACAATTTAGCTCTTTCTTTTTCATTACATACTGAAGTCTTTAACTACAGACGTTCGTTCCTCTGAGCTGGAGATGAACTACAAAAGACATTTAGTAGTCTACATTCACTTTATCTATTACACGACTTAAAAAGAGCCTCTGGGAGGACTGTCTATCCGTGTGAAAACATCCCAAAATGTGTCAAAAGGATGAAGTCTAGGGAAATGCACATGTAGAGATGTTGAACTTGTCTCCACCATATTAAATGCATCAGATGCTCCTTCAGCTGCCGAGCAAATGTCACCACGTTTGAGCGAATAAACGGATGTCCTCAGAGCGGCTTGTCAAGTCTATGTAAAACACGCAGCTATATAAAACCTATGCATAAATGCATCACATGCTGAACAGGGGTGAAGCGGTCCACGTACAGCACCTCAGTATCTGGGTCAGAGTTTGAGAAGTTTCCTGGAAAGGCCGAGGAGAGAGAGAGAGAGTTGACAGCTTTCATGTGACTGGTGAACATAAATCACTATGTCAAAAATATTGATTATATAATATAAGCATATTCTGTTGGCATTCTGTGCTGTGCTAACTGCTAAGCTGCTCACCATAGGTTCATGTTTACAGTACAGACGTCAGAGTCACAGTGCCTCTTCCTGCCTGCAGACTTCTAATGGTCGGAGATGAGAGCGATCAGACAGACATTATGTTCAGAATGCTAAGTGTGTGTGTGTGTGTGGGGGTGCATACAATCAGCTTTAATAAACACAGGAGCAAAGTGAAATCCTGAAGACGACGAGCAGGTGGTTTACATTAATATGGCACTTCCTAGTTTGGATGAAAAGTCATCAGAATATAAAAAGTAGGGATGCACCGATACCGATATCAGTATCGGGTATCGGGTCCGATACTGTGCTCATGTACTTGTACTTGCAAAACGGCTCTGATTCAACGGCACCGATACCACTTTACGGCAGCGTGACGTTAACCTCTCGTCACCATCTTTCGGGTCCTATCGCTCACGCTCCAGCTCCCCGGCGGTGCGGGCGAGACGGGTCGGGATCCCACTTTAACCGGCGTGCGCAGGCCCTCACTTTCATTGCGCCACAGGGTTTTGCTCGCACCCTCTGACTCGTATGTGCGTTAGACTCCTTGGTCCGTGTTTAAAGACGGGTCGGGTGGGTCTGTATCGGAGAGTACCCAAATGTAAGTACTTGTACTCGGTCTGAAAAAAAGTGGTATTGGTGCATCCCTAATAAAAAGCAATTTTTTCAACATCTAAAAGGTTGCATTTGAATTAAACTGAGTTAGGAAGACTCACAATTGTGATGTCCCAGACACACCCATCCTACCCCCGCTGGATAAACTCATTCTGTCTGACTAAAAGTTGTATCCGGGTATCAGGAGTTCATTCAAATGCATCCTATCTTTTCCAGGTGTGCTCAGACACGGTTCAGCTTTTCCCACGAGGGCTCCTTGTGTATTCATTTATTCTGCATTTACATAGCAAGCCGCCGCAGGCCCTGATCCGTGAGCCCGGTAAGGCCGGGGCAACCCATGTGCCTTACTGCTGGTGAGCCCTCTGATCTAGGCAGGGTCAAAGACTCGGTCTGAGCCAATGAGAGGACGGAGGGTGGGAGGGGGGTAAGGGAGGAGCCGATGGTGTCACTGCATGCCTGGGAACCTGTCACTTTGTGTCAGTGTTAGCGTCTGCATCTGGCCCGCGCTCACTTTGACCTCAAGCTAAGTACGACTCGCTCACAGGACCGGACCACAGAGGAGGAAAAGCAACTTTTACTCCTCCACCTCACATGCAGAACCTTTCGATCGTCACTGAGTTGAGAATAATGTCTAAAAATCCCACTGAACTTTAAACTCTTCCCACATGACTCAGGTCTTTATCTCCTGAATGAATAAGTTAAGTTCCCATTTAGGGATTTTATTCCTAATAAATCTGCAACATGGGAAGTTGCAGTTGGCATAAAAAAATATCTTCAAATCTTGTCATTGTTCAGAACAGGAAGGCAGACTCCTATCCTGTCTTCCTGTCTTCCTGTCTCCGGAGAGCATGTCACATATGATTCATTATTTTCATTGAATTGAATATTTGTTGCCGGAAAACATGACAAAAGATACATGTAGTGCTATTAATGATATATTTAAACCCACGGACGGATCAGAGTAAGTCTGAATAATAGACACTGACATTACTGCATGTCATTGTTTATATTATATGCTGTTATATAATTACAATTATTTTAATCCCTTTATTATTATTATATCTGCAACATTACTGCTGATGCACATTATAAAGAAATGTTGTGTGCGAGCATCTTTAACACATAAGGCTCCTGTTCTTTAACCATGTATCCTCTCATGCTTTGACAATAATGCATTTAGAAAGGAACTGATATTCACTGAAAGATCATCAGTTAGAGATCATCAGATCCTGGCTGCTGTATAAAAATACTGTAGTGCTGTTGTCTGGGGTCACGCTGCCTCGTGTTCCCAGCAGCCGTGCATGCCAATGGAGGCCTTTGTTTTGTGACACAGTTTCAAGCAGTGAGCAGTGAATGAATGCTTAATTAAACAGGGCAATGGTCGATGGGTATTGTGACTGAGGACACACATACACTGAGGAAGTGTAGACTATCTAAATCTATTGACCAAAAAATCCAGTCATGAGATCCTCATGGAAAACATGATCCATCCATAGAGTTCTATTTGCGATGCGGTGTCATTCCAGTATTGCACTCTCTGCTGAAACACCTCCTCCAGCTTTCTCAACGGGAGTTATTAGCAACATGACGACGTCTGTCACCTGTGCAATGAGTTCTGTTTCATGAGAGACAAAATGTAAGAATTTAAATAAAATCTCCCTATAGGGATGCTGATTTTGAATTTTTCTTCTAACCGATAACCGACCCTCGTTAACCGATCATTAACCGACAAGATAAGTGCGTCGCACGCAGCCGTGCTATTTTTAGTGCCTAACAAGCCGCCCAGCTGCAACGAAAAGCCGACCCATAAACAGGTTAAATCCATCATTTATCACCAGCTGCAGTGTAGGAGCACAACAGACAACTGAGTCCCCGGTTCACCAGACCGGTAGAGTTACTGTAGCAGCCATGAGGCTGCGTGTATTGTCGTGGACCATGGATGTATTAAGAGAACTGGATAAAGCGTTGTAGGCGGGGCCCCGTTCATTCCTATGAAACACACACACACACACACAGCTTCAATTCACACGATGGGTATCAAATGAAGAACTCTGCTGGTATCGCTATCACTCCCAGGGTACTGGTATTGGCAGGGTCGGCGCCAGAGTGTTAGGGGCGGATGGGCAATCAGCTTTGACAGGGGGGGCATTTTTTTCACCTCATATAGCCTTTATTAAGTGTATCTTTAACATTATCATGTTTCATGAAAGAAATAAACTGACAGAGAGGTGTATACATACTGCCACTTATGCGCACAGGCGCGCACGCACGCATACACGTGCTGTTATGTCCACAAAAACAGGTTATAAACTAACACCGTGTCCTAACTGGATGCGAGTGTCCGACTATCGCGCTGCATCGCGTAGCATCTGACGCTCTCTGTCCACACTGAATACGTTAAATCTGCACTTCTGTTACATCATGTAAACAAACCAGGAACATACACCTGTATCAGCTGTGAGCTCCAGATCAGACTGGAGCTGAAGACATAACCACCTCAAAGATGGGTTAGTAGTACTTGTTATCTTCCTACTTACTTTTTTTTTTTATCAGAAAACACACATTTTATTTTTGATATTTACTGGAAATAACATACGATATAGCAAGTAGGTTGTTATCTAGTTATCTTCTCCAGCCAGCTGCCATCTTATTTTGGTTTCTGTTTTGAAATGAGGAGGTACTGGAGGCTACAGATAACTCCTCAGGCACGCCCTGGCACGCCCTGGCACGCCCTGGCACGCCCTGGCACGCCCTGGCACGCCCTGGCACGCCCTGCGTCTTGCTAGTGCCAGGGTCAAAATGTGCACATACGCAGGTGCCGAGATACAGTAAACAGGGAGTTAAACAACACAGTAATCTAACAGTCTGACTGATTTCTTCATAATATAATTTAATGGATGTTTCACTCAGTTGTTGTCTCTGCTCAGCCTGCTGTAGTGTAACATTAGTCCATTGTTTTATTCCACAATACTGAACAGAATAATCCAAACAGGTAGAAAAAGTAAGATGTGAGAGGAGCACAGGATGTTTTTTACTCTCTTGGTCCTAATTGTGCTTTAATGCACCAGGTTTGTAGGTCTACTTTCTCTCATTTTTTCTATTGAGCTAGATTGAAAAAAAAACAACAAAAAAACATGCAAACGGAGCGGATCAAAACGAGGCTTCTTACTGAAATATTGTAGTGACGGCTCATATTTCCCAGAGTTTCCATAGTTGTCTCTTTGCGCTATGTGTTTGTGTTTTATTTGAACCATTAGTGAGGTGGCTGTTATATTTTTTGACAGGTAGCTCGTAATAAAGTTTACCTAGTTAACGCTACGCCTATAACTGCGAGCGTCAATGCCTGTGCTGAAAGTGTCAGTAATCAAGTTAATATTTTCATTTACATCCAGGACAACTGACCCGGTTTTCTCGGCTCATTTTATCTAAACTAATCAGCCGTTCCTCTCAATATGAGTGACAGGAAAAAATAGGAACCGTGTATCTGATAGAAGTTCAGACAAAACGTCACGCCGCGCTGCGCAGCGCCGTGTTGCTGCGCAGCGCCGTGTTGCTGCGCAGCGCCGTGTTGTTCGCAGCCAGTTAGGACACTCCAATAGAAAACAATGTAATCAAGCCGAAGTACATGTCCTAGTTGTTCCCTAAATGCAAAACTATCACTGTTTTGTGCTTTATTTTGCATTGCAGTGTTAAGTCCTTCCATTACCAAACTGAATGACTTAATTTTATTTAGACCTAGCTGTTATTTCAGTTTAGTTTTTTGTCAGGAGAGAATTCAGCTGAGGGGGCACAGTGACCTTTTTGGACGGGCCTGGACCCCCATGGCCCGCCCCTAACGCCGACGCTGGGTATTGGTACTGGCATCTTCATTTTTTTAAGGATATCCATCCCTACTCATGAGCTTTCCCTCTCTACAGTGAGAACAGGTCAGCATTCAAATGCCCAGCCACTATTTATAGTCTGTCAGCACCAGCCAGAGCCCCCGCTGTCTGCTAATTGGGATCCCTCCCAGGTAAGAAGTGTAAGCAGCGGTAGCTCTCCATGACTTTCACCAGGCACCCTGGGAAGCCTTGACCGTTCCTCATCATCAAATAATTGGCTGCTCATCTTTTCGCTATCCCAGGTCAGCCTCTTGAGGGAGACAGTGAGAACGCCTTGTCAAAACAGATCGAAGCATAAGTGAGCGGGCCTCCCCTGGCGCAGCGTCTCTGTTATGCGAACAATTTGACATGCCACACATGTTGGATGTCCAAATGAATTGGGGAGCTCCGTGGCGTCGGCTTTAGAGGAGCCCTAACAGGAGGGGTGGTGGGGGAAGGGGGCAAATTCAATTCACGACAACAGTCTTTTGGACGGCAGTCCGAGTCAAATCCTATGCTTGAATTGAAGCTGCTACCACAAAAAAAAAAAAAAAATCTGTGTTAAATCACGCCACACTCGGTGCCAGAATTAGCTCCTCACCACACTCTGCACAGATGGCATCAGCAGCGCTCGTTGCAAATGCTTCGCATTCTAGTCCAGGCTGCCTGACCCCTTCCTTAATCCTAATTAGGAATGCAATTTCCACACAGGCCCTTTTTCAAGCATGATGAAAATAAACGTTTGTATGGCTACGGCAGTGACTTACGGGTAGTATTATTCCATGATTCCACGAGTCCACCATTTTAAAGCGATCACTAGAGCGGGGTTTTATACGTGAACTCTTGCTACTGTGCACTAACCTATATATCCTCCCTGTGAGTCAACAATGAACTGGTCAGATAATAATACATGGTGGTAAATCCCTGGATAACAGTCTGCTGCCTGTCCTTTCAACCAGACACGCCAAAACCTCCCCCACCCGGGATTCTTACACCCGCAAACACACACTACACACACACACACACACACACACACACACACACATTCAATCCTCAACAGGAATATTCACCCTTTTCTAAAGCTTTCCATCGGCACGCCACAACGGATTAACCAATAATTCCTCTACATCATATAAAGATCTGGAAACACTCACATCTGCAGATATCAGGCTAATCTGGATGCTGGGATATTAACATGTATTTTTTTTTGACCAGCCAGCACTTCCTTTACCTAATAATGCTCATTTGGCCGGCACACTGACAGAGAGAGAGATGAGCCGCTCCGGCCACAGGCTGCAGAGATAAGCGCTCATTGTTGAGTGCGTGGACGGCGAGCGTAGCCGACCACGATGAGCTAAGGCTCGACTGACAACTGAACAATAATACAACACCGCGCAGCAGAGACGTGTTGACTTAGCGGGTCCAAAAGGTTTAATCTGCCTCACTTCCTGCGTGCTCCAAGGATGCCCGCTGTGGGCTGAAAAGAGCTGAACTGAAAGGGTGCCTTTAGGGATATGCTAACTTTTTATACAACTCTGCTGACTTTTATTTTGAACTGTTTTCATGAGTTATATATTCCCCCAGCCCGCACATCTCTACAGCATGGACCGGAGTGTTTTTGTTAATGCCTCTGCACTGGGAGTCATCTCATCCGGGCTCGTTGTCACTAAATGACAACTAACCAACTACGCATGAATGCCAACAGACGAATGTAACAGTGCATTAAACACACACGACAGGAGTGTAGCCAGATGCACTCATGTCTTGAGCTGCGTTAGTCGCACATTTCTGGCACTCAGGAGCATAATGTGTGAGATGGAAGCAGGAAGCTTATAAAGTCTTCATAATAGGGCCTCCCAGCAGTGTTCAGCTCAGTCATCAAGATGCTATCAGCTTTGAAACAGCAGGCCCAGGACAAATCCCAGTGTTTCTAAACGTCTACTCTTACAACAGTGGCGTCCCACAGCCCGGCCTATTAACCGTGCCTTTGTTTTCACTCTGGAACAAAAGCTATCTTGTGTAGTGGAAGTCTGAATACTGGAAAGGCTGTTAGACTCACATGATGCACGTCTGATCACCGATTGGGACGATATTTCACAAAGCCTCTCTTTCCCAGGTTTACAAGCAATAAGAATGTGTTATTAGAGCTCTTGTTTAACAGATGGCTCGTTATTCTTTCATTAAAGCTTCAGTAGGCAGAATGTTTCTGGCATCGTTGGGCAAAAACTCCATTATAACCTTTCAGCATATTGTAATCCAAGTGTTCTGAGAGACTTCTACACCTCCTCATGGCTCTGTTTACAGGCTTTAAGAACATCTAACCAATCACAGGTCATTTCAGAGAGAGAGCGTTCCTATTGGCTGTGCCCAGCTGGTGCGCGGAGCCGGGTCACAAACTTTCTCATTTTACAGCTAAACAGTACATTACAAAATGTTTCTGAACACATCTGAAGAGAGAAATAGGCATTAACGTAACATAATATTGATTCATATTTCATCAGCGCTGCCTAGTTTGACCGTTTGGTCGGAGTTTGCGAGTGATTGACAGCCGGCTCTCAAAAACGGCAGACTCGGGATCAGCTCTGACTGCTTGTTTTCCTCCAGTCTGTGAAATCCTACAGATGCCGTTAGGAACACCGGAGGACCATGATTTTTTTCAGATGACCTGTCTTATGCACTACTGTCAGGATATAGCGACCGTTTTATAAAAATAACTTTTTTTTAATCACATTTGTTCCATTTCTACCCACTGCTGCTGTAATCCAGCAGGACCAAGTTTCAAATTCTTTCATCATTCCCATTGGCTATGAACATCTTGGATCTCAGGTTCCTTCCAACAATGCTCATTATATACATATATATATATGTATTTAAAAAAAAGAAAGGAAAACCATGCAATTAAAAGGGCTATCGATCGATTCAAACATTTAATCGTGATTAATTGCTTGCATAGTTAATTTCAATTAATCGCAATAATTGAAATACTCTTATCAACATGGGAGTGGGCATATATGTTTGCAATATATATTTATTATTGGAGATCAATTAACAACACAAAACAATGACAGATATTGTCCAGAAACCCTCACAGGTACTGCATTTAGCATAAAACAATATGCTCAAATCATAACATGGCAAACTGCAGCCCAACAGGCAACAACAGCTGTCAGTGTGTCAGTGTGCTGACTTGACTATGACTTGCCCCAAACTGCATGTGATTATCATAAAGTGGGCATGTCTGTAAAGGGGAGACTCGTGGGTACCCATAGAACCCATTTACATTCACATATCTGGAGGTCAGAGGTCAAGGGTAATTATATTACGAGTTATTATTAACTTTGACAGCCCTTAAAAATATATAAAATAAAGACATTTGTGGTAGACAGTATTGCAAATGAATAAACTGAATGTAAATATGCATATTGAGAATATATCATATATATATATATAATATACCACACATGCCATTTGATTTAACAGTTTTCCACAAACCATAGGCTGCACAAAGATCAGTAATAGTCTCCAGCATTAAAAAGCTGATGTAGCGTAACTACAGAACATCAGGTTGTAAATCAGACCATCGATCCCAATGAACAAAATCCAGAAGTTGTTTAAGGATATACAAGGTAGAAAGAGAGTTTTAGAGAAGTGTACTCAGCATCTGATTACAGTTTTAAGGGAGTGCCTGCTGACGGTCAAGGGGCCAAACACGTCACTGCTGCAAAGATTTAGTCTTTGACAAAGATTGCCTTTAAAGCAAACCCCTCGTGAAACTACGCCAACTGGCCTGCATGTTGCTGTATAAACGCTGTGGGAGGCAATCCTGACTGTTTTCATTGTTCCTTAGTAAGCACTAATGTGGAGTACATGAAGAGGAGTGCAGAATGTGAGGTCGCCAAAAAAAGTGTGTGACTGTGTGGGGATGACTGGTCACAGGTGAAATGAGCTTTGACAGGCAGGCATGGTGGAGGGGACGGGGGGGTCACTTAATGCAACCACATGATCTTTACACAAGACTTTCAATAGAGAAAGTCACACAGACACACGATGAGCATTATTATATAGAAAAAGAGACTTTCTGGTTGATGTGCAAACTTGTGGTGGAATATGTACATTACACAACAAGTAATTATTCATTGTCTTATTTTAATTACAAGTTTGTATTTGAGAGAGATGCAATTAAATATTTACTAAACTAATTTTTTTTTAATTTTGCTGTTCATTCCGATCTCTGATATAACTCCCTATTAAAAGGGTGGAGACGCCTGCTCGTGAGCCACATATTGAAAACAGACTTCCAAATTCCATTTTGCAAGACACATGACATAAATCATGACTCATTTCAAGAGACAGTTGTTTATGAACATAATGTGCCTCCATTTAAAAAAACAAAAAAACAAAAATAAATATTGAGACATCACCGTGTGCAATTTCCAAGCAAGAATTTGCCAACGAGCAGCCCCCTCTAACAACAAATGTGCATAAAGGCATACTCTGGACTCAAATAGTTTGCACAGGCTGGCTGAGCTGTGGGACAGGGAATGTTGCTTAAACAACAGCTGGGGAGGGAAACCATCTGAGGCTCCTGCTGCTGACCCCCCCCCCCCTCCCGCTGGAGCCGCACTTCCATCACCTGCTCGGGGAGGAATCCTTGACGGGTTTCCGTGGGAAATACCAGACAGAAGCATCAGACAGACCAACGACCAAACACTTCAAGGCCTCCCATTCTGTTTGCACGCTCCGACGGGAACTATGCACGGTCACACACACAGGAAGTAAAGGTGTGCTGTACACAGTTACAGTGCGATTTACTGGTCCGGGAAACAATGGCTAAGTTCCAAAGTGCTTTCATGGTAAGAGGACAGCTGGCGACCTCATCACCTGCTGTCTCTGCTTGCTTCAAGCATGTTGTACATGCACGGCCCTGTTTACACAGAATAGTATGTCTTTTGTTTAATGCCACGCACACGTGAAAATAATGAGGAAAAAAACATTTTTCAATTCAATATTTTTGGAGAAGAATGCAGGGATATGTTTGTTTTTTTACAGAGCACATTCATTATAATGCACTTTCTGGTGTTTACATACAGGGTCTGAAATTAGCACCCGCCACCCGCCAAATGCGGGGTAAATTGTTGGCAGTGGCGGATCGTCAGGCCATCCGCCACTTTGGCAGGCAGGGAAAATGCTGGGGATGGGAATAGAGAGGGATGCACCGATACCGATTTTTTTCAGACCAAGTATGAGTACAAGTACTTACATTTTTTGTGTATAATATATCGAACATTAAAGGGACTGTATGTACGTTTTTTACACGTATAAACATTTTTGAATTGTTTCTTTATTGCCAATGTGTGAACAGGTCGTAACCTAACTTAAAAAATGAGACCTGTAGACTTTAATGTGAAAAATCTGGGCCGTTTCTTTTCTGGGAAATATCCAAGAGATGTGATGTCATGTGGGCTCGCGAGTGTCTTTATTTTCAGCTCCGCTTTCGGGGCTAACAGTGTGCAACCATAGCTATAACGTTTGGTTAGAAATGGAGTCCGCTAACACCAATAAGGCTCGTTCACGTCTACGTAGTGCGAGCACAAGCACTGGACTCGGACTGTTGTTGACTTAACTTTAACAAGCAATTTCTGATTCTTCCACAGACTCCCTTTAAATTACATCAGATCTAAAATGTTATTCCTTCATTTAGATTTGTGGTAGATAAAAACAACACTTGCCTGCCACAGTGACAGGCTGAATTTCAGACCTGGTTTACATGCAAATACAAAAAACCTGCACACATCTTGATCCAGTCAGGAGATCCTAACCTCTTGGAGTGCATCTCTGCCCAAATCAGACAGATTTTGCTGCTTTACGTGCAGCATAAATGTGGACTGATTCAGCTGGGCGTAGGAAAATATAGCCTAATTACAAATGACTCACAGCAAGCAGAATATTCCATCTATTAGAAACTAGTCACGAGTCAGCCTGTTGCCTCCAGTAAGGAGTATCCAGACTGCACTGAATCCTGTGGAAGTGTGCTCAGCAGGCCCGGCCCTGATAAGCCGTGACTACTGCTGATTGGCGAAACGCCAGGCTCAATCTGCTTAAATGCATCCATCGCAACACTGACAGGAAAACGGTATAAGAGAGCAGGCGTAAGTGGTTCAGTCCCATTCATAAGGATCGGTGTGCTCCGATGTGACTGGAACCTTTAACTTGGGTACCAGCACATTGCTACAGTCCTTCAGCGCTCATCCCCCTCACTGCAGAGCCAAGCTTCTCTCTGAACAAGGTTACCACGCTAACAACTGCCCCAAAGGAAGCCGCCCACAGATGTGAACACTGATGATCATGAGTGTTGATGATCTGAGATAAAACTGTACAGTCGCTCAGTTCTGCATGAGCAAACCTAGGCGAGGGGAGGGAAGGACGCAGGGTGGGGGTGTAAGTGGGGGGGATTCATTACACCAAACGCTGGCTGCTGGACGGAGGCCGTTCAGAGACACTCCTCAGCACGGAGATACAGATTCCCTCTGAAAGCGTGCTGGAAAACCTCATGAAATCATAAGATTGTTGTTCTTGCTCAAACCAGATCTCGCCAGAATAAAAGAGGGAGTTCATGTTTGGGGTGGAGTGCGGTGAGTGCAGGGTTGGTGGCCTGTTGTACGTTTCCTCTCCACTCACAAAGAGGCACACACCGTAAACTTTACCCCCGCCGACTAAATGGCTTTTGTTCTTTCCTGCTGTTGTTTTTTTATTTTCTCAATAAATTATTTGTTGGCTCTTTGCTTTTGTATGCTGAATATTTTAGGAACTGCACATCTGTGCTCCGTGTATTCTTGGGTTCGAGGACATAACTTTGAGAAGCGGCTTTGTTTCTATACGAGCAAGACGAGAAGTAGACTGCAACTAAGGAGGAAGTAGTAAAGCGCCTGAAGAACAAGGTACAATAGTGTCTTAGTAATGTTTCTGACCCCTGGAAAAGAAGGCTACACCACAATCACTCCCAGTTATTCTTAAGATTTCATACAGCTACGATCTTCTGTCAAGCAGTAGGTGCATCTTATCTGCTGATATTAACGCAATGTTGAGGCAAATTTGTTTTAATGCCACTAATTTCTTTAACACGTTAATGCAATCAATCTTTCTGAGGTTGTAGTGATTCAGTTTTAAAGCTAGAGTGAAGATACTGGCATCAATATGAAACTAGAAAAACCTAATGAATCCATTGGTACCAACCATGTCATACTAGGTTGTCATGAAGGAGGTTAAATAACGCTCCAAACTTGTGCTAAATTTAGGCGAGGAAGAACTGCCATGGCCATTTTCAAAGGGGTCCCTTGACCTCCGACCTCCAGATATGTGAATGAAAATGGGTTCTATGGGTACCCACGAGTCGCCCCTTTACAGACATGCCCACTTTATGATAATCACATGCAGTTTGGGGCAAGTCATAGTCAAGTCAGCACACTGACACACTGACAGCTGTTGTTGCCTGTTGGGCTGCAGTTTGCCACGTTATGATTTGAGCATATTGTTTTATGTTAAATACAGTACCTGTGAAGGTTTTAAAATTAATTGTAAAAGTGTATAAGGGTTTAGAACATTATGATAGAAGTATATGATGGTCATCCCCATGCTCTATTATGTCTCATAAATTGTTGCAGCAATTTTTGGGTTGATACCATTTGTTACACAGATTTGGTGCTAAATTTAACCTTTTTTTTACTCCTGGAGAATTGATAAAAATGATCAATAATCCCTCCAAAATACCACATTAAGACAACAAGACCTTGAGGAACACCAGAGAAAAAGCCATGCTGTGATTTGGGATAAAAAAATGTTGACATTTGGAGCATTTTTCGGCGATTAGATGGCGAGCACTTGTGTTGTGTAAACTGCTCAGAAACCCCCTTACTGTCAATCTAGCTAGGAAAGCCATCCATCCTCTGAATGCTCTAGGTCTCTAGTTTGTGGCTGTAAAGTTTCATGAGGCTGCGATTATCCTAGAGGTCACCACAGGTCATTTTATACAGTGAGGTCAATGAAATGTCTCCTATGGGGACCAACATCATCACACATGAATACAGTTGGGCTCATTGGATCCACAAGAGTCTCAGCTTTACAGTAATGCCCAATTGCCCAACTGCATGGTTTTTCCATGCCAGTTTTTCCTCACCAACGTTTAGCCCAACTTTGGAGCGTTTACTGAGCCTTCTTAGAATGACATGGCCTCTGGAAGACAGTAAAGTCTGCTGGGACTGCGCGTCTAAGGGGGGTTAACTACAATGATCAGCGACAGAATGGAGCTTTACATACATTTGTTAAAATATATCTAACTGTATTAGCGACTTGAGTTTTTTTTCCATTTGTTTTGGCATCTTTCGTCACAGCGTGGATAGTTTTAAATTTGTGTTAAGTCCCATAATAAAGCTCTGTGATAATTATGGCTCAGTGAAGAATCTCCACGTTCCAGATGGGATTTTTTTTTTTAAAGGTTATCTTTTAAGCTCTGATAATGACCATTGTATAAATACATTCATCTGACTTTGAAAGGGGAGCAGTCTTAGAGTAGATAACATGGTCATTCTGGGAGTGACTCTGCTCTCTTACAGGATGTGTTGAGAAAGAGACAATTTAGTTTAATTACAATCTTAATGGCAAAAGATTCAGGAAATCCCTGAACACAGAAGGGCTGTGGAGTATTCACTGGCTCGTCCTCCTTCTGTGTAATTTCTTCCTCTCTGCTCTTGTTTTCCATCATTTAGGTCAATACAGAGTACAGTATTTAAAAATACATTTAAAACACAATGCTCCTCCAAGCGCTGCTGTTTTATTTAAAGATTATTTTTTTGCCTTTTATTGATAGTGACTTTGATAGTTATGAAAGGGGGAGAGAGAGAGAGAGAGAGAGAGGGGATGACATGCAGGAAAAGGGCCATAGATTGGATTCGAACCATGGGCCGCCACGGCAAAGACTCAACCTTGGTACATGGGGCGTATGCTCATAACGCTGGGTACACGCTACGCGAGAATCAAAACGATTTTGGGCCCGATTCTCCGGACAATCGTAGCAAAGCCCAGATTTTTTGATGGTTCCAAAGATTATCTTTCCAGATGTTCCTGTGGTGTGACGTATGTTAATAAGAGTGTTTTTTTTGCTTGGAAGTCCATCCTCGCCGCACCGATCTCAAATTGTAAATAAATAAATATATATTAACATGTTTAATATTTACGATGGGATATACTGTTGTGTGTGTGAAATATGTGAGCATGAAGTAGTAGTAAGATATTGAAATGGAGGACCGAGCGCCGGTCGTTGATCCCAACTTTAGTAGTGGCCAAACAACGGTATTAAAACTTCTGTGTACGTCACGTGATGCCCTTGGGTCCAAAAATACTTTTTCCATAGACTTCCATTGGGAAAGAGGCTCCTCAGATGTTTTCAGAAGCATCTTGTAGTGTACTATTTAGCTGTAAAATGAGGAAGTTTGTGACGGCAGCCATGTTGAGATCTGCTGAGGAAATACCAAGCACCGCCCACCAGCCGGAGCACAGCCAATAGGAACGCTCTCTCTCTCTGAAATGACCTGTGATTGGTCAAAGTGTCCCGTCAGGGGCTAGATGTTTTGAAAGCCTGAAAACAGAGCCATGAGGAGGAGCAGAAGTCTCTCAGAACACTTGAATTACAATATGCTGAACGGTTATTTTTGCCCAATGATGCCAAACATATTCTGCATACTGAAGCTTTAAGTGCTGCTGCTTGGTGGACTTGTTGACGTCAACAGTTCACTAAAGTCTCCATGAGGGTTTTGTAGCTAAAAGTATGGGTCAGTCACAACTTTCTACTAACATCTCTGATCAGCTTTGAGGCTTCAGTCTGGCCATTTTGAGTGACCTGTTACAACGATGACAAACGCCTGACAAACCACTGAGTCATGATGAAATCCACCCAAATTGCTTTCTCCTCCGTCCCCTCCATTGCTTTCTGTAACACAGAAAGTAAGCCGACCCACATGCAAAGCCCCCTCTATTGGAGCTCAGACAGGGGCCAGCAACCGTATTACAAACTCGTCGCCTATGTCTGGCATCCTGACAAATATCTGAGGCACTCACTTACCCCAAGTATGCCCTCACACACATGTGGCAACAGCGCTGTGTATGCTGAGCTTCTCCTCCCAACGTGATTCACGGCAATGCCTAAAAAGCACGCAGACGATCCGGGGCACTCGTGATCTTTTCTGACAGAATCAAGGAATTCCATTAATGCTCCTACGTATCAGACATTTCAGCTCTCTTTAAGTATTTATTCCTGTTTCATCCAGTAATACTTTGAACGAGCACAGTTCTTCACACGGCTGGCGTTTTTGGTGGACGCAGAGGAAGAACACTAGGTCAAAGGTCTTTGTGATCATCTTGTTGACAGAACTCTTTCACCATTTGACCTAAAAGCCATTGGTGTGAAAGATCAATACCGTTTGGATCAATGGATTACTCTCTACCAAGAGATATTTTGGCAAGCTCTAAAATAGCATAATAGTGTTATTAATTCCAGTTCAATCTCAACATATTTACCACTAAGTAGCCCAGAAGGGATAGCCTTCACACCATATGGTCAGATGGTCTGGTTACAATCTGCCAACTCTATCTGTCCAGTCAGCTGAATGCACTCCGTACTCCTGACAGTACTGGTGGGCTTTCTACCACAGCAGAGCCTCTGATCAGAGCTACAATACAGCTTTTGGAATTTGCTGTAAAAATCTCTTGCATGTCTGTCTCTTCTCATACTCACTACTAGTTTGATTTTGGGAGACTACGGGATGTTAAAGATCCCAGGTAAGAAATAGTCCATCAAACAGGCCTAAAGGCCCAGACACACCAACCCAACATCAGCCGACAGTAGGGTTGACCAATCACGCTTTGGTTGCATGCAGGTTAACAGTCCATGTTGAGAGCAAAAGGGGTGGAATGCATTGGCCGTCTGATGTTGATTTAGCTTTTTATTAGCTCGGCTAATTGGAAACAATTGGGTCGTAGATGTCGTCTCCCAACTCCAACTCCATTCTTAATTGCTAATCAGACTGTAAACAGCGATTGGAGCACTCAAGAGAAAGTATTGGAGCGGATATCCGTTATCAGGATCTACGCCAGAACCCCAGAAATAGACTAAATCACGCCAGATTGATAGCCAATGGTTTTGGAGATTGGAACCAGGTTAGCTGTGTCTTTATGTTTACAATATTTGTGCTAAGCTAAGCTAATCAGTTGCTGGCTGTAGCTTCATACGAACAGTAATGAGAGTGGTATCAATCTTCCCAAGCCAGAATAAGAATAAGTGAATTTCCCCTAGATGTTGAACTATTCCTTTAATGGAAGAAGTCGAAGACAATATATCTTTTGGGTCACGTAGGAAAGGCTTCCTGAGCTCTTAAGTGTAATGTCTTGTCACAAATAGTCAAAGCGACATTTGAATTCCATCAGGTTGGAAATACTCGAGTATCAAGCAGAGCAGGCTGAGGCAGCTAACTCATTCAAACCCAAATCTAATTTGTGATTCAATTTTCACAGTCAGCTGTCCTATATTATTTTAAGCTGAACTTGAGATAGTGTAAGGAACGTCTGCAGATGATGCTGATCTTTTACCTCACTGTACCTCAATAGTGAACATCTTACTGGACTGAGGCTACAAAGCCAATATAGGACCATTTTTATCACCATTATTACTCTTTGACATTGATTTCTAACCACTAAGAAAAAGGTTTAGTTTGTCCTTTTTTCAATTAGAAGGGTTACATTTTAGGTCTTGAATTGTCATCTCTAAGCTCAATGCTTGCTGAGTCAAAAAGGCCAAGCTTGCCAGCATGTAATAAATAATTTCCTCATATTTATTTTTAAGTTGAGAGCATCAAGGTCTAGGTCTCGCTCACGGACCAGGCTCCATCTATCATTTCTATGCTGTGCTGTTTCAAACCCATTTTGCCCTGCCTCCCCAGAAGATGCCAATAACTCACATGAAGTCCTCTATCTGACATTTAGTGTCTCTGGCTGGATTTACCACAAACCGTCAGCACGGCCTCCGTCACATGCAGCGGTGCTACAGACAACTAAGTCCCCAGTTCACCCGTCCGGGAGGGTTAGAAGCCACGATGCTGCGTGTATTGTGGAGGAAACATGCAGCCACTTTACAGCATCATTTAGTTTATCTGCGAGGTCGTCAGCTGTGTGTCTGCCCGGCGTAATGTTAGCGAGCGTCCGACAGACCTGTTTGGTTTGTGCTAGGTTTACGGCTGTATAGCATTGCTGGTGGCTTCGTGCTCGCCGTTGTCACACACATAAAGTCCATCAGCGCAAAGCAACGTTAGCGAGTGTTCGACAGACCACGGTTAAACGGTTAATTATTAAAATCCCTAGTTGCATGTTTTTTTATTTTTTTATTTTGATAGTCACATGTCTGACAGGTGCATCAACATGCCCTATACCTCCACAGTAGCAGATTGCAGGCTGACATGAACCTGGAGGGCTGGAAACCCCTAATTACAGGCTACCAGATGTAAGAAAAGGAAATGAGCTTCAAGCAGCACAACTGCTCCTGATTAACAGGGAGAGTTCTTGAACTAGCTGGTGGCAAACCAACGTTATTTGCAGCATCGCTATCGATCACATGTTACAGCTCCTCAGATGAGATCTCTACACGCTCTGTTATCACTCTAAAATAAACCATGAAGTGAAAACTTTTGAAATTGTAATCCAAAAACCACCCTATAATCTTGTTCCAAGGCAATGACGCAGAGCAGAGCAGGAAACTCCCCAAAAATCTGCACTCCACAACAGCCAAAAGTCGTTTTTCTTCAGCTCTGTCGACCTGTGCTGAGAGGCTGTACGGTAGGTGGAGAGCCGGGGTCTTGTCTCCAAGGTAACAACATCTACACAGTTTGTGATCACCCCCAAAGCTCCCCCCGTTATCTTCTTATTATCGTGGCCATGAAATTCCTTTTCACTGGTTCTTCAGTATAATCCAGACAATAAGATTTACAAAAAAACAGGGATTTAAAGACTCCAGATCTAATTTCTGACAAACAGGTCAAGAGGATTGTTCTTCTCGCCAAGAAATGTCTTTAAAGTCGTTTTTTAATCCTCAATATCCTACCCATTTTATTTCTTTTCATTGCTGAAATTCTGTCAGAAAGGAAAGTTAAAAGCCTGTCTGTTGTTTCAGAATGCTTTTAGCCAGACACAGGCTACCTTTAGAGTTTAATATTTTAGTTTGATATTAGGGCTCACCTTTAAAATCCCTATGTGGCCTGACATCATCGGGCTGAGCCCTAGTGGTATTTTATTTCCATGTTATTATCATTTACATATAAATAAAAAGTTTCCTGGAACTGCAGAATAAAAAGCATAAAGTTGTTTGAGATATTGCTAAGCTTCTGTATCTGACTTTTTGCCCATAATCATTCCAACAGTAGATGTTTTTAATGATCAAACACCTGAGGTTGTCAGATGACTCTGCCTTGTGGCTATTTTTAGACAGTAATTGCCCTTTTGTTACAGCCTGGTAAACAAAAGATGAATCCAGAGCGATTATCTGGTTATGACTCTCAGCGGGAGCGCAGCCTCCAGCTTTTTCCTTTCAGAGCGACAGTGGCTCAGCCACATGTAGTTCATTGCCTCCGCCATGTCATTAATGAAACCCCTAATATTTCACTAAGCTGACAGCATCCCAATGTTTGATCGATGGCGGTCTCTTTTGACCTATTGACGTACTCGGTCGGTATCCAGCGAACACACCGAGCGAGAGAACTGCTGCGGCACTTCCTCCCTGCGGGGACCATGTGACCACAGATAGAGATCATCAAACAGGAAACCCCTCTTGTGCTGCCCTAAGCTCAGGCAGCCAGTACGGAGGAGATTATCCTGTTGATCTGGAGTAGCCTAAACATTGAACGGAATGATGTCTCCTCAAAAACAAACAACTACTTAGGTCTTCTTTTCAGGAAGAGCAATCACTCCCAAAAGCTCATTACGACTAAACAGGACGACAATTAGGGATGCTGATTCTGAATCTTTTTTCTAACCGATAACCGACCCTCGTTGACCGATTATTAACCGTTAACAGACAAGAGTGGTGATGTAGTTTGAGTGCTAACAAGCCGCCCAGCTGCGACCAAAAGCCGATGCACAAACAGGTTAAATCTAGGGATGTGTATTCAAAGCAAAAATACTATTAGAAAATCACTGGGAATTAGTCGATTATTATTTGAATAATTGCCGTGCGCCTCCTTCGGAGGGAGCACGGGGGTTTGTGCAAGCGGCACACACACACACAAACACACAGAAAAGAACCGAACTGAACGCGCCAACACGTTTTACCGGTAGTAACGTTACTACCAGGCAGCGCCTGCAACGGTTAATACAAGGGAAATATATCTTTTTTAAGATGGGAATAGTTGCATAAACTATTTTTTTTTTTTTATAATTTAACGACTTCAAAAAATCGAAAATCATGACCCATCCCTAGTTAAATCCATAATTTATCACCAGCGGCAGCATATAAGCACAAGAGACAACTCCCCAGTTCACCAGACTGGGAGAGTTACTGTATCAGCCATGACACTGCGTGTATTGTCGTTAGCGAGTGTCCGACAGACCGTGTGAGTGTGTGGCGGCGGTGTGGTGGGGTTATCCGTGGCGTTATAGCTGTGGACGTAGCAGTAGCAGTGTGTATACAGTTTATTTGTCGGTGAATAAATGCTACAACTCCTCAGATCCAAAGCCAAGCTCCTGTATCCTGCAACACCGGCTCAGACTCTCGTTTAACCGATAGCATTAATCGGTTAAAATTCTTAATGTTGATTAATTATTAACATGCCTAATGACAATTAACTTCTTCTTCTCATGAATCCCTGTCTTATCAGTTCATCGGCAAAACCTCCAACATTCCTATTCCACACTGAGACCTTTATAATATCTTCATGTGGAGCTTTTGGCCAGTATGTCCTGCCCGGAGGCCGGTTCTAGTTTATGACCAATGGTTCTTTCACATGGTAGTCTTATTGACATTTGAGGCACGCACATGCCATCGCCATTTCTGGAACGTGTTTGCCTTTCAACCTCGGCATTTGCTGTAGCTCACTGCGAGGTGAAAAACAAAATGATAAAAAACAGGACAGGGCGGTGTGCTGAATCCTTCTCTGTGTCAACTTAAATCGGATTCCTGTCTCAGGAGACGTATCGTCACACCCAGCTTGTTTTCTGAACGCCTTCAACTAGCAACACTGCTGAGCTTTCTTCAAAACCACCCCACCCCCTTTCTGCTCTGACCTCCGCCAACTCATCAACAGGGGTCCCTTTTATCTCTAAGGAAAACAGGTGGTTATGATTGTTAGTCAGCGCACATATGATGAGAAGGTTTCTCCCTCCATGTGTTTTCTATTTGGAATGCTGCATTTGCTAACTCAGGTTTGGGAGGGACGACGCAGATATTTCTGGTTGCGCCTGCAACGCTGCTCAAAACACCACCACCCACTCCTGCTCAGCTGTTTCAGGTCATTCCACAGTAAGGGCCATGTGCCACATTGACTTTATCCCGTGGAGGGACTGTCGTCCACATGACTGACAACAGTGATTTAAAAAATATATTACAAAAGGGTGTGATTCTGTGACAGCAATTACACAACTCGCAGTTAGAAAAATAAGCACAAACAAGCCCATGGTGACTGCACAGATTCTTCCTGCTGTTGCATCTGAGCTGAGAGACCAAAATGACAACTATGATAAATGTGTTATGCCACTATCACCTCTCACTCAGGGGTGTCTGGAGAGAACAAACAAATGCTCGGCAACGAGGGACTGCTTTCCGTCTGTCTGTCCCTGTTTTACTCTGCCATTTACTGTCTCTGCAGTAAAATGTCAGACTGTATGTGACTTGCCCGCGGGGGCCGTACATGCCATTCAGAGAGTGCTCCAAACATTTGCTCACAAGCTTTGGGTTGGGTAGGGAAACATCTGACAACATGCACCTCCTCGGGGGAGCCGCTATCCGCCTTCTTCTCGGGGCGCACCGACTCCTGCCATGCCAAGCGGCTATGCCACACATGCAAAACAATGAGAGAGGTGCCGACACCGAGCTCTAATATAGACAAATGTTCAAGAGTGTGCTGAATAACGTCACCCGATAAGCACCCCGGTTATGTGTGGGTTAGCGGATATTCAAAGCTCTCTAAGTGATGCAATGACTTATCAGCAGAGCAACACAGGGGAGGCTCAACAACAACCCAGCGGACAGCTTTCTCCCCTTATCTTATCCATTCAGATAAAAGGAGGCTCCAGCTGGATCAGGCCGACAGCCATGACTGAAAACAGAGATAATGTCAAGTCATAAAAAATGTCAATTGTCCAGGAAGATAAATCGATTTCAACACTTCGAGCCTGAAACAATATTAGCATTCTTTAAGTCTGTGACCATGTTATCACTATTATAAGGTAACGTTTTCTGTTGTTGATCCACATCATAGCGTCTGACATGTACAGATGTCCACAGGTGTTTCTTAGAAGAGAACAGTGATCTCAAAGTTTATATTTGCTCTGTACTAATCCAATCTGAGCATCTTCCAAGCTCCCATATATCTTGGCTCTGCTCTTGGCAGGATGGGTTTCTGGCAGATGTCCTCTTAAAGTGCGTAGCGTACTGCTTTCCTTGGAATATTTTATCTAAGTGAACTGGCTCAGGTGAAGCCAACAATGGAAAATGTCAGTTGCATTCCATTAGATCGTATTGAAAGTCTGCTGTACTTAAAATAACAATGGCCCTCATCTTTCATTCTGCTGACAGATGACTGGGCTGATATGTGCAGTCTATGTTCAGTCGGGTCGGGTTTAGCCTTCGCTCGGAGTGGGCTGGGGTTTGCGTGGCCATTAAGATGATAGCTACCAAAGAATGTCATGAATTTAAAATAACAAGCACATCTCACGACACAGAAGTGTCAACAAGAAGCGAAGCAAACGACACGCACTCCTTCTTCTGAAATCACTTTGTGAAACATCAAAAACTGAGCAGAGATTTTCTAAAATACAAATTCTAATTACAGTCAGTGTAGAGCTGGGCAATTAATCCATTTCTTTTAATTAATTAAAATTAATGGTTTAGGACTTGAGCTCCAGTAGTTCACAGTAAACATGCAGGTTCTCTTCAGACACAAGTAAAATATAAACATTCCCAAAAAAGGCACACGTCTCCTCAGCAATCTCGAACAAAACACTGTCCTCTGTAATGTTTGTTTGAAGTCTGTGGCGACTAAAAGCAGCAGCACGACTTTAATTTATTCCAGCGTCTCAAACAGAGGCATGCAGGCGAGCGGGAGAAGTGTGTGTGGCACTGCCGGTTGCCTGAAGACTGTAAAAACACCTGCTGAAAAACAGGTAACGTTAGCGGAATCATTTTCTCATCGTATCTCATATGAGATGATTTTTTATTATGTGAATTTTGATGGAAGTTAATAATTCCTTTGTCTTTTTAGGCCTATTTCGTTTTAAAGAACAATTAAAATCTAAAATCAGATATGACGTGAAAAAAATGTGATATTGTATTTTTAGGCCGTATCGCCCAGCCCTTAGTCAGCGCCTATTAGTATCAGCACCAAGTAGTAATTCATAACACGGCTTGTGGCCAGCTTTAGTTTAGCCAGATTTGTCCTCTTTCTAAAGACAGTGGCAACGCTGGCTGGGAGCCGGTCGGCCACATGGCTAAGCCTGTCCAGGCCTGACCCCCGCACCCCATTCCCCAACCCCCCACCCAACCCCTTCTGAAAATGTCAGTTGTGCTGCTGCCATGCCATGTCACAGATTCACTCAGGGGAACATCATTAAGAGGACTGAATTTGAAATATATCACAGCCTGGAGGTGTTATGGAGAGAGAGACAGCATTGATAGTATACAGCAACAGATTTCTAACAAACTCCGCCGCTATTCTCCTAATTAAAGCAAAGAGAATAAGCCACACGTGAGAGATCACAGGAAGGTTCTTATGTCTGTACTTCTGTTTGATCCTCTCACACCTCGCTTCATCTACGTCCAAGTGGAAGCCAGAAGAAAATCAACACATTTCAGGAGAAAATCATTACCGAAGCAGAGTAATCATTATTAAATCAAAACAAAATATATTCTTATATGTCAAACAAGCATAAAATAAAATAATAAATAAAAACATAATTTAAATAATGACAAATACAAAATAAAATAAAATAATAATAATAAAAAAGATATAAATAAATAAATAAAAAATTTAAATAATTAAAAAAAAGACAACCACCACAAGAAAGCCAGACTAGAGAGATAAAGATACAATCAGTCTATAGTCTTACGCTCCGTGTAACATCCACACATAAGCCTCGGTTTTATAACAGCAATAACATTGTAAGTGGTACAATCACTGAGCATGGGATCATTGCACATTTAGAGTGTTTCCTACATTAATTAAGGTAATTTTTAGGCCACTTAACAGACTTTTCCGTGTCCCACATTTCCCACATTAGAAAATCAGGATTTGTTTGAGATATGTCTACCATTTCTTTTATGAGTGTGATATCTAAATTTTTATTTTTTCTTGGTTTGTTTAGGACACATGCTGGGGATTTGGGTAACTTTTTAGCCCACTTTTACTCCACTACATCTCAGATGGAAATGTTGTACTTTTTACTTCAATTATTTATTTATTTGACAATATTAGTTACTGGCTATGTGCAGATTCAGATACTTAAAGGTCCCATATTGTAAAAAGTGAGATATTCATGTTTTTTTTTTTTTATTATAAAGCGGGTCTACGTAGGTGCTATATAAATACTGTGAAAGTATCGAAAAGCTCAATCCATGAAGAAAAAACACACAGCTCGTATTCAAAAACTCTGCATTTGAAACAAGCCGTTAGGATTTCTTTACATTTGCGATGTCACAAATGTACAATATAAATATATATATAAAGACCATAACACAGTTTTTTAAACGTAAACATTCTAAATGTGTCCCAGTTTATTTCCGGTTGCAGTGTATGTACTGTATGTGAATGACATCATCTGACTGGAAGTAAACATGGAACCCCAAGCTATTTCCTAGCAACGCAATTCCGTTGCAAATTCAATATACCAGTATTTACCCTCTCTCTGAAACGCTCCGTTTTAGTACACTTCAACGGAATTGCAACGGAATTGGAACGGAATTGCGTTGCTAGGTAACGGTTTGGGTCCATGCTTACTTCCTGTCAGCTGATGTTATTCACATACACTGCAACAGGAAATTATCTTTGAGACACATTTAGAATGTTTACGTTTAAAACCGTGTAATGGTCTAAATATTGTATATTTGTGACGTCACAAATGTACAGAAATCCTGACGGCTTGTTTCAAATGCAGAGTTTCTGAATACGGACTGTGTGTATTTCTTCATGGATTGAGCTTTTCGATACTTTCACAGTATTTATATAGCACCTCTATGTAGACCTGCTTTATAATAAAAAAGACATCAAAATCTCACTTTTTACAACATGGGACCTTTAAGTATCTGAATCTGCACATAGCTAGTAACTAATATTGTCAAATAAATAAATAATTGAAGTAAAAAGTACAACATTTCCCTCTGAGATGTAGTGGAGTAAAAGCGGGCTATAATTATATTATATATTCTCCTTATATTGAACGTTTTGACAGTTTAACAGTATTTATATAGCACTTAAACCTGTTTTATAATATAAAATACATGAAAATCTCACTTTTTACAATATGGGACCTTTAAGCCTATAGAGTAGTTAAAATGAGCACCTTTACCAGCCGCAACATTGAAGTGATGAACACATTAATTATAATAATATATAATATTGCGCAATGGGCCATTCTGCATAATAAGTACTTTTACTTTTGGTACTTAAAGTGATCAGAGAGTGTTAAAATGAAGTGTTGGGGTGTTACAGGTGTGCATTGAAGGCTTCCAGCTATACAGGACTGGTGGACAGACTTAGTGGGCTATGTGGGGTCGGTAAAGGCTGGGAGACTGAAACCAGCTGAGGTCTGGAGCTGGTCTGAGAGGAGGAGGAGGAGGAGGAGGAGGAGGCGGAGGACTCACTGGCTGCCTGGCTCCTCCCGCGGACAGCCTGCTTTATTCCACCGCAGGAAAATCCGTTATCTCGCATCACTACTTCCTACATCTCTCTCCATAAACCCCCTTCCTCCTCCTCCACAATAAATAGTTAACCGCAAACTGCCTTAATTCATATTTTATCCAACAAAGTCTCCAAAACTTGGTTGGAAGAGGTTGGAAACTTTTTTTCTTTCTCCAGAAAGAAGAACCAGCTGATGTCACTCAGTTTAGTCCTGCTAACATGCTAACATGTGGTGCTGCATCCAGAAACACTTTGTGATGTTAAACACTAGTCCGGGTTAAACTGAGAGCGACACCATAATGAATGGATTTGACGCAAAACAAAAGATGCGCGTAAAAGACGCACCAGTATATTTATGTTTATTGTCATGTTGACACCAGCAGGCGAAGTTTTTTATATCAAAAATGGCGACTATTTTTTTTTTTTTTCTAATTTCATTAAGAGAATTAATAACTATATTTAGTCCACTTCACGGACCGGTTCTCTCAGTCGTGTGTTTAAGGTTACCAGGTTACTTCTGAGTCTATTTCTGACGCGCTCGAGGTTCAAATCTCCACAAAACACCCAGCACAAAGAAGAGAGCAGCTATGTGACGACCACAGGGGGAAAAGAGAGAAATAGCAGCAGGTTGAGGTGTTTTTGTACTTACAGTGAGTTGAGAAGAGAGTCAGGAGGCAAACCAGACGTGTTTTCGCCATCTTGGAGTCGATGCAATGCTGTGACTGGCTCGTACATGCGCAAAGTATAGCTTAAAGAGCTTTGGTGTGGATGGAGAGAGGGGAGAGAGACATAGAGGAGGAGTGGGAGGGGAGGAGAGAGAGGGGGAGAGAGAGAGAGAGAGAGGGAGGGAGGTATTATATTAGGTTTCCATGGCTACCCAAAGCATCAGTCACACTGGAAGAATTTATAGTTGACACAGAGTGGGAGGTTTTTACTACTGTGGCCTTATACTGGAGGTAGGAGGCAGCTTTATGTGTTGTTGTTGAGATGAGCAGCAAAGCATATTTAAAGGAGCACATTCACACTTATTAAAATTAAAGGAAGGAAAAGAGAAAATATAAAATATCACATTTATATTGTAGTGAAAAACCATTAAAAGCTATAATAGTTCCACTGTTGAATAACACATTGTTAAGCTCCTAAACCAGGGGTCTGCAACCTGTGGCTCAGGAGCCAAATGCAGCTCTTTCGCTCCTCTCCAGTGGCGCCTTGTGGATTTTAAAAAAGAAATTGTGGAAATGAATAACTGTTTTTTTTGTTTACATTTTAAATTTTATTTGTAGGTCTATGGTACGACGGTACCATAGACCTACAATAGACCAAGACCAAGTATTAGGGCCACATTGAGTAAAAAGGAGTAATATTATGAGAATAAAGTCAATATTATAAAGTAGTAATTTTACGTGTTATTTCTTATTTTCTCGTAAAGTTATGACTTTTTTTCTCGTAATATTCTGACTTTATTCTGTAAATCTCAGATGTTTTTTCCCTCAATGTGGCCCTAATACTCCGTAGTACATTGTCTCTTTGGCCCTCACTGCATTAGACTTATATACTATATACTTAGACTATAAACTGTGTTACCTTCATCACAATGCTCAAATGTTTTGCGGCTCCAGACAGATTTATAATCATTGTTTTTGCCTTAAATGTCTCTTTTGATAGTAAAGCTTGCTGACCCCTGTCCTAAATAATAATTGCAGGAATGGTTTGAGGTTCTTGCACAGTAAATGAACATTAAAGCGGCAGGAGTATAGGTGAGATTGGAGCAAATATGATTAAAAAATTGTATAAAATGGTCACTATATCCTGACTATGACGGAGTATCAGGGCCACAATGAGGTATAAAAACCAAATCGGAGATTTCAAGAATGAAGTCATAATATTACAAGAATAAAGTCACCAGTTTACGAGAAAAAGGTCATAATATTATGAGAATAAAGTCATCAGTGTATGAGAATAAAGTCATAATATTTTAAAGTTGTGATTGTACGTGTTATTTTATGGGGAAATAGTGTGAAAATGAGGATCATGGAGCATCTTGTGAAGTTGTACTTTAGTTTAGGTTTCACAAATAACAAAATACTTCCTCTTTTGCCTCATCAGAGCCACATTATCATCAGTATCAGGACCTTGAAAAGATGTGCAAGAAACTGCGTTTATCCCGAATAAAGAAGCACACGGAGCTGATGGGGAAACTGACTCCTCTGTGGAGGAGGAAACTACTTTTTTCCCACGTAAAGTTATGACTTTATTCTCATTAAATTACGACTTTTTTCTTGTAATATTCTGACTTTATTCTTGAAATCTCAGATTTTGTTTTCCTCAATGTGGCCCTAACTCCGTCGTACCTGAAAGTAGTGCATGAGACAGGTAATCTGAAAAAAATGTCATGCGCCTCTGTGTCCTCCGGTGCTCCTAATGGCATCTGCAAGATTTCACAGACCGGAGGAAAACAACCAGTCAGAGCTGATCTGGAGTCTGCCGTCTCTGAGCAGCTGTCAATCACTCACCAACTCTTATCAAACAGTCAAACTAGGCAGCGCTGATGAAATATGAATCAATATTCTGTTACTGTAATGCCTATTTCTCTCCTCAAATGTTTTCAGAATCATCTTGTAGTGTACTGTTTAGCTGTGAAATGAGAAAGTTTATGACCCGGCAGCCATGTTGAGATCAAGTTGAGGAAATACCAAGCACCGCCCACCAGCCGGAGCACAGCCAATAGGAACGCTCTCTCTCTCTGAAATGACCTGTGATTGGTCAAAGTCGTCCGTCACGGGCTAGATTTTTTTAAAGCCTGGAAACGGAGCCATGAGGAGGTGCAGAAGTCTCTCAGAACACTTGAATTACAATATGCTGAAAGGTTATTATGGAATTATTTCCCCAATGATGCCAAAAAAGATTTTCTTCTTACTGAAGCTTTAATCTGTAATTTTACCTCTTGTCATGCATGTTATTTTGTTATGTTGTTAGGCCATTTGAACGTCCAGAAATATACATTATGTTAAAAGTTGAGCCTGTCGCCAGGGGTGAATTAATGCACAGCCTAGGGGCAGATTATTTTTAATTATTTAAATGTACTTCAGAGGAAAAAAGAACAATCTTGACCCCTATTGGCTCCTTAAGAAACATTTAAATAAAAATTAAGCAGCTGATTCGTCACTGCTACTGGACAGAATAGCGGCAATATGTTAGAAAGAAAAATATGAAAGAACATTGTGACCAAGGTCTACTAAAGAAAATAAAAAGTGGTAATATTCCTAGCACTATTTTACACATGGCATGATGAGAAGGGGCCCGTGACCACCTTAATCCGCCACTGTCACTACTGCGTCCAACTGCATACGGCCGGCTTTCAATAAAATATTCACTCACCGTTTTTTTCCTGACTGTAAATATTAGCCCTGTCAGAGACCGTAGGCCTGCTCATATGTCGGAAGCCATGTGACAGGGCAGCGCTACAGCCATGTCAGCCCAGAGCACTCTTACCCCTTTCACATGAATCCTGTATTTTTGTCATATTGTGTGCTCTGCAGGCCTCCGGTTCCAGTTTCAACCTCTCCAAACTGTTCCACCAACAGGCAAATACAAGGTTCTATATCTGCATCTGTGTTGTGCAGAAATATAATCCATGACAGTTGGACATGATCAGTACTGTAGGTGTGCTGGGATGAGACTGAGATGATCGCAATACTGTATAATACTCGCAATGTACTGCATACATCATTAACGTGATAATAAAGTCTAAATATAGAGCTATGTCTAATTATGCTAGCATGTGTATGAATTGTGTTACATAACACATGTAAATCAGCAATATGAATCAGGTGTAGTTATTTTAACCACGCTGTTGCCTTGACGCTCAGCTCTCTAGGTTTGTATAATAAGTCAGTATGTGGCAATCTTATGTGTTACAAGGATGTCTTTTTGGGGAATATTATTTAATCAACATTAGGTGCTGTAATTAAAATGAGTAAGTATGAAATAACATGTGAAAGCTAAACCACTCTGAACACTGTGATTGCAAAGAATAAATGAGAATTTAAATCTGCATTTATGCATTTAGTGAATGGATGTTTATTTCAAGATGTACGTTTCTTAAAACTATAGAGTTTTTTTTTCTTCATGCATAGCAATTGATTGTGTATCACAGACACATGTAGAGTATTTGAGCAGGTACTGCATGTGTTTGTCAAACCCTGGATGAATAAAGCTTAAAATATGGCAGGTTGAAAAACAGGCTTGGATAAAATGGGTTACAGATGTTCAAGATAAAAACATTGTCTCAGAGCTACAGTCAGAAATGATTCCGACATTTTTAGCAGATAAAAAAGGGTTTAGCCTGGGCTGTTACTTTCACTTTTTATTATTAATTTGAAAGCTTAATAACTATATTTTCTATAAGGTGATGTTATGACCCTTTAGTTGTGGCACACACTTTGATTAGTCATGTTAGGAAAAGCACAGGTGTAATTAATAGCATTAAAGCTAGGGTTGGTAATGTATTTTAGAAACATTGTTTTTATTATATTTATTGAAATTCTCATTATATTCCGACAGAAATCAATATATCAAATGCCCTGACAAGAAAAAAAGAAGAAAACAAAAATCTGTTATTTGTGGCTGTCGCAGGACTGTAATAAGCCTGTCCAATCAGACAGCCTGCTTGTCTACCTATACCTGCGTGCACTGTGCCCGTGCTCTCATTACACGTCACCAGAGTTGTCCACAAGCTGCTAGATTGACAGCTGTGAGTACTAACAATAGCCTTGGTTGTTTACATTCATTAGATAGATAGATAGATAGATAGATAGATGGATAGTTACTTTATTGATCCAGAAGGAAATTTAGGTTTATATCATGGATGTATTAAGAGAACTGGATACAGCGTTGGAGGCGGGGCCCCGGTCATTCCTATGAAAGTTGCTCAGTGGCGCATGAAGACAAAATGGCTCGACTTCCACCTGGAAAAGTACCCGGATCTCGGGCACGAGGAACATGCGCAGTAGCGTCCGCTTGGTCACATGACTCGGTTCATGGGGTCCCTGGTCACGGCTTGGCGCTCCATCCTCGGTCTGGGTCTTATTCACATGAACGGATGAAGGGAAATAACTCTGGATTTGGCTATTAGTGCGATTTACAACTTTTAAAACTTAATGATTTAAATAAGGACTATTAGAGTGTTCGTACAGGGGAGTTTATTTACCTCAAAAGAAATGATCCGCTGAGTTACAGACATCTCTTTCCCAGTGTAAGTCTATGGGAAGTCTTTTTGGGCCCAATGGCATCACGTGACGGACCCGGAAGTTGCAGTACCGCCGTTTGGCCACTACGTAAGCTGGGATCAACGACCGACGCATTTCCTGAGGGCTTGCTTTAGACGGGAGCCTGATCGGACTGACTGTCAGCGTTGCTGACTTGGCGACTTTCTCTCTAGATTTAGTGACTTTTGGTGCTGGTGCTGCTACTTTCATTGGAAAAGTCGGTTAGATCATTTTTAAAATCTAGCCTACTCTTGCTAGTTTCCAACATTACCGACCCTAGCTTTAATAATGATTCTGTACATAGAAGTGGACAAAAAGAGGCAGTATACCAGATGATTGATGTTAAATTACATCAAAAGGATGTATTAATATCAAAGCAGTATTATCAAAACTATTAAAACAGAAACACAGAAGAGGAGACTGGAGTTTATGTGTTTTTGGATTCAGGAGAGAACTTTATGTCTGTTCTTTTTTAAAGCATTGTTTAATAAACACATACTTCCTCCCAGCGTGTTTGATATTGGCTCTGTGTATCATTGAGGTTTATTACTGACACTGGATAGCTCAACTGTCATTGTACCTCATAAATGTGTTCTCTTGTTCACTGGAACACTTTGCTCTGTAAGGTCGGGTCGTCGTGTTTACTTTGGGTGCTCGTGCCTGGAAAACCTGCTGGTAAATAACTGTGCATCATGGAAGAGTTTTTTTTTTCTCTCTCGGTCTAACAGAATTAGACCAACGGGCTTTCATGTACTCTGCTCCCACAGCCCACGGGGGAAATGATGTAAAACTGAAAGAGCTGGTTTCACTGTGTGAGTTTACAAATGATTATGAAGGATTTCAAGCCAGATTCAATAAGAAGCTGATTATTCTTTGTTTAGCTGAAGCTTGTTTCATGTCCCTGCTGACGTGCTATTTTCATACTGCTTGCATAATGACCTTTGACTTAGAATTTACCTGTATGCCACTTAAATTGTGTTTTTACTCATGAATATTTACCTGGTTAAGTCCATTTGTATTTCAGTCAGATGGGCCTTTGGTGGCCATAGCTCCTGCATGGTTGGTGGATCTCTCTGTACAAAGGTCAGTCATCCATGGATCAACCAACCAGATGGTAATATCTAATGGCATCCCATTGGACCTGAGATTCCAGCCCTAGTCTTTTTATTTTCTGTCAGACCAAGTTAATCCTTCACAACAAACAAGGCATGGCAGTATACCTTCAGTATAACCAAATTACGATTCAGAGTACAATAAATGCACGATTTATCTTCAGCTGCATCGTGCAGGCATATATATAAAAAAAAAAATCTATTTGTGAAAAAAAGATCAGCTCAAAGCTTGAACTCCCCAGGTTGTTGTTGTGCAAATGAAAGATGGCTAAAAGTCAAGAGGCTTAGCTTGACGTGCTGCTATTCAGAATGTCTACCGCCGCTGCCAGATGCAGACATCCCTGCCATGATGGTCTGAACATGATGGTCTGAACATGATGCTCTGAACAAGCCTTGAGTTTCAGTTCCATCTGGTATCTGCTGCCCGTGGAATGCGTCGTTTCACCACTTCATCAAGTAGATTGGTGTGCGTTTAGTAGAGTTGTAAAAAAAAAGCTGCAAGGCCTTCCACAGTCTTGAAAAAATGCAAGAATACTTCTCTCTGTGATGTTCTGTTGTAGCATTTTCTTTGTTTGTCCCAGTGGGCGACCTCCACTTCTGAAAAGTGAAGCCAACGCTGAAGCGCCTTAAACTTGCATTCTTTCTAACAGCCAGCAGGGGGCGACTCCTCTGGTTGCAAAAAGAAGTCTGATTGTATAGAAGTCCATGGGAAAATGAGCCTACTTCTAACTTGATTTATTACCTCAGTAAAGTTTAGGTGTGATAAACGTGAGTTTATGGTCTCAATCGCTAGTTTCAAGTCTCCTTCAATACAGCATGATGTTCATTTAGTGAATCATGGTCCCATTTAGAGTCAAATGGGAAGCAATCCATCCAATCAATCCATTTAAAGGTGCAATGTGTAGGATCTGGCCAGAATTTTAGTTTAAAACTTTAAAAAAACATGTATTGAATTGCAGAGATGTCTACTAAAATGAGCATGCCAACCAGCTAGCCCCCGGCCCGTCCTCTGTTGTAATACCACTTGTTCCTCGAGAGGTGATAGTGAGTCACTGTAGCGTCCAGTCTGCCCTCAGTCCAGAGAATGAAGAAGTAGTAGAAGTAGTAGGAGTAATAGCGAGTAGTTGACGTACTTGACGTACAACCTCTAGCGTGACTAAAAACCCAAAGTAAAGATATTGATGAATCTGCTATAGGTTAAAACAATACTAAACTAAAGTCATTCAAATAATCTTGGATTTACCGTAACATAAGTCTTCTAAATAAATTCCAAACAAGCATCTTTTGAGCTAATTTCATGGCTCAACAAAAGTTGAGGGAGAGACTAGAGTGTAGACGTCTACCCGGCGAGTAACATAACTGCACATGTACTTCTTATCTCCACAGAACAATGTCGTGTCCCACAAAGAGTACACAGATACAACACAGATAAGTTATGCACCAAATGCATCAAGTTTTCCTGATAGGAAGAAGTAGAACCCCGCACCACACACACACACACACACACACGTATCCACATGCACATCCATACACACTGCGTTGCCTCTTTTGTTTCCATTGTGTTCCTTGTGTCTTTTGAATAATAGAAGTGGCTAGAGACTTATTGAATTCTCTGATTTACTTCCAGCACTTAGAACAACACTCCCTCTCTTTCTCCATTCACTCAAAACTCAAGCTGCTGGCACTAAGCCCACGTTGTATTCGCAAATCTTTTTTTTCTCCTCTTACTTATCCTGAGCTTACACTTTTACTACACTCGTCGAGAATCGGACGGACGGCGGGCAGCGAGAGATGTCGAGCGATGCATTAACCCCGGGTTGAATAAAACAACAGGGAGGGTATTTGAGGATCTTGAGGTCTTTTCCTCAAACATACGGTAAAAAACGACATTGTAGGCACTTTTAATATACTTTTTAGATATTCTAAATCAAGTATAATAACTATTTTACTTATTTTTTCATCATTTACAAAAGAGATGAATGGTCGGCTACGACTAAAAATTAATTTATCTTCTCTGCTCTCGGTTCTCCTTGCATGGTTTTGTATTTTTCACCATGATGAGCCCAAGAGAGGCGCCAAATATTATATTTCTTGAGCACTGAAAGGTGCTGTGAACACACCAAGCACACTGGCTTCCCATTTATCTCTGTGAAGAAGGGGGAAATGGTAAATTTTTCTTGGAAAACCCGACACTCTGTGTCCACTTTTCTCCTTTTTGACAAAGATGTTTTCCACCGGCGGCTCCTGCATGAACAGTAGCCTACTCTTGATAGTGTTGTGTCATGTAGCCTGTACGTAAGCACGTGGGATCTGTAATAGCGTATCCAGCATAGGGCCTGCTACTCTTATTAGGACAGTGTATAAATAGGAATAGCAGTGCATTTTATTGAAAAATAAGGAATTAATGACTTCTCTGCACACTTTGCAAAGTCATCCAGTGACACCTCTGATGTAAAAGGTCTGTAAAGTTACAAAGTCCATGCCAAAGGCAGTCACTCTCTCCCACAGAAACACTGCTCCTGAACTGCCTGAAAGGCCTCGCTTTAAGTCCCGCCTTTTATTCTGTAACATGGTGATGTCACCGAGTAAGACATTTGCATAACAGTTGGTTTGGCATGCCCCCAAACAAAGATAGTTAGAGCGGAGTGGAGTGAAGTCCAAAGAGTTTGGATTAATTGACCAATCACAACAGAGCAGGCTAGTGTTTTTAAATACAAGTATGCATCTGAAAATAATATAATAGGTCCTCTTTAACTATTTGGCCACCTATTGTCTACCTGTAATTGAAAGCAACACAAAACACTTCTCTGGGAAACATAAAGAACGACTACCTGTAGTTTTGGGAGGTTGATTTCTGTAAGCGAATACCTCAGGAAGCCAAATCATTGTTTGGCATCAGAAAATGTGATTACGCTGCACAGGCTGCATATATAATTGATGACTTGGTGTAAATCACCGTATGTGGAAATTTAAACTTCGCTGACGTAAATGGGAGAAAATAAATATGTATTTCTGGATGAGCTTTAGCACTCAGTGACCTTGAGCTGCACCAGGTTCTGTAAACACCACAAACTGGGACTCATGTGATGTCCTCATTACAGTGAAACCCAGACATGTGGACCACCAGACTGCACACAAGCAAAGCCTTCTGCTGCTCTCTCACCCCAGGCGAGCCATTTGTTTCTCCTCTCACACTCGCCTACATCTCCACTTGGAAGTTCCCACGGTATCGAACACATTGCAATGTTGTGATTGGACCGGCAGCTCGGGATGTGCAGCTTTTATCAAATAACAGATGGACACGCTGGCTCGTTTGAACAAGAGAAAGCCTCTCAGTTTGCTTGGCTTGAATAAGAGTCAACATTCACAGCACTGTTTAGTATGTACAGCAAACATTTATGTTTCAAGTTTGGCTGATAGCAACCTGACGTATTCAGTCATCTTCATGTTTCATAGCAACGTCTGTCATGACATCACAGCGTGCTCTGAAACATGCATGCAGATAAAGATGATTGAGAGGCCACGTTGTCGTCTATTCAGCGGTCTTAGTGTAAAAATAACTGACTGTATGGCTGAAGCTCCGGTGTCTCTCTCTAGAAGCGACGTAAACTAAATGTATGTAGGAAATGTATTACTACAGATATAAGCAACACTGCATCGATGAGCAAAGCGGAGGCGGTAATACACTCCAAAGTTGAGCTATTATTGATCGGCTCTGCTGCCAAGCCATTGCGGCGCTGATAAAGGAGCAGACAGCAGCAGCGGCTGTCAAAGCCCTGTGGACTCTGCTGATCCAGCTCCTCACACAGACAGAGAGACCCTGATTGATAAAGATTCAGCAGCTGAGTGTTTCAGTTATATGTTAACTCAGGCTGACATGGTTTTTCACATGATGCAGCCTCACTCCATCTCTAACCTCAGAGGTATAGTATATGATGCATGCACTCTGTGGTCAACAAGCCTGATTCATTTTGTAAATGTTTGGCTTACTGCTCTGACTCTGAAAGCGTACCGACATTATTGCACCACACATTAATACTTCAGGACTTTTTGCACTCGGCAAGCATATTTTTATGAAAAATGAAACCTTTTCTCGAGGCTTATGCCTGAGACAACGAAGTTGTCAGTTATCCAGGCGCGTGTCTGCCAGATCTCAATTTCATTTCGTTTATTGCTTCTCTTGTGGTTTGTTGGGGATTGTGTTGCAAAGTGTATCGGAAAAATGATTGTTTTACATATTATAATATGTCTCTTTTTCCTATTTGTATTGTGTCAGGGTGTTTTTGGAGTAATTTGGCTGAGGGTGAGACCAGACAAGCATATAATGCAACAAAAGGGAGCCACTTGAGTGGTTTCAGCTCACAAGACAGCGGAGGGAGGGGCGACAACAAGTGAAAGCACTGAAATCAGCTTCGGTGGCCAGCTTTGGTACTCAACCTGCCCTGTGGAGCAGGATGACATGCCAACAGAGAACAAGGAACACTGTACAAAGGTGTTGATCCGTGCAGTATAACCAGCCCAGCCTTTACAGTGGGACAAACAATTGTTGGACTAGTTAAGTGCAGATCTCCACCAGGTGTGTCTGCAACGATCACTGCTGTTACGTTTTGATTGAATTGGAGAGTGACTTCATTCTCTGCTCAGGTAGACATTACTCATCTATGTCAGTGAAAATACACAAATAGGCAGATAAGTCACTGCCGTTATAAAGTAGAGCATGGGTTTAAATAGTGGAGGTATTTTGCGGGCGGTAACATCAGCCTGTTATAGTCGTGTTGTAAGTTGGTATCAAGTCTGACGATGGGGAAATACCGTCTTACTCAAAGGGGGAAACACATACACAGATCACAGCATGTTGACTTCTGAGAAGTGAAGAAGAGTAAAGTGAACGGCATGCAGTAAACAAGCCGCGGCTGTTTGGAAAGAATAACACACAGAGTGACAGACAGAGATTCCTTGCTTTATAGTTAGATGTACTGTTGGGATTTGTAAGGGATTACATGATTATTATATTACACCACAGTGACCTGTTCTGGGTTTTTTTTATTCTATGAAACAACTGAACAACATTCAATGAAAATGTAGCTGAGAGATGAGATGAGTGAGATTGACATGTGGAAACACACTTTGTTCAGATACATAAAAGAAAAAACAAATCCCCCACCTGTAATATGAAAATGTAAAATGTTCAATATATAATATATTTTCTCCCACTCTTGAGAGAAGAGGCTTTTTGTTGTGTGCAGTCTTTTCCCCTCTGGCCCCCCAGGTGTTTGATCTGGGTCACTGCATCAGCGTGTGCAGCTCAGCTTGTCTGTCTACACGTTTGTTTGACCAGCAAACGAGACATGGACGCAGAGACCGAACTGAACAACTCTGTGCTGCGAGGTCACATCCCTCCTGAGAGGTATAATTCCTATAGTCGATCAGATGAACCTGCCGGGGAGCCCGCCGGCCTGCCGTTTTACACATTTGTCATGTTGTCTTAGCGTACGTCCCCTCACAGAAGTGAAGACGAGCCTAATGCAATAAAAGCGCTTGGATCTGTGGCCGGCCAATTTGAGAATGAGGGAGGCTTTTGCTATTTTGAGGTCCTTATCAGAGTCATGGAGGGTGAAGCACTCCCAGCACTCAGACGGACCTCCAGCCTCCGCAAAGGGCCACGGGGAGGCGGGCAGTGTGCAATCAGAGGGACCACATGAGAGAAGATTGGCGAAGGATGGAGACAAGGGTATCTAGGCAGTGTATTTATATCCCTCATGTCTCACGTCTAACAAAGTGATAGACAGGCAAACTGAAAGCTTCTGTCACACAAAATTCTCCATGGCAGCATCTTGCCCTGTGCCCCCCCGCCCCTCCCTTCCCCCAAAGTAAAAAACAGAAAAATAATCTGCAGCATAAAGAGGACTCTTGGATTTCTACGGGTTAATAATAGCTTTTCTCCAGTCTCCGTAATTCCCACTCAGGCCCGTAATGTCAGGCTGGGGGGGAATCAAAAGCTTGGGCCGGGAAAATAAATAGAAAGTATAAAATAAATTCAGATCAAAGAAATAGGACAGTTTTTCTCAGGGGGGACACAATATGTCTCAAGTAATCATTTCTCATGCTTGGCAAATCTGTCACGGAAACATCAAGTATGATGCTGCCATGCTGTTATCATACAGGAGCTTAACTCCTGCATTTAGCACTATTTATACTACCATCACCCCCCCAAGGCAAAACCTTGATCCTCAAGGGGGAAAAGCAAGTCAGGGCTAAAATTAGACCTGCAAACAGAGTGTGAGGAGGTAGACCTCAACACAACAACCAGGCCTGTATTGTGCAAAGGTTATTATCATGCAAACTACGCCCACAAACCGAAGCACATCAGGTTTTTAGTTAGATAGTTGGGATTTCTTTCTAATTTCATCAAGAGGTGATCCTAGATACTCATCAGGGACTATTTATAGGCCTATAAAAGGATGTTTTGATTGCATGGCAAACAAATAGAAACAGTGCTTCCACTTCTGTTTACCTGTCAAAATAAATCAACAAATGAATAAATAGACGGTGGTGAAAAATGTGCACCCTGGATCGCTGGAGGTTCCAGGTTGCACTGCGAGATAAAAGGTGAGATCAATAAATCACAGCATAGAGCTGTTTACATGCATAATACTGGCTGCTCGGATCAGTGCACACACACACACACACACACACACACACACACAGGCAGAGTCACGCACTCACTCAAATAAACTAGCAAGCAGATAGAGAGAGTATCGGCCTCCATCATCTGAAAAAAAGGGTGCCAGATGGCTCTGTGGGAGGTGGTCAGCGAGGATGAAGCCCCCTCGGTGAGCTTATACGTGAGATCATCCATGCGCACACACATTTACCCTCTCGCACCCTGTAAGACGAGTCATTACGGCAGAGGAGGAGGAAGAAGAAGGAGCGTGTTCGAGTGAGGCACAGCTGCCTTTTTTCAGGAAATGCCGGGTGCTTAGATCTAAATCTTTGAATCAGGTTTTAGTCTCTAAGACCTTCAAACAAGACATGCACCATGTTCATGTGAGACAGCCAGTCATCCAACGGCAAACGACTCTAGTTGGACCGACAGTATAAAAGTGAAAATCTGCTTCAGTAGGCAGAAAGTTTTTGGCATCATTGGGCAAAAAATCCATATTAACCTTTCAGCATATTGTAATTCAAGTGTTCTGAGAGAAAACTAGACTTCTGTACCTCCTCATGGCTCTGTTTACAGGCTTTAAAAAATCTAGTTCGTGACAGCAGACTTTGGCCAATCACAGGTCATTTCAGAGAGAGAGAGCGTTCCTATTGGCTGTGCTCAGGCTGGTGGGCGGTGCTTAGTATTTCCTCCACATGGCTACCGGGTCACAAACGTTCTCATTTCACAGCTAAACAGTACACTACAAGATGTTTCTGAAAACATTTGAGGAGAGAAATAGGCATTACAGGAACAGAATATTGATTCATATTTGATCAGCGCTGCCTAGTTTGACCGTTTGATCGGAGTTCACGAGTGATTGACAGCCGGCTCTCATAGACGGCAGACTCCAGATCAGCTCTGACTGGTTGTTTTTCGTCAGGATATAACGACCGTTTTATAAAAATAACTTTTGTTAATCATATTTGCTCCAATCTCGCCGACTGCTGCTTTAACCATCAAACATTAGCTCTGTACCACTTCTGCATATAGGCTACCTTCCCCACTCACCATACTGTAGGAACCCATTACCATGGTAACCCCTGCACAGGAAATTGAATTTGACACACGTAAAAGAGTATGGACGGACTGAATGTGATAAATGTTTTAACTTGCCTTTGCAGAGAATGCACTTACAGACACGCCGAGTCCACATGAATCAAACGTGTGTGTCGAGCGCAGTGATGCTGTAACTTTCACCTCAAACTGAAATGCAGAAAAACAGGGTGAGAGTGAAGGCTCTGTAAATCTTATACAGTGAGTGAGTCAGAGCAGGCTTCAGGTAATGATGTACAGACTCCCAGCAGTCCACATTACAGTGATAACCGGTGAGAAAATGGAAACTTAGGCCTGGCCTCTGGATAAATGGATTTCTCTGACAGGAACCAGAGGTGGAGAGAATCCCAAAATAACCTGCACAAGTTGACGCACTCTGCTGAAAGTGAACTCACTCACTTCCCGCAGCTGTTTTGTGTATGAGCCTACTTCACCTACATCAAATTAAAAATAGGGATTGAGATGAAAGAGTCAAGGTTAGAAAGGGTGAGAGTTCAAGCTGTTACTGTTTCTATAGACAAAGAAGAGAATGAATCCGAAGAACAATTCACGGATGTATTAATGGAGCTCTGCACGGAATTCAGAGCAAATCTATGATTAAGGCATTGCTTAAACACAGCTTTCAACACGGCCGACAGTGCAAACAGCGGTAACAGTGCTGTCAGAGCTAAAAGTGTTTACCTGGAGGGGATTCGGAGGGACCGCTGTATGAGCGCAGTGCAGAGCGGCGGCCGTTAGTGGGACACGCGAACAGGGCCGCCCGGCTACATAAACAATGCACAGAGAAGCTCGGATTAAAACACACACAGAGGGAGAGAGACTTCATTCTCTGCTCAGGTAGACATTACTCCTCTGTATCTTCACATAGACAATAGTTGTTTGCTGCTATGTTAATGCTCTGGATAAAGAGAACTATTTGCTGTCATGCAATGGCCTCTAATCATGAAATAAATGGCATTATTCAAACTAATTTTAACTACACTTACCTATGTATGTGTGCCTGTGCAGCAAGGTTTAAGTAAAGTAACTGCGAGGCTACCGCACTGCAGTTTGGACAGGGTTTAGCTAATGATAAAGGCCTATTCCAGCAATTTTAGTATTGCTTTTCTCAATAAAATTCACAAGAAACAGATTTTAAAACTAGAATCAGGCGGCCACCTCGCGGTTGTATGCCTCCGCCAACAAGTTACATCCACCTCTGTCCAAAATGTCATCGCTTCATCATTTTATCCTGTTAGACATTGGTGTGAAATTGTCACAGTGACTTTTACCTTTGACCTACAAATTCTAATCAGTTCATACTTGAGTCCAAGTGGATGTTTGTGCCAAATTTGAAGAAATTCCCTCCATGTGTTCTTGAGATATCGCGTTCACAAGATTGGTACGGACGACCCAAAAAACATAATACAAAAAATTATCATTAAGATATACTAACTCTTAGTTCGAAGTATGGGTCAAAGCAATCCTACATTTCCCATATTGCAACTAAATAGTGAATTCTATTTTATGCTAAATGTGGGTTTTCTCCGGGTTCTCAGGTTTCCTCCCACAGTCCAAAGACTTGCAGGTGAGCGTGAATGGTTGTCTGTCTCTATGTATCAGCCCTGCGATAGACTGGCGACCGCTCCAATGTTCCCAAACAGATTTCTTTTAAATATGAAAGTCTTTTATTTCTGCTGAGGCTGTCAGTCCCCCCCCCCCGTGTATAATCAGCTCAGACTTCATCCGGATGCATTCACTAATCGCTCCACCAAGGTTCATTTCCTTTGTACATCATCTGAGGGAAATCTGCCTCACGTGGCCTCCAAATCAGCTGTTGGCTTTTCACACCATATTATTAAAGAAACAGCAACTAAACATTTCATTTGTGCAAGATGGTCATTTAAAAACAATCTGGCCCTGCTGAGATATTTGTCAGTGTCTTAGTGCAGCTTTAATGTGTATTATCTCTACAGATTAGTCCAAAAAATCATGCCACTGCTGCTGCAAACTGGGGAGCGTTTCAGCTTTTCTAAGGGCCTGACTGAATGCCATTCAGCCTTTTGTGTCAGATAAATCACGTCGGTCTTTCGGTCCCATCGCAGAAGGGCTACACATTTGTTCTCAGTGAAAATAAAAGTCAGATATCTGCCGTCCGTCTCTGCTCCTTCAGCACATCACTCTCAGGACTGACGACGGTTCAGTATTCAAGGCGGGGCTGTAAATCTCTCTACAGCTGGCCGTATTACGCCTGTTCATTGTGAAACTATTTCAACTCCTCTATGTTAAGAGAAATGGCTAAAACCAATCTGCTTTTACACAACCGTTACTGTCAGACCGGACACACTTCAACAAGTGTACTGATGAGAAAAAAAAGAGGAAAACTCTGTGACCTCTAATCAAAACTCCTCCAATCACAATAACTGCATCATTGCTAAAGTAACATTCATGAATCTCTTTCACATGTACCATCACGTGCAGATTAATAAAAGCACCAGTATCCTGAATATGAGGACTGAAGAGTGGAACAAAGTTATCTCTTATGATGAACAATGAACTCTTCCTTTTGTTTTGGAGCGCTCATTTCCTTATAAAAGCTGTCCTCAAATTTGGGTCATTTGCCGATAGTTTCTCTGCCAAGTTAATGGATATTAATTAGCTATAATCCATTTGATGTGACAGGCTACTTATATTTCTCCCCACGGAAGGAGGAATCATTCTTCACAGGCAATGGCCAAGAGGAAAAAGTCACCATCAATAATGTGATTCATGCGTGGTGATATAGCACATCCAGCTTTACGATGCATTTATGTAAACGCGGCTGCAGATTTGTCAACATGGATCTGGAGACCTGGAGATGCAAGTTCACTGATCCTGACAGATAAATAGTTTGAAGCACAGACGCTGCTGTAATTTTTTTACCAACAGTGAGGATGAAGCCACTGTAGCATGACAGATCTCATGAATTAAACAGTGCTCTTATTAACAGTAGTGAACCGCAGGAGTTGCCTGCCTGCAGTCGGCTGTGATCTGCTTGGTGCCGTCTCTCATTTTTTTTCTCCAATGTAAACGACTGTTTGACCACACATCAGGGGATAGAAAACCTCTCCCAGTGGTACGGCATGAATAAGAGTCCTAGCGAGGGGTGGGGAGTTGGGGTGGAGGGGTTGGGAGGGTATCTCTAGCAGGAGTGCAGTGCAGACAAAAACGCAGGCCAGATGCATCTCAATTCCAATTAGGTAATGGGAGCTGACAGCAGGCATGAGCGAGCGACACGTGGACAGCCAGAGCGGAGGGCTGGATGGATCTTTACAAGCTGCATTTCAAAGGCTTCCTGACCCAGGGACTCTGGGAAATGAAGGCAGGTGGTTACACTACAATTAAAAATGAATAGTGTTGAATAGAGTCGGGAGGAATGTGTGAACGGGAGAGGAGAGAAGGAATGTGAAAAAGGGAGAAAGGCTTGGAAGAAAATGATGCTGGTATGAATGGAAGTTTGCAAACAAACAGGGCATGTGGATGAGGGAGATGCTGCGGTGGAGGTGGAAGGGAATTGATTTGAATTGTCAGGATGGAGAGGCAAGGAGCCTTTTTTTCCCATTTTTTATTCAACCGAAGAAGGGCACACGCCTACAAAGTCTAGCTGAGGATGAATGTGGCTGCATTCCAGTGGCTTCAGTTCATAAAGGTGTCAAAACAAGCTGTAAACAGACTGGTGCTATATATATATATGTTTAAAGGGGACATATTATGCTTATTTTCAGGTGCATACTTGTTTACAACATATTTACAGGCTTACAGGCATGTCATACCGGTTGAGCTACAGCACCTCGTGCTCCCGTCTCCCGTCTCCCGTCAAGCTGTCTGCTCTGATTGGTCAGCTGGCCCATTGGTCAAACGAACCAAACTCTTCGGACTCTGCTCCAGCTCCGCTCTAACTAGCTTTGTTTGAGGGTGTGCCAAACTAGCCGCTAGGCAGGTATTATGCAAATGTGTTACTTGGTGACATCACCACTTTACGGAAGAAAAGGCGGGACTTCAAGCGAGGCTTTTCAGGCTGTTTAGGAGCAGTGTTTCTCATACTTGCCAACCCTCTCCCGGTTTCCTCCCGGGGTCACAATTCTCCCGAATTTCTTCCGATTTATGGCAAATTTTCATACTTTTTTTCCTTTTCGTTATCTTAGCATATTTCTGGAACTCAACAGTGTGTATAATCCCTACTGTTTAAACTCGGCGGAAGAGAGCAGTCTATGCTCGCGACACTGCGCTGTTTGAGCTCATGTTTAAGCTGCGCTCGCCATGGAACTGCAGCGCACAAAGTTGAGCTTTGCTCGATGCAGTGAAAAGCCGTCGTTGTGTCTGAAAGGACCTTCAGTGAACGAGAGAAGGAGAGAGAAATGGAGAGAGAAATACTCAAGCAGGAGCAAAAATAAATAAAAACGGAGATTCACACGCCAAGTTCACACCAGAGGGGCGAATTATTCAGTGTTCTTTCCTGGGAGTTAAAGGTAAAGTCAAAAGTTTAACATACAAATGCTGTTGCAGTGTTCTTTCACTCTTTTAAAGTCACCAGAATGCAGGAAACAAAGTCTCTGAAACTCATTTTACTGGGTCTCAAGGTTGGCGAGTATTGTGTTTCTGTGTGTGGGTGAGGAACTCCCTTTTGGCGTGGACAGTAGACTTTGTTACTTTTACATAAAAACTATATCACACACTAAATGAAAGGCTGGAAAAGCACAAAGGCTTAATCCTCTTTAAAATTTAGTGTCATAGATAAAATGTCAGTCATCCTGCACAACCAGCCTGCCAAGCACCATCTCTCTCTCTCTCTCTCTCTCTCTCTCTCTCTCTCACACACACACACACACACACACACACACACTAGAACACAACCCTGAACTGACAGGCTGAATGAACCCTGCTAATCTGCTCATAATAAAGTCATCCCGGGTAGCCAAATTTTGCACATCTGTCATCTCTGCATCTTGTCCAATCTGTTTGCATGATGCTGGTATATTGTAACGTAGTCCATGAGTCTGACCCTCAAAATACGTCCGTTGTGCCAATTTGGAGGGACCATATCTCATAGTGATTTTTTTTAAAGGTCTATGTCCCTCTAGTGTTGGAAGATGCATGATAGCATTGCAGCGATGGTAGCTTTCTATGTGCTATCACTCCTTTTTTCATCCATCCATCATTACAATTTCTCCATGTTTTTTTTCGTCATTTTACAAATAGATCTAGTTTAAAAGAGGTATAATATCATGAAGTCATATATCACTATAAAGCTTAGACTATAATCTATCTACCAGTCACATTGTCATGACAAAGAGGTCAACATAATTTGACCTTTGACCTCTAATGCTGCAATAGGACAAATTCTGAACGCCTCTACAGTACAAATGACCTTGTAAGTAACCTCTGATGTGCTTCTGGGTAGTTCCAGCTTCAAGAGCACAAAAATAGCTTTACATGAATCTGTTAAACATTTCTTATCAGAATAGTCTACAGCGGGCTTCTGTTGACCGTGGAACCGCCGGACACCGAGGAAACATCGTCGTCTTCATCAGCAAACGAAGCCGGCGTCTCGACAGGAATGACAGAAGGGAGCAGCAGCAGAGCGGCGGAGGCCGGAGCGGGGATCTTGACAGCGTCAAACTCAGACTCCGGGTCTTGGAAAATGACTACCAATCTGCAATGGCCCAATATCCATATTTCCTCTAAATATATTAAGCTATAAATGGACCAAATTTGGTGCTGAATGAACAGGTTTGCTTTGCCGCCCCCACAATTAACACAGTATATAAAGTAGATTTTTTGTATCTAATTCTTAAAATGAAAACTACAGGAACTCTAAACGCAGGTTCTGTCAAATGCCTCATTAAAGGAGATGCAGGAAAGACATTAAAAGACTAATTGTTTCTCAACCTTTGTGATGATGAAACCTGGCACCCCAAGGGTTTAGTGGAATGGAAATGGATTAATTAAATACTTTTGATGCACCGCCCAAGGTCAGAATTAATCAGATGTGCGTGCTGCGTTTGAATACAAATACATCTCTCATGGACTTTGCCCATGTGGTTTAAGTGGAAGTAGTTTAGTGCTTAGGTGGTGCTAATAATGTGTGTATTCTAAAAAGATATCTACTAAGGTCCATAAAGCTTTTATTTTCCTGCCTAATTAGTGAAACATGGAGCTCATAGTGAATGCCTGAGTACTGGGGTTAGTAATAAACTCTCATGTCATGTAGCCTCGCCATCGGCCCGTGTTTTTCCAGTGCGTTTACTCTTTTCAGGCATCAAACTGCAGCCCTGATAGGGGTCATGTACTAGATTTCTGCATTATGATGATAATATGAGGCTTTGGCTCACTCAACCCCCTCACGCATGCAAGACTCAATCGGATGAGCTCCGCTCCACCTGTCCCTCCTTTCCAGTTGCCAAGACTGACCGAATGTCTCTTCTCTGCCCACAGCTGTCACAAATCCCAGCATGCCTGGCATGCATGGTACACGGGACGCTCAGGCCAACACACTGCCCGGTTGGTTGGTTGGGTTGGAGGAAGCCGACGGAGTGCTCCCTCACTGTAGCACCTCCAATGTGGCTCGAGGCCAGAATTGGGACAGATTTGGTCCCCGTTGACCTCACTTATGTGTTTCTAATGTACCAACATCTGTACAAAAGTCTGCTTCAAACTCGGAAAAAGAGAAAGATGGACTGGCCCCGTGCCATCCTTCCAGATGCTTTGCCACAGCGTGCTAGGCTCAGTATCACCTCGACACGCCTCACTGCTTCTGCTCTTCCCCTCTCTGTTTACCCCCGACGAGGCGAGACGCTCACTGAGCTAATGCTAATTAACATGGATTGGGACTCGATTGCATCTGGCTTGTTCTGCTGTTCTTCATCAAGCGAGCTCACCTTCTCTACCAAGGTGATCTCAACAGATAATGCTTTGAGGTGTTTCTTGAATTCACCGTCGTGCTGTTTTCCTGATAGATGGGATGTGATGTGCTGATATGGGAGCTGATAGTGATCAGTGTGTTTGATCTCTGTCTGTTTGTAGTTTCTGTTAGACATCAGGACACTTTCAGAGAGACTTTGAAACAAGAAGTTATGACCCTCTATTATTCAAAGTTTAAAAGTATTATTCAATTTTATGATGTAAACAGCATTAAAGCAAAGTCCATTATTTTTATCAATTATTTCTAACCTTTTTTTTTTATTCTTTTATTAGTTTATAAGGCACTACATGGTCTTGCACCAAACATGTTGTGGTGATGCTGCTTCCAGCCGCTAGAACAACCTTCCAGAGGACCTGAGAGGAGCTGAAACTATTGATATTTTTAAACATAAACTAAAAACACATCTACCTGTATTTAGTCTGGCTACTATGTTTTATAATTTTATAATTTTATAGTTTTATTGTTTATACTTATTTTATTCATCATCAGCATTTTAGTGTTTATTTTACTCTATTTTGTTTAATCATCATTTTAATGCTGATCATTATTATCTCTTTTATTCTATTTTATTTGATTAATATTTCATTATTTTAATAAAATCTGCTTATTTTGTGTGGTCTCATCATTTTATTTTTTATTTAATTTATTTAATTTGTATTGTTATTTTTATTCCTTGTATTTTAATTTATCTTTTATTATCTTAAATACCCATCTTTTAATGCTTTCTTATTCAATGAACATAACAATTAGCCACACTGTTTGCCTTTTTTTTTTGGACAAATAACTTCATTTTGTGCTCAAAGTAAAAAAAAAAAAGAACGTTGTTGCTAAAATGGGAATATGATGTATGACTATAGAAGACGCTGCAGGTCAAAGGTCATCCTCCAAGCTGCAAAAAAAAAACGATAAATCTGTTTATCTGTCTGTCAGTTTGTCTTTCTAGTTAGTTAACTAGTTAGCTGTAGTTATATAGCCCAACTTGTTGCATTAGCTAACTGAAGGGTTTTATTTTATCTTTTAGTTTGTGTCAAATGATTGATTTCTTTAGTAAGTGGCTGTGTAATGATTGTACATTGTGATCCGTACATAAGATAGTGTGATCATCTTCTAAAACATTATGCATCATTGTAGATTTTACATTAGTAAAACAATGTCAATACTTCTTCAACCACTGGAAATAACAGTTGTGGAGTTTCTCTCTTCTCTCGTTCTCTTCTTGGCGAAGTCTCTCGCTGCAGATGCCAGTCTGATGGATCAGAACATTCCTTTTGATAAAAGCTGAGCAGAAATAGTTTTGTAAGGCCATCTGTTAACCACAACAAGACATTTATATAAACGATATCCAAGGGGATATGCAAAGGTGTAACTGAATGGGCCGAGTGTGCAGCTCATCACTTATAAGTCAAGTCAATTTTATTTGTAAAGGCCCAAAATCACAAATCTGCTTTATCTGCACAGGATACGACACCCTCTGTCCTTTACAGTACGACCCTCTCATCGGATGAGGAAAAACTCCCAAAAAAAACCTTTTAACAGAGAAAAAAAGAAAGAAAGAAAAGAACATGTTTACTAAAGATGGAAGCATGATATGCCCCTGTGTAAAAATAAATATATAAAACAGAATCAAGCAGCACAAGTAATCTCCAGCCTAATTAAAAGCCACACACACATATCTGAAATGCTTCAAGTGAAAGCAGACTATCTCTCTGTCGCTCTCTGTCTGTCTGTCTGTCTGCATGCATGTGTCATTAATTCTTCAGGCCTGGGAGACTCTGTACGGTCTGTCTCTCGTAGAGATGAACCATCATGAAAGTACATATTTAATGAGGCTACTTGGGATCCCAACACCGAGCCATTTCAGTCGCATACTTTACATTTTTCATGTTGCATATAAACTATAGCTCTGTGACTGTAAATATTGTGACAGCAAATACTGTATAGGAAAGCTACCCATGTGTTTTTAGACTTGTAAATGCTACGATGGGTTCTCCATACTTATGTTATATTGTTTACGTACATATTTCAAGAGGTTTTGATGCCTAAAAAAAAACTTAAAACGCGTTATCATGCCACAAGGAATGTCCTTAAAATGTTGTGCTATCAGGTTGGTATTTTATGTAAGCGTTGGTTGCGTCAACCCGGACTCAAGGGAAGACATTTACCACAACATTACATGGACATTCCACTTGTCATGAGTGAACATCTTAGGCGGGTCCGAGTACACTTGACCCTAAAGTCCAGTTCGATTGATTAGTGTGAACGCTCCGTACCGTACTCGGGCACGGATCGACGAACCGTGCTCGAGTACGACCCAACGTATGCTTGTTGTGACCACTCCCATGGTCACAACAAGCGTACGTGAAAGCTATCATTTGAATTGGACATATCTGCAAAATTGTATCGACTTTTGTTGTTAAGTTTTCCGACCGAGGGCGGACGGGAGTGTCAACCAAACACAATACGTTTATAATTCTATATGACTTTCCTGTCAGCACATTGAAAAATGTGCCAGAAAACTGACCAGTGATGGAATTTCTATGTGTGTAAAGAATCATGTTAAATCCACAAAATCAGTCTATCATTGATTTTCAGCTAAATAGCTCCAGAGAACATCCCATGATGCTTTACTCTAATTTTGTCCAAAATGAAAACAACAATATGAAGTCTGTTTGATACTCTGGAATTATTACAGTTAGGCAGTTTAGTCATCCCTGAAGGCTTTTTCCTTTAAACCTCAACCTCTCCCCATTCCTTTCTATTTCTGTCCGCAGATATCGGCCCTCTCCTCGATGACAGCAAAAATTCTTCTATCTGTCACATATAACATCTGTGATAGAGCAGAAACAGTGACCAGCTTATGGTTTATTTGACTGATTATTAGCCTACTGGAGTATGGAGGAGAGAACCTGCCAAAATAAAAAATAAATGAATAAATAAATGACTTTATAAATAAAGTAAATGTCATTTATAATAAATGTAGTCATTAATTAATTGATAAAATGTGACATAAATTGATATTTCTGTTTTAATTTGCTTCTTTATTTATTTATCTTTGTATTAATTTCCTTTATTTATTTAATTTTTGTTTTTATTTTCATTATTTTTATTTATTTAGTTTAGCATTTATTCTTTATTTATTTTTGCACTAAACTTTTGTTCAATTTATTTTTAAAACTTTGCAGTTATTTATTTATTTCTTATTCATTCATTTATTTTTGCACTCATTTGTTATTTATTTTATATTTATTTTTAAATGTATGTATTTATTTATTTATGTATTTCTTCTTTAATTTATTTATGCACGATTTTCCCTTTAAATATTAAATACATCAAAAATAAATACAAAACTAATTAAATAAATAAAAAAATTATAAAAATAAGTACATAAATAAATAAAAGGGAAAATTAAACAGAAGAGTAAATAAATAAAGAAGCAAATAAAAAAAAAATCAGTTCAATGTCACATTTTATCAATTAATTAATGGCTACATTTATTTATGTTATTTTTCATTCATTTAATGACATGTTTATTTATTTATTAATTTATCGAGTCATTTATTTTTTCATTTATTATTATGGCAGGTTCTATCCTCTATACTGGAGAGGATGGTGAAGTTAGAGATGTGTGATGGGATAAGAAAGGAAGAGTGAATGTGAGCACATGTTGAGGGTGTGTGTGGGGTTGAGATTATGGAGGAATGCCGGCGGTCCAGGCCAGTCTCCACTGCGGATCTTGAGAGGATTTTCCGCACAAATTTAGCTCCAGACAATTCGAACAGAAGCTCCATGATCAGCATGCATGAAGCAACAGGTACCATAAACTGCATGTGTTTGATCTCAATCAAATGTAAAAGTACAACATCAGTGGTGGAAAGTAACTAACTTCTGAGGTACATGAACATTACTACTTTATACTCCATTATATCTCAGATGCAAATATTTTTACTTCACTACATTTATTTGATCATTTAAGTTACTTTACAGATTCAGATTAATTATACGAAATATAACCAACTAATAAATTATGATGTGTTATTATGGATAAGTATAAGACTTTATTGATCCCTTGGTGAAATTCACTACCCAGCAGTATATAAAAAAATTAAAATGAGCTCCACCTGATGGACACATTAATTTATCAGTAACCCAATATAATATATATTATTCTGAAATGGGGCATTCTGCATAATGAGTACTTTTTGTACTTTTAAGTATATTTTGATGCTAATACTTTTGTACTTTGAATGCATGCTTTTTTACTTGTAACAGAGTATACTTCTACACTGTGATATTACAACTTTTACTGAAGTAAAAGATCCAAGTACTTCTTCCACCTCTGCACAATATGCAGAATGGCACCTGTCAGCGTGGGACATTATATACTTTTATTATGAATAGATGGAATAATATTATTACTGATGCATTAAACATGTAAGCAGCATTTTAATTTTGCATCTGGTCATGGTGGAGTTAATTTAAATTATTTTACATACTGTATATTAGAAAGTATGATACACTGTGAATTATGCAGAATGCTCCCATTCAGAGTCGGATATTTATAATAAATGATTGGAATAATATTTTTGATGCATGAATTTGTAAGTGTCATTTTAAGGTTGTCAAGGTGGAGCTGATTTTAACTACTATATATACAGGTATATATATATATGTATATATATATATATATACTGTCGGGCAGTTTAATGTATACCAGTGTCCTACTTTATCAGCTGATCATTTATTTTTTATGCAATATCCTTATCTGCAAAGTACTGCAATGTCAATATTAAATATTCCCCTTTGAAATATGGTGGTGTAGAAATAAGGTACCATAAAACTAAAATACAAACACCTCAAAACTTTACTTAACTACAGTACTTGAGCCACATTTCACCACTGCCATTTATCATCCCAGTATTGTAATTTAACTTTCAATGCATCGCTTGTACAATATTTATATTTATTGTTATAGATAAAGCATGTCCAAAGATTTTTTTTTTTTGGTTGCACAATTAAGTCAGCTTTCTGATGTCTGCATGTATGAGGATAAGTCAAACAGAGACAATTCAGTCAGCTCTGCAGTTTCCATGTGAACACAACATATGGATTATCGGCTGTCACGTGGTGCAATGCTCCAGCTTTACATCTCACAGCAGCATTAAATATAGACTATAGATCAAGAGGTGAAGGGATGTGATGTGAGGCTAAAGCTCCACCGCTCCTCTTTTCTTTACAAGTCAAGTTTACTCACCGTTTTCAGGCCGCCGACGTAAAGCTCTGTGAAACTGGAGATTTGAGATTTGAGGGTTTATTTTTTTTTTTTAAATGGTTGAGCTGGTGCTGTCCTGAATGTAGGACTGAGTCATTATCACTCCCAGTGATTGTCTTTCCCTGTACTGGAGACATTTTATCTCATGATTTCTGCCATGTTTTGTTTTTTTTCTGTTTCCATGTTACTATATAATCCACTTGTTTTGACTTGTAATCTTGTTTATCTATAACTCAACCAAAGCTTTAAATTTTATCCTGACAAAAATCCAAACACACTTTGAGGTCTGATGGAACAGAAAAAAAATAATATAAATCCTTTTAAATGGCTTTTTAATGTGTTTCAAACAGTGCCTTCCTCCACTGTTAATAATGCACCCATGAAGGCAAACATTATTTATATATTTTAAAGGAAAACACTGCTGCAGGGCATGGCTATATTTGCAGAAAAATCCCATCAGCAAGGCCATGACCCTTCCCTTAATCCACTGTTTTCAGCCACTCGCAGCCTGAACGCCAGAGAGCAAAACCATGCCGCCGCCGCCGCTGCTCCGCTCCCCCTCCCCTCTCAGCAGAGAATACACACTATCCTTTTGCTAAATGCTCAAATGACAGTCTTAGCCCACGGGGTGCACACAGCAAACCCTGTGAAAGTGATTTAATTGCTCTGTCAGGTCAGTGGAAGCTCACGGGCTACCTGTTTCCTATCTTGTGGAGAAAGAGGTTTCTGGGAGCTTTCGGGAGAAGACAGTTTAACCTCTTCAGCCCTATAGGGTGCTGGAAGATGTGGTTCACCTACACAGACATACCCAAAATAAATCCAGAATAACTCCACAACTACCAGATCTATAGTGTGGATAACACCATTATAACAATGATGCCATGCACAGAGATGCCACTGAATTCATTCAGCAACTTCTCGACTACAACTGTGCCAAAGCAGATATAAACAACACAAAGCACATAGATTCTATAAAGGTTTTAGTGAGGATAGGAGCAGGAGGACTCTCCATTTGGCCACTTGGATACCCAAAGTGTGCCAAATGTGTTTTCTACCTCTTAAAAGGGAATCTGGCTCTACAGATATCCACTACAGGAGGCTATGTGCACACAATGGAGCCTTTGGCCATGACATTTACCCTGTGCATCATCACACTCTACCATTGTGCACAGCGTAAAATCAATAAAAAAAAAAACTAAATTGTATAATTATAACTCTAAATGGAGTATTTTTATTATAATAATGAAATATGATCAAGTAAAACTTAGATACTAACAAATAAGATATAAATAAGAGGACAAAAAAGTCAAGTTTGTACATTCAATATAAAAACAAAAATATTATAAAGCAAAAATTCAATGCTATCCCCGGTACCGTGATGAGTGATGAAAACTCATAATGAAAATATCTGCTGTTCTTATTCCAATTCTTATGTGAAATCTAGTCAAACTATGTTTTTGCAATACTCCTGCCCACAGCCACATCACTATCAGTCAGTCCTCTATGAAATGAAACAGGGCCACTGGGGTCCGTGTAAACTGGCCCAGACAGTGAGAAGAATCATCGAAGCAAAGAGCCAGGCTGCAGTTTACTGGCAGCCAGCATCTGACGCTGTGGAACATCCCTCCAGATGTACTGCCTCACTCTCTGCTTTTTACCTCTTTAGTTTTATTGCTCCTGGTCCTAGAAAGCAGCGTTCCACTTTAAAGCTGCAGGTGAACCATATATATATTTTAAATGCATATAGATAGATAGATGACCATTGTTCGTAAGGCTTTGACTTGACACTTGAAATAAAGTAAATCTGTGTTTCCCTCTGGACGCCCATGCTCGTATTACATACATATTCTGAGTTTAATATCCTGATCTGTTCTTTATAATGTCTCTCTAAAAGAATAGCAAAGCAGAACTTCTCAAAGATGTTTCACTCATATAGTACAGGATGCAGAGAGTTTGATCTTTTTTCGTGGTGAAATGCTGCTCTCTTGTGGTCAGTCAGCATCGGCAATGGAACCAGCACAACATCTAGATGAAGAACCAGCAACAGGTTGTGTGATATTAAACTACATAATGTCATGCAACACATTTTTTGGCTTCATTCCATTATAACCTTTCAGCATATTGTAATTCAAGTGTTCTGAGAGACTTCTGCACTTCTTCATGGCTCTGTTCTCATGCTCATCATGGTCCCCTTCTGAGAATGAATTCATTAATTGTTGCAGGTATTAACAAAATGAGTTGCTCAGAACCTGAAAGTCTTAATCTAGCTTTGTCACATTCTGTATAGTAGGCTATGTGACTGTATTTATCTCCTGAATGGTACAATGAAATGACTGTAATATAAGATAAACCTTGGAATTCCCTGCATGTTTGCATACGTTTGATATTCTTCAAAGTCATAATAATGGACAAGCTACATATGCCTGAAATAGTAACATACAGCAATTGCACGTGTATTTATTTCATTATTTGCTTTAACATTCAAAGTCAGGTTGGAAAAATAAAGTGAATCTCGCCTACTGCTGCTTTAATGCCAACACGGCCTACGATATCTTAATTAGACAACACAGGCTGTAATTAGACGTAATGCCATATTATACTGGCCTTTGTTATACTCAGACAAAACACTGAGAGCTTTTTCCGTCCTCTATTTAACACAGTTTCACTTTCTTACATTGTCACTTGTTGCTCATTAGAAGAAAGCTGTTAACTAAGTGAAACCACATCTGGTCACAACTTCACACGTCCCTAGTAGCCAGATGTTCCTCTGGAGTTACATGCTTCCTCGATGCTCTTCTCCCATACCGGTGAAAACATCAGATGCCACTATCATCCGACCCCCCGTAGCATAGGCGATGGAAGCTGCTCGGACATTTCATCTTTATTTCCTTTATATGTCTGACTAATTACAGCCTGTGTTGTCTAATTAAGATATCATGGTAGCATTAAATGCATAATTAGGTTGTTTATAGCGTCTTAACGGTAGCATATTCTGGATCTTATATGGCATGTATTTGATTTGTTATCAGACCATGATCTTGTCAAATGGTGTATAATAGTGTATTAGGATCTCAGGCGTGATACAGTATGCGATTTCTGATTACAGCATGATTTGGGTATATTGTGTCTAATAGGATATAACTGTTTTTGTTTACTGTCTAATAAAGATTATATTATTTTTAGTTAATCATCTAATTTGATGCAAAGTATGGTTTATTATGTCTTATTAATGTGCTGTAAAATCCTCTTGATAACTTGTCACCACAGCATCTCTTCGTTTTATTCACAGCTTTGGTTTAACGAACAGAAGTGACACAGAGAATCACTAAACACAATGTAAACCCAGAGAGCCACCTGAAGGTGTTGACCCTCTGCAGACACACAACTAACTGAGCATCCAACCTGCTGATATAGCCTCCCAGCTGATTATCAGCAGCTGAGGCTGATCACAGGTGATGAGCAAGGAGAAAGAGAAACCTGCAGCCCAGATCTGTCATGATCCCTCTGACCAGAACAATGACCAAAAACATGACTGAAAGAACATGAATGATAATTTGTATGCTTTTGTATCTGCTGGATGTATTAATAAGCATTTGTTTGCCATATTAACTTTATAAGATGATTATGTTGTATTCACATCTTGTTTCTGCTGCCCCCATGTGGCCAAACAAATCTATTATTGCTGGAGTAAAGTCTGGATACCTACTCTACTATATCTACTGTGCTATACTGATATGGATATCTACTGTGCTATACCGATATTGATATTTGGGAGTTAAAAAAAACAGATAATGATATATCAAACTACATTTCTTTAACATAAACAACAATCTTGACATTTTTGACGAATATAATTTAACCTGAGGCCTGAAGCAGGATTTAAGGTCAGCGGGGTAGCTTCAGGGTTAACCCTTCAGGGTTTCCGTCTTACGTGTCTTTACAAATACATTTGCATTTTCATTTTGAGTGTCTTTCCAGAACTCAGCTGCATCTTTCCCTGTTGAACTCAACTCGACGTGGACCTGATGTCCCATGTTGCACATGCGTTGGAGGCCAAAGGGATTAGTGTTGGTGCACAAGGAAAACTAAAAATGCGTAGGCCCGGCGGGAGTCGACCCTCGAACCTCTATCACTTTGCTGCAGCCCACAGCAGAACGATTAGGGTCTGTGACTCCAGTGGTATAAACGCTCCCACGCTGAAAGGACGTCAGACCAATTAGCCCTGAAACATCTCACCTAACATGAACCGAGGTGAGTAGATACTGAAGCTGAACACATGCTCACTCCAGCACAACCTCTACGTCGGTGTCAAAACACTGACCGTGGCCACCTGGCAACTGATAATGAACCGAAATAAATGTAGTCTCTGAATTCATTCCTCATGTGAAGCTTGAAATAAATGATCCTGTGTTTTTACAGCCTTTCCGCTGCAGGTCTGTCTGCCGTCAGCAACACCAACAAGAACTAATAAATTAACATGAAGGTCGATCCGAGCTCAACAATAAATTATGTTCCACCGTCCAATTATAGACCCGTCAATTGTTTGAGACAATGAATTTTAAATTCATTCATTTAGATTTGATAATGAATAGGGGTCAGATTTATAAACTAAACTCAGGGTAATTAACTCCCTAATTTACACTTTTACATGAGTGTGTGTGTGTTAGGTCTGTCCTGGCTGTAACATCCCTCCACTGAATTGAGACTTGACCACAGGTACAGCCAACTCTATTTAATATACACCCATCAGCCATAACATTATGACCACCTGCCTAATAGTGAGTAGGTCCTCCTGACCCGTCGAGGCATGGACTCCACTAGACCTCTGAAGGTCTGCTGTGGTATCTGGCACCAAGCCGTCAGCAGCAGATCCTTTAAGTCCTGTAAGTTGCGAGGTGGGGCCTCCGTGGATCGGACTTGTTTGTCCAGCACATCCCACAGATGCTCCATTGGATTGAGATCTGGAGAATTTGGAGGCCGAGTAAACACCTCCAACTCGTCATCATCCACATGATATTAAAGAAAACGTGATTCATCAGACCGGGCCACCTTCTTCCATTGCTCCGTGGTCCAGTTCTGTTGCTCATGTGCCCATTGTAGGCGCCTTTGGTCGGTGGACACGGGTCAGCACGGGCACCCTGTCCGGTCTGCGGCTACGCAGCCCCATACGCAACAAACTGCTCCTCACTGTGTGTTCTGACACCTTTTTATCGGAACCAGCATTAACTTTTTCAGCAGTTTGAGCTCCAGTAGCTCTTCTATTGGATCAGACAACACAGGCCAGCCTTCGCTCGCCACGTGCATCAATGAGCCTCGGGTCTGACCCCGTCGCCGGTTTTCCTTCCTTGGACCCCTTTTGGTAGGTCCTGACCACTGCAGACCGGGAACATCCCACAAGAGCTGCAGTTCTGGAGATGCTCTGACCCGGTCATCTAGCCATCACTATGTGGCCCTTGAGGCGCTCGCATCTTTACGCTGGCACATTTTTTCTGCTTCCAAAACAAAGTTCAAAATGATCACTTGCTGTCTAATATATCCCCCCCACTGCCAGGTGCCATGGTAACGAGATAATCAATGCTACTCACTTCACCTGTCAGTGGTCATAATGTTACGGCTGATCGGTGTATATCTCCTAAATGTAATAGGTTGCACCTTAACGTCAGTGCTGCACATATTCTTTTTTTGAAGAATGACAACATTTAAGCTTTTTAATTCCAGTACGTTGAAAACCATTTTCAGCTGACACTCTGAAGCACCATCTACTGTCACTGAAGGTTTCCCTCGAGCCTACTGTGCATGTTGATGTGAGCTTATGGAGGTAGTTCACCATCGAGTATGAGGCAGAGAATGTCGGGAGTCCTTAACATAAAAAATAAGCACATTATGGAGGATTGCTAAAGTGCTTTATATAAATTATTGATGTTTGCATACATATGTTTGAAAGGCTGAGAATGTAATCACGTATTTCACACGTGTGAAAGTGGCCTTCTGTGAATAAGCTTTAGTGCTCAGTGGGAATCTGAACCTGGAGTTTCAGTGAGTCACCAGAGAACACCGAGCTCCCTTTCACTCACACTGTCAATGACATATGAAAAAACACGTAGGAGCAGATGAGGGGGGACAGAGAGTGGGATGACTCATTCATGTTCTCCCCCTGTTGGCCACACACACATGGTGGACACACGGAACTAGGCGACCGATGAGAGGTAATATCTTGATGACAATGCTCGAGGGACATCACGGTGACGGGCCGCTCACTTGCATCAGGTGTTGGTGGGTGGATGCTGCTGATCTGATGATGTCAGAGGGAACAATGCCTGCTCAGGCTGTACGGTACACGGCGTTGGCTGGACCAGAAAGGTCATTAACGTTAGTCATGATTATTCATGGTTGGAGCCCACACATGGAAATATCAGCCACTGACTCATGTGGGCATCATGATGGCTACGAGTCAGCATGAAGGCTGGATGGATGCGTGTGCCCTGGACGTTTAGTAAAGTCATGTACTAAAAGGTGGAGGCAGAATACTAGAATGGGACATTTCATACATGCTGCATTTACATATAACCTGTTTCTGATTTTTATTTATATAAAAAAATATATTTATATCATTCTGATTAGTAGACTTGCGTGACCTGACCAGGTCTAAACACCTGTGTGCAGGGCCTTAATCTATAAACCATATATTTTGTATAATCGACGTCATTAATAACTATAGTTACAAATTTAGTGGAGTAAAATGTACAATATTTCTCTCTCAAATATGGTGAAGTACAAGTATAAAGAAGAATTACTTGAGTAAATGCTTCGTACATAGCTCTGTATTGAAACAGCAGCAGACTGACGGAGTCTCCAGCTATAATCTGCTTTAAAATAGCAGAGACCCCACTGAGAAATTTCCCCTCCAGATGAGACTTAAATTCTGATCTCCCAGCATGCAGTCTGGAAACACTGGCTTACACCTAAAAAAAAAAACACAATCCAGTGTTTGGGAAGATTATTCAGCAATTAACCAGCAGTTGCCATCTGGCTTCAGTGTATAGCGTTCAAGCTGCTGGGTTCTGATTCGGCTGATATGTTTACGGGTTTTAAGTAATACATCTATGAGCAAATGAGCTTTATTGTGAAATGGAACATTATGCTCATTAATGCATTACTGAAAGGCTAATACACAATAATTTCCCTGTAATTACGTACAGTTATAAAAAGTATTCACGCCCCCTGGAGAGTTTTAATTTAGTCAGTTTTACAATAGGTGTCAATGAAAGGAGATTTATAGTGGCTTTTTAGACACTGATTTACAGAGAAATAATCTTTAATGTCAAAGTGAAAACAGATCTCAGTCTTTAGTAACGTTATCGTCTCCGACCAAAACTCCGGTGTCTCCCCTGTTCCCTCCGGCCGCGGTCGGGAGGCTGAGGCAGGAAAAGCCAACACTAGGATCAGCATTGATTCATGGAGAGACCTTCGTCTGGTCAGCTAACATTACTGCCAAGCAGCTGAAATATAGAGTGATATTGTGTTTTAGCTGACGTGTGTCGCCTCACTGTTTTGAGCGATGCTTGTTCATGTCTATGTAGAGCGAGCATGAGCGCGAGCAACAGGACGCTGACTTTCGTTGACTTAACGGCCACAGGTGTTGCTGTTAACAAGCATTTCTGATTCTTACAAACAGTCCCTTTAATTAACATTGAGTATTCAGTATTGATCAAACCCTGGGAGGCTTTGCAAGGGTAAAATAAATACAACAAAATACAGAGAAGTTCAGGAGGAAAAACCTGATGCAGATTACAAAAAGAAAACCTGCCACAACAGAAGATTTGTTTTGCAGTGAGCCTACATAAAGCTAAAACCACACAGGAATGACTTCAATACAACAATGTTAATGTCCTGCAGTGGCCTAGTCAGAGTCCAGATCTATTAATTAAGACCACTTAGACATGAAACATAAACATTTCCAAGACGAGTAAATACTTTTTAGGCACTGTATATTCAGCAGGGTCAACCACCTGCAAAGGAAGCTACTGTAAGTGTTGAGTATATTAATAAAAGCAGAGGTGTTAGACCACATACTCTTTCATATGTGAATCCACATTGTTTAAACAGTTCCTGAGAAAACACATGATATAGATGCATAAAATACTATCATATCTCATAAGTCAATGATCATCTATATCATTTGGACCACTCCGATATCACAATGGTATCTTTTCCACACAATCTGTCCACGTGTCTGCACTCAGTGCTCTGTCACAAAGCCAGAACACATTTTCAGGTCACAGATTACATTCAACACTTCTTCACTCTCTTTCTTTTACAGTAGCGTCGTGTTCTACAGTACATCTGTCACTCGTCCTGCTCCTGTATGGACTAGCTCTTCTTTTTTGTATCCTCTCTTCACTCACCTCCACACCTCACCTTATTTGTACATAAACCAGCTTCTCCTTTTCTACAGGATGACTGTGCAGTTTTTTTGCTCTCTCGTTGATATGCAACGTTGTGCTTTCACATTGTGAATGTGGGATAAGAGGATGCAGACAAAGTGACAAAGGAGTGATGCCACCAGGGGTGCAACAAGACACTGTTTTCCTGTGAGTGTGTTTGGCAATGTTTGTGTGAGAGCTTGATGCCATGTGGGTTCCCTATTGCACTAAAAATATCACTCCATGAAGTTACACGCAGGTAAACACCTACTTGGTTTAATGATCCCACCTGCAGACATGACGCAGCAGGTGCATCGTGTTCAACGTAGAAGCATCACTTTGACTATTGGTCCGTAGAAATGCAGGATTGAAATTCACTGTTGCCGTTGTACGCCTAGTAGCTGCTATGTTAAGAGCTGTTTGGAGGCAATCCCAAGTCTGTATATACAACATATAAGCAGGGTTTTGAATGCAGGACTTTTACTCATAATGCATTTTTTTTACATTCAGGTATTGGTGCTTTACAAGTGAACATTTTGAACTTTTGAACTTTGTGTTGTGAGCGACTTTGACGATGGCCAAATAGTGCTGGCTAGATGACTGGGTCTGAGCATCTCCAGAACTGCAGCTCTTGTGGGATGTTCCTGGTCTGCAGTGGTCAGGACCTACCAAAAGTGGTCCAAGGAAAGAGAACCGGTGAACTGGCGACAGGGTCAGACCCGAGGCTCATTGATGCACGTGGGGAGCGAAGGATGGCCCGTGTTGTTTGATCCAATAGAAGAGCTACTGGAGCTCAAACTGCTGAAAAAGTAAATACTGGTTCCGATAGAAAGGTTTTTGTTGGCCCGATATGACCTCAAGCCTTCAGATGCCCAAACTCTAGCCATAGATGCTCTTTTTCTGTCTCCCTTATTAACAGCAGAGCAATTGATGTTCCTCTGAATATAGTTTGTGTACATCTTTGGCACGAACTCAGGCTTTTCTGTCATGTAAGCAGGTGTTTGTGTGTCCTGCCAACTCAAAGAGGACAAGCTTGGGCCGGTCCCCTTGGATTATAGAGGATTTTTCTAAAGCTTATTCTACAAAGGTGGATGATTACTTCGACCACTGTCCATCTCATGCCACAAAAAAAAAAAACACCTGTCCTGTGGGCATCGTCTAAAGTGATATCACTGAGGGATATCTGCTCTGCACACAATTTGAGTCCACTTAACAGCTTTTGAGAGACACATTTAACCCTTTTTTTTTCTTGGTCAGCCAGGCTGAGCCCAGGGAGTGATTGAATGTGTCATTGTTAAAGCACTCTGGGGAAATTTGTAAGTTACCTGTCTATGAGAAATAAATCTTTTCTCACCAGCGGCGACTCGGTTGCTGGACAGTTTAGTCTCTGGCTAACAGGCTTGGGGCAGGAGCACACAGGAAGCCGACCAGGGTGCTATAGCTGGATGCTGGATGTTGAAAGGTAGCATGCTGGTAGTTAGACAACTGGAGGCTAGCAGGCTGGAGCGCAGACTGGAAGCTGTCAACGGTGTCCTCCGGTGTCCTCCGGTGTCCTCCGGTGCTCCTAACGGCATCTGCAAGATTTCACAGACTGGATGAAAACAACCAATCAGAGCTGATCTGGAGTCCGACGTCCAGCTGCCGTCTATCAGAGCCACGAGTCAATCACTCTCCAAACTCCGACCGAAATAAAAGTGTAATTTGAAGGATATTGGAGATGGTTGTTCTTCTCTACTTAAGCTTTCAAAGGAGAACTTTAAAGTGGCTGAGTGTATAACGTTATCCTCTTAATAAATACATAAAAGATTAAGAAACTTTCGTAAAGGCACGAAACGGTGAACGAAACTTGAACGGTAACAATTTATAACACAGGAATGCACTTACGGGATATTTTAGAGGAAAGAATAAATTACTTATACTGTAAGTATTTTGAAAGTACTGGGTACTTATAGGGTACGTCTTCTATAGACCAGGCTGAAATACAACAGCACATCATAGATAATCTGTCAGGTCCGTCACACAGAGGCAGCTACTCTGTTCAGAGTAGATCTGTTGTCCAACATTGTTCAGATAAACACCATCTACTGCGTCATTCTTTGCAGTTTGAGTCAGAGGTGTGCGAAAGCAGAGCCGCCTTCGTTAAGTTCGAAAGTGGAGTTAAATTGAGCTATTTGGAGGATGAGTTATGCTTCAGACATTTGAAAGGATTTGTCTCTCTCCCACAAGCCTCCTATAAATGGGAAGAACATTTAGCCTCGCATTTAACCAAAAACAACACGCACCAAAAATAAGAGCTTTACTTGGCAGCAGAGAACCACTGTGACACGACTGCACAGTGACACCTCGGCTTCTTTAAATGCAGAAATTATTCAAATCAGGTGAAACAAATATGTGACTATGTGGTTGTGCATGTGTGTTACACATAATAGAGCATTAACATTTATTTTAGTATCTTTAAATACCTTTATATATAGCATTTGTAAGCATGTGTCGTCAGTTAGAAAGAGAAAGAAATACTGATTTTCCATCTGCTCACACCTTTGGCCTTCAGTGGATGTATTATACCTTTACCTCTGTATAAACCAGAGCGAGGATTACTTTGTCTGATAGTGTCTGAAGACTCGCACGATTTCTTTTAGAAAATCATAAAATACTGACTGGCAATGGGAACATGAAGAGCATTTGTGTTTACCGCTAAGTGGGGGCCTGTATGTGAATGAACGGAAGTGGCAATAGCTTTTTCTGAGACTGAATGGAAAGCACAGAGCAGGGATTGACCAGACCTCAACCGCAACCACCCTCAATAATTTATTATATGGGACAAAATGCATTCCGAATCAACTTTGCATTGACTCTGACATTTTTCCAAGAATGACTTTCACAATGCTTTTTGATTTATAAACAAATTCCACTTCATACATGACAATATGTTACTTTTACAAATAAATATTGTCATCCTGAAAGATGCCATATTTTTCAGATAGTAATGAAATATCACACTATTGTATTGAGCTTTTTTTTTGTTAAGCTCTGCCTCATGACATTCCTACTGGTACGGAGTAACTGAACACCTGCTTCTAACCTAACCTAACCTAACCTAACCTAACCTAACCTTACATACAGTTATCTAACCTAACCTAACTTTACCTAAAGTTATCTAATCTTATCTAATCTAACCTGACCTGACCAAACCTTACTTAACATTATCTAATCTTATTTAACCTGATCTGACCTAATCTAACCTAACCTTAATTTAACTTAACTTAACTTAACTTAACTTAACTTAACATTATTAACCTGACTTACCTAAACTTAAATCTGACCTGACTTAACTTAATTTAAATCTGACTTAACTCAATTTAAGTTAACTTAACTTAAATCTGACCTGACTTTACTTCACTTCACTTCACTTAACTTAACCTTACCTAACATTAATAACCTGACCTGACTCAACTCAACTCAACTCAACTCAACTCAATTCAACTTGCCTTTTAAAGAACCAGAATCAGGAGCTCTCTCACCTTCCTGTCTTTATAACAGTGTCAATTGTAAAAATGTTTCCACATGTCAGCTGATGTTATTCTAATTCTATCAACACAGGATTATTGGCTGCTGCTGCTGCTGCTGCTCTGTAGACATATAACACACGTGCTCTATGTGATTATACAATTCCACAAGCAAATCAGACTGTGCAGAAGAAGAATAAACACGGTTTATATTTACATTCTGTAGAATTCTTTAAACATTAAATTATACTCTCACTTGAATTTGAAGCTTTGTCTCGTCTGTAACACGAGTGTAGACAGGTTTTCAACTAGAATTATACAAAAGATGATTTTAATTGCCTGGTTATAGCCAAGCATTTAGCAAACCCTCAACAATGTAAAATATTGCCCCAATTTGTGATTAGAATGACACGTTCAGTATATGCATCAGTGTGCTTCTGGTGACCTGGATATCATTGTGTTTGTGGATTTTGGTTCACTCCCCATGGTGGTGGTCTGAGTGGGAGGAGGCACGGCCTGGGCTTCACGCCAGCTGGACCTTCAGCTCTCCTGGGTTGTAGGGAAAGGTTGGGTGAGGAAGAGACACCATATGTGTGTGTGTGTGTGTGTGTGTGAGAGAAAGAGAGAAAGACAGACAGAGAGAGAGACAGAGAGAGAGAGAGAGAAAGGGGGGAATGCCAACAGACAAGCCTAATTGATCTCCACCCCAGTGCCCACTCTTTCCATGTGCATGGCAGACCCAGAGGACAGACAATGTGATGTCTGTATTCATGAAAGCGATCAAATATAGCTTAAATATAGAGTTATGACCAGTGGAAAAAAATACTCTATTACTCACTTGTTGTGTGTCGGCTGGTATCGGCAATCTCATGCGACTTATTTTATTTATTCATCATTCATTTAAGAATGTTTTACCGTGTCAGTCATAATCAGTCGTGGTTTTATTGTTATAGGCCTATATTACTCCAATAGTATCCCAACTGGAACATTGAAGGGTTAAGGTGGTGTGTTTAGTGTTAATAGTTAAAATGCTTTCCTGTGTTATTTGTAGCCTGTAGTATAGTCGGGTATCATTCAGGTTTTAGGAACAAATTCTAAGTTTATACAATGAATAAAAGATACCAGGAGATAATGGGTTTGGTTGGTCCTCCCTCCAGATAATTTGACTTGAAACTATATGCAAATTTTACAGCATTTTGGACCATTATTATTACTAGTTAAATGATTATTATGCCCCCGCAACAATGCAATCGGGGGTATATTGCTCCACGTGTCCGTCCTTCCGTCCGTCCGTCCATCTGTCCGTCAGAACTCGGAAACTATTCAACTTAGGAATTTCAAATTTGGTATGATGGTTGACAGTGTGGTGTTGTGTAGTTGTGCCTTTTGGGGGTTAAAAGTCCAGGGTGCCCTAAATGTTTCATAATAACAAGCCAGATTGTGCTCAATAGACTAATGCCATTAGTTCCAAAAGGGCAAAACCTTTGGCCCTACTTTAGTAGGACTCAAACAGTGAGCGGGGGTACAGTATGTGAGCCAAGCTCACTTTTGCCTTGTTTTATTATTTACATATATCACAGCCTTCGTCTGAACATTTAATTCTTCTGGAGATAAATAAAAAAAAAGGTTATGACGAACAGTTCACTAATTATTTCACAAAAAGGACGTGAACTTTGTATTGATAAATTACAGCACCCTCCTCCCGTGCCGTGCGTCGGCTTGTCCAGATGTTCCCCACATCGTTTTTATGTTTATATGGCTTATGAGGCGTGGCGCAAATATGCTTTGTCATTATGAATCTCCCAGAGAACCTGATACGGAGAGGGCAGAAAAGAGTATAGGCAGCTTATGGAAAGTTCAGCTACGCAAGAAAAAGTCACGGTACGCCAAGGAGTTAAATGTGGAAGTGCTGGTACGCGTACCGGTGAGTACCGGCCCACTGAGAACACTGGTTGATAACTGAAATGTAACAAATGTCCAGAGTGGTGTCGGAGCAGAACATTTGGGTACTTCACAAAGCCTTCCTGTACTGTAATAAACTGGTAAGACTTGAAGTGGAAGCTATTATAGGAAGCTCAATCCCCTGTTGGGATGCAACCTCTTCAGTCCCAGGTGCAGGTTACGGCTTTCAATGGTGAAGTCATTATGGTATCCAAGGTAATGCACGGTGTCATCACGCTCTTCAACTATTGCAGCCTCTGTGAGATTCAAATGGTTTATTCGTCACATGTTCATACAATATAACTTTTGAATCAAGGCAGAGAAAGTGTTCCTATTCTATCAAGGAAGGGCTCATTTTAAATGCCACCAAGCTTTTGTGTCTAGATTCTAAGTTTTAGATCATGCATAGCAGCATTTAGTGACACCACACGGAAAGACAGAGGCTTAAAATGACTTTACAAAAATATAAAATGGTTAAAAGCAAGCTCCTAGAAAAGAATAAATCCCATGAACATGGTGAAATGTGCACCAACCGTCGGACCGCTTCAGTCTCTCGGCCTCACCCTGCTCTGTTGCCTCTGTTTACCTGTCACAGCTCTCGGGGGGAACCCAAAAACATCCGCCAGCACCACAAACACAATCAAGGCTCCCCAACGCACAGCCACTCTTTCTGTTGCTGCTTCTCAGTCTCAGTAAGGTGGACCTGCCTCGACGGTAACTCCATCGGATCACCGGTGTCATGTCCCCAATGGGGATTGGCACATGTACTAACTCAAGCAATTATGCTTGGACCATCAGCTTTGTTTAGTAGTTCTTAGGGAGTGGAGAATAATCAACTCCTCATAATCATTCCTGCCTTCGATGGCATCGTACAACGTGAGGGTGATCATTGTTCCTCTGTACAGAACTGTAATTTCTATCTTTTCTATGTATAGGCCGATTAAATGTTGTTTTATATAGCTAGTGTTTTCAGTTGAAAAAAAAAAAGCAGTCCCAATATACTGTATCTTCAGTCGTTGAGAAGATGAAACAAATAACTGACATTGCAAGACGAGTTGTAGCATTAGTCACATTTGTCATAATTTGGCCATTTTTTATATATATTTATCAACGTATGTAAAATATTGAACTGTAGAAGACATTTTTTTGTTATCTTATTTACATTGTTATTGATCTTATCTGTTATTATCTAAGCTTTATTTGATCATATTTCATTATTATAATAAAACTACTCCATTTGGAGTCAAAATTCTACAACATATTTGTTTTTTTATTGGTTTTATACTGTGCACAATGGTATAATGTGATGATGCAAAGGCTAAATGTCATGGCCAAAGGCTCCATTGTGTGCACGTAGCCTCCTGTAGTGGATATCAGTAGTATTTTATAGCCAGATTAATTTTCAAGAGGTAGAAAACCCATTTAGCACACTTAGGGTATCCAAGTGGCCAAATGGAGAGTCCTCCTGGTCCTATCTTTACTAAAACCTTTATAGAATCTATGTGCTTTGTGTTATTTATATCTGCTTTGGCACAGTTGTAGTCGAGGAGTTGCTGAATGAATTCAGTGGCATCTCTGTGCATGGCGTCACTGCTATAATGGTGTTATCCACTGTCTAATCTAGAAAATAAATAAGTACATTTTTCCTTTTGGTTTATCACAATTTACTCAGGCATAGTATAAAGGGCACAATGTGACTGACACTTGGGATGATTCTCTGAGGTCTTATCTATCCATAGAGACCAAGATCATGCATATAGACCTGGTAGTTGTGGAGCTATTCTTGATTTATTTGGGGTACGTCTGTCTAGGTGAACCACACCTTCCAGCGCTTAAGAGGTTAAACAGGACAATGTTGTCATGAGGTAAAATTTGACTGATTTCTATGAGAAAATGTACGGATGAAACTAAATATATAAGCTGAGAACATTTAGATAGAAATAAGAGCAAATGATGAGAGCAACACTAGCATGTGAAACAGAGTGACCTCATATGACTTCAGATTGATTGGTCATAGTGCTGAAGGCTGTTATTGGGACCTCCCTCTGGAGGAGCAGTGGGGGGTCCTCAGACTAGGTGGAGGAGAGTAAGATGATCTATGAGCAAGGCAGACTGAGTCAGATGAATTTTAATCATCTGTCCTTGACTGAATGATTCACTGTATCAATGAAGATGAATCATGCTGAAGTTATTTGTTGCAAATCAAAACCTCCCCAGCACTGTTTCATTCATGCACAGAGAACATGAACGTATGGATGGCATATGGCACATGGCAGTGATCCATCTGACACAGTCAGGCTGCAGGATTCCTCTCGTCTAATTGCGCAGGATGATACCGCAGCTCTGCTCAGGCTTCACACTCCAACCCACCTTAAAACGGATCCCTCTAGTGCTGCATTCAGGGCCGCACGTGAAAAACGGCGAGATGCAACAGTCATCTTAGGACACAGAAGTCAGAGTAACCCTTTGGCAGTGTTGTCCAGATATTCCTGACACCACATGAAGTTTTCTGTCACGCGTAAACACCTACAGTCAAGTAATAATATTGCTGTTTTTAAGCAAGCAAGAGGGATTTTCATCGCATGCCTACACGCTGTAACCACCTGTTGGATTTTACCATCTCTAGAATCTGGCCTCTTGTCGTTGTAATATGAAGTTTCAGTCCTAACCAATCCTTAAAGTTTAAATAAATGTATGTTAAATCACTATCTATAACCAAATGAGTTAACACAATGGTGATTGAGCCTATGACCCACCGATGAAAGTATTTCAATTGCAGTATTATGCAGTATTATGAAATGGACGTCTGTGGGGACATCGTCGTCATCATACACACGATTCTGAAAACTTGAACCTCATGTATATGGAAATATAATTTGTACTTCTACAAATAGAAATTATAAATCAACCAGGACTGAAATCTTAAGGATTGCCTCTTTAAGATACTCATAACCTTTAAAAGTTACCATGTTACCACAACAGGTTTCAGGCTGATGATATAATATAATAATAATAATACATTTACTGATAGAGCACTTATCAAAGTTACAAAGTGATTCACATAGCAAGCAATGAACACATACAAGATTCAAGATTCAAGATTCAAGATTCAAGCCCTTTATTGTCATTATGTAGTACAACGAAATTAGATTGTGACAATCGCATAGGTGCTAATGAAAAGATAATGCAATAAGAAAGAGATAATACAATATAAATATAAAAAATATAAAAGATAATACAATATCAGTGATCAGCATATGTTATTGCACATGTCCGTAACAGTACAATGTAACATAGAAACATAAAAATATACAGCAATACAAGAATAAAAGTATTAAACGACCCACATATGTAATATGTGATACATATATATATATAAATCCACACTGCAGTAACGTATGTTGGTCACTTTTGTGCAATGTGAATACTGTAAATCAACTGTTACGGACATGTGCAATAACACATGCTGGACACTTTGTGCACTAATTATCTGACGGACACTTTGTGCAATAATCTGGCAAAACTGGCATCTCACCAATATACATATTGTATTTTTATATTGTATTATCTTTTATATTTGTTATATTTATATTGTATTATCATTAGCACCTATGGGATTGTCACAATCTAATTTCGTTGTACTATACAATTACAATAAAGGGCTTGAATCTTGAACATAAAAAGTAATGTTTTGCCTCTAACTCCGATTATAAAAACAGTTTTCTAGTGTTTTAAAAAGTGATATCATTGCTATCACTGTAACTGTATGTGCATTAAGGGTGAAAAAGCCAATATGACTAAGCAGGCTCTCTTTCTAGCCGCCATGAGCACACTGAGGTGGTTTCTTTTAACCTACATCTGAAATCTCCGTGCATTACTATATTCCTTGAACGCACCACTCCAGCTGGTAAACCGACAACGCGCTCGACCAATCAGCAGCCTCCCTGCCTCCCACGCCCACCAATGAGAGCAGCTTGTGGGCGGGGCTTGTTGCCTTCTAGACTGCGTCGTCTGCTGTCGTCCTATTGGCGCAGGTGATCCGTCTGGAGGATGAGAGTGGAGAGGAGAGGAGAGGAGAGGAGGAAGAGAGAGGGGAAAGCTCCGGAGGAGAAGTGTCCAGGGCTCAGATAAAGGAGAAGATAAAGGATACCGGCCAGTTGCGTTACTAGGAGATGAGAGACTCACTCAGAAAGGGGCACTTTGAGATATGATGAGGTTTATTTGTGTACTATGATTTGGTATGTGGCCACTTTGATAGCAAGTGTGTTCAGCACCCGAGGAACGGCCGCTCAAGGTGAGTCGAAGTGCAGCATCCTCTCTGCATCCTGCACAACTTTTCACTTTTGCATTTTTATTTGTTTTATTAAAATGTTTTGCAGATAACTTAGAATATGTTGCATGTATGCAAAAAAAATAAATAAAATGTTTTGCATCATGAAGTTCATGCGTGTGTGCATCATCACACCTGAGAGCAGCTGGGCCGGACCGGCTGTAGTACGTCCTGGTGACGTGTTGTGCTTCAGAGTGATGCTGTATGTGTGTGTGTGTGACATGATTCCTCCCAACATGTGTGTGAGTCTGCAGGACATTTTGCGGGTTATACCGGGTTAGACTGCTGCAGCAGCTCTCCGGTTCCACTGAGCTGCACACACCGACTGGTGAAAAATGTGAATTTAAGATGTGATTAGCGTGGTGATGGTGGTGGTGGTGGTGCTGCTGGAGGAGATGTCATTAAAATGCTATGAGTGGATTAACCTCTTCCTCTTCCTGGAGAGCTGCTCCTGCTACAGCTGAGTGAGACCAGCTGTGTCCGTTAGAGGGAGCGCTTTCTGAGGCTGCTCACTCACTCATGGATGATGACTTCATGGGAGCTTTTAAAGAAATATATTTTCTATTTTACAAATGTGGTTTCTTGTGGAAAAGATCAGAGGTGTTGTCTGACAAGATGGCGCCATGCATGGGCGTTAGATCCTTCAACCAAGCCACCTGACCTCTGACCTCCCTGTAGAGTGCTGGAAGACGGGTTTATTGTTACTGATGGATGTCACCTCAGTACAGCAGGACCCGTCTAGAATCTCTCTTAATAACGATATTATAAATAGATCTGAGGCCGTGGTTCTCTGCCGGAAACCGGTGGATTGCGTCCTCCGGGTGGGGAGTGAGTCTTTGTCCCAAGCGAAGGAAATCAAGTATCTCGGGGTCTTGGAGCGGGAGATGGACAGGCGGTTCGATGCGGCGTCTGCAGTTATGCGGGCACCTTACCGGACCGTTGTGGTGAAGAGAGAGCTGAACCGGTCCATCTACGTTCCGACCCTCACCTATGAGCTCATGAGCTTTGATTAGTGACTGAAAGAATGAGACCGAAAAGAGCTTCCTCCGTAGGGTGGCTGGCCGGGAACCGTTGGATTGTGCTCTCCGGGTGGGGAGTCAGTCTTTGCTCCAAGCAAGGGAGTTGAAATACCTCGGGGTCTTGTTCCTGTGTGAGGGGTAAAATGGAGCGGGAGATGGACAGGCGGTTTGGTGTGGCGTCTGCAGTTATGCGGGCGCTGTACCGGACCGTTGTGCTGAAGAGGGAGCTGAGCCGGTCCATCTACGTTACAACCCTCACCTATGGTCATGAGCTTTGGTTAGTGACTGAAAGAATGAGTTTTGCGGATACAAGCGGTCAAAAGCTTCCTCTGTAGCATGGCTGGGCTCAGCCTTAGAGAGAGGGTGAGGAGCTCAGACATCCGGAGGGAGCTCGGAGTAGAGCCGCTGCTCCTTCGCGTCGAAAAGGGGCCAGCTGAGGTGGTTCGGGCATCTGATCAGGATGCCTCCTGGACGCCTCCCTTTGGAGGTTTTCTAGGCACGTCCAACTGGTAAGAGGCCCCGGGGTAGACCCAGAACACGCTGGAGAGATTATATATCTGGTCTGGCCTGGGAACGCCTCGGGGTCACCCAGGAAGAGCTGGAAAATGTTGCTGGGCAGAGGGACGTCTGGAATTCCCTGCTTAGCATGCTGCTGATGATCAATAATCTATTAATCGACTAATTATATCTCTAATAGAGCTCTAATTATAAATGACATCATCCTCTAGTCAGTGGACAGGCGTATAATTCAGCGGTCGGATAGGGCTGCAAGAATCTGGTGATACGATACGTGTCATGATACAGTGGTAACGATTCAATATATATAAATACAACTTTAGGAAAACTGTGATAGTATGAAGAACTAACTAACTTTGGAGCGTTATTTATCCTCCTTCTCGACAGTCTAGTATGACATGGTTGGTACCGATGGATTCCTGAGATACCTTCACTCTAGCTTTAAAACTGAATCCGCTACGACCTCCAAATATCGGGCATGACAGCGGGCCTCGGATTTTTAAGAGGTTAATTGAAAATCGATACAGTATCGCACAACATGATAATCGCGATACTCGTGTGTATGTGTGTGCTTGTGAGCTTGTCGCTCATCGATGACGACAGTGAGCAAGTAAAGCTGCAGCAACATCACACCGTCTTAAAAAAGGAATCCCTGCTACTTTTGCCCCTTCCTTCCCTCCTCCCTACCACTCATCTTCAAGAGAGAGGAGAGATGGTAGGAAATTAGGACAGCGTCTGTGCTTCAGCATCACTGATGAGATGATGAAGAAAGGAGTGCTTGGTTGATATTAAACGAGCTCTCTGTAGCTGTGTGTTAAACTTTTGGCACCAAATCTTGCAGGTTTATGTATTTTTTGTTGGCATGCAACTGGGTTTGTCTGGGTACACATTATGTACAGTTATGTAATGTCCTGCCTAAAGAGGATACACATCGTCTACCAAAAGAGGGAGACTTAAGGAGATGTTTTTAAGCGGCTTCCCTCGTCTCTTCCGCGGTTTGGGAGAGCGGGCGACTTGGCAGAAATGTGTGCTAACTTCTGTGGAGGAGCAAATGTGACTGGACTTGTTTGTGTTGTGTAAAGTCTGTCCCTTCAGTCAGTGTAACTGGTTGTGCATATGGTCCTTGTCCTGTGCTATAACACATCGACAGGGCTCTCAGCGCTCTGCAGCATCCGTGATGTGCACACAGACACACAAACACAGTCAGTAGCTGCGCAGGGCAGCATCCTTCTGGCCGAGTGCTGCTGTCTCCAGCTGGCAGCTGGCAAATGCCTCGACTTTTGCCAGTGATAACCCTGGACCTGAGCCAGACTGTCTCTCGTTCTCTCTCTGTTCTCCCCTCCTCTCAGGTTTCCTCTCCTCCTCACCTTGTTTCATCTCTCCCTCCCTCCTCTCACTTTTACTGTCTGACTCAGGTCCACCCCCCCATCCTCTTCCCGTCTCTACTCTCCTGCTCCGTCCTGTCGCCTTCCTCTTCCGTACACTCGGGTGAACTCCTCTCCCTCCAGGTTTCAAGTGGCCTCTCTCAGCATGGCTGGGTGGCCGAGGGAAGGGAGCATGGCGGGTTGTGTTAATGGAGGCTCATGGCACGCTCACAGACACACACACTTGTTACCCCTACCCCACGCACACACACACACACACACACAAACACACACATATCAACACAAGCATCAAGCATCCCCCTGGGGGAGCAGTGTGTCTTTATCCAGGATCTGAACATATGCCCACTAACAGGCTGTCTGCCCTGGACTAAGTTGGACTAATTATGATTAAGCTGTGAGATAAATGCCACTCGGTTGCTCAATAAATACACATGCCACAATATGCCAAGAGGCCTGGGGTCCGACGGGGATGAAGGAAGAGGGGGTGATGTTGGAAGGTAGCGGACAGAAACAATCGGAAAAACAATGAAAAGCATTTTAAACGTCTTTGCAGTACGAGTGCTTTATATCCTGTTTGGTTCATGGATGAATTACACAGTTTAAACGATCATAGTATGAAATAAAGTTTCACTGCCGATCGTTACGGGACGATATTCAATAAAAATATGCGATCTGGAGATCGGCATTAGTGCTTTGTAGTTGCTGATCCCTGATAATGCTACATGGTGAACAACTAATCTGTGTTGAAATCGGCAGGAGAAGGTTCCATTGAACTACATCATGGTGCGTTCAGGCTCTATTCAGTAAAAAATGTGTAGTGTAGTGTGAACTACACTAGTTGTCTGAGAGGCCGTCTTCGACATGACTGTGTATATATGTGTGTGTGTGTGTGAAAGCCAACACACATAGCGGCATAGTTTTTTTCAGTTTTGGCTTATAGGTGCTGTGAAAAAAAACCTTATAATAGAAGGGAAAACGCTGATTTTTATAAATCGCATCCACATTTTGACAGCTGTTTCCATTTTTATCATCAGATTCCGCAAATCTGTCCGTATTTTTTCCGCATTGCGGAAATCCAAGGGGCCTAGTTAAAGCTCTGTGTGTTTGCATGAGTGAAATGAGATTCATCCGGAGCTCCGAAGCTCCCGGAAAAACTTTTGAACTTGTGTTTGTGATTAAGTGATGTATTTTTGGTGTATTTGTTTGGGTGAACTGTGTCTAAATGGAGCTGGCAAGGAGCGCCGGTGCCTAATTAATTTTTATTACCAGAATCTTCCCTGGTATCCCTGTTTTGCTTTTGATGATCCCTACAGTATGATCACTTAATGAGTGTTCTCCCAATAAGTGGGTGGCTGCTTGGCAAAAACAAAGCTGCTGACCAAGAAAAGGCAGACTCGTGTCTCAGTCTCATTCACAGCATGGATTTAAATCCTGTGGTGTTCAGCGTTTTCTCGCTGAAGGACTCGTGCTTTGACAAGGGATGTCTATCATCTTGTCTTAAAAAGTATATTTTCTTCAAATGATCTTCTTCAAATGATCTTCAAAGAATGATAAAATAGTTCCCAGTGATTATCGAATAGTGCGTCTGTGTGGCTTGAAACACCGATCTGGCCTTTTATTGATCTGATACTGATCACTGCTGTTAATGACTAAATGATTCAACATATTTCAACATGTAACGTGACAGCATCTCACTTATATTTTTGCCAACTTTCCGTTGGTCTTTGCCAGTGGACTTGAATTGGATGAGGCTGCATTTTACCCGCATAACTCCCATCAATCTATTTATATGCTTTTTAGGACTTCAAATGGCTCATTTCATTTCTAGTGAATACAAGTTCTTTAAAGTTCAGTCTCTCAGACTTGAATGAAAGTGTGTGTGTGTGTGTGTGGGTGTACTTTAGGTGTGCATAGCTTCTCATTGCAGACCAGTGTTGAATCTTGAATGAGAGCGAGATGGCCTACTCTGAGCCCCGTGGCTTCAGATAAAGAGTTCTCTATAATTCCAACATTCAACTTCCTGGATTGAGGTCACACATCCTGTTAAAATCAGACGATGCATCTGAGCTCAGCCTCTCACTCACTGAGCCAAACGCTCTGCAAGAAACAACAACAACAAAATGTGTTAAGTTGGCAGTTGGTTGTTAATTTCAGCCTTAATGTTCCCATTGTCATCTTCATGTAGAGCCAACAATTTTCACTGACGTTTGACAATTTGCACACCAGTTTAGTTTCTTTGGTGTGCAATAACAAAGTTTGTATATGATGAGAGTAAGCTCTTGTTATTCCCCCATAGCTGCATAGCATTAGTAAGGACACGCTCCCAACCAGGGGTGTCACCATTCTCCAAATCCATGATTTGATTTGACTGATTTTAAGGTCATGTTTCGATCGATTTTCGATTTAAACCCGTTGTTAGACTACGGAGTCTTGATTCGTAAAGATCAACAGATCATTGGTTTTATCCCCTGACAACTAGGGATGCACTGATACTGATACCAGTATCTGGTATCAGGTCCGATACTGTACTCATGTACTCGTACTCGCAAAACGGCTCCGATACAACGTCACCGATACCACTTTGAGGCAGCGTGACGTTAACCTGCACTGAGGACAGTCCGCCCCGGTCAACAGTCGCATGGTCTCTCCCCGACGAGGAGAGAGGGCGCAGTGAGCCCTTTGTCCGCGGTGAAGCGAGGTCCGGGCAGGGAGCGCGATAAAGCTGCGGCAGCGAGCTACCTTCGCCCCGAGCGTTTCCAAGTCGCGGAGCACCGCCTCGTATGCGGGACTCCCCAGCCTGCCGTGTGTCGCTCACACCCTCCAGCTGGGCTGTTAACAAGGGTCTTTTGGCACAGAGAAGTACTCGTATCGGTACTCGGTATCGGCGAGTACCCAAATGTAAGTACTTGTACTCGGTCTGAAAAAAAGTGGTATCGGTGCATCCCTACTGACAGCTGTCATTTACACTTTCAAATTCTTCTTTAAACAGAGAACTGAACTCCCTTTTTATTTAGAACGTTTTTCAAAAGTCTACAATATAAAATGCTGCATCTTTTCAACATCAGTATCTGAGTGACCCATCTCAGTACTCAGTAATCATTATTAAATCAAACAGAAATCCTTCTGCAGTGCCTTACAAGTGTGCTGTAATCTACAAAAATGACTACTGGTCTGTCGCTCTTTGTGCTGACACTAAAAGCTTTCTGTAGAGGGAGCACTTTTCTCTCCCATCTATCTGACTTGTTGATGACAAAACAATAGCATGTGGTGTGTTTATCTAACTCGATCAACTGGGCAGCAGGGCTGCAGCTAACTATTATTTTCACCATTGATTATTCTAACAATTATTTTCTCGATTCATTCTATAAAAAGGTAGAAAATAATGAAAAATTCTAAAGTGATGTTTTCAAATATCGTGTTATGTCCGACCAACTTTCCAAAACCCAAAGAGATTCAGTTTACTATGATATAAAACATAGAAAATACTGAGAATCTGTTGGTATCCATGGTTCTTGTATAGCTGTGCAGTATAATGTGCTGTGGACGGTTGGTGCTTCGTGTACAGAAGCCTTCACTCCCACTGAGCTTAATGAAAAGTAGCACCCCTGTTGCCTCGGGGCAAATGACATACTTCATACAAGTCACCAACCTTTAGATAGAAATCAACCTGGTATTTGGGCCAAGGAGCGGTGATGGCGGCGTCTGTCGTGCCCCCGAGGTCCCAGCAGCGCCTCCGTGTTGGTTAAGTGAACTAGTCTGCTGGAGTTGCTTGGCTGGATGAACTGATGGAAAAGACTGTCACCGAGAGATACTTCATGAGTAGTTTGAGATTGTTGCAGATCTCTGTTGATTAAGTTATATATGAGCAGTCCACAGAGTGTTGGTGTTTTGTTGGTGAGGTCAGTGTGTTTCTATTTCAGTTCAGTTAACCCAGAAACACACCGGATTCATGTTTACGACATGATTATTAGTACTATTAATACCTATATCCTAGGGGTGTAACCATACGTTTTTACAACAATACGATACGATACGATTTCCATGGTTCTGATACTCTTAGGACGATATTTGGCTCATCTAGAGCGATACGATTCAATGATTTGAAATCGATACAGTTACTTTTTTTGCCAAAAATTCAACCAGTGTGACTGTTAAATTAATAGCTGATTCTGGACAGAGCAGGTCAGGATTCCTCAAAGTTTTTCTTGTAAGGAAATCAGGGATAAATTAATTATGGATATAAACAAGTAGACAACGATTAATGGCAAATACATACAGCTCTTAATAATCTGCTAATAGTAATCAAGTAGTCCACCTACAGGGTTCATTTGGGGTCTTTTCATACAACATTTTAAAACTACGTTAGACTAACATTAGTTGAATTTCTGTTTTGTTTTTTTACTTTACTCCCGTGATAATCTGCCTCGCGGACCGTCTGCTCTCCGGCTGGATACGTGAGGCTGATGCTGCGTGCACATAGATATCATGACGGGGAAAGAAAAGTCATTTTCTCTGAATGCAAAAATGACAGCGCACGCGGAAAGCGCCTGTGGGTGAAGCCGCCCTCGTCAAGTGGATTGATAGTGCCTGCTCACGTAATGCCCCCATAATGAAACTCTGCCGACCGGCTGCTCTGCATTCGGAGCACGCATGCAGACCGCGGCCCGTCCCCCTCCACGCCGCTACCGGGTGAGAGAGTGAGGAGTCCAGTGTGCTGTTCGTCTGCATGCAAGCCATGGAGGCGTGCTCGCGCCGCAGAGCTGGCAAGCTGGGTCATGTCTGGAGACTGAACCGGTGTAATGTTTAACATTTCTTTACTTATAAAAATGTAAAAAAACACTTTCATATAACGTTTGTCGTCCTTAAATACAAGTTGCAAATCCTTAGTATCGATACAATCGATTTTTGCGTTTCAAACCGATTTTATATCGATATATGTCTCCCGTGAAGGACGACTTACCGAGTACCTATCGATGCAGTTGGATCGTAGGAATATAAATCGATACATCAATGCAGTAGATGAATTGTTACACCCATAATAAGTAGTTTTAATAAGTTTGGAATCATTGTTATTGCCCAGAAGCCTCAGGATTTCAGTTAGTAGCTGCAGGTGCATTTCGATTTGTCTGCACCATCACTCAGTGTCCTGGGGTTGTCACTTAATTCACTGCGGGGGGGGAGGACAGTGTTGCTTATCTGGTATCGTCTTCCTGTGTAACTTCAATTATATACTGTATCTCCTGAAAGGAGCAGGGAGCTAGCAGAGAAGAATGTTTGGGTCCACTGGTGTAGTTCAACATGGATAAAGACACTATCTCTCACATAAAGACCAAGACTTACTCCCTCCTAACTCCCTCACAGCTACTCACATCAGTAGATTGTGGTAGTTTGAGATAAGTGTGGGTTTGGTATTCTGCTCATGATAAAGTATTTGACCCGGAGCAGCCCTTCAGCCCTTCAGGAAGGTATTGCTCTCTGGTATTTGTTCTGAATACACTGTACAGTACCAGTGTCCTTTAGCTGACTCGTCTTAAAGCCGTCCAGTTAGTAATTGCTGTAGCTCTTCTACTGCAGTCAGGATACACAGAATGAGCACATCATCAAAACATTGCCTGGTTGCACTGGCGACTTGTGGTGCCGTTGTGGAGTTTACTTTGGGGGAGCGTTGAAGATTCTATTGGAGTTCAATTCTTTTGTTTAGCGCTGGGCCGCGATTCAAAGCAAAGCCATATTTCACTTTTAGTGCACGTCTTTGTTAAGGTTTACTATTAAACTTCTTAGTTTATCATGTTAGACAAATCAAAACCTACCACAGTCTCACAAAATCCTGTAGGAAACACTGGTATCTGTACAACATTTCATTAGAGCCCAGCCACCAGCGTGCATCATAAAAAATCGTATTGTGATTATTACTGGTTTCTTTCTTGAAGTTGTGGGAGGAAGAAGTTATTTTTTTGTGAGGTGAAATCATTTTCTTTGTCCTGGTATGTCCTGTAGATTGTACGCATCATTAACACCTTGTTCACAGCTGCGTGGGGTTTGCAGTTGGGCATACGGATGGCCAGATGTATTCAGTAACGTGATCCCTGATGGGCAGAGGAAGCTTTGTTCCAATCAGTGAGTAGGAAGAACTGTGAAGGACACAGTTCAGGTGCATGAGGAATTTTAATGACGTTTCTTGCTGGTCTACACGGCCTAACTTGCATTAGATATGACCAGTTTAACACGATGAAGTGGAGACACACATCTCTGTTTCATAGGTATTGCTATGGATGATGTAAAGTGTGGGTGTAGAGTTTAGTCTGTAGTCTTTAGTTCGGTTCTCCCAGTTCAGCCTCCGACAGTCCTGAGGTCTTGCAGCCATCGAGCCGTTGCGTGGCAGATTTGCGGTCTCTCGTGAGGCTTGTCATATCCTTTGGTCTTGGAACCTTACTATTATGACATTACGATAAACCTCTGAAGTGATCCTGACATTGTTTATAGACGATGGTAATGCATCCTGCCTCCAGTTTGCTTCTGCAGTCAAATTCAACCAAAGTGTTCAAACGGAAGCCTTCCCTTGAGTTGACAGCGTATTCCCGATCTCCTGAGAGATCCCAGTGTGCACAGTACACAGTGGACACTTCCTTACTGCTCACCCGCTCTCAGTTTCACAGACATGGACACATGTACTCAGGGTTTGACTTTAAGCTTGGGGCAAGTAGCTGAGATGGTTTACTTGCCTGATAGTCAAACTTACTTGTCCGAAATGGAAAATGTAGGTCTATTAAAAAACAATTAAAATCAACAGTGATTTGGACAATATAATGTTTTAACTTACATAATTAATATGCTCTCCTCAAAGCCACCAGACTCCATTAATAGAAACAATATTTTACCTCGCTGATCATTGTAAAACGCACTTCATTCAGACAGCATTCAGAGCAGTGCGGCTCACTTGCAGTTGGCAGTGTAAAGATGTGGAGGTTTATATTGTGTGTTGTGTGTTTTTCCTAAAATAAGCCTGATTTCAGTGTAGGTTTTGAATAGAGTATTTATGAAATGTATGATTCATACCCATACCATCTTCATTTGGAGGGTTTTTAGTGCAGCAGTGTGTTTTTTTTTTGGTTTCCTGCTAACATGCATCTTGGTTTGCTGTCCTGTTCTGTACACTTTCTCTGAATACTGCACTCCATGCTTCCTCCCCTCTCCTCCCCTCCTCTCCTCCCACCATCCTGAGCTGGCTGGCTTCCTGCCCTGTCTCATTTTACAGCCTGGCCTACTGATGCAGCACAGTCAGCTTCCTCAACGCCGACTTCTCTAGACCCATTAAACATTCATTGGATAGGGCCATAAGATACCTCACCATAGCCTCGGCTCTGCTACTCTAAATTCAGCCCAAGATCTGAGCTTCACACCCTAACCCTGATACTGCAAACCAAGAGGCTAATTCTATAGGCATGATTGCATATGGGTCCCTTTTGAGAGAAGCAGTAGAAAATGCATGCAATAGACAAACTGATTGATTATGTTGGTGTGGCACAGTACACCCCCTTTGTGATTTGTGATATTGGGCTATACAAATAAAATTGACTTGACATGATCCCCTCACTGCTGTGTTGGAGTACATGGATACAACTTGTAGCGGATACCACAGACAAAAGACGGTTGTGGTTAGCAGTAATTAGGCCCAAAATATTAAGAGCAGTTACTGATTACCAGGACGTTCTCTTTTCATTTATCTGCACTTTCAGAGGAGGTGTAAGAAAACACGTAAAAACAAATTCAACCACCAATGTGTACATAAGAGCAAAGTAAATCTGTTCATACTGTAGTTCACTGCCATGAACCATACTGCTGTATATGGAAAATCATGTTTTTGGTCTTTGTTGCACATCCCGGACGAGCCCCCAATTTATTCGTTAACCAACATTAAGAATTTAAAAGATTAATGCTTTCGGTTAAAAGAAATATTAAGAATTAATAAAAAAAAAAGCTGAGCAAAACTCAGAGGAGCGGCTTGTCACTTTAAGGAGAAAAGCTGGTCCACCTTAACAACCCACCTTAAGTGAGTCTGAGCCGGTGTTGCAGGATACAGGAAGTTGTCTCGGGTCTTGAGCTGAGGAGTTGTAGCATTTATTCACTGACAAATAAACTGTACACACACTGCTACAGCTACATTAACAGCTATAACGCCACCGACAACCCCACATTCACCGCCACAATGACAGACCGGCGCAGACTGGCGCACTGCTGCATGGAACGCACATTAACAACGGTTAATAATCGGTTAACGAGGGTCGGTTATCATCATCGTTATCATGAGCTCACTCACTGTAAATGCACACGCTGAATCGGACACTGACAGTGTTTGTGTGTGTTTATGTTGTCAAGGTTTAATAATAACGGTGCGCTACACAAAACGTGTAGTAATTTTCATGGTCGTTCATTCTAATGTAATGGGTATTTTTCTTTCAACTCTCGTCCCAAATTCGTCCCAAAATGAATTGTCATTCTCCCTGATCATATTTTTTTCGGCCACGGGACGACAGGACGTCCTTAAACTCGAGATATGCCCATGACTCTCCATCACACCTAACGGACGAGGCAGATAAATCAGCCCGCTAGCCTCTACGGCTGGTTCCAAGGTGTCCAGTAACAACTTGCTTAGTGTATTGCTGACATGTTGTGTTTGTAATCTTTCCATCAAAAGGTCAGATCACTCCAGCTAAGAAACAATGCAGACACATGAGGCATCAATGGAGAGCTCTGGTAATTCACTAAAAATATATATATGTACATATCACAGAGCAGCTTGGAGAGAATGTATGTAAAGGAACAGCGTGTGGTTTCATTTTTGCACAATATAGGACGCTTTTGGAGAGTGATGGAAAACAATTCGCTTTTTTGAAAGAAGAAGAAGAAAATGGTCTGTGTTCAGAGCAGGTAGAGTGCGCTGTGGACATGAGGTGAGCAGGGAATAGCTGACATGTCGAAATAGAGACATATTAGGGGAGCTGGCAGTGTATCTCCTCTACCAGCAGGTAAATCAGCCGAACACACATGAGCATCACTGTAACAGCCAGAGGCTTGAAGATGGGGGGACGGCTCCTGAGCTTTTTTCCTTTGTCAAATCTCGAGTGGACATTTGTTTATTGATTGTGGTTGGCGAACACAAATCAGGTCTGTGGAGACAGGTGGTGACTAATCGGAGTGATAGCTCATATAACTAGAGAGATTTATTTCAAAGCAAGTGTTCCCTCTTGTTTCTGCCAGATGTCAACTTCTCACCACACAGGCTGAATGTCCTGGATTGTTTCAGTGTGTCATTTTGAAGGTAACTGCTGCTAAATTGTAGGTTGAAAGGCAGAAGTGTTGGCACGTTTAGCAGCGGTACATGAGCTGCGCCTGTTGACAGGATCATTCCATGTTATTTAGATTGGGTACCATTCATTTGGTCTGAGCAAGATTTTGATTAAACTGTTATGACAGCCATCAGGATGTGTATGAAATCATAATGTGTGGTGCAACCAGGTCAAAAGAAAGATATTTTTTTAATGCCAAAAATAAATCTCCATTATAGTGTTTCCTGTTTATCCACTCACCACTGTGAACTGCAGCACAGCACTGCCACGAATGAAGCAAGTGTCTATGGTTAGTTCACGTGTCTGTAGTAACAGCAGGACATTCGAGTGTCTGTTATCTAAACTGCTAAAATAAGTTGAACAAGTGAAGTAAAGATAACGCTGTGGAACGGGGCTACAGAAGTTCCTGCTTTGAGAGAAATGTGAGAAAAACTACCATTGTTAATACGAGTAGAGTTGACTGTCACAGTCAAGTGAGTAAGTAGATATAGCTTAATTGTGTGTGTGTGTGTGTGTGTGTGTGTGTGTGTGTGTGTGTGCGTGGTGCATACCCTGCTGGTGCTGCAGAAAACACACTCTAATGATTTCTCCCAGAATGAGGCTATAGGGATCAGCAAAAACAGCAACTACTTGTAGTCCACAAAGACAAAGTGGCCTGCCTCAGATCTGACCTGTAATTCTAGTCCAACACTAGTTGATTTGCTGACATAGACGAGGGATTTGCATGACATGTGACACACAGAACTATCAATGAAGTAATGTGTGTGTGTGTGTGTTTGTGTATTCACATCTACAACTAGTTTACTGAAGGATTTTGATCAAAGCTCCCATCAGGCCTTAAAGTAATCTTTAGAAGCAGCCAAAAAGAGCAACCAGTGGTTTGGCCTGAAAAGAGAGGATACCAGCTGGGCCCCAAAGTAAACTCCATCATTTGATATCATTTGTTACACAGATATGCTGCTAAATTTAACATTTTTTTGACCATTGGAGGATTAATAAAAATGATCAAAAATTCATCAAAAACACCACATTAAGACGCCCAGACCTCGAGGAACACCACAGAAAAAGCCATGCTGTGATTTGGGATTAAAAATGTTTGACATTTGGAGATTTCTGCAAGAACAACAGATCATTTTATACATCAAGCGACATGAAAATGAAATGTCTCCCATGGGGACTAACATCATCACACATGAATACATTTGGGTTCATTGGATCCACAAGAGTCTCAGCTTTACAGTGATACACAATTTCTGCATTATGCAAAGACTGTTTAGGGACCCCAGAATGCAGAAATATTGAAATACACCATTTTTTAGAATAAGCAAAAATGGCACATTTATACTACATTCAAAAAACTCCATGTTCTTTTGTCCAAAACTGCATGTGATTATCATGAAGTGGGTATGTCTGTAAAGAGGATACCCGTGCCTAACTTTGGAGCGTTATTTAGCCTACCAGTACATTCCTCAGGTTTTCTAGTTTCAAATGATCACCTTTATAGGAGTAGCCCATGAGATGTGTACCTTTTTTAATTGTTTGCATTTCAGAAAATGTTTTATTTCAAACCCAGAATGTAATATGGCACTTAAATGCACTAACTGGGTTAGATTGGAGGGATATTATCATTGTATGCATTAAGCAATACAAATGTAGATGTTTCTTAAAAGGAAACCAATTAATTTTGTCTTATTTTGTCTTTGGTATGTTTACTCTTGCTCCTTAATAAAGCAAAAGTATTTTTATCCAATTACTCGATTAAACAATGGAATAATCAGTTACAAAAACAATGGACAGCTGCAGCCCTAATGTCTGTGCATATCTATACTTATGTTCTGCTGCTAACACACACCACAAAGAACAAGGAACACTGGAAGTGATGGAATGTTATCATGACCTGATCCCAGTTTCTTTACAAGGAAAAAAAAGGAAATTGAGGCAGGCTGAATACATGCTGTAATACATGCTGACAGCTGGACAGGTGCAAAAATGTCTGTGTACACCACGAATGCATCTCTACATAGTTGGCCCATAATGTGCAGCATTTATTCCGATTAGTTTTACCTCACATAATGTTCCAGGATTCACTTGGAAGTGCTCCCAACACTCGCTCGCTGTAGCAGCCCAGAGTTTGATTGGGGCCTTCTCACCTTCCCAGACGGATTGTACGGAGGGTGTTTAGGTGTGCCAGAGTTTGCTTCAATTGCAGCACGGCAGGCGCTTTCACACCTGCCGTCATCGAAACTGCAGCGAGAATGTCAGTTAAAGCTGAACGCAGCTTTCTATCTGCGTGTTTAAAAGATGTTCGTAGCACACATTGCAACACATTTCAACACCTATGTAATTTTAATGAAAGATGCATAATGCAGCTGTAATACAAAATAATTTATTATTTTAGAAATGATAAGCAGATGCAGTTTGGTAATTGATTTGTTCATCATCGAGATGAAATAGTGGCTTGTTTGTCAAATACTCAGCACAGAGAGTCAAGTATCGGCTTCCTTTCAGTCACTGAGTTGCCCTCCCAAGCATTCCTGAACTTGAGTGTCTGCTGATCCTCCCTCAGCCATCTGCCCTTAATTCTAGCCAGTCAACAGGAGGTAAGAGGCTCAAAAACACTTCTTTTGTCCTCCTCACACATAGGAAATCTAAGACTCTTAGGTAGAAGCCTGTAACAGGTTCAACAGTTGAAGTACCACTTTTCCAAACAAATTTAAATATGGCCTTGCGAGCAGTTTCTTTGGACAGTGTTTGCAAGAGCGATCCATCTTTCTAAAATAGAGATGAATCCAAGTATTTTACTTTCTGGTATTTGGATTTTGCAAACTCTTCTTATTATTCCTGGCAGAATTACAGAGTTCATCATCTGCTAGAAAAATAACACTGGTGTGAAAATTGTCATACTTGCTAGATGAAAGCTCAGTAAATGCTGTATATACTGTATATGGAGCAATGTTTAAATGAGACACCTCTTTAAATGTTTGCACTTGCACCTCCATTTCATGTATTGACTCAGTGCTGTCTGATATATGCACTCTCATGTTCCTCATTTTTGTATGTCATATAGGCTGTTGGGAGTGTTATATAAATTATTATTATTACTGCACTAGTTAGCTACTTATCTCTACGGCAAGGCCCGAGCAGCGTGCCCTGATCGGAGCTGTCTCCATCCGCTCCACGGAAGGATATGGTGGCGTGCAGCGTCCCAACGCGCCGCGGCTACAGCTCAATAAAAAGGCCTAAATAAAAATGATTTGTTCTGTTGTGTGTTTAAAAGTAGTTCACGATTTGTATGTTATAATTTATTTTCTAATATGCTACTGTCTGATACTTTACCGCCAGTTCAGCCAGAAATCATCATTGGACCAACCCGATGTCAATCTTCTATTCTTCTAGTTGTGGATAAGTAACGAGCCAAGGGAGGATGACCTCCCCTTGGAGCGTCATTTTACGTGTTTTGGCCAATCACAGATAAATATATAAAAAACAAAACAAATTTAATTACATTGAAATGATATAAGAAGTCTCGCCTCAAGGGAGGACGGCAGCACCCTGTCCTCCCTTGCTCCCACCACCACCACTTTCTTTGTCACTGTTGAGGCATTTTAATTAGAATCTAAATAATGGATTTGGAGAGAGAAAAAATATTTCATAAATTATACTGAGACTGATTCTTTTAAATTTTGGTCTCCCTCTTGCTTCTCAAAAATAGAGGAGGATCAACCTCCTCTTCCTCTATGGACCAGCCTCCACTGCTGCAAACACCGGCCCTTTCATGTGAACGTGCTCATAGATTTACCGAGTTGGTAACCTCCATCGTAGGACCGCTTAGCTTGATCGCGGTTGTTAGGGTTTGTTAAGCCAGATAATGAAAAGATATGATATAAGTATGTTGAACTTGCTTTGTAGTACAGGCCTTTGGTCTGTGTTTAAAAGTCACCTTGCCCAGTGGTTTTGGCTGTTTGCATGGACTTGCATTGCATCCAGGATTAAATGCCTTTGAAAGTCAACCCTGTTGTCTTGCTGTCTAGACTATTCACAAATGTTTGCAGTGTTACATTATCAAGGCTACCACCAACATAACTTAAAGCCTTTCTGTACTCCACATGTGATGCAGGAAGGATCAGATGCTTTTATGCACCCTGGAAAGATCTCCAGTGAATTCCAAATGAGGGATGCTTGCTTGAGAGTAGGAGGCCAGAATTAGGTCAAGTCTCCCACCCTTTGGTGTAGCATTAGTGTTTTAAGCCACCCTGATATATCTAAGGGTTATAGCACAAGCTGACAAACACAAATGAGCAATGCAATTTACCTAAGCTTTTAGGCAAAATGTTTTGACTTTCTGGATGCTGGTTTCTGGTTTCCTGAGCCCACACCAGTTTTCACAATTCATTCTCACGCAATGCTCTTCCCAACTGGATTATTTCTTCCTGCAAGAAGTATTTGCACAATACACTGTAGTTCACGTGGTTTTGGACTTTTTGCTTGATCTAAAATCTCCTCTTTGGACTTAGAGATTTTTGTTTGTTGTGTTCAGTCATCTTATTGGGTCTCTGAAGGGGTATAAGAAAACAGGGATCGCGATATTATGTTTTGTGATACTGTATACTGTATTGATTTATAATTAATAGTTTACAAGCGAAGATTAACTCAGTCAACACTTTTTTTCCATTTGAAAAGAGATGCGCCCCTCCTTTCAAAGTAGTGCTATGATGTTGAACGTAGGGATGTCAATCCCAGAAATTTAGTAGTCGATACCAATACCAGTGAAATTCCATGATTCTCAATACCAATTTGATACCACGGCAAAAAACAAAAGTAAAACATTAAATCCCATGTACTTTTGCACACTGGTTTTTGTCAGGAAGTTAAACAGGTCATAATTCCCTCTCTATTATCTTTTTATTGCTGTGAAAACATCTCCTTCAAACATCTGGATTTATTGAAGTTTGTCGCAAAAAAATACATTTTTACAAGATTACATGTGAACACATCATGATAACGTTGGAATTTACCTTCGCCCATTATCAATATCCAATCATTGTTATTGAATAGAGCCCGAACACGGCTGTGTTGAATACCCGATTCTGATTGGTCTATCACGGTGTTCTGCGGTCTGTAATTTCTCTATAACAGACCGTTGCTATGTATAACAGACTGTTGCTATGTATAACAGACCGTTACTATGTATAACAGACCGTTGCTCTGTATAACAGACCGTTGCTATGTATAACAGACCGTTGCTATGTATAACAGACCGTTGCTATGTATAACAGACCGTTACTATGTATAACAGACTGTTGCTCTGTATAACAGACCGTTGCTATGTATAACAGACTGTTGCTATGTATAACAGACCGTTGCTATGGGCGCAGTTCAGACGTCGGACTCTGGCGGACCGTTTTTGTGTCAAAATATTGATTTCTCCAGTAAGTAGCTGTGTAATAAGCGGGATAATGTACAGCTAGCGGGTCATTGTTGTAAAAGCATCCCCTTCAGGGCGCTGCGCGTCGGGTTGCAGCATCGCCCTGTCGGGGATTCTTTCACAACAATGACCGGCTCGCTGTACATTAGTCTCTTACTTAATGCATAGTAACAGTGTGGATTGTACTCTTGTATCTGCTGCTGCACAGCAATTTGTAATTGCCAGGTTTTGATGAGTACTGCACAATTAGTTTGCTATTTGACATTTGCAACTGATGCTGTGAATGGTTGCCTTCGTATCCACTGTATAACTTTGAGCCACAAGATTTAATCCTCCAGATTTCGGTAGCAGATGGTGGTGGGATTTAAAGGCCAAGTGACAGTAAGAAAGAGGAAATGCTCTACTACAGTACACATTCTCTGTGAATTACTCAGCTTTTACACACAAACGTTTACTAGTTTTTTAAAAAACTGATTAAGGTGACCCCTGCAGCAAACAGGCTGATTAGGTTGACCTCCTCTGTGTTGTGTTCAGCAGTGACAGATAGGCCTAAAGCACCAGTGAGAATGTAGCCCAAAGAAGTGTCATTACATGCCCCCCAAGCCAAGGTACAACGAGGGCTTAGTGGGCCGGCTGGCAACACTACTAATGCCTCAATTACTTTCACATTGCTGCCATTTTATTTTCGCCACCTCCGAGTTCAACTTTGGAATAAGATACAGGGAGACTAAGTGCAGGTGCGAGAATAATAGGCTGTATGATAATGTAGGAACCTTACTATACTCATAAATAATTCATGTAGTATTGTGTAAAAATCTCATTTATTTTTCATTTTTTGTTGGCACTTAGCAGAGTGGGCCAGTTGTCGCTGCTAGACAGCGCCAGGATGGAGCCAGGGGGGCCAGCTGAGACGGAGACGGGAGAGCTCGAGTATATTTTGAGTTTTTAAGTGCCAACACAGAGTCTCAGCTGAAACACACAGCGAGAGCGTGTCGTGTGTCTGGTAATGCGCCATACTTGTATTGTTTATTAATTGCATTTGACTGAATTTTGTCCCCTGGAATAAATATAGAAAAGCAGTTTTCTCCAAGGCTTCTATGTGGAAATAAGCCTGTCACAGTATTAAACTGTCATATATCTTCTGCTATGCTGTCATATAACAGAGGAAGAATAGTTTATCTTTGACACACCAAGACCTGGAATCAAACATTACTCGTAAATCATTTTAGAATCGTGGTGTACTGGAGCATTGTGAAGGAGAACGTAAACAGACATATGTCATATTTAGAGGTTCTCTCTTTTCTTTGCAACATAAGAAAATTAATTTAAAATGTCTTAAAGCTTCAGTAGGCAGAATGTTTTTGGCATCATTGGAAAAAAATTCCATACAACTTTTCATTCATTCATTCCAAGCCTATCGCGCCTTTATGGAGTCATTGGTTGTTGACCACAGTCCACCAGAGTCTTCTGTCCTGGGCTTTCCTCTCCAGTTGTTTCCATGTCAGCCCGCTCTGTTTGATGTCCGTGTCGAGGTCCCTGCGCCAGGTGTTCTTGGACCGGCCTCTCCTTCTTTTTGCCTTGTGGGTTCAATCTAAGGACCTGCCTGGTGATGCTGGTACTGAGTTTCCGGAGTGTGTGGCCAATCCATCCCCGTCCCCATCTCCTTCTCCTGATCTCTTCTTCCACAGGTTTTTGACCTGATAGAGATCATTGTTGCTGATGATATCTGGCCAGTGGATGTTTAAGATCCGCCTCAGGCAGGTGTTTATGAATGGTTGTACTTTTGTTATTGTGGTCTTGGTTGTCCTCCACTAGGGATGCACCGATACCACTTTTGTTCAAACCGAGTACAAGTACAAGTACTTACATTTGGGTACTCACTGATACCGAGTACTGATACGAGTACTTCTCGACGGTGCCCATCTCGCCTGCACCGTTGGAGAGGTGGAGCGTGGGCGCGTGAGATAGGACCCGAAAGATGGTGACGAGAGGTTATCGTCACGCTGCCATAAAGTGGTATAGAAGCCGTTTTGCGAGTACGAGTACATCAGACCCGATACCCGATACTGGTATCGGTATCGGTGCATCCCTATCCTCCACGTCTCCGAACCGTAGAATGGTATTGGTTTGATTTTGGAATTGAAGAGTCTGAGCTCCAGATGATCTTAAGTTGTATGAATGAAGCCCTCGCCACGCCGATTCTGGCTCTGACATCTGCATCCTTCCCGCCCTGCTTATCGATGACACTGCCGAGGTATGCAAAGGCTTCTATTTCTTCAAATGCTGTTCCCTCCAGGGTCACTGAGTTTTCGCTGGTTGGTTTGACCTTGAGGACTTTACTTTTCCCTTTATGGATGTTGAGGCCTGTTTGTGATGTCTGATAATAACATTTCAGCATATTGTAATTCAAGTGTGCTGAGAGAGACTTCTCCACCTCCTCATGGCTCTGATGTATTGATTTTTGGGGTGCACGTTTTGCTGTTTGCTGTTCCTGATATGTTTTATATGTTGAATGTCTAGCCCCGTCCAAACGAACATCTACATCTTGCTCCTTTGATTGTCACTACTGTATTATTGCAACACAATATATTTTTAATCTGTTGGTGGCTTCAAAGTAGCTCGATGACACAAGTGTTACAGCACTCCTGGCAACAATCACAAATACCCAGCAACCATATCCTCCCCTTCCCTCTTCCACCTTACTTACACTCTTGGTACTGTGTGTGTGAGAGAAAGAGAGAGAGAGAGAGAGAGTGCACCTCTGGTTATACCTAGCGATGGTGCCCTCCCCTGGGTCTTTGATTGTAAATGAGCTAAACCCTTATGGGTGGGGATGGGCAAATCAGCTCTGCCGCTGCCTTCTCTGTGCTCTGCTCTCTCGCTCCCTCTTCGTCTCATCAGTTATAAACAGTGAAGTCATACCTTCCAAGGGGCCTGTTTTTGTGCTATCTGCCATGATGTCACCAGCAGCCAATCAACACGTAGCATGTGTGTGTGTGTGTGTGTGTGTGTGAGGGGGTGGGGTGGCGCGGGGGTTCACCACTGGGAAAAGCACAGTTATTATTTGGTTCTGCCGGCAAGCATGAGAGCACATATGCACATCAAATCACAAATCCACAGGCTTCTTCTGATACATGCAGCCTCTCAGTGATGTAATATACTCTATATAGATTACATAAGAGTGCTATTTACTGTATGATGTGTGGAAATGATAGGCCTATGATGTATTCAGAGATATTCCACAAGGTGATTACAGTGCTCTGTTGAAATGGTTAATGTCTGTTGTACCTCTCAGTTCGCTCAGTTTGGGGATGTGTTTCCATCTCTAATGGTATTTGTTACTTAACATTTCACTTTGAATCTGCAAGTGTTTTATTCCATTAGTCTGACATTCACAATTAGGCCTAATTATAAGCTAAACATCTAAACTGTTAGGTGCAAAACCTGGACTAATAGTTGCTTTTCTTATTGACCTCAGTTCAAGGTGACTGCGGTGGCCTTTCATGTTTTTCCTACTTCAGCCTTAATATGCATTTGAAAGCTCAAAACTGATAACGTGGGCTAACCCTTTATGACTGGCCTTGAATGGATATTTAATTATTCGAGCAATGTAATTGGTTTGGTCTGCTACACAACGAGCACATTCTGGTGATTGCAAAATGGAGAAACATCAAGTGTTGGGATTGAAGAGTCATCCTTTGAGTATTTGTACTTTTAGAAAGCTGTTCTTTCTGACCTTTTTCCTGCTGTCACACGCGGTACCTCTGCTGAAAGACGTGTAGACTAAGATAACCCAAAGCATTACTGCCTCACTGTCCCATTCTGCTTTCAATGATTCTTGTATATTCATAACTATGTTTTCATTAGTGTATAATCACCTAAAACTAAGAATGGTGTATTTGTTAGCCTAGAATGAGCCCTTCATATCTATTATGCAACGATACCGATACCAGTATCGGGTCCGATACTGTGCTCATGTACTCGTACTCGCGAAACAGCTCTGATACAATACCATCGATACCACTTTAGGGCAGAGTGACGTTAACCTTTCGTCACCATCTTTCGTGTCCTATCGCACGCGCTCACGCTCCACCTCCCCGACGGTGCGGGCGAGACGGGCCGCTGGTGCACCCGACCCCGTGGCTGTTTTTTTCCGTGTGAATTAAAAAAACGGAAATCAACTTGCTTTTCTTGTTTTTGTCTTCAAATTGGAAATTGGAATATAAATTAAACCAAAACCAGAAAATGACAAACAGACAAAATGTCGAACTTGAGGCTTCAAAACTGTAGTTCACAAACCAATGGGCGACGTCACAGTGACTACGTCCACCTCTTAAATACAATCTATGCATTGGACACAGAAAACACAAGCAGCCCAAGTTGACCACCATGCAGTCCCTGTGTGGTATCTCCATAGTCACCTATCAAGATTGATGTTTATGTCATGTATTTATCTTTAAGAGAAATACTATGGGCAGACTCTGAAAATGTTTTACTGACACACATTTAGGCTAAGACTCGCCGTAGCCTTAGTTATTTACAGATGTAATAGATAAAGTCCTGTTGGCTCACTGCACACACAACACCTTACACTGTTTGCTTCCACTAATGAGAGGCAATGCAGGCAGTAGACCGTCATCTGTGTGCATGAGAAAGTAGCTGGCTGCCCGGCTTCCTTGCAGGCCACAGAGGGACGAGCAGTGAGTACATCTGATTAGCCATATCGACTGGTAAAATGCTATCATGTCGGGTTTCCGCTCATAAAGCCGAGCTACATAGTAATTAGCCTGGGATCGATGTGGCCGTCCAGCAGCTAGCCCACAGACACAGTTTCACTGGGATTGCTCCATCACTGATCTAACAGAGTGAATTCTGTTTTGTAAAAGGTTAAAAGTCCAAGTATTATTGAAAATCAGTTACTGTCACATTACCTCTTTCATGTTTTTGTCCTCCCACGTTCAGTCAGACCAATTAGATGAAAAAGATTCTGTCGAGATAAAGCGCATTCACGCGTCTGAAAGTGCCGTTAATATTTATCTTCCCAACCCATCGGCCTTGGCTCTGTATTGGATTTTTCACTGGCAGTCTTGTCCTGAGTGATGGATCTTGTAGCTTAGCACATGTTATCACACACAAACACTCACTTCCTAGGTGAAACTGTTGCTTCCTAAAAAACCCTCTTTCTGTATTTCTTTCTAATCTGAACCATCTCTAATGTGGCATTTCTGTTAAACTAGTGGAATCAGCTTATACCACTCCTACCTTGTTTACTTCACATTAACTGATGTCACGATAGCCTAAAGATTAGAGAAGCATGCTCAATGACAGGTGGTGAATGGAGTGTCAGCATTAGCTCGAACAAATGTAAAGCTGGAGGTGGACAGGTGAAAAACCCGGCCCGCGCTCATATCCAGATTGACAAACCCTGGGTTGATTTACCGAGTTGATAACCACCGTCGAAGGACCGCATTGTTAGGGTTCGTAAAACCAGATAAGGAGAAGATACCCTGGGTATGTTGAACTCGCTTCGTAGTACAGGCCTCTGGTGTGCTTGTGGTTTGCACCCTGAAATAGGATTAGTTATTCTCAAACCCTTAAAAATACCAGTAATTAGTCGTTTTTACTCTCTATTGAGACTACCTAGTAAAATCACATCTGTCTACCTCATATAGCTTTTCTTTTATTTCTTTTCCTCTTTTCCTGTTTGTACTGTGGTGACAGGATTACTCTACAGGCACTAATGTGAGCACTAAATGTGTGAAGATTGAAATCTAAATGTGTGAAACCCTGAAAAATTTGAAATATTGAAACTTGGCTCCGCCAGGGTTGTCCCTTGTCACCGATCCTGCTTGTGATTTTCATGGACAGGATCTCAAGGTGCAGCCGGGGGGAGGAGAGTGTCCGGTTTGGGGACCTCAGAATTGCGTCTCTGCTCTTTGCAGATGATGTGGTTCTGTTGGCTATATCAGACCGTGACCTTCAGCACGCACTGGGGCGGTTTGCAGCCGAGTGTGAAGCGGTCGGGATGAGAGTCAGTACTTCCAAGTCTGACAACGTGGTTGGAACGGTGGCCCCCGCGACCCGGCCCCGGATAGGGGGAAAGTAAATGGATGGATGGATTGATGGAAAATGACAATGAAATATTGAAGCATTGTTTTGCTTTACACCGTAATGTGTAGCTCAAGTGTGTAGGCTTAAAATGGTCTTTTAGCCACCAGCTTCGCTCATCTGGGATTGTCGACCTGTATAACCTGTGAATGATGTTGACCCCTACAGGTGCCCACGGAGTGCGAGAGGAGCCCCAGTTTGTGACGTCACGCGCAGGAGAGAACGTCATCCTGGGATGCGACGTGTCCCACCCCCTGAACGGCCAGCCCTATGTGGTGGAGTGGTTCAAGTATGGAATGCCCATCCCCTTCTTCATCAACTTTCGCTTCTACCCTCCTCATGTGGACCCGGAATATGCCGGTAAGAGAGTGAAAGCAATCGCATTCAGGAAAGCAACCTTTCTCTGGTTGAACGTTTCACACCTGTTGAGCGTCTGACCATACCAGCATCACCGAGGGGTGTGGTTGGATGTGGGCAGAAGTGCGCTCTGTTGCACCTATAACTACACTCAACAGTGTACTTACACACCCTTGAGTACACTTCTACATCACAGCAGCAAGAGGTTAAGCCACTGGAGGTCAACAAACACACGTTTTAGTGGGTATTAGGTTGAAGTCCCCCTCCACTCATCTGCTGAAGGAGGAAAGTTTCTCTGTGCTCACCTTGTATCTCAGTTTAACACCTGGATGTGCTAACAGGATTTAGTGACATCACAGCTTGTTTGGGAGCCAATCATGGTCCAGTATGCAACTTTCACAAGTGTGATGTGGAAACCGTGTGAACATATTCAAAGATTCAGTTTTTTCTTAATGATAGAGAAGGAGTAGATGTCATTTTAAGATTTTTAACAAGGTAATTCAACTCTTTTTGTGGCAAAACCACAACAGATACACATATTATTCAAAGCAGAGTAGTTGTATATTTCTGTAAACATGTCTTTATGTCTTAAAGACACAATGAAATGAAAAAAAACACCAGAAAGAAGTACTAATTACAGAAGTCTTGAAAGGCAAATGATATAAATATCAATTGTTTCTGGTGATCTGAATTATTTTCTCTCCCGTGTTTGTGTCTTAAGAAAGGTGAAAAAAATGTTGTTTGCTAAGTTTCTGTTTTTCATCCGTGAAAACCAATGTTTGTTTTCCCAGGTTCATGTAAGTTGCTTTATTCAATCTGTGTAAAAACTGGTGGTTGTTGTTGTAATACTTATTTGGAGCACCAGAGTGCACCAACACCACATCTTCTAAATAGGACTAATCATTCTTTTCTGCCAGAGGTCTGTTTCAGAAAGCGGGGATCAGTGAAAAGTCTGAGTTAGTTAACCCTGAGACGAGGGAATTTGATGATGAGGGATTTTCAGTTCCAGAAATAGAGATAACTTAAACTCTGGGTCAGTTACCATGGTAACTGACTCTGTGAACCTAACCTGCTCGCTGGCAGGTTTTCTTCGACAAACCCTGAGTTTCTCTCCGTCCCCCCATTCCCTCATACGGAGACAGACGCGCTGCTTTATTTCCTCATTCATTCAGTCCGTATCAGACCAACGCGCTGAGCATAAACGCTTCTGTGCATGCTTGTAGTGCGCGCTCCATCTACGGAGGCCACGGTGTCTCGCGCGAGTATAAACAAAGCTAAAATACAGTATAACATCTGCTAGGCTCTAAACATCTGTTTTAAGAAAGTGCGAATTAGAGTCCAAGTTCTGTCAAATTAAATGTTTTGTTGTAACAATGTATTCCTCTAATTAGAAATGGCAGATACTAATCTCCACATCTGTTTGAAAGGCAGCTGATTGATTGGCTACTGTCTGCATTGGCCACAAGAAAAGGTTTATTTTTAAAGCGTCCTTTACATCCCACCTGCCTGCAGCAAGAAGGAAGACAAATAGTCTGACAGACTAGAAGATTGTGGCAAAAAAATACGAAGGCTTTGTATAATCTTTCATGCATCCTCACACACTTTGTCTTCATTGATTAGATCTCTGAGTACAAATACCTGCTGAGTTTCAGAACCTATGGTTAGAGTTACAGAATCCTGACCTCAGCAAAAAAAGAGCAGTAGGATGTGAGTGTAACCCAAAATCCCTGAGAAGTGTCTGTGCATGTATTGTAGACGTGGAAACAAACTAACTTATGACTTATTAAATGTATAACACCTTATTTTACCAATATTATCATAGTTATTTTACTAATACTGACACTGATATCTCGTTTTAAAAGAATGATGTATGGGTCAACGATCGGTATAGTTCATGTCAGATGGTCCAACAGCTCCTGAACCTCCTTCCGTGGTCAGATGACACATGGGACCCATGATATTGCGTCATAGACTGAGGTCACAGGTCACAGTCAAAGCTGCTGAGATACATAGAGGCTCACATTGTGCCATCTTTAGATTGGGACGATGTCAAGGGTTAATGAGTCCAGCCATCCACAGGGGCACTGTTTCCTAGACACCCGTCTGCCCTCGGTCTCAAACAAGCCATTGTCTTATTTTTTTATAGAGAAAAAAAGGGACTGAAAACCATCTGTGAGAGTAAATGAGGCAAACAGAGTATAAAACATTTCCATGAGAATGTGTAGAAGGAAGAGATGGACATAACTTGATAGCCAGCCAGGAAGAAAGCAATAGGAATGGAAGATGAAACTGGAAATGGAGGGAGCAGGAAGTGGTCCCAGATTACATTATTGAATGTCCCCTATCATCATGGAAGATCTCCAACTTTATCCAGAAGAACTGTGACATTTTAAAATGACCTGCCCTCTGCAGTCATTCCCTGAAGCTAATGAATCGGCTTTGTCCTTCTTCTAAAGTTATGCACAACACTTTGAGCTCAGATTTAAATCTGATCTTCTAGAACGGATCGTCTTGGTGGGGTCCATACGTTGGGATGACAGTTAAATAGGAAGTAATATGTGTGAGAGTATGGGCAAGCTACAGTATATCAATAACCTTTGTTGAACACCATTGCAGTGGTAAGAAGTCGACCCACAGAACCAAGCAACCTCATATGAAGTTGAAAATGTGTACCCAAGGCGAGTCCTCTTACGTTATCACAGTCAACGTCAATCACGAGGAGCTGAGCTCTGTCATAGACTGCCATGTGTTGACTGCGGGAAGCTGATAGAAGAGACAAGAAGTGGGGTGAGACTGACTGAATAGAAGAAGATTGGAGGAACAGCTAGACTTATGTCATAATTACTTCAATGAACAAAAGTCCTGCTGACTGCTGCTTTTGCTGCCTTAGGCAGGACGCCTTAATATGACTTTAGGCCCCGGGGCTGTGGATATTTTGGAGGCCCTCCCCTCCCTTCACAATGTGCCACGGCAACTTTAATTCAGAACCCCTCGTCAATGGACAGCGACGAATATTAAATACAGTGCCGTCCTCATCAGTAAACAGAATATGAAACTCTTTATATTATAAGACAATATACGTCAACAATATATCAAGACAAAGCTAGGTTATTGTGTGCACAGTGGCAACACCAGAAGATCAGTCTTTTTAATTAAAAATGCACAAACATCACAAGAACCGGTGTAAATGCGGGGTTGGAGGTTTCGGGGTCCTCCCCTCAAGAAAATTTGAAGTTTTTGATTTTTGATTATTATTATCCATCCATCCATTATCTGTAACCGCTTCAGGCTCGCGGGGGGGAGGGGCCTGGAGCTGATCCCAGCTGACATTGGGTGAAGGCGGGGTACACCCTGGACAGGTCTCCAGACTATCACAGGGCTGACACGTAGAGACAGACAACCATTCATGCTCACATTCATGGGGGTCAGGAGAAGATAAATTCCTCTCAGCGGAGATCCAGGCCTCGTTACAGAAACAGACTTTGTCTGTCGTCCCCATGCACGATAGAAAAAAGGGGTTTTACTCCACGTACTTCCTGGTTCCATAAGAAGACGAGAGACTTCAGACTCATTTCGGCCTAAATCAATGTATTGTCCGCAAAACGTTCCGTATTCTGACCATCAAACAGATACTAGAACTAGTTTAGCCGGAAGACTGGTTCACCACCATCGACTTAAATAAAGGATTCACACTTTCATGTCGAGGTGGCACCAAAAAACAGGAAATTCTTGCATTTCGCCTTCCGCGGGATAACCTATGAGTGGACGTGGTGCTGCGGCCGCTACGCGACCGTGGCATGAGGGTGTAATTTTTTCTAGACAACTTCATTGTCATGGCCAAGTCCAAGGAATGGCCGATGTTTCACACGGCCCAATTGATCTTACACCTCACTCAAGTTGGGGTTTGCGATCAACCACACCAACGGGTGGAGCATCTGGGGGTTGCATGCAAACTGCATACTACTCGGTGCCACTGGGGCTGTTGAACATGCGACACCTGCAGAGGTGGTTTGCCAGCCTTCGCTTGGATGCCAGTAGAAGACGATCTATGCTACTGGGTGACCATGGACGCATCCCTGACGGGGTGGGGAGGAACTTGTGATTGACAGGTCGCTACCACGGCGTTGTCCAGTCTGGATGTTGTCCGTGTTTTTGTCTTAGAAATGTAACCCTTTCACGGTGTGTTTTCAGTTCATTAAAGCTAATTGTAACATTTTGGTCACCTAAAAAATTTCGTTGTACATTCGTCGCACTTAGCTCCACACTCTCATTTCACTTCTGGTTCCAAAAACAAAAACCAAGATGGCAAATCGAGGCTTCACAACAGTAGTCCATAAATGGGTGGGTGACGTCACGGTGACTACGTTCACTTCTTATATACAGTCAATGGGTAATTCCAAGATTAATGTGGGCACAGCGTGGGCAGCATGTGATGAGTAAGCACCACTTTGCTTTCATACAGAGTGCTATACAGTCATAATATACAGTCATAATAGCACCCTGTGTTTATACAGACTTGAATACATCAAGTGAAGGATACATAGATACTGTATATACAGTATATTAAAGGCATAGTTCACACTCAATAATTAACATTGAGTCTCTTTCTCAGGTCTTTCCAGTCAGCCCAGAGAGGAGACAGACATGGTTGGAAAATTGGAGAAATATAATCTGCTATGTAAACAGCCTAACCAGGACACAGTCTACCTTAAGTCACCGAGGCAGCCGCCGGTGCAGCTGATATATTTACCTGGTGTGTCATGCTGCAGAGGGGATTTAGGAAGGCAAACGAAAAATAGTCAGGCATACCCACAAAGTGGAGAGGATGGGGAGGGTGAGGGGATTAATGAAGGATAGCAAGGCTTTGATAATGCTGACGTTTTGAGCCGGTGTGTGCTCCCTGAAAGCCCTTTGTTTAGCCTTTATTGCCAGTTGCCATCTGTTATGATCCAGTTGCCAGTTTGCCCAAAGCAACATCATCAATCCCCCCACGCTCTCAGCTTTTGATCTGTAAAAGTAAAATGCAGCTATTCCTGACTATCTGTGCTCACCAAACTCAAAAGCCGACATCTGTTCTGACGGATTGTGACTCCTGTGTAACCCTGAAGGGTTCTCTGTTGTGATGTTGGCCACTTCCCACTCCTCAAAGGAAGTAATGACCTGTCCTTGCCTCGGTGCATCTCCAAAATAGGCCACCACACACACATAGAGATGAGGACATCTCAGCTGCACTGAGGCTTAATCGACAGATTTCACTGCGTACTGTGTAAACAACTGCAGACGGTATCCTACTCTGATGTTGTGTGGCACATTAACACTGCAGCAGTGACTGTTTAGAAACAGGTCTGCAGTGTGATGTTACCCTGAGACACCTACAGTACACTAACATGCCACAGTGTACTCTGTGATCCCGGCATATATATCTGAACATTCACCTGTTCCTTCCCTTCACTTCCCTCATTAAATTCATCTCTTTGTGTCTCTTTCCAGGCCGGGCCAGTCTGCACGGCAAGTCCTCCCTGCGGGTAGAGAATGTGCGTTCAGACGACCAGGGCTGGTATGAATGTAAGGTGCTGATGCTGGAGCAGCAGTATGACACCTTCCACAACGGCAGCTGGGTGCATCTAACCGTCAATGGTAAGTAACCAATATCAGCGCGCTTTATTCACACTGTTCAGTACAAATATCAGACAAGACAGTGGTGGAGAAACAGATATGTATCGTACATGTGTGGACTGATATATTATTACACAGTAGGGATGCACCGATACTGATACCAGCACTGTTCTCACTCATACTCGTACTCGCAAAACGGCACCGATACCACTTCACGGCAGCGTGACGTTAACCACTCGTCACCATCTTTCGGGTCCTATCGCACGCGCTCACGCCCCACCTCCCTGACGGTGTGGGCGAGACGGGCCGGTGCAGACGCCCCACCACCTCAGGCAGCTCGGCCGGTCCTCAATTCCATTGCGCCACGGGGTTTTGCTTGCACCCTCTGACTCGCAAGTGCATTAGACTCCTTGGTCCGTGTTTCAAGACGGGTCGGGTGGGTTGCAGACATCGCCGCAAACCCCTGGCAAAGTTAGTCGTTTTTTTAGCCATATATCTTCGTCCAATTATACAATTTAAAATGTATTATTAACAGTGTTGTATTTGTATTTGACACTGATACAGTATATTGCCATAACAAAAGTAATTGTTTGTAAAATTATAGAAAATACAGCTACATTTGTCATTTAAAAGCTGGTAAATTGTATTACAGATGTTTTTGTTAAATCACATGACATTTCAATAAACAGTTTATTATTATAATTTTAATATGATTTTCCTGTAATTTTGAAATACAATACAATCTTTTTTTACAGTGTTCGACAGGTCTGGACCACTCGTAAATTGCGTTTGTGCCTAAGCGAAAATTCTAAATATGAAAAAATTAGTGAATACGTCAAGTTCTCCGAAATCACTCTCGTACGAGCCTCTTAAGAATGAATCTGTTCGTACGAGTGGTTCTTGCATGAGGCCCGTTGTTTGTCGTGTCTCACTGGCCTCATGGTGGCTGTGTCATAACTAGAAGGATTGACAAAGTTGTCCCTGAGCAAAACACTGCACCCTCTCCATGCTCCGTCACTGATGTCGTCTCTGGAGAGGATCAACCTGACAAACACCTGAGTGTAAAATAAGTAACCAACGCTGACGGGACTCTCTCACAGAAACGGAAATAATATTCTTGCCTTCACTTGGTAGCTCAAGCATTCATCAAGACACTTAATCAGACAGCGTATGATGATGCTAGTTGCTGTGGTAACAGACACACCAGATACGGCCCTGCACACCCCCCCACCCCTCCCAACCCCCCATGTGGTCACAGAACATTAGCTCAGTTTCATCAGTGTTGCTCCTCTTCTGTTTGACTTCGCCTTGCATCTTCTCTCTCTCTCTCTCTCCCAGAACTGCTTTAAAGGCCTCAGGCTTCCTCCTCGGTCTATTTTCTCTTTCCATCTTCATGTTTATTACGCCTCCGCTGTCCTTTACATACTTGCCGACCTTGAGACCTTAAGAAAAAGGTGGGGGGTCCCCCATTGTTTCCTGCATTCTGGTGACTTTAAAAGACTGAAAATAACAAAATAATAACAGCATTTTTATGTTTCACCTTTAACTCCAAGGAAAGAAAACAACGCAACAACGCCACCACTGCTCTCTGAAACCCGTTATTTCCAACGGTTTGGCTTTTCGCTGCATCGAGCAAAGGCCAACTTTGGGCGCTGCACGCCGTGGCGAGCGCAGCTTAAACATGACCTCAAACTGCGGCGTGTCGAGAGCATAGACTGCTCTCTTCCGCCGGGAACCGACAGTTGGTGTAGCTCTATTGTCCTCCGGGTGGAAACAGTCGGGATTATACACACCGTTCAGTTCCAGAAACAGGAGAAGATAACGAAATGGAAAAAAAAAGTGTGAACATTTGTCATAAATTGGGAGAAATACGGGAGAATTGTGACCCCGGGAGGAAACCGGGAGAGGGCGATGAAAAACGGGAGTCCCCCGGGAAAATCGGAAGGGTTGGCAAGTATGGCAGGTATGGCAAGTCCGTTAGTGTCCTGTTGCCACATCAGACTGTTATCAGTCTTATTGGTGGTGTACAGCACACAGCTGAGTTATCAGTCTGTGATTTAAAGTGTGTCTTTAGATGTCAGACCCCAACAGTACAGTCCTATTGGGCATGTGGAATCATTAAATCACAAACTGCAGGTTCAAAAGTTCAAGTTCAGTTCAAAAACACGATCCCATTACAAGGGTTCATAAATTGGATGAACTGTTCATCCTAGTGCAATCACTGTGTCCTCCCTGAGGCTTTTGTTGAATAGGAAACGTGTTTAAGTGAGGAAGGAGATGGTTGTGACTGGCTGTGTAACAGTGATGGTGCCAGCCTTAACTGTGCACCAACACCTAGGGAGAAATCTAGTAATCGATACCAACACCAGTGAATTTCCACGATTCTCGATACCAAATTCGATGCCACGTTAAAGAAAAACAAAAAAACAATAAATCCCATGTAATGTGTACATGTTAGGGACATGTTAACCGACCCTCGTTAACCGATTATTAACCGTTAACCGACAAGATTTGTGCCTCGCATGCAGCGGTGTACCAGCTCCAGGAGCACAACAGATATTGGTTGACGGGAGTCCCCAGTTCACCGTCCGGGAGCGATAACTTAGCACCCACGATGCTGCGTGTAGTGTCGCGGACATGCAGCCACTTTCCCAGTAAAAGTCTCCACCGCACGTTTAGTTTAGTTTAGCTGGTTGTCAGCTGTGTGTCTGCTCGGCGTAACGACACCCTGTCTGCCCGGATTAACGATAGTGATTGCCCGATAAACAGTGTGTGTATTTGTGCTACGTTAGCAGCTCTAGTGAGGTACGGGGCATGAATAACATGAGTGTGTTGAATGACTAGATGTTTGATGTTTACGTGCAGCTACTATTTTTAGGGATTGCCGCGACAGAATCTCTAAGGTCTCAGAGCCCTGCTGCATACAGTACTCATGCAGTATGAAGCTCCAGCAGTGCTGCTATTTATAGACCCCCATTTGCAATCCACCTCTCCCTATCATTGTCAAACATCAGTGGTTGTCAGTGATTTCTCTGAGCAGTTAAGCTGTCAGCCCTGTTGGCATTGAAGCGATGCATATAGATTCAGAGTGAGATGCATATAGATTGTGGGTGAGAGTGCTACTGTATGTCGCGCTGATGCTTTTCCTCTACAAATTGACACCTATACGCTTCATTCCTGTGAACTTCTATCATCCGGATAGAGTGTGAGAGTGGAGGAGCAGGAAGAGGAGGATGTGTTTGTAAGAATGATGTCATTACTGTGAGATTCATTTGAGTGAATGAATACCATTCATACCACTGCATTTCTTTAGATAAAGGATGTATGGATTTATGGATGGATGAAGCTGATCACTGTGACTTCACGCAGTCCTGTGGGCAGTATCCCACTTTCTTCCTTCTAAAATGACTTGGACTCCCAGTTTTCCTCGCTCTCCCTCACAGTGCAGGCCCCAATCCGGCATGAGGTGATGCCAAAGAAGCAGGGTTCATATCTCCCAGGGTTAGCCTTCAACTGCTCAACCTTAAATAGCTTCAGCACATCCTCCTGCTTGCCATCCCTGTATTCTGCAGCACAACTCTGCAGTGCCTGCCCTGTACGACAGCCTCTCTCTCTCTCTATCTGTCCTCTCTGATGGTGTCTTTCTTTCTCATTCTGTTCCCCTATATTTACCTCTCTCCCGACCACTTTACTTTGTTCTTTCTTATGAGCTGTTTGGCACTTGCAATACCTACATACAAACACTTTTCTCAGCACAGGTTGAGGTCATTGAGGAAGCGACATGGTCTAAATACAGATTATCCCGTGTACTGTCTGTATGAATAACAAGTGGAGCCCTGAACGGAGCGGCCAAACCCCCGAGACAAAATGCTACATTAAGAAAATTATCACCCGCCAAATCTAAAGTTAGCATTTTGTGTTCAAGATTTTACCATTCAGCATTCATTATAACAACATCTGAACACATAGCCGGTTTCACTTTATGGTCAACATGTTGAGACTGTGGAAAGCTTTAAATACCTCGGTACTGCTTCTCTGAAAATACAGAGCATATCTTCAAGAGTTGCTCACAGCGACTTTATCTTCGAAGAAAACTCAGTGGCCTCGGTGTCAGTCAGCAGATTTTAGAATTAGTGGACCAAACTATTGTTATACCCCCACGACAACGTAGTCGGAGGTATAGAGCACTCTGCGTGTCCGTCCTTCCATCCATCTGTTTCGTTTTGTTTCCGGAGCAGAACTTGGAAACTATTTAACCTAGGAACTTCACATTTTGGTCTGATGGTTGACAGTGTGGTCTAGTTGTGCCTCACTTTTTTTTTTATTTTGTCCAAAAACTGTGATTTTTTCGACTTCAATTTCGTTTCCGGAGTACAACTCATTCCATTATATCCACTTTAGTAGGGGTCAAGCTGTGAGCAGGGGTGGGTATGTGAGCCATGCTCACTTTTGCCTTGTTGAGAGTGTCTTAACCTTTCACCTTCCTGCCTAGTTTGGTCACCTAATCTGTAGATATAAGAACAAACTGTCTAGGATTGTGTCAATGGCAAGCTAAATAGTTGGTAAACCCCAAAAGTCATTGACTCAACTCTTTACAGAAAGGAGGAGGAGGAAAGCGAGGAGTGTCCTGGCAGATAGCTCCCGTCCTCTTTTCAGCCAGTTTGAGCTCTTGAGCTCCAGAAGGAGCTCTAGAGTCCCTCTGGCAAATAAAAATGTGTTTAAAAAGTCCTTCATCCCAAAACCATCAATACTCTTAACTCAACACAGTGACTGAGCAGATCTGAGCCACCGACACGGACATGAACTGTTTAAATGTGTAACATAACCTGTCTCTGTATTTGTTTTTTAACTAACTGCTCGTCTGTTTCTTAATGTTGTTTTTTCTTGTGTTTAATGAGCCGAAGACAAATCTCCACCCTGGTGGACAATAAAGATTTATTTTATTGAACAGAATCATTAATACAGAATCACACAGATGCTCCAGGAGCAGTCTATACTATAAGAGATTTGAATATGACTTTGAAATAGATAGAATATCATGTTCATGATCACCTTGTTTTGGAGAACAGGTGCCACCCTGTGATAAGATCCGCTTATATTGAGACTTATTTTGTGCCATGTCACATCATGAACACATGAGCTTTCACTGCATCCCCACAGCAGAATATAGCCACACCAAGCTGCACCTTTGTGGCCTCGCTTGGTAATATTGTCGACAGCGACCAACCTGTGACAGTCCCCAACATCGCTATTACCATCTAACATTTACTGAACAGTTACAACAGTTAGCTTTTACAATAGAGAGACCTCACAAAGTCAAGGTTATGGCATTTGAGTCTGTAGACAGCCAACCAAAACTACCTCTATGTCAACGCCTGCACAGTTAGCACACACATTTATTGCCTGGCTGTCACATACAGTAAGCCACTGCTCAGAATAGGTCAATGGTATCCTGACCCCATGATGGTAATTACTGTCATAGTAGATTTATGAATCACATCTCATTAACCTGCAGATTTTGCACGACAGGATGCAGTTAAGAATGACTTGATCACAGTCAACCTGCACACTGTACAGTATTAGCAAGCATGGAAACTCCAAGATCACGTTTTCTTGCATTTCACTCAACTAGAAACATCATACTACATATAATACTACATATAATACTATATATAATACTATAATACTACATATAATACTACATATAATACTAGATATAATACTACATATAATGCTACATGTAATACTACATATAATACACCATAGTTTTCCAGTATTTACCAGCCGTAACAGCGATGCTGGTTTTGTTTTTGTCTTGTGAGTCTGTGTGTGTGATCATATCATACTACTTACTGCAGCGGGAACTACCACAGAAGTACTTTGCCAGGTGAGTGTGTGTGTATATCCCATTAAGACCTGAGGGGCCTTCTAAGTAAAACACTCTAAAACCTGAGCTGTTTTTGAAAATAACCTCCTAAAACGTATTATCTTTGTCCTAAAATAACATTACCATTTCAATAAAACAAACTGGCAGTAGTGCAATAACTGCTGTATGTCACAGTTTGTTCACAGTCTACACAGTTTATGTGCTACGTGCACGTCGCATCCGATCTTAATGGGATATACACCGATCTGCCATAACATTATGACCACCTGCCTAATAGTGAGTAGGTCCCCCTTTTGATGCAAAAACAGCCCTGACCCGTGGAGGCATGGACTCCACTAGACCTCTGAAGGTCTGCTGTGGTATCTGGCACCAAGCCGTCAGTAGCAGATCCTTTAAGTCCTGTAAGTTGCGAGGTGGGGCCTCCGTGGATCGGACTTGTTTGTCCAGCACATCCCACAGATGCTCCATTGGATTGAGATCTGGAGAATTTGGAGGCCGAGTCAACACCTCCAACTCGTCGCCGTCCACATGATGTAAAAGAAAACGTGATTCATCAGACCGGGCCACCTTCTTCCATTGCTCCGTGGTCCAGTTCTGATGCCCATTGTAGGCGCTTTTGGTCGGTGGACACGGGTCAGCACGGGCACCGTGACCGTTCTGCAGCTACGCAGCCCCATACGCAACAAACTGCGATGCACTGTGTGTTCTGACACCCATCGCAAGACGGTCTGTAGCTTGCATTACCTCCGACAATTGTCCTGGGAGCCATTAGTTCACATTAATTACACTGTACTGGAATGTACTTTCACAACATAATGTTTCGCCTCTTTTTTGTCTTTTGAATTTGATTAAATAAAAACATACTGTAGCTTCTGAATCCAATGCTTTGGGAAAGCTGGCTATCAATTATTGGGAGTCAAAGTGTCATTGAATGCACCACAGAGGAGGATTATATAAATAGTACCTGCTCACTACTGCAGTTCACATGACGACAAAAATGTGACTTTGGCAAACAGTGAAGGTTGAACGGTCTGAAATATTGTTTAGAGTATGCAGTATAATAAGACATAGTACTGCATATAGTATGTAGATAATTCACTAAAATATGAAAAACAACCAACATAAAAAGGAAAATACTATATAAAACTATATCATCATTTTATAAGAAGATATTTACCATATTCTAACGTGGTAATATGTATATTAATACATATCAATATATCTCTGCTCTACTGTCCAATATGTAACTTTTTTAAAATAAGTAATATTATTATAATATTCATTGTTTTCATGTCTTTCAGTCCTTGATGAAAGTCATTTATACCCTTCGTCCTTCGGCAACTGCAGATAGTCCAAAAATAACACCAACACATTCAGTGACTAGAGATAAATGTCTGTAAGAAGTTGCATCAGGTTGAAGTGCGTTTATTGTCACCGTCTCTGTGGTGTGGCAAAGCATGTGGCGTGGAATTAGTACCGTGGTGGCCTGGCTTATGGTTGCAGATAGAATGACATGTTAGCACTTGAGAGGCTACAGGATTACACATGTAAGCAGATCAGCTTCAGTCCTAAAAAGATTAGATTGAGAATATCAAAACAGGAATTATGACTGAACAAAATCTCTGTTAAAGCACTGACAATGATGTCGACATGTGTGTTTGTGCATTGAGAGGGTTCGGTTGAGGTTAAATGGGGTAGTTTGAAAACAAGTATATTTGGTAGGAAGATGTGCGAACTGTCTTATATGATCCCTCCTCATAATCTAGAAGGCTTCTGAGCTCTGAGAAATGTTGCGTAGTCAAAGAAGCACACTTGATTGAAGTGTAAAAGTTATTTTTTTTGCAGTGTAGCTTGTTCAGATGGGTTATTAGATATTAAGACATAATCATTTCTCAACCTCCATTATACTGCATGTATTTAATTTGTGCAAGGTCTGATTATAAATGGACACATTTGTAATCAGACAGAAAAATGTTCAACTGTAAATTCAAAGAACTCTTATCCTTGAAGAAGAACAAGTTCTCCTGTTTACTAAAGGAAATGCCAGACCTGCCACTCCCTTTGACAGATGTGGATTCAAACATGAAGGCTTTTATGAACTGCTTGTGAGGTTTTGTGTTTTGCATATAAGAAGAAACATTGTGATAACATTTTTGGCCATATCGTCCAGCCCTGTGGAACTGTACAGCATCTGGACTGCTCTGTGTTTGTGTATGTTTACCATAGAGTGTAATGAGGTCATCTATGTACTCAGAACTGTATTGTTTTATTAAGAGTTGTCATTGTCTGATGAATGTGGTTTGTTGCTGCTAACAGTATGCAACAGTTTATATTGGGTCAGAAGAAGTCTACAGAGTCTGCAACTTTGTTTCTTGTTCTACCTGCTTGATCTCTTTGAAACATTTCTAACATGTCGTTGTTTATTCTTCTCCTCAGCTCCCCCCACGTTCACGGATACGCCACCTCAGTATGTAGAGGCCAAGGAAGGGGGTAGCATCACTTTGACCTGCACGGCCTTTGGCAACCCCAAACCCTCGGTCAGCTGGCTGCGAGAAGGCAACCTCGTGGTCAGCAGTGCCAAGTATAAGGTATATAACGATTTAATGTATTCATGTCTCATCTGATTATTGATCGTGTTGCTCCTCTTAGGTTGTGTTCAGACTGCTGATGGTGCTGCTTGTAAAGAGGCAGCCTCCTTATTCATTTTTGAGACAGCAGGGCAAAAAGACGGAGGGTCGTTATTACTCCCAGGGCATCAAATAGTGACGCTTGGTCGGTGGCCCTCAGCATCTTGAAACCGACTCACAAGGCACCCTTTAACGAGACGCACCAGGCTTTCAACTAGAGCTTTGATTCTCTGCACAAACTCGATCGGACGGGCTGTAATTTCTCAAAATTCCCCCGGAATTCTTTTTGCATGTCTATTCATTTTATTTAAACCAGGTATTTATGCACAGTTGCAGATAAAGATCAGGCTAAATCGATATTACTAGTATTATACTGTTACTTGGCGTTTAGCCTTTCAAAAACAACATTTTCACTGCGGTCAAAAAACTGTTTGAGGCATGCACCTGTAATAACGGGGCGGTCAAGGAGAAGTTGCATGTCGGAGATTGTAACGAATGTCTGTTTATGCACTGAAAAAACTTTAGTTGACTTCAGCTTGTAATATTTTCTTTAATTTGCCTATGCCAGAATGTTCATTCTTGATATCAAAAATGCAATTGTGGATTTGATCTACACATCAATGGCAAACATACATTTTAAAAACTTTATTTGGACTCAAAACTTAACATGGATGTGTGTGTGCAAGTGTGTATTTACTGTATGTGGCCACAGAATGTCTCACTTTTTTTATTTGGAAGACAAAGAAAGTTCAAGGCCCTTTGTCACTGACGGTCCGCCTTAGAAGTAGACTTTAAATTGTTAAATGTTTGTATGCGTGTTTGTTCAGGTGTCTGACGGGAGTTTGACGGTGCTATCTATCACCCGGGAGGATCGCGGTGCTTACACGTGTCGAGCCTTCAGTCCCCAGGGAGAGGTCATTCACACCACACGGCTGCTAGTGCAAGGTAGGTACACGTGTACATGTGTACGGGATGTGTCCTTAGAAGTGCAAAGTATTTTAAAACTGATGCTTTAAAGATTTCATCGTTCTGGTGGATGTAGCTCCACTCTGCACCGAAGAATCTGTTTTATTTGCTTTGCTATTTGTAACAGATTTAATTCAGTGGTTCACGTCTGTTGTAGCTGCCACGGTTTATTATATAGTTATGTGCATACAGATTATACATAAACTACATCAACTTTTAACTTTTTTGGTGAGTATGAATGAGATACTAAGGAGTAGCGCTTTGAGAAATAAAATTAATAATTCAGTGGAATAATAGGGAGTCAGATCAGTCTCAATATTAGTGAATGCACACAGAAAGATTCACAATTGTATTTTGTGATTTACATATTTATATTTTCAATACACACAAAAATATCATTGTATATAAATGTTAAAAAAATTTACAAATATATTTCTGATGCACACACAAATATTTTTAGTTTCAAATACATGTAGAACTGCAGATCTCTCTGCTCTCCATCCAACCATCAGGCCCACGCGTCCCTGCAAATGTAAGCATGTTATGTTTATCTGTGTTCATTTGCATTCTCATTTTATAGTCATTTATTTATTACAATTAATTCAGAACAGCTTGTGATTGGTTGTTTAGTTGATTAGTTGTATAACTAATTCGATGTATGTATTTTGCAGAAGCCGTGGTTTGGATGGCAATACGCCCACTTAAACTGCTTTCATGGTCAATCTCCTTGATTTGAGAACCTTTAGGTGTTTGGCTCCGCTCCAGAACCCAAAGAGAAAGTTTTAATAGGTCACTTTCATCAAATTGTTGTTCTGTACGTTGGTTGTCAGTTTGCTTTCATTCGTTCACATAGATCACATATTTCCTTTAGCGACTGAGCACAAAGCCATGCGGGGCTGCGCCAGAGTTCTTGTTTGACCCGTCCTGTATAATTTACGGGAGAGACGGATTAATAGAGGCCCTCCTGGAAAACCACTGAGCAGCAGATCAGCTAAGAGACTCCAGTGCCAACAAATCTCCGGCACTCAGCTGGTTCCAAATAGGGCGGGTTGGCACACACAGACACACACACACACACACACACACACACACACACACCCACACACCCACACATACACACAACACACACATCCAGCAGGCCTGGTTGTCCTGCTATATGTCTGGCAGATGGAAATGTTCTGCCTGTTAACGGATCAGGCTGTGGGCTACAGATCAGTTCTAACATATGGGACTTGAGGCGGGGGGGGGGATGATGTCGACCAAAAGTTATGGAACAAATTGGAAGAAATATGAGGATGAATGAACACAGAAGGACGTGGTTATGTTTGTGTTTGACGAAAGATTTGAATCCACTGATGAAAGTAAAATGAGATCATCATCAGTACGCTCCCACAGTGCAGCCCTGGCTCCTAAAAAATGATGTTCACATACTAAAATGCATTCTCAATTACGTTGTCAGTTTTACGTTTGTAATGATAGTCCGCAGCAAGTACAACGAGTGATGCGCAGAGCAGGTGACGCAGTATATTGAGTCACTGATAATGAAAGTTACGTGGAATAATAACATTATTGAAAGCTACATATGTGGTATAATAACGAGAATAACAAGCTAGAGAGTCAACTACTGAACATTCAGCAGTTCCTGAACATCATTTTCTTCACCCTCTTTTACTTTCAGGTCTTAGCTTTTCTCCACTGACTGCTTCTTCAGTTGCTCCTGTATGTATTATGGTCACTCAAGGCAATAACTGCAAATCAAGTATCATAGTATAAATATATATATCCATCTGGCGCAGCAAGATCACTCAATGAATTCTCATAATCCTTTACTAAGTGCAAAATAAGTGATGTGGCTGATGATGATATGTGATATATGGCTCTGAGGTCTGCCACTCAATGGATAAATCCCCCACACGACCCCTCGCCCAGCGTGTTAAACAATTACTGTGTTGTGTCCGTAGTGGTTGTTCCGCGGTTCACTGAGAGAGGTCATGTCTGTGTCTCGTGTTTTCAAATAGTAAATATTATAGTTGATTTATTTGATGAGAATTCTTCTCAATCCCTTTTTGACAAAATTACACTTCCCATCATGCATTTCCAAAGTGAGTCCTTCACATTTTATATTTTTCAAGACCGTGTCTGTGTTTCTCTCGCCACCAGGCCCTCCGTTCATTATATCGCCACCAGAGAACATTACAGTGAACATCTCGCAGGACGCCTTCTTCACCTGCCAGGCGGAGGCCTACCCTCGCAACCTGACCTACACCTGGTTCTGGGAGGAGGACAACGTCTTCTTCAAGAAGTAAAGTTATGATCGGTTTCATTATTGTCCACCATATCACCTCACCTGTCTGTCCCTATACTGTTCACCAGCTGCTGTCATGAGTCCTGTGTTGTGATGTTGTTTGTGGTGGATATTCACTAGAAAGGAATAATATAACTTGAATTTCATAAAAAAAACAAAACAGATATACAGTAGGTATTGTCCTTGCAATGATGATCAGGCCCACAGTGTGCAGATGTTTGATGTAGCAGTTATTTAGCCCACTAAATATGCATTTAAGGACTCATGGAGTGTAAAAATGGCTTAACTAACTGCTTTAAGATTTTAGTAGCTGCAATGTAACTAAAAAAGTAAATTTTACATGACATTGGTATTCTAGTAGTCTAATCTGTTTCACCTCGAAGTCTCGAAGCCTCATACCCATGTTGTTCAAATCGTCAGTTGTCATCACTCCCGACGTAGCTGAAAACATTCCCGCTGCCGTTGCACTGTGAAGTTATGGCCAATGGCAACCTGTGACGATTGCGTCTCGACTGTGCGCCCCTTATTTGCAACCAAAGACATAATTTGTCCGGCCCCGGTTGTTAGCAAACCTGGCGGTGTGCCATTCACCTTGAAATTGACCCTCGTCTGACCCGCCGTCTTTTTAACGAGCAGATTGAGCTGACATGATGCTGAGCCAGTTCAGTATGAGATAGACAGACAGACAGACAGAGAGACAGACAGACAGACAGACATCTCCTGAAGATCTAAGGTATTAACCCGCTAATGTTGTACAATGAACCTCTGGAATTGTCCGTCAGTAGGTAACATCTCCCTCCGTTGCCACAAGCGACATTGACATGACATTTCCACTGTTGATGCTCGGCAGCTGTTCAGACAGACACAAAGTGCCCCACAGCCACCAAAACTTAGTTAAGTTTATGATGTACAATGCATCACAATGCATCATATTACATCAACGTCTGCTTCAATGAGCTGTTTCTGAGCCATTTCATGCCGGCTAAAATATCATTAAATCATGACAAAATAGCAAATGGTCTTTACTGCATATACTGTAAGTTCCTTTCAAAATTGGGATGTGTGCTCTTTGAAAAATATAAAATAAGGACATGAAGGTAAATCTGGCACTGATATGTTTATTTGCCAGAGTTAATTAATGGTTAAACAGTTTAAAATAACCCCCTTAAAGTCGATAACTTTGAACAAGTTATTTTTATGAAACGGTCACTATATCCTGACAGTAGTGCATCAGACAGATAATCTGTGGAAAAGTAATTTTCCTACTGTGTCCTCCTGCACTCATAACGGCATTTGTAAGATTTCACAGTGCCGAAAGAAGTATTAGGTAGGTAGGAAGTATTTAAGGACATTTTTGTGTTGTTAAGTACTAATACAAGAGCACTTAAAATGAAGAACAAAAAAGATCTAGATACCTGAGAGTGTCATTCAGACCTCTTCTCAAAGCTTCATCACCTCTCAGGTCTGCAGCATCATCAGGGTTGGGATGGGCTTTATCAAATCTAAGGCCTTTTTTCAAACCCGCTTATTGAATCTGAATCAATTTAAATTACATACCAAGTCTTTTTAGGCAGTTTGTTTAATGGGTGTTTGTTTTAACCAAGCCATCTCTTGGTTAAAAGGCTTCCACTACATATTTAGTCACTGCTCTGTGACATTCATTAACCCCGTCGTGACTTATTTTCCCTTAACATCAACAAATCCTGGGAGCTCATTTTCTCTCTGAAATGTCGCAATCATGACCAAATTATCTCTGCTTTGATATTTTGCTTTTTTTGCTAGACCTCTATATTATATGTTCAATCAACAGAAATACTGCAATGCAAGAAAAATATCCAGTGAGAGTAAAACCACTACAGTGGTTAAATGACAACAGATTGTCTCTCGCTTCTCTAACAAGGCTGATATGTAGCCGACCTCTGCTTGTTGCACTTTTACAGTCTGATTTGGAACGGGCAGCGGAGGGAGCAAAACGAAGGAATGCAAAATATCTGTTGCCGTGGCTACAGCAAGTGGCCGGTCAACATCCAGCAGACCCAAATCTTGAGGACTGGCTTCAAACTCATCCCAGCTCCCTCTCTCCAAATAACAACTAGGATAGATAGACGGAGAGCTACGGTGGCATCATTTGTTAACTTGTACTGCAAAACACCAGACTTCCAACACTGTGTGCCCTTTTGTTTAATACTATAACATTATGTTTTACACATAAAGGTCAGTTTGCTCATCACGAGGAGCACCGATCAGCATGTGAAAACAGGTGCATAGGCTAATAAATAAAATAAAATCCCTTCACCGCCACAGTCTGACAATATCTAAATGGATAGTTCTCACAAATATTGCACAGATATAACACTTGAAGCTAGTTCCAGAAACGTTAGTGTAGTTTTCCAGAGATATAAACTTACACACACAGATCTCACAATAGTACAGCACCTTTTGGATGAAAAAAAAAAGAAGGATTTTTGGAGTATAAATGCGCTGCTGAAAAATCTGCAGGCACTGTGCGTGACGCTAAGTCAAGCATGAACCAAGATCTCTGTGATCCCCCTTCAGTTCCAACACAAAGCCTACAGGCCGGGTGGTTTATAGAGATTGTTTAAAGTCTGAAATCCCTGCATCTGGAAAAAGTTATCATTGGTATTGGTATCAATAAATCCATTCACCTCACACTGGTGTATTCTACTGAGTCTGCGCTACAGGGTAGTAGCTGTAGTAATAAGCAGGGAGAATGCATTGACCTGTGTTTTAAAGCTACCTTTGTAGCCTGTAGACTTACAGTTCCTCTGCTGTGAATAATGAATCAAGCTGTGTGCAGAGCATTATTTATATGAAAGTGCTACACATCCACTGAGATGTGAGCACCAAATGGCCAAATATACTGTTGCCATCTTCATAGAAGCCTTGCATCATACATCAAGTCATACAGTGACGGTATACATGTGTATCTATCCATACATGTTGTCATGTAAATGCTTGTCAGGCTTTGACTCTGATGACTGAAACAAAGACAGATTTATACAGAACCAAAGCTTCAGTTTGGAAGATAACATATGAGCCTGACATGATGTCAGATCAAACACACTTAGATCCCTACGTTAATGTTTCCCTTCTCTCCATTGTCACAGTGACCTAAAGCGCAGAGTCAGTATTCTCATTGACGGTTCCCTCATCATTGCCCAAGTCAAGCCGGACGATGCCGGGAGGTACACCTGTGTTCCTAGCAACAGCCTGGGCCAACCACCGACTGCCTCCGCCTACCTAACAGTGCAATGTGAGTGTCCTGACTTTGATTTTTCATTTGCTGTTTATGCTATATCTTTAGATTCTGTTGGTTCATCGCAAGGGCCCCTCTCTCCTTTTTCTTTATTTTGGTCAAAGCAACGGACACCTCAACTCTGTACTAATAATACCTACATCCTAGGGATGTAACGATACATTTTTACAACGATACAATACGATTTCCATGGTTCTGATACGATTCAAGGATGATATTTGGCTCATCTAGAGCGATTCAATGATCTGAAATTGATACAGTAACTTTTTTTTGCCAAAAATTCAATCAGTGTGACTGTGAAATAAATATCTGATACTGGAAAGTACAGGTCAGGATTCCTCAAAGTTCTTGTAAGCAAACCAACTTCTATTCAGGTTAAATGAACAGTGGTTTAACCTGCTGCTTCTGTCCTCATTTTCAATATAAACGGTAGATCAATAATACAGAGATCAACCGCTGATAGTGATCAAACAGCTGATAGTGATCAAACAGCTTGGGACAGAATCATTCCTATACAAACACTGTTTAAATAATCTGCTGATAGTAATCAAGTAGTTCACCTACAGTGTTCATTTGGGGTCTTTTCATAAAACATTTTAAAACTATGTTAGACTAACGTTAGTTGAATTTCTGTTTTTTTTTTAACTTTACTCCCGTCATGATAATCTGCCTCGCGGACCGTCTGCTCTCCGGCTGGATACGTGAGGCTGATGCTGCGTGCACATCGATATCATGACGGGGAAAGGGAAGTCATTTTCTCTGAATGAAACGTCAGTGCACGGGGAAAGGGCAGGTGGGTGAAGCCGCCCTCGTCGAGTGGATTGATAGCGCCTGAAACATGCAGCCAGTTCATGCAGACCGGTGCCCGTCTCTCTCCACGCCGCTACCGGGTGAGAGAGCGAGGAGTCCAGTGCGCGGTTCGTCTGCATGCACGCCATGGATGCGTGCTTGTACATGTCTGGAGAGTGAACCGGAGTAACGTTTAACATTTCTGTACTAATACAAGTGCTAAAAAACACTTCCATACAACGTTTGTCGTCCTTAAATACAAGGTGCAAATCCTTAGTATCGATACAGTTGATTTTTGCGTTTCAAATCGATTTTATATCGATATACGTCTCCCGTGAAGGATGACTTGCCGAGCACCTATCGATGTAGTTGGATCGTAGGAATATAAATCGATTCATCGATGTAGTAGATGAATTGTTACACCCCTACTATATCCAATACCCAAGGGCTAATCATGCTGGAGGTGGAGCTATTTCAGATTTTATTGCATTGATTTTTGACCTGATTCCTCTCAAAAGTTGAGTCGGATTTATAGTTTTGAATCGATGTATCCATATCTAAGACTAGGCGTCGGTTAATCTTTACACCGCTGCTATATTGACGCATTTTAGCTTAAATAGAGTAGCACATTAAATGACTAATCCTGATCTCTATATTGTTGAGAAGGGACACCAGTTTCACCCAAAGGCTTATCCAAGTTTCTGGTCAGCAGCAGGAGGGTCAAATCTGACACTGCTGTAGAGCTGCATGTCCACAAACCCTCCTCTGCACTGTGGAACGGATCCGCATTTTACCGGCCTCCAGGCTAACTCTTTCCACTTCTCAGCCAATCCCATCCAAACGACAAACTTCTAGTTTTCATGCTTTCTGCCTCTTCGTCCTTCTCCCTCTCTCTCCCTCGCCTCCCTCTCCCTCTCTCTCTCTAGTCATTTCTCATTTGTGCTCATTTATGTAGGCTATATATTCATATGCACACCGACGCGTCTCTATTTCTCCGTCCCTCTGTCTTCATTACGGGGTGCCGCCTCCTTATTCTCTCCTCCCATAAAACACCTGCTCAGTCCATCAGTCACTCGGAGCTGTAGAATCATGACGCCTGGTGAATTTGTCACATTGGAAAAGCATCTGGCTCTTATTTGGAGCAGACAGACAGACAGGCAGGCAGGCAGGCAGGACGAGCTCTGAGATTTTTAGCCTTGTCGACCGGTGTCGGGCCACTGGCAGTAGTCAAGGCAACGGAAATTTTGCATCCCTTCGCTCTCCTGCCTCCTTTGATGGCTGTACTTTACATTGTGGTGTGTGTGAGTGTGTGTGACGAACGGAGGAACACCAGTCGTGAGAGGGAGGGAGAAGTGAGAGGGGGGATTACATCATCGCTGTAAGACCGAGGACTTTTCTCTGTCAGACTGCAGAGTGATCTCTCCGTCTCTCTGTGCTATTCTTTCCTCTTATTCTCATCATTTCCCCTCTTTATCCCGTTCTCTCAATCCTCCCCGTTTGTTTTTCCTGCCCCCTTTTCTCTCTCTCTTCTGCTTCATTCTGTTTAAATCTCTCTCCCACAGTCTCCTATCCTCTCCGTCCTCCCTCAGTCTTCCTCCCTGAAACGCTTACCAGTGAATAACTTCCCTAAAGCATCTTGCAGTGGGAACCAGCGTGTCGTGTGCGATAGCGCTGTCTGAGGCTATATTTAGAAACTTGGCTGATATTCTTGTCTGTGGTGCCGGTGGCGGCGCTCCTCTGGGCTCTTTGTGGCAGAGCGCTGGCGGGCCGGCGGTAAGGACTTCAGAGGACGGCAGCTGTACTACAAAGTTGTTCTGGCAATCAATCTCTCACAGTGTTTCAATCCCTCTATCTCATCGCGTCATGCAGTCATTCACTCACTCTTTCATCGCTCACTCGCTCATCTCTCCTTTGTAATGCCAGATTAATGCCGTTTTGCCTCCTTTATTGTATTCACAGTCACACTGCCTAATGCTCCTCTCTCCTCCAGCGGCTCCTCTCTACCTTACGTCATCTAGTCACATCTCTCTCTCTCTCTCTCACCTGTCCTCTTTCCCACGCTCGTGCTCAGCCTCGCTCGTCTTTCCTCCACCGCTGCACTGATAGCTCTCACTCCTCTTCCTCACCCCTCCTCCTCGTCTCACTCGTACAATTTCTCCTCCTCAGTGCCTACTTTGAATATTTTCCCTCCTTGACCTCATTTAGGAATCATGCTGTTCTCTCACCTTTTCTGCAGAATTCAGGGTTTAGGAAGGAGAAGTTTTAGCTTTTCCTCTTTTTCCCCCTACCTTTTCCTCCTCTTAGCCCCTTTCTTCCACCAGATGGACTCCTTTTTTTTCCTCGTTTGCCCATCATTGCCCAAAGGGTATAGCTCGACCATATCGAATCCCAATTATTTAAGACTTAAGGGAGGGAGTGTGAAGGGAACTATAGTAATACAGCTTTTAGCATTTAAGAGCTGATTCGATTGATTGAGGCGAGGCAGGTCAGGTGATGTACTGTGATTCTTATAAACTGAATGTGACAATAGTTTAATTTTTTCAACATTTTCAACAGGATACAATAACAAACATTTATGTCAATAGACACATTTAGCTTTGGAATCAGTTCTGATTAGATTTAATACTGTTTAAGGGAACACTGAAAGCACACATCACATCTTGATGAACGTGTAGAAATCAAGTGTAAAATCTTTACTGATGTGCATTGTATAATTTGTTGAGAACAAAATTATGTAAAGGTCAATGGAAACCAAAATAATCAACCCACTGAGGGCTGGATTCAAAATCACACCCAAAATCAAAGTAAAAGATTGTAATCACAGGCTGATCCAACTCATAATGTGACTCAGTAGTGTGTACGGCCCGCGCCTGCTTGTATGCACTACCGACAACAACTGGGGGATCTCCTCCCAGACCTGGATCAGGGCATCAGTGAGCTCCTGGAGAGTCTGTGGCGGTACTTGGCGGCGTCGGATGCACCGATACATAACGTCCCATAGGTGCGCGATTGGATTTCAGGGGAACGTGAGGGCCAGTCAATGGCATCAACACCTTCATCATCCAGGAGCTGCCCAAACACTCTGGCCACATGAGGCCGGGCGTTGTCCTGCACCAGGAGGAACCCAGGGCCCACTGCACCAGCGTAAGGTCTGATAATCGGTCTGAGGATTTCATCCCGGTACCGACAGCAATCAGGACACTGTTGTCTATGACAGGGAGGTCTGTGCGACCCTCCAAGGATACGCCTCTCCAGACCATCACTGACCCACCGCCCAAACCGGTCATGCTGAGTGATGTTACAGGCAGCATAACGTTCACCACGGCGTCTCCAGACTCTTTCACGCCTGTCACATGTGCTCAGTGTGAACCTGCTGTCATCTGTGAAGAGAACGGGGCGCCGATGGCGGACCTGCCCAATTCTGTAAAAAAGCCCTGTTTTATCTCTGGTTTTCCACCAGATCCTGCCCGTGTGGTAAACATGCCATCTGTCATATACGTGGCCATCGGTCTGCCCGGCTTCATCCGCTGTCCTGTAGATGCCAACCCCCCTGTAACTCTGGTTAAGTGGAAGAAAGATGGCCTCCCTCTCCGGATAGAAAAGGTGAGCTGGTGCTGGTGCTCACTTTACGCCGCCCTCAGACTGGAAACCAATGCATCATTTCTTCGGTTGAAGCTTCTTAATTGATTTTTCATTTCATCCTTTCGTTTTCACTGTGCTCCTCTGTCTCTTATTTAAGTGAAAGGATATAGTACACCTGAGTAATTGATAGTATAAGAACCATTATAATTGGTCTTTAACAAAACATTAATTTTCCTTACACACAGTCCATGACTTCTCCGTCCACAGTACCCTGGTTGGAGCCAAATGGACGACGGAAGAATCCGCGTGGCAGAGGTGACGGAGGACTCTCTCGGCACCTATACCTGCATGCCTTACAACGCCCTGGGTTCCATGGGATGGTCCCCTCCCGCTCCCCTGGTGCTAAAGGTACACCCGCGATAGTAACTGTGCATTTAAATGATCCCAAAATAGCAATAACAGCTCTGATGCATCCAGGAGGCAACTCATCAGTTTTTACTTACCTGTTTTGGTGGCTTCACTCCTGGGGTAGGACCCTCCCAAATTCTCAGTGGTTCCTGGAGGGGAGTACAGGCAGGAGGCCGGGAGAGAGCTGGTCATCCCATGTGAGGCGGAGGGAGACCCCTTTCCCAACATCACATGGAGGAAGGTAAGACACCTTCCACACTCTACACCCCACCTGCCTACTGTATGTGTATCATTTAGCTGCCAGATCTTCTGTTTGTTAATCACAACTTCACGTTGTCTGAAGTCACATTCAGAGTTTTCCATTGAGAAGTATTCACGTCTGAAAAACGGTGCCTGTAGTGGGTGCTCTGATTTTCATTTCAGAATTTCTAATCATATTTTAACGATGTCTATAAAATATGCAATCAAGGGAACGTATTAGATTGTTTGCTTGACTATGAGGCATGTTTAACCGCGCTTGTTGTGCGATTAACTATTGTTTTTGTCTCCCACTTCTGTGTAATTTGATTCTTAAATTAGATATTGAAAGCGATGTTGTTGTAGTAGATGTGAGATTGATATTTGTAAAAGCTGGTAAACTGTCCCTGCTGTGTGGCCTGTATGTTGCACGTTCCAACCTGTTCTGCACCTTTCTCTCCGTCTCTCCGTCATCGGCTGACTCTTGTCTTTCTTTTTTACGGGTTTGACTGCAGGTCGGGAAGCCCAGTAAAAGCAAGCACAATGTCCTGCCCCGAGGCAGCTTACAGTTCAAGTCACTCACAAAGGAGGACCACGGGGAGTGGGAGTGTGTTGCCACCAACGTTGCCACAAGCATCACTGCCAGCACGCACGTCCAAGTCATAGGTACACAAATGACTTCACGCTGCATAAACTGACACAGTGTACAATGAACTGTAGAGCTAGATTGTGTAATAACTGTGCCAGGTGCAGCAGTATACAATGGTGCAGTAACAACAGTGGTTGAATGCATTCAGTTATTGAGAATTTTGGATGGAGAAATTATTCTTTGCACTTTTACTTACATTATTTACATTTGACAGGTAACAACTCATTGTGGAGGTTACATTATTCATGCAACCTAAAATATTTCCAGCTCACAGTTAATCTATTTGACAAGTGAAATGAAATTAATGTACTGTATCACAGCAAGGCTACTCAGTAACACCACCTTTCTCACGTCTTTCCCTCCCTGCAGGCACAAGCCCCCATGCCCCCACCAGCATCCATGTGGCGCCATCCGCCACCTGGGCCAATGTGTCCTGGGAGGTGGCCTACGATGGAGGCTTCCAGCAGACATTCTCAGTCTGGTATGGCCATGTGTGAGTCATCCCAGCATGCTTTGCTTCCTGCTTCTTTCTTCTTCCAATATGTTCCTCTGTTGTTTCTGAAAATGTCTTTTTCCAGGGTTGTGTTCAAAACAGTTGTGAAAACGTAGAGATGGAAATACACGGCGATCCAGTGTGAGTGAGTTTTCATCTCTAATCTTGGATTTTTCTTGGAGGAAAACGCAGTTGCAACTAAACTGAACATGACCCAACGTTTCCCTACCTGCTGCTGCTGCCGCCGCTGCTGCCGCCGCTGCTGCCGCCGCTGCTGCCGCCGCTGCTGCCGCCGCCGCCGCTGCTGCTGCTGCTGCTTTGCTTGACTAGGGAAAAGGCCTGGGTTGAAATGTTTCTTTTTCTTTTAATGACTTGAGATTTCAGCCATGATTGGCATGGTAAAATCTATCTTAATCACACTTTACTGCGTAAAATTTAGGTGTAGTAAAAAAGAAATGAACTCTATGGTTGATCTTCATCTGGTTTGGGATGCAAGAGGTTAATACATATCAAAGTGTCTAAATAAATACAGTATTTCATCTTCCTGAAGGAGTATGAAGTATTCTGTTTTAACCCAGGTCTACAAGAGAGCCATCTGCATTTTGGCTGATGGGTGTGTAACTAAAGTAGATCTATAAAGGCTAGATACTAGTGTGGCCTCCTCAACCTGCTTCTCTTGTGGCCTCACACACTTAGTTATCTAGTTCTCTGTAGAAATTCTCAGCTTACATTCCTCTTCCTGTTGTCTCCGGATTTCCTCCAATTCCATTAATTTCAGTTTTTCTTCCAACATAGCAGACTGGAGGTTGGTCAAGAGCTCCCCTTATAGCTTTGAGGAAGCTCTGCTTCTCCTTTAACCAGAGGAGGTGTGGCTACGGGGGTTCCCTGCTGCTTGGCTCCTCGGTCAGTCTGTGTAGCTGCAAGAACTCCAGACATTTGGTTAGGCCCTGTTCAGGAACTGGCATTAACATGCGTCCTGAGTGATCGGATCACAAATGGACAGCTTTAAGTACGTCTGTTCACACCTGGCATTTCAATGCGTCTCCACATGTGATCCGATCTCACTTCCACTGGTACAGAGTTTCAGAAAGCCGGGGATGAGAGAGAGCGGGTGTCAGCTGATAATAATGCACTTCCCGGGCCTAGTCTGATAGTCTGTAGATGTGTAGCCTATAGATAAGATATATATTTTAATAGAATACAGTTGTACCAGCAGGATACAGCAGAGCACAGAAGCCGTTTCTATGCAGACAAACGCTCGCGTCTGCCTGTTTATTCAACTGAGGAGCGCAGAGACCCCGCGGATCCCAGCGGATCCCAGCGGGACATCAGATGAGTAGGCGGTCCTTAATGTGGTCATGGACACATTCGCGTACAAACTTCTAAAAGAATGTGGCCATATGTGGCACGGACCACCTCTGACTGTGGTCTGAAAGATCCGATCTCAGTGTGTCCTCAATGCGTCTCCAGTGCGTTCAGGTGTGGTCATGTGATCCTTCCCAGAGACTTTTAACAACTTGAGTAAATGTACTTAGTTACATTCCACCGCTGGATTTAACCAAAGCTTCCCATGTCACATGATGCAGGAGGGAAGTGGAAACATACCTCTTGTCATTCTAGTCAATAAAACAGAACATTATTATTTATTTATTTTAAGTGTTTGGTGTTGTAATACTTATTTCGACCACCAGAATGCACAACTACCTCATGTTCAAAATAGGACTAAGCATTCAGGTTTTCTTCCAGGTGTGTCACGAAACACAGGACATTCTTGCGTTTCACCTTCAAGGGGATCGCCTACGAGTATAACAGACTACCATTCAGCTATTCGCTGGTCTACTTTTATCCAGACAACCTCATTTTGTCATGGCCAAGTCCAAGGAATGGGCGATGATTCACACAGCCAAATTGATCTTACTCCTAACCAAGTTGGGATTTGCGATCAATTGGAAGAAGAGCCGCCCCCTACAGGTGGAGTATCTAGGGGTTGTGCTCGATACAAGCAAACTGTGGGCTACTCTATCAGAACACAGACGGACGGCCCTGCTGCAGGCAGTTGGAGGGTGACGGTGACGACGTCGACTGTCATGCAGGCGCTGTGGTTCTTAGCTACTCACCCGGTGGTGCCACATGCAGCGCCTGCAGAGGTGGTTTGCCAGCCTTCGCTTGGACCCACGGTGGTGAGGCAGATTTGGTCCCGGTTCGGGAGAGCGGAAGTGGATCTATTTTCTAGCCGACGCACCATCGCTGCGCTCTTTGGTTCTCCCTGTAACGGAAGGACGACCCACCCCTGGGGTTGGACGCATTTGCACACGTGCCATGGCCAAGAAAGCTGCTTTACACCTTTTTACTGCTCCATCTCATCCCTCCCCTACTGGAGAGAGTGAGGCGGGAGCAGTTGTCAGTCATTTCTCTGCGCCATGGTACGCAGAACTGACTCAGTTGGTGACCCAGCCCCGGACCATTCTCCAGTTCTGGTGGACTCTGTCGCAGGAGGCGGGCCAGCCAATAGGTGCGATGCCCACACTGGGCCATCCTGTCCAGGCTTGGCTTCTGAGAGGGACAGGCTGAGGAGGGTTGGATCGTCTGTACAGGTTGTATAGGATCCACCACTGCCTGCTACAAGGCAAAGTGTTTGGGTTCCAACGCTGGTGCAAAGAAAGAAGGCTAGATCCCCTGTCCTTTTCAGTTGGGTCTGTTCTTTCCTTTTCACAGTGTCTGATGGATAGAGGACTGCATCATGCCACTATTAAAGTGTATGCAGCAGCCATTTCATTCTGCCACGAGGGTTTTGGCGACAGAACGGTCTTTGTTCACCCTCTCCTGAAGCGGTTTCTGCAGGGGGGGTCAGCCGGCAACAACCAGTGGACATGCCTGACGCACATATTCGGTTATATATTATTATATTTATTATTATATTATATATTTATGCAGATCTCAGTGGGCCAACTCATGCACGTGATTGGAGAAGTAGTATTACACATAGAGTCCCGGCGAGGGCTCCGCCTTTGCTTATAGAACTAGGGTTACGGTATCGTAACCTTCGTTTTCTGCTTTATCTAGTGCTCAGATGCAGTCAACGCTGAATGTGCGGCATGGGCAAAGAGCAAACCGCAAAGCTGAGCGCAGCATGGCCTTATTACCATCAAGTGAAAGTCATGTTGTGATTGAAGTGGAAAAAAAAAATCATGAAATAAATATTTGATTATAGAATTACACAAGGTTATGATGAGACTATAACTGTTTATGTTGCATTACGTTACACTGTAATGTGCAAAACTGTGTGATAATAACGATGCTGAGAAAAGACTTAAAGGGGACATATCCTGCTCAGTTTTAGGTTCATACTCTATAGCTTTCAGCCTCTGTCTGAAACACTTTGTTTCAGCGCCTGTCTCTTAATGCCCCCCTCCCGAAAAAGTCCAGTCTGCTCTGAGTGGCTTATGAGAAAAATATGGTGCACCTTTGCAAAGGTAGATCTCAAGCTGTGGGCTTCTAATGAGCCTGCAAGTGATATACTGTAGGAAGGGAAGACAAATCTGATTGGCTCGTTGTTTTCTGATCCAGGCAAACCACAAAAAAGAGACTGAGTTTTATTTCACAGTTTGTGGGTTGGAAGGTTCCATATGTCCCCTTTAAGACTTTACCAGATTGTATCTTTGTATAGACTACCATATATCATAAACAGGAAGTAGACTTTTACCTCAATCTTTTTTAAATCTTTCCTGTCTGTCTGTCCACCCACCTCCTCTCATGGTGACTCCTGTGCAGGCTGAAGAGGGAGCGTTTAGGTCCACATGACTGGCTTTCCATGCCCGTGCCTGGAGGCCACGACTGGATGGTGGTTCCCGGCTTGGAGCCAGAGACGACGTACCAGTTCAGCATCCTGGCCCAAAACAAGCTTGGCACAGGACCTTTCAGCGAGGTTGTCACTGTGAACACACTAGGTGAGTATACTCACTGCTGCTTGACTGCGACAAAGGGATCCAAGAATAAAACGGCTTTGACAGGCGTGCAAGTCGAATGAGCAGAAAGCTCGTTACTTGAAACAAAACATTCAGAATCTTTTCTGTTTCTGCATCTTTTTCATATCTTAAGGGTTTTTGTGCCAAATGAAAACTTAAAGAATGATGTTGAAGAACTATTGAAAGGTTGATATAATTATAAAGTGAGATTGTCATGTCTTTCATTTTATAAAGCAGGTTTAAGTGCTTTATAAATACTGTTAAACTATCAAAACACTCAATATACAAAGAAATACACACAGCCCGTATTCAGAAGTTGTGTGTTTCAAACAAGCCGTCAGGATTTCTGTCCATTTGTGATGTCACAAATATACAATTATATAGATCATTACATGGTTTTAAACATAAAAATTCTAAATGTGTCCCAGTTTATTTCCTGTTGCAGTGTATGTGAACAACATCAGCTGACAGGAAGTAAATATGGACCCAAACTGTTGCCTAGCAACGCAATTCTGTTGAATTGCACTAAAACGGAGCGTTTCAGACAGAGGGTGAATACAGGTATATTCAGGCAGACCGTATGAGGAAAATAAAGTTTTTTTTTAACATTACAGCATGTAAACATGTTCTAGTAGAAACACAAAATACAAGTATGAACCTGAAAATGAGCATGATATGGGACCTTTAACAGTAAAAGGACACAGCCTACTACTTGTTTTTTCTTCCACAAAACCTTCTTTGGCATCTTAAGAATCCATTAACCAGATATTAAGATAGTCAAGTTGTGTTATTCTTGCTGCTTACAGAATTAATATTCATGAACGACAGCAGAGTAAATTTGTCGTTGACAGGTAGTCAATCAATTGTTCAAACTTTTGCAACAACTTTCTCTGACAATGCCCCGTTATGTTGTATCATAGATAAAAACAGATTATCTGAACCACAATGTAACAGCTTAAACTAGGCTTTGAATCATTATGCATGATACAGGAATGATCCTCACAGCACTGAGGAAAGGGACATTTAATAAGTATAAATGAAGCTGTCACAGATTATTACTTAAAGATAAGTGACGTGCTGTAAATTGGGATAACTATTCATGCTTCTTCACCTTCTGTGCCAGCCAAAGCATTCAGCCTGCAGGGGTTGCTTTTGTCTTTCTCTCCTTTAAAATCCTCATTCATTTGCAAGTCAGATATAACAACACATTTATTCAAGCTTAGTTCTTTTTATTGAAGCAAAAGAAAAGCAAGACGAGCTAGCAAGATGAAATGTTTATGAAATGATTCTAAAGGATGCAAGGATTCAGAGATGAAGTGTTAATTGTATGCATGTGTCGGCGATGCCACCCAGTCACAGTCAAAGTGTAAAGGGGGGGCTGATTCATTGGTGTCATGCTGGTAGAAATGCTCACTGAACCGAGGCACTCACAGACATTCTCAACCCTAATGTGCTCTTTCAGTATTTCCTATAAGTACCCCTGAACCATTGGTGCTGCTTACCCCACCACGGTGCCTCACAGCCAATCGCACGCAGCAGGGAGTCCTGCTCACCTGGATCCCGCCTGCCAATCATACAGCACCTGTCCAGCATTATGTCATGGAGTTTCGCCTGGGGGAGCGATGGGAGGTCTTGGATGACAGCATTCCTGCCGGGGAGACGGACTTGCTCGCCCGGGATCTCATACAGGTAAAAGAGAGGACACGGACTGTGGACTTAAGACATAAGACCTACATCTGCCAGTTCCAGGCTAAAGAGATGTCTGGGACGTAGTAGAGGCTTAAATATGCCTTTCCATTTACAGAGTCAAAGGTATACACCACTGAATACACTACTGTAGACAGGAAAAATACTATTATTATGTGTTAGACTATCATATCAAGCATTTTAGAAACATGTGACACAATTATTTTGGGTGTAATGTACTCAAAACTTTTACTGTATTGTACTAAACTAAAACTTTTGAGTGCAAGCTGTTTCCAATACATTTTTAAGTGGAGTGAGCGAATTCGGATTTACAGTGTGTGAAATAAGACGAACCAGGGCTGCTTAGATCAGAAAACATGTGATTCAACAAGCCGTTCAGATTTGGCTCCCTTTCCTAAACCGTTACTGAAGGTGCGAAAACAAAAAATAACAGTAAGGTCTGCTCTGTTTCACAGTGTAGAAAAAAAAACAACTTTATCTAATACATGAGTAAAACTCAACACTGAGGCTACATACACCGATCAGCCGTAACATTAAGACCGCTGACAGGTGACGTGAATAACATTGATTATCTCGTTACCATGGCACCTGGCAGTGGGTCGGATATATTATGCAGCAAGTGAACATTTTGAACTTTGAACTTTGTGTTGGAAGCAAGCAAGCGTAAGGATGTGAGCGACTTTGACAAGGGCCAAATAGTGCTGGCTAGACGACCGGGTCAGAGCATCTCCAGAACTGCAGCTCTTGTGGGATGTTCCCGGTCTGCAGTGATCAGGATCTACCAAAAGTGGTCCAAAGAAGGAAATCCGGTGAACCGGCGACAGGGTCAGACCCGAGGCTCATTGATGCACGTGGGGAGCGAAGGCTGGCCCGTGTTGTCCGATCCAATAGAATGTCCGATCCTGTAGTTCAAATGGCTGAAAATGTTAATGCTGGTTCCAATAGAAAGGTGTCAGAACACACGGTGCATCGCAGTTTGTTGCGTATGGGGCTGCGTAGCCGCAGACCGGTCAGGGTGCCCGTGCTGACCTATAATGTTATGGCTGATTGGTGTATATGTTCAGAGCGCAGGTGAAGTTGATTTGTTTTTCAACTTGTGCAGTTAATGCTCTCGATTACCCAGATCAGACTCTTCATGCGTATGGTAATGTGCTGCACATATCCACCTTGGTTGTCATAGTAACAATGCAGGTGTGCACATGCTGACTCTGCTCACTTTCTAACCATCTCTGAGGGTTTTTTACTTTGTGCCATTTCTGGTTCTTACTCTTATTATGTTGTGTCTAACGTGCAGAACACAACACATGCTGTTTACTCCTGCAGGTCTGCAGCTGAGCGAGAAGAGAGAACTGAATGAAGTTAGAAACGTTGTAATACACTACATCGATATGAATTATGAATACAATATGCTTTTTTAGAGGACGTTGAATTTTACTACAGCAAAGAACTGATTTGTGAGTTCGGACACAATACTTCTTTTACAGCATTTCACATCTTTGTGCATGTTGGCTAATTCTCCTGCCATGAGCTTCTTTCTTTAATCTAACTACCGTCAGCTCTATGCAGATGCTTTTATCTCTTCCTCCATTGCACAGCAAACACCCACACACACTCCTCTCCAGCTCACCACACGCACGATGCACCTAGCTCATACAATTCCCTCGCCGCACATACCTTAAGTGCATTATACTGTATGTCTGCATATATAAGTGGTGATGTGATGTTTGGTAATGACACATTTCTTTACAATCAAAATTCTCTTTGCCTGACAGTGTGGGAAACGTTTCAGATGACAACACAGCATATTTATCAGATGGTTTCTTAGTGTTACACCGACAGTAAAGTAAAGTAGGTGTTGCACCCTGCTGAAGTGTCCTTGAGCAAGACACTGACTGAATCTCTGTAACTTATAGTCATATTTTAATGCATTATTTGCCTTTCTGACAACAGACATGACTTAACCTTCTGAACTTATACGTCTCTGTTCCCCTGCTCCTAGGAGGCGTGGTACGAGTTCCGCGTCATGGCCGTCATGGATGACATGATCAGCGAGCCTAGCAACATAGTAGGAGTGTCCAGCACAGGTGAGCCATTACATCACATAATGCATTATAGTTTGGTCCTCTATAACACAATCTTGAAACGCTGCATACCGCCTCGAATTCAGAGGAGCTTTTCTTGTCAATGCTGGGATCCAACCCAGCAACATCCGGCAGTAACCTACATCTCTAACCTCGGGCAATCTGAACACTTCTGAGCTGAGGAGGGGCTGTCGATGTAATGCACACGCAGCAACTCCCAACTTTACATTTTTACCCACTCAGCACTATTAAATTTAAGCTCTCTTTACATGCACGCTCCTTTGTACCACCCTGAAAAAATATGACATCATCGTTCTGCCTGTCTTCCTCGGGTTGTGCGGGCCACTTTGTGCTAAAAAAAAGAAGAAGATTTATCAAAGCCTGTCTTTTCTCCGTCGCAAATACTGGAAGTGTGTTTTGATGTCACTCCTCTGCAGAGGTCACTGGGTACACATCACTTGGTAAGAGCAGCTGTTGGGAGCATTTATAGACAGGATTTGCTCTTAGGATCTCTGGAGGTACTCTGCTGCCCCCTACTGGTGAAGGTGGAGAGCTATGCAATTTCTTTATTCCGTTTGCTTGCCTCTTCCATTAGTCTGTCGTTTCCTGCACCTCTGGGTCGGCCACATCTGTGCCTGCACACGTCCAACTGCAAACTGTCATGTCCCTCTTTTTTTTCTTACATCCTTTTCATTTTGCTTCTACACCGTGACTTCAACCAGCTTTACATCCCTGACTAACTTTCCTCCTCACCCCACAGACTTCTTCCCTCCTCCAGATATAGTGGAGGACCGTGGACTGGCACGGCCCTTAGTGGCCGGCATCGTGGCCACCATCTGTTTCCTGGCGGCAGCTGTCCTGTTCAGCACGATTGCTGCCTTCTTCGTCAACAAGCAGCGCAGGAGGAAACTTAAGAGGAAAAGAGGTGAGGGGGGGAAAGTCCTCGTCATTAATATCATCAATGTCATCAATTTTTAGGGAACTTTTAAAATATCACAAAGAATAAGATGAGAAGATTCTTTCATGTTGTACTGAATACATTAAAGGAGCAGTGTGTAGCATTTAACGGGATCATCTTAAATCACCTGAAAATAATAATTGTATTTTTGTCGGCTTAGAATGAGCCGTTTATATCTATATACGATTCATCTTCACGAAGCCAGCCGACATGTTCCCACAGTAGACTTCATCAAATAGAAGTTTATTCAAGTGTGACCGTGATCGAAACCTAATTGAGAATACAGATTAGTTGTATGGGAACGTCATTTTGTAGGAGACAGGGTTGATTTATGACATGGAGTAGTGATTCAATACAGCCTCTTGTGGCTGGAATGAGTATTACAACAACAAACACAGAAAAATGAAACTTGTTCTTAAAGGGACTATTTGTAACTTTCAGAAATGCTTCTTAACAGCGACACCTGTGGCCGTGAAATCAACGAAAGTCAGCGTCGGGCTCGCGCTTGCTCGCTCTCAATATACCTGAACGAGCATCACTCAAAACAGTGAGGCGACACAAGTCAGCTAAAACCACAATATCACTCTATATTTCACCTGCTTGGCAGTAATGTTAGCTGACCAGACGAAGGACTCTCCATGAACATGATTTAGATCTGATCCTAGTGTTGGCTTTTCCTGCCTAAGTGCAGGCTGAAGCAGCGGGGCTCTGCAGCGTGTCTCCCTGCTCTCTCCTCCCGCAGCCGGGGAGAGCAGAGGAGACACCGGCACCCGGTCGGTAACGAGAGGGTAACGTTACTAGCTAAGGAGCTCCGTCACTTCACAAGACACGGGAAACCTCTGTTGGTCTGGAGGAGCTGCAGCATTTTTTTTCTGCACAAACGTCCACTGTGCATTCACTAGATATTCTCAGAGCTAAACTAACTCTTCTGCAGTGTGGAGTGAGCGCACGTTCACGTCTAGAGGTGGAGCGAGCTGAGAACGCGCGCGCTCTCTGAGCGAAGGCAGGCAGGCAGAGTTGGAGAGGCAGCGGCCCGCTACATTTATGCGCGTACAAAGTTACAAATAATCCCTTTAAGTCATAAACACAGAAGAGAAAACAATCTAGATCAGACTTAGAAAATGGAACACAAAATGTTTTTTTCCTCACTTGCTTCTCTGGGTTTCCATACATTTATGTATAGCTATTATTAATCAAAAAATGTATTATGTAAAACTTAAAGGGACTGTTTGTAACTTTCTAAGCGTATAAATGTAGCGGGTCGGCACACATGCGCGCTCACATATGCGCGCTCGCGTGTGGCCGCTGTCTCGTCTCCTCTGCCTGCTCGCCTTCACTTAGACAGCGCGCGCCTTCTCGCGTACTCGCTCCACCTCTAGACGTGAACGCGCGCTCACTCCACTGTAGGGACCTGCCATTTCTGGTGGCAGACACAGTGAACTGTCTCCCAGAATCCTTGAGGGGTATGCTACCATTGGCCGTGGACCAAGCTCACTCTCCATTGGCCACTCTAACATTCACACCTAGGTGTGAAAATCACTGAGAACAAAACCAGAGGAATTTCTTTGTTCTCTCTCTTTCTCTTCACCTCCTCACCCAAGCTGACCAGCTGCTGGAGGTGAGCCACAGCTCTTTCTACTCATCTGCTCATCTCCCCTGACACGCGAGAGGTGAGCTGCTGTGCTCCAACCCTGCAAAGCAGCTCTGCTCTGTGATTCCATGGTCTGTTAGGAAACAGCCATTTCAACACAAGGAACCAAAAGGCAGAAGACGCGAGTGCCTGTCCTTTTCACCAGCTAACTTCAAGCAGCAACCGCAAAGAAGTTAGCACCAAACTAACTGCAAAGACGTCCTCTTTGATTTGGAACCACAACTTCAACACATGGAATTACAAACCCTGTTCTTCCATCGGTAACGTACTGGGCCTTAGCATTAGCAATCGCACATGGCTGAGCAAGACAATTAAACTTTGATTTCTAGAATGTACCTGTATTAATATGTTTAATGTTATTCATTGAGTTTGACTTTGGTGATTTATCTGTATTTGATATTTGGGTAGGTGGCTTCGCCATATCTGATGTGTTTAGTTTATGCTTCACATAGACAAGGTCTTGCATGCAAATTAACCATCTTTTCTAACCCACTGCATATCTAACACACATTAAGATCACATACATAAACTGTGAATTAGTTAAACATAAACATACAGCTTCAGATAATCTTAACCCCCACATCACCCCCCCCCCCCCCCCCCCCCTGTCCTTCTTGAGCACATGTGCTCAGAAGAACAAAGAGGTCACGTGATGACATGCTGACGGCCATCTTTGATTCAGCCATCTTTGTAGTTTTACAGTGCTCGCCATTTTGGTCTGTAGGCCATTCAGACATCTTGAGACAAGACACCATCTTGTTCCCCCCCCGCCCCCCCTCTCTCTCACACACACACACACACACACACACACACACACACACTTTGTTTGGTTTGTTTAGTTTAGTTATTTAGTTAGATTAATATTGTGTTTTGAACCTTTATTATCTTGTAAATAAATGTTTGTGGAATATACATGCTGGTCTCTTTAATGTTGCACAAGAGTGAATAATGCCAACCTCTGTTATGTCAAGAACTCCGATATCCTTCAACCTTTACTATCTATTTTGGTTATAGTTATTAATTTAATTATTAATCAACGTTCCAAATTGATAGTTTAGCATATATAATGAGACTATATTAACGTTTTGGTCATTGGTCCCTGATTCCAGGGTGGTGCCCCATTTATTATTGATGTTTATTGATAATCTTTATTAATATTAATAATTCTATTATTATTTATTAATTAATTTGCTAATAACCAAAACCTATTAAGTAGAATCCCTACACCACACTGCAGAAGAGTTAGTTTAGCTCTGAGAATATCTAGTGAATGTACAGTGGACGTTTGTGCAGAAATAAATGCTGCAGCTCCTCCAGACCAACAGAGGTTTCCCGTGTCTCAGGAAGTAACGGGGCTCCGCAGAGAGAAACGTTACCGTCTCGTTACCGACCGGTTGCCAGTGTCTTCCTGCTCACTCCGGCTGTGGGCGGAGGGAGACGAGTTTCTCGCTGGGGAGCCCCGCTGCTGAAGCCTGCGCTGAGGCAGGAGAAGCAAACACAGTATCAGCATTGATTCATGGAGAGACCTTCGTCTGGTCAGCTAACATTACTGCCAAGCAGCTGAAATATAGAGTGATATTGTGCTTTTAGCTGACGTGTGTCGCCTCACTGTTTTGAGCGATGCTCGTTCATGTCCATTTAGAGCAAGCATAAGCACGAGCCCGACGCTAACTTTCGGTGATTTCACGGCCACAGGTGTCGATGTTAAGAAGCATTTCTGAAAGTTACAAATAGTCCCTTTAACTGTGACACATCTACCACACTATACCCAACTTGTATTTAACTGATTCATGTACGTGAACTGCAAACAAGAACCATCAATTTAATTGTTTGACTTCGAATGTAAGCCAAATAACACTTCAGAAAGCAGCCATGGTTAGTTATAGTCATTTGTTCTATTTTATGGTTTTGTTAAAGCGTCTTTTGCATTTAACTGTTTCTCGGTTTGAAACGCTGCTCCAGGATCAACAGCAGCAACGCTGATGTCGTCTTTTGTGGAATCAAGTTTTTATAAACCTTTTATATAAATGTCTTGGATCAGTGTTGTTTATCATGAATACCAAAAAGACATATTTCCCCATTATAAATATGAGTTGTGGGGACTTTGAGGCCTGCTTGAAAATTAAATTCATCACTTAATGTTAAAACAGTTCATTCGCCTCCTTCTGTTGACCCTGTGTGCATTTACACTGCCTCTATTTTTTACTCATCGTTAACTCCTTTATTTGAGTATTTCTGAAAAGAGAGACAGACAACTCCGCAGTAATTATCATTCAAACATACTTAAAACATGCATATGTATATATATTTATATATACACTTAAAACTGACTGTCTTTATCCCGTCTTCCAGACCCCCCTCTCTCCATAACCCACCTCAGAAAAAGCATGGAAACTCCGTAAGTAACCCCGACATGACTCACAATACTCTTTCAATGCTACACTGCACAGTACTCTACAGCAAACCCATAATCATCAAACAGCAATCAATAATCAGCAAAGTAAAGCACATACTTTATTTCTACAAAGCAAGATGTATACAGTACATTTGTAAAATGATTAAGATGAAGCCTATGAGTTTGTAAAACGTTGTTTTATTGTAGCTGGATTCATTTTCAGTACCATCAGTGAAGCTTTGCACAGAATACTGGCCTTTTTGAATATTTCACTTCTTCTGTATTTTTTTTTTCTATAGGTCATCTTCAGGAAAGGTGAGCCCAGAGAGCGTTCGTTCAAAGGCATCCCCGTCAGAATCATCTGAAGATAGTCATGACCAGCGTGGGAAGAAACCACCTTCAAGTCCAGGGAAGAGGGAGGAATTGTCTTTATACAAGAAGACCAAAAGAGCAATAACGAGCAAGAAACACAGCATCTCCAAGCACGATGCTGAAGCAACGACACCCATTGAACTCATCAGCCGAGGTCCGGATGGACGCTTTGTTATAGATCCCAATGATGCAGAAATGTCTGTTAAGCCCCGGCGAATTGAGGGCTTCCCCTTTGTGGAAGAATCAGACCTCTATCCTGAATTCCGTCAGTCAGACGAAGAGAACGACGATCCCAGGCCTCTGCCCCCAATTATGGCCCCGCTTCGGCCTCACCAGATCTCTCCCATCTCCAGTCAGGAATCCTACATGCAACCTCCAGCCTACAGCCCTCGTTTCCAGAGGCCCTTCGAAGGTATGACCATCATGGAGAGCAGTCGGCTCCAGGCCTCGGGGCAGATCCGAGGTTCTCTCCACCACAGAGCTTTCTATGGCTATCTAGGCCACCCCGGGGATCATGATCCCCCACCTCCTTTTTACATGCCTGATACAAGCCCACTCAGCTCTGTCATGTCCTCCCCTCCATACTTAGCTGAAGGTCCTTTTGGTCACCCCATGATTCCTGAAGAAATGGGGGACGCTGATTACCCACAATATGCTGTCCCTGGTTTCCCACTTCCTCTGACTCTCACCTCTTCCTCCCGTTCACCGGAGATTTGGCAGGGATTGGATTTCACCTTCGCGAGTCTGGAGGGGCCCCAGTTCATTTTTCCACCCCATCATCCTTTGCACCTCCGCCACGACTCCCCCTATCCTCCTCCACCTCATGTTCTTCCCCTTAGTGCTTTCCAGCCCTCCTCCCTTCCAATGCCTACTTACCCAGCTGTCCTGCCACTGGAGGCCCCAAAGAGCCGCAAGTCTCCCAGCAAGGCCAGGCCTCGTGGCTCCCCAGCCAAGCATTTCGCTATGCAAGAGGCACATTTAGGGCAGTTAAGACATACGAGCCATGGTATGGGTGTGCCGGGTTTGCCTTACACCGATCCGATGGCCCATATTGTCCCCAGCACATTCAGTAGCTTGGACACACGATGGTTTGAAACCACCCCTCGTTTCAGTCCCAGACAGGCTCGAAGGATGGATCCTGGCATCCATCAGGTGGTTCTCCAGCCCTCCCGACTCTCACCCCTCACCCAAAGCCCCTTCAGTTCTCATGAGGGCTCCCCAGAGATTGTAGTACGTCCCAGGCCGCGTCCCAGCTTTGTCCAGCCTCATATACCCCCAGAGATGTCTGAGATTACCCTCCTCCCTCCTTCCGCAGCCAGCTTCTCAAGGAGATCTTCCCCCTCCTCCTCGCCTGCCCAAGGCCAGGGTAGCAGGAGAGCAAGTCCCAGCTACCGTTCCCACATGGCCTTTGCCACGTCTGCAACCAGCTACCCAGCTTCCCAGTCCCCGTCACCCCCCATGGAAAGCAGCAACCTATTTGGGCAGATGCCATCTCAGAGGAGGACTGAGGAGGGGATCCTTCCATCTGACTCACCACCCCAGTTGTCAGCTTCAGGGTAGGTGCATTAGGCATGCAGAGAGGGATACCATTTGAGTCATCTGCTCCAACCCATAATGCTTGGATGTGTGAAGTTGCTCTGACATCTTGGTTACTGAAGTGTTGTCTAATATCCATCCATTTTTAAATCATCTCGGTGAAAACTGAGTTTAGTTGTTTTTCATTTGTTAACACAAAAATGAAAATTGTTTTGGGTGAAGGAAACCATTTGGTAGCGATGATTCATTTGATGAGCTCTGGAAGTTCAGTTTAATTTCAATTCGGTCAATGCTGCTTTTCATGTCAGACATCGAGTCAGAGGTGTTCATCCATTGACTCTGTGAAGCATTGTTCCAAAATTATCACCTTGAAAAAAACATTGCATTTTCCAGTGATACCCAAAGAAATTATTTGTTGAATTGACAAGAAAAAGCATTTGCTTCACAGATAATATTTCAGACCTTTTGGGGCTAGAGTCCACCCGGATGATAAACACTATTGCCAGGACACTGTGTGATTTGCTTGGCACAAGCCCCTAAAAGAGTTGGAATATGCAGACATCACCACAGGATCCCTGTTTTTTCATCTGTATCATGCATTACCCTGCTTTCACCTAACAGGAGGAATCCCATAATATTCATCCAATTGATTCCCAAGACAAAGCAAACACCCAATATTATATCTAGCTCCAAGCCTTTGAAGCTGCCTTTATCATGCAGAGGATGCTTTAAGAAGAGTTACCCTTGGCAGGCCCTGCGGCCCATCCTCGGCCTTAGTAACCTGACTGCATGACCAATTCTCCCTTCCCTTCCAACCTCTCAGATTTCTTCCTACCCTACTTCCCTTTCCCCTTTCTGTAACCCTCCTCTCCCCAACCCCTTTAATTGCACCCAGGACACCCCCGGGTCTGACTACCAAGGAAAGGTTGTTGGGCAAAGTGTGTCACAGGGCCTGTCCGCTTCTCATGTACTGCAATGTCTCCATCATTATGAATTAGGGGCAGTATGGTGGTTCATGATGGCTCCTGGAGTCTTACCTGCTTTGTTTTTGATTGATCTCAGCTATCTGGGCAGCGTTGTTGTGACCAGGTCCTCTACACCGCAATAGGTAAGGGTTGGATCCATGTCTGAAAGGGGGGGGTTAGCAGGTGGGACTTTTTTGATCACCTCGTCCTTTAAAGGGGAATACAAGACGCTGAGTCTTTGTTTGATTTGTTCCTTCCTTCAGTCAACATGTGTAGTTCTTTTCAGTTCTTTCCTTTTTTTCTTTTTTTCTTAAAGTGGCTATGCATTTTTAAGTTCTGCAGTCTTCAGTACATTATGCATTCTGATATGCATATACCATCTGTTAGCTAACAGATTAGGTCAGAGACGTATCACCGACATGATTTCATGCTTGAGTGGTTTGCTAACTGACCACATTCACAGCTAAATGGTCTACACATAGGTAAGACAATAGTACTCTTATCAGCCTCAAACCAATTCAAATACAAGTCTCTATTGGTTACTTCGCTATTCTGAAATTTAGTTTATCAAAAGTCACATTGGTATATAACACATTTCAGTATAGTATTTGGTGCAAAAGCCAAAGAACCCATCTGTGCGTGGCCAAACTGGATTACACTCCAATTGAATGGTTACGAGATTTTCATTTCTACACCTTTAGTCTAGGGATATAAAACCACACTTAAGTTGTGTCCTATATATCATAAGTTTGACATCAACCAAAAGTCAAATGATTGTCAATACAGATGCAAGCCTCTAAAAAGGTCTCCTATCGTTTGCTAAAGTTTTGAAAGTGGACTGTAGATTGATGGTATTTTCTACGAGCTCAGCCCTCGACTGACTTCTCTAATAATTTACCCTAATTATCCCCTGACTCGACACCCTGAGACAGACCAATGCACTCTAGTAGTACGCCGTAATTGAGGAGGAAGATTGGTGTTTACCTTGAATCAATGCGAAAGAAAGAACTCTTCAGCAATCCAACGTCAAGATAAGACCTACTCCTTCTTCTCCACTCCCATCTCTCTCTTTCACTACGCCAAGAAAGAAGGAATGCATTGCTAACTGCTTATCTCGTGGCAATGCCTTTTGCTACCGAATGCATGGTCAAGGTACGGGAATCAAACAAAAGAATTGCACATGTCAAGAATACGGTCAGTGCCTTCTTCCCTCTTAGTCCCTTCGTGGTGAGCCATCTCTTCCATCGGCCATCTTTCTCAGGAAGCCATCATGATTCATCAGTGATTGATCACTTGACGTGATTCATCAGACTGGGCCACCGTCTTCCATTGCTCAGTGGTCCAGTTCTCATGCCCATTGTAGGCGCTTTTGGTTGGTGGACACGGGTCATCATGGGCACCCTGACCGGTCTGCGGCTACGCACCTCCATACGCAACAAACTGCGATGCACCGTGTGTTCTGACACCTTTCTGTCGGAACCAGTATTAACTTTTCAGCAGTTTGAGCTCCAGTAGCTCTTCTATTGGATCGGCAACACGGGCCAGCCTTCGCTCCCCACATGCATCAATGAGCCTCGGGTCTGACCCCGCCGCTGGTTCACCAGTTTTCCTTCCTTGGACCATTTTTGGTAGGTCCTGACCACTGCAGTCCGGGAACATCCCACAAGAGATGCAGTTCTGGAGATTCTCTGACCCAGTCGTCTAGCCAGCACTATGTGGCCCTTGTCAAAGTCCCTCACATCCTTATGCTGGCCTATTTCTTCTGCTTCCAACAAAAAGTTCAAAGTTCAAAATGTTCACTTGCTGTCTAATATATCCCCCCCACTGTCAGGTGCCATTGTAACGAGATAGTCAATGTTATAAACCTCGCATTTACGAGTGTATTGTCGAAAAAATTGACGTGAAGCGTAAACAAACGCTTCAGTTCAGGTTGCGGTTAGGTGACACACAGCTGAGATGGAGCCATGCAGAGAGCTGCTGACCAGATTAAAATGACAGCGTATCTGTAGAGTAAAAAATACTTCTGACACCCTCCAGTCTAGACACACATCGGGCGGACGGGAATGATTGAAATATCTTTTTTTTTAACCATGTTGCAATATGGGGGCATTTGCGGGGATACAGTGATTTGCAACCTTAAAAAAAAAGTGGTGAAGTGAGGGGGCCAAGCGGCCATTGGCCTACTTCCGGCGCTCATGCCCTCACCACTACAAGACCAAACTGATTGACGAGGAGATTGTCAAGGATTATCACACTTCTTCTCCTCAGGATGTCTCTGGTCTTTACTATCAACTGTGAGAGAGATCTGTGTACAGTAGGCCAGACACAGGCACCTTTGGTTGAGCTATTTGATGGTCAACGAGCATGACTGGTGAGCACTTCTCAACATGCCATTCCTCCAACACACTAGTCTAACATCCAGTAAGATGTTAAACATACAACCAGCTGCTCCAGGTGATCCTGGCTCTCTCCTCCCTCTCAGTCTGAAGATGAGCCTAGTCGGGGTTTTGAGGAACAATCTCATCCACCCCTCGACCCCTGGCCACAAACCAGCAAAGAATAATGCTAATAATAAAGGGCGATGTACCGATAGCCAAGTTCATATCACGGCCACATACAGTACATAGTCATAGAACTGGAATTACATCCAGGTAATGCTGATTTCTCAGCAGGTATGATCACCAATTAATCTTGGTGTCTTTCTGTACTATGTAGATTATGACAAGTTGCGGCATACTGTGTATTTATTAAAGGGTGGTCTGTGTGGATGTTCACATAGACATTCTTTATTGTCGGATGATCACTTTCTAAAATGCTCTTAGCATTCTCCTCAAGCGTGACACATTCTGCCTTTTATATTTTTTACAAACGCTTGTATTTTATGAACTGAAAATATTTTGGACCCCGATCTCCAATAAATATTTTTGTAAGATTTCGCATTATGACGTCAACTCAAGCTGTGTGTCCACTGGGAGCCGTCGTTCACAGCTGTTGCATGTTCCTGGCAGTGATGAAAGCTTAGCATGTGTAAAGTTCTCAAGGCACCTGTTTCAAAAACTTAAAAAATGTCGTAGCTTTTGTCAAAAATGCCCAAATAGTCCTCAGGCCGGACCAGATATCGGTACCGCTCAAGGTTGCAAATGGTGCCATTTTCTTTGTTACACTAACAGAAGTAAAATTAACACATGATAACCTTTCCAAATGAGCAGCAACCGTCTGCCTAAATATACCTGTATTCACCCTCTGTCTGAAACGCTCCGTTTTAGTGCATTTCAACGGAATTGCGTTGCTAGGCAACAGTTTGGGTCCATATTTACTTCCTGTCAGCTGATGTCATTCACATACACTTCAACAGGAAATAAACTGGAACACATTTAGAAAGTTTATGTTTAAAACCGTGTAATGATCTATATATTGTATATTTGTGACATCACAAATGGACAGAAATCCTGACGGCTTGTTTCAAACGCACAATTTCTGAATACGGGCTGAGTGTATTTCTCCGTATATTGAGCGTTTTGATAGTTTAACAGTATTTATATAGCACTTAAACCTGATTTATAATATAAAAGACATGAAAATCTCACTTTTTACACTATGGGACCTTTAAAGTGATATCTGGTCTGGCCTAAGGACTAATGGTATTCCTTATTATCCTGTATTTTTGCAACTAAGCTGCTACTCCGCAAATGTTATCATATCAGAATATGTCCCACACACATGGATGATTACAAAAACCATTACTAGACTTTGCCACCTTTTTGATCAGGGCTCCTGGACTACAGATTCTGAGCAGGTTTTGAACAGCAACAGAGCGATAGCAGGAGCCATGACCGGCACTTCCTGCAACCATCTCTAGTACCAAATAACTAAAAGCAGATTCCTGGTGGACACATGGCCTTAACCCCCCCATATAAAGCATCTGTATAGAGCACGAATCAAACCATCTACTGTAATGTGCACTTGTAAGTTTGGACTGCAGAACAGTTCACTCTACCATGTGAAGTCCTGCTAAAACAGCTTAGGCACTTCTATTTATCCTAAGGAACAAATATTTTGCCAAGGGCTTGCAGAGTGGGGGGTGGGGGGGCACACAGGGGGCTTGAGGACCCCCTTATGTGTGAGTGAATGGCCCAAGTGCTTTTGAATGTATTCCCCTTTAAAGTCGTGTTCCATGTGCAATCTGCCATGCATGCCATCGCTAAATATTGCTCCTTCGTTTACAAAAAAAAAAGAAAAACAATTTTATGGATAAATTCTTGTTACATTTGTTGTCCTAGTGCTTCGCTTTTCTTTGGCTTATTTTTCATTATGTGACTGTTCCCGAGTAGTCATTTTCCCCTCCCGCCATCTCTCCCCCTGTCAGCATGGTGAAGCCCATTGTAGACAGTATCCATGTCTATGAATACATATATATATGATGCTTTGTTGCTCAGCTGTGATTCTCCCCCCTCTACTAACGACCTTCGGTTTCTCTCTGCAGCCACGGCGGGAAAGATGCACCTCGCTGTAAATGCTAATTGTTTTCTGTGCCTTGAGAGAGCCAAGTGTGTGTTTGTGGCAGAAAATCTGTGGGCTGCCAAGTCATAAGTTCCTCTATGAATGGGAGGGAGGTCTGTGCAGTCATGAGCAGCTGAAAAATATACACCCGACACCAAGGAAACATTTGCATCTGTTATTTTCAGAGTGGATAGATTTATTTTACAGACAATCTGCAAACATATCATCAATTGAAAAGTCTTGAATTTGGTTCAAAATATTCTTTTCTTCTATTTTTGGGAGATTTTTTCCTCTGAAACCAACAGTGCAAGTCTGTTTAAATGTTGTATCTTCTCAAATATTATTACTGTTCTAATCTGCACCATGCGAGAAATAGATGGTTCCAGGGGTGATGTGATACTTTGCTTTCCATTGGATGAAGATTGTTTGGATCAATTTGAGCAAAACTACTTAGATGTCCCTGAAAGGCAATGAAATTTCAAGGTGCACAATTTACCATCTGGATTTATTAACGTATTTTGTGAAACATAATCATCATTAACTTAACATAACTGTTGGTAAATCCAGATGATGTACAAGGTTTTGATAATAGGAGAATTTATGACAAAAAAACAAACAAAAACTTCTGCTGGATTTCAGAGTACAGCTCTTTCGGTGTCTCATATTGATCCTTTGGCAATGTGCTGCACTTCTTGCTTAGCACGAGCAGTGCTGTTTTGAGATTGTGTGGGTTTGTTTGGTTCTCTTGCACTCCGTAGTGCAGAAACACAGTCAGTCCACTGACTTCTGTTTGGCCTGGAGTTACCCGTTTTCCCCTCTCTCTCTGCTCTTTATCCAGAAAACATCGAGGTGCGCCGCGTGCCCTTTCGGGGTCTGAGAGGATTGAGGCACTGAGATACCAACGTATTAAAAAGGCCAAGAAGATGATGATGAACAACAATAACTCCAAGTCCAGAAAGAAAGCAGGTGTGAACCCTGTTCCTGTCTGTTGTCACTTTTACGCAGTGAGTTGTTGTTGTTTATTTTATCTACATCATGATGACCACAGGTAAAATGCTTTTTTTTTTTTACATTTCAGAGATATATTTGTATGTTTTTTGTTACCTATAAATGATGGATCAGATTTATTTGTGATAGTATCAATACTTATACCGACAGAGTGATACATTAGCTGTTACGTTTCCTTCCCCCTGTCTGTCTGTGTGCCTGTAAGCAGTATATCACAAAAACTGTGTACTTCGGTATTCCTGCTTGCAGCATTGTCGGGGGGAGTTCAGTTGTAACGTTAGTGTATCCATCCCATCCAGCAGCAAAAGTGAAATGCAATCAACGAGCCGCGGCCTGTAAAGGTCAGCTATTAACGACATGCTCGACTCAGTCCGTAGAGCCCTGAAGCTCCGCCCCCACTGCTGCACAGAGCGCTACGGCTCGTTTATTCAAAGTTATTAATATTTTACGTGTTCAAATTGCACCAACTTCTACACTGCGCATCTTTGAAGGAAAAGGGCCACTTTACGTTGGCTCAGCCCCTAATGAGAATGACATGTGTCGAGGGCGTAGGTTTTGTTTCAACATTGGGGGAGACACATAGCGGGGTTGTGTTGTGTAAACTGCTCAGAAACCCCCTTAATTGTCAATCTAGCTAGTAAAGCCATCCATCCTCTGAATGCTCTAGGTCTCTAGTTTGATCCATCCATCCTCTGAATGCTCTAGGTCTCTAGTTTGATCCATCCATCCTCTGAATGCTCTAGGTCTTTAGTTTGATCCATCCATCCTCTGAATGCTCTAGGTCTCTAGTTTGATCCATCCATCCTCTGAATGCTCTAGGTTTCTAGTTTGATCCATCCATTCTCTGAATGCTCTAGGTCTGTAGTTTGTGGCTGTAAAGTTTCATGAGGCTGTGATAATCCTAGAGGTCACCACAGGTCAGTTTAGACAGTGAGGTCAATGAAATGTCTCCTATGGGGACTAACATCATCACACATGAATGCAGTTGGGCTCATTGGATCCACAAGAGTCTCAGCTTTACAGTGATACACAATTTATGCAATTCAAGACTGTTTAGGGACCCCAGTATGCAGAAATATTCAGATACACCTTTTTCATAATAGACAAAATATAACACATCTATACTGCATGTAAAACAAACTGCATGTGATTATCATAAAGTGGGCATGTCTGTAAAGGAGAGACTCGTGGGTACCAATATAACCCATTTTCATTCACATATCTTTAGGTCACAGGCCAAGGGACCCCTGTGAAAATGGCCATGCCAGTAACTCCTCGCTAAAATTTAGCCCAACTTTGGAGCGTTACTGAGCCTCATTCCCGACAAGCTAGTATGACGTGGTGGTTACCGATGGATTCCTCAGGTCTTCCCAGTCTCATGAACCTGTACCTTCACTCTAGCTCTAAAACTGAACCTGCTACAGTCTCTGAAAGACAGTAAAGTCGTTCGGGATGGCGGGTCTCAGGGGGGTCAATATGCAGAATTGTCAGTAAACATCACCGTGAGTTCTTGTGGCTATGACCTGCCGTTCATCTCCCTTCCTCCAGGTGTCACCACCTCTCAGACCCAGCAGGCCTACACCTCTCAGGTACTCCAGCCCGAAGAAGCTCTCTACCTCCGCAAGAAGAAGAAACGGCCCATCCTCCATGACCCATATACTTGCTTTTCTGCCCTGCTGTACCGCCGCCCACCCCGGGAGGACCAGAAAGCTATTTTGGCCAGCATGGACAACATAGACCTAGACCATGCAACCCTCCTCTGAAAGCCCTTGAGGACAAGGTCATGCAATATGCCCTCATTCCAAAATAACACTAGCTACACACCAGGTGGAAAAAAAACAAACAAAGATGTTTGCAATTTATTGTCTATAAGGGGAATAGCACTAAACTTGGTACATTCTGTAGCTAGAAGAATCAGATTACAAAAAAAGGGACAGATTAACGATTGTGTCTGACATGCTGGTCCCAATTTACCGTCAGCAACATAACAGCTTTGGTAAATTGGAATGGCATCCCGGACTTTCCCTCTGAAAAAAGGTTTTGATTATTTTTACGACTACTGATGGGGATGCACAAGGATGATCTGTGTATGCTTAAATCCAGTAGTATTCCCTTTAAAAAAAAAAAAAAAACGTGTTTAGACTTTTAGCGATTCAAAACAAAACGATAGCTGCCACAATTTTCCAAAGTTTTACTCCAGTGCAAAAAGATGAATTCAAAAAGAGTCGATACATGATTACCAGCTCCCGTTTTCTGTTTTTTGAATACCAGTTTTCTTACTCCAGTGTTACTGTTAATGAATTCGAAAAGGCTTCTCCAGATTTAGATTATGTTTTATTGTGCTGAGCCAATCCCCCTAGCGCCCCTAAAAGAAAAAGCCCTGTGGGTCTCCGTTTACAGCACCTTCCACCGGATCTTCTCCGCCAGCAACATCTCTTATCTGCCGAGAAACTCGCCTCACAAATATATGGGTGTTCTCACTTCCTACCAAGTATACCTCAGAGCACAGGACACGAGACCACACAACCAACAGGATCAGCCAGCAGAACAAACTAGCCTTTTTCATCTTTTAGTCATTTGTGTTCCGCTTGTTATACATTTCTTTTCTTATATGTACTTCTTTCAGTTTCTTAGATGTACATACGTTCGAGGTAGTTCAATTTATTTATCTTGCAGAATGATAATTCTGTCACATCCTACTCATCTTTTCCTGCTCTATTAGAAATGATCAGGACAAACACAACCTGAACTACTTTTGAATTTTGGCTTACTGCAGATTTGCATTTCACATACTTACAGCAAAACCATTAGCAGGCACAGCACAATGAAACGTGGTAATTCAATTACTTTCAGTCATTTAATTGCTCCAATGAACTGCTCTGTCTTTAGCTTCTCATATCTCACAATGGTTTGCACTGGAGCAAAATCTTGTCCATTTCCTTTAGGTACATGTGTCTGCTTCTTTATATCACCTCCAGTTCTTCTGCTTTAGGTAGTGTAGAGGCTTCCAGATCCTATTCAGAAAGAACTATAGTTATGCCAAAACATTTAAAGTAAAAAAAAAAATAAACATAGCGGAGGATAAGATTTTGTGCCATAGTATATGATAGTATTTTTCTTCATAAATATTAGAGGGCATAAAAAAAACAATGGCTTTGTTTGGCCTTAATGGAGCTTCTGGTTGGTTGCCTGATTCACTTGTGTCTAATTTTTATTTCTATTTACATTTTTTTTTTAATTTGTGCGTGCATGTGTAAGTACCTGCCTCTTTGTATTTTGTCTCTTTATGTGCTTGTCATTTGAAATGGAAATGCTGAGAGTTAAGTCATCCCTTAAGAAAAAAGTATGTGGCATTGAGGGTAACGCAAAGTGAGCCAAATTTTTGTTGTTGTTAGCGACACTGGTATAAGAAGTTTTGTTTACATGTTGCCCAGTTTTACTTTGAAAGATTCCAGTGATTGATATGATTCAATTTGTCTGTCTAACTGACATGGAAATGTGGACACTTAAGGGGCTAAAATATTTTTTATTGGATAAAGTAAAGGAAGTGCCATAACATTAGAAACTATATCACACGTTACACATGCTGCAGCTCAGTCATCCTTTAGATTCAACAAAAGGAAGTTCACTGTAACACTGTGTTTTGTTGCTGTTTTTCTTTTTCTGCTCAAACGGTGCTCAATTTCTTCAGAAGTTGTATTTTTTTTCGATGTTACAGTGACATATCTTTGGCTCCTAATACGAAGTGAAAGCAGTGTTCATGTCCTGCTGAAGAGTGTTTGGAGTGGTATTGCTCATTGGGTTGTTCAGTGGTTTTTATGCATTTATTTATTTGTGTGAAACTTTTTGTGAACAGATTTTGACAACTCCAACTCCAACATAGTCTTCTAAAATCAACCACATTTGAAGTGACTAAATTTGGATGCTTGAGAAAAGATATTTCCACAATGAATGCTTGCAAAAGGAGCAGTGTCAACGTATCAAATAATCACCGGACCTGGTGGACATGTAGCGCTGGATTTACCGGACATGACTACTGACTATTAGTGTAACAATTCAGCCACAAATTCACAGACTGACCACACACAGTCCAGACATATACTTGGTATGGAACACTAACTACGTCTCCTCAAAAGAAATTAGCAAATATAAATAGACGAGCAAAAATAATAAAAGACGTGTGTATCGTGTGAAACCAGAAGTCAACGTTGATTTATTTGTCACGTAACTTAGGTTAAGTAACGCCACTTCCGGGGTTATTTTAAGCCTAACCAAGTCGATCTATTCCTAAACCTAACTAAGTAGATTTGTTGCCTGAACCAAAGGAAGTTGTTTCCTGTGAAGATGGAAGTTTATTTTGAAAAGACTGTGTATGTAACGAGCGGAAATTGGCACGCGTTGTTGGACATTCGTAGGAAAATGAACGAAAATGGAGGAATAACTTTTTCGTTAGATATCAAACGTACCATTGAGTTAATAATTGCAGCATTAGGTTAAAAAAAGGGGGAGTCCACGGCATTCTTCTGGCAAAAAAACTAAAAAAAACTTTATTCAATTGGCTATTTCATGACTAAATGCTAAAATCAATGCTGGTACATGTTCAGATAGGCCACGCGTAGCGGCACAAACAGCCTTCAGGGTGTCACTCAGCACACAGTTTTCCCTTTTGTGAGTACAAAAGGGAAAACTCCCTCTTGCTCAGGTGTTTGCAATCATTAATTGTCTGCAATCACCTCTCAAAAGGGAAAGCTGTGTGCTGAGGGTGACACCCTGAAGAAGGCTGTTTGTGCCTGAAGAGTGCCTTGGACTCCCCCTTTTTTGAACCTTTGTGTGCCCCACCACAGAGCACCTTCATCACACTGATTTGAACTTTATTGCAGCATTCAGGTTGCTTTAGTTGTTAAAAAAAATCTGCAATTTTAATAAAGAAGCTAGTGCCTTTTTGATCTGGTAGTTAAGTTAAGTGTTGCATCTGTGTCAACATAATGCTGTTATTGTGGAAATAACTTTGAAATACAATTTATACAACGTTAACACCTGTAACTAAAGTGAAACCACAATCTCTACTTCCAAAGATAACAAAGTCAGCATGAATCATTTCAGTAAGAATGAAGTGGCATGAAAATCATCGATCGTAGACGAATCCCCGACTGCAACATTTGATTAATGAGAGCTACCGTCCACCTCTGTGAATGTGGTGCTATTTGAAGGACTGTGCAGACAATAGTCTGGCTAGCCTAGGGGAACTACCATGCTGTTTCGACATGCTTTGTAAGGGATCATGTCTAGAAAGTAACCCCCAAGTTACAAAACTTCTCGCAAGATGGTTAAGGGCTAGGTAATGACCTTGAATGGTTACGGTTAGGTAATGACCTTGAATGGTTAAGGTTAGGTAATGACCTTGAATGGTTAAGGTTAGGTTTTGACCTTGAATGGTTAAGTTTTGGATAGGTCGTCAGACAGCGAGAGTTTTCACACGTTTTTGCAACTTGGGGGTTACCTTATAGGCACGACCTTCATAAGGGACTAAGTGATGTAACCACTGAGGCCATCTCATCACAGGTGCTTGAGCAGTGGTGTCAAAAAAAGGCTCTTCTCGCAGCCTAAGGTGCTAAGTGAACCATGAAGTAATGCTGTATATATTTAAATGATTACCAATGCCACTTCCTTTTTCACAACTATATCATTGCTGTATTTAAGGATTTTTTTTTTTTATATAAAGAAATATGTTTAAAAGAATGATGGGTGGTTAGAAGGCACTTGTTGGAGTGATGGTTGGATTCAAAATCACACTGAAAGAGAAACAAGGACCTCTTCTTCCAAAAGAAATCCTTTATTATGGCATATACCTATAAAGTGATATTTAAAACAAAAACAGCAGGCACTCATGCATAATGTTATCCAAGTCAAATATGTAATGTACTTTTTGAATACCATTCGTTGGATGCTATTTACAGAAAGGTATTTGTCATATTTAAGAAGAAGAGGAGTGCCATAGTTCCCTTTCAAAAAGTCATTTTAGTTTATTGACTGTTTCACTGATGTTTGTGTCCTCTGAACAGAGCGCCAGAGGGAATTCACTGAATGAATTAAGTCTCTCTGTTTTGTTGAAAGACTTTGGCATTGTACTTTCTAGGCCTGCATGATAGAGGGGACAAAGGCCATTGCATGTAACACTGTGTATGAAAAGACAAGGTAACACACACTAAAGGGACAATTAACAATGAATTCCCCAATTAGGACTGTAATGAGTTCCATTGGTAAGAAATTATCCAGATATTGCTGTGAGGTACTTTTGGGAATCTGACATTGTCAATGATTTCAAAGCAATCACTACCAATGATCGAAGGTTTTGGAATAGAGATGGAATCGGTGCTGAAAAGTCCTTTACAGAGTTTAAAATCAAGGATTTGTATTAACAATAGGGATAGCTTGTAATGCACATATTGTACTGTACCACCATACTGTCCTTATTATATTGTTTCTGTTGAGGAATTAACTTTACAATAATGGCATATATCTGCTAAACAATCCTAACTGATGCACTCTTGCAAACTTAACACAGAACATATTGTTCCATGTTGTAATTACCCCACATTTAAAAGAAACCAAAACCGAAAATATACATATTCTTTATTGAAATTTGTAGATATAATTAGTTTATATATTGTAAAAATAACAAATTACATATTTTATTGAAATTGGTCAATGATATGCATGCAGTTGCAGAAATTAATCTGAAATATATACCTTTTTTATTTTAATATGGGAATAAATGTTATGTAGATGCGGCTGTGAGTTTGAGAGTGGAGGTCCGAGTCAGTGGAAATAAACAGGCTCCATATCGCCTCTAAATGCTTAAAGGGAAACCACATCCAGAATGATGAACTAACTTAACTGAAGCATTGAAATGTACAATGCTCTGTGCAAAGTGAAGGTTCAGTGGGATGATTTTGTTTTTATATGTTTTGGTTGAATGTAGAACACCATGCAAACTTTAGTACACCAACAAAACCCTGAAAATTTCAAAGTCACAAGACAGCTCTCTCCGGTGGTGGGAAACTGTAGCTTTGTGTGACTGTGCAGTTGTTTCATCACCAAGGGCTTTTATGCGAAGTGAGGACAGTGTGAGCTGGACGGGTGAGACATCTTAACAAGGCTGAGGGCGAGGTCAGATCTGCCTCAACAAAGAAGTACTGTACACCTCTTAATGTGCCACTGACTAATGTGTGTGTGTATGTACATAGTGCATTGTGAAAGATATTATTTGCATGGTATAAACATTTGAATGCTACTGACTAAAAAAATGGGAAATGGCCACTACTGGAGCAAACATGCTGTAGTCGTTGTGTGTAACGGTGCCTTCAAATGAAACTCGTGTGCTCATGTTTACAACACGGGAAGTTGTGTACACGATATGCTCGGCGTTCAAGTGGCTAAGTCGTGAGAACACTGTTGCTTAAAGTTGGCTCTGTTTTCAGGCTTTAAAAACATCTAGCCTGTGACGGGACACTTTGACCAATCACAGTGACTGGAACTTTGCGTTCCTTCAGCAGATTTCACAATGGCTGCCGCGTCACAAACGTTCTAATTTTACAGCTAAACCGTGCACTACAAGATGTTTCTGAAAATAGGCAATAGAAATAGGCATTGACGTAACATAATATTGATTCATATTTGATCAGCGCTGCCTAGTTTGACCATTTGGTCGGAGTTCGCGAGTGATTGACAGCCGGATCTCATAGACGGCAACTGGACGGCAGACTCCAGATCAGCTCTTACTGCTTGTTTTCCTCCGGTCTGTGAAATCTTGCAGATGCTGTTAGGAGCACAGTGGGAGCACATAGGCACATGATTTTTTTCAGATTACCTGTCTCATGCACTACTGTCAGGATATAGCGACCCTTTTAAAAAAATAACTTTTTTTAATCATATTTGCTCCAATCTCGCCTACTTCAGCTTTAACGTTACTGTCGGCATCTAGAAGCCACAGAGGCTAACAATTTAGCAAGCTAGCAAGTGGGTAACATAATGCAGGAAATGCAAAGACATAATGACAGAGGAAAGAGATGAATATTTTCCTCAGACGTATTATAAAATTACGAAGAAAAACAACATACGACTAAACTTAGAATATATTTACTTATTATGTGTCGAAAAATGAATTTTCCAAGGCCTCCGCCATTTCTGACAACGTCAACAAACACGTCACAACTCGTGAATTCGGAGCTTGTATACAACAAGACGTGGGGCGTTCATATGGACTGTTCTTGTGAACACGGTAAACTCGACCACATTTGAAGGCACCATAAGAAAAGTTGTCTGTTTAGTCCTGAATATTGAAGCCAATGAAACAGCTATGCTGTACTATATGAAAGTTAAAGGCAAGCAGCAAGGCTTTTTAACTGACTATAAAACGATAAAAGAACGGGCGGTTCAGTAAAACCACCGAACGTACCGGCAGACACAATCCCAATATTTCAAATTGGACCCTGAAGGCAGTTTTCCCACGGTAGCATTGACGTGTAATAAAAGCACATGCCATGCAGTTCTAGAGAAGTTCAGTGGATTTGAAGCGGCAACACACAGAATAGTTTCTAGATGATTTGGTAATTAGAGCCGGTAGATTTACTACTTCTGTGATATCTATCAATTGATATTTTTTTATCGTACATGTTAGGTGAACGTTACCTCACAAACTGTAGTCTGGAGTAAAAAGAAACAAGTCAGTTGTGATGCTCCAGTTGTGAACTTGCAGTCTGACTTGTGTCGTGAAATACAGCTTAGAATTATCACCGATGATGTACCATGATGAGGGAAACTCTCAGTCACATATATTTACTGTAACTTTGTCATACTAGCCCCCCGAGTAGTGCTACACATTCTGAGGTACTGGTGATGGTTTGCAGTTGATGCTACTGTACAATACTCTGAAATAGCTGACAAACTGTTGTGTTTATGGTGTCTAAAGAAAAAAAAAAAAACATCACACATTTTTATCATTAAAAGAGAATTTGTTAAGAAAATCTCAGTACTGTATCACTCTTGACTCTTGAGATGAAGAGACATTACGCTCTGCTTTTACATATTATAAGATGCATTAAGAGAGACTTTATCAGAGAGTGGAGGATCTCTGGTGCTAACACATGCCGCGAAAGTTTTTGTTGCAACCATATTGTAATCATATTTAATTGCTCTTGAAATGCACCTCTCTGAGCTCACTGCATCTGATAAACTGCCATATATTATATCCTCAAAAAAAGATTTTTGAGCCCGAACGAGCACCGTGTGTTGCGATACTGGGTTTAATCATATCACTATTTCTGTAAATAAATAGACATATTTAGCTATTTTGCAATGTAATAAATCACAAGACATTACTCTGGCTTTCAAATTAAATAATAGCTCACAAGCCAGTAACAATAAATGACTGATTGTCAGACTTTAAAAGACTCTTCTATCATCTTTTACTGGCAGGAAAGATGCACTGAGGCATAATACTGTATACCTTGATCTGAACTAAACTCGAGCCAAGCTCATTTAAAATTTTGTTAAATGGAAAACACTGCAGATGCTTGCCAACAGTGTATCGATACAGCAACACAGAGTATTGAGATTATAATGCATCAATTTTAGTCCAAAAAAAGAGGATTACAGATTTGAGATAAAAAAAAAAGACTTTTGTTACACTGTGTAAATAATATCTCAAATAAGCTTACCATGTCATATATATTTTTTGTAGAAGAAAATATGATGCAACTCTATAAAAGACTGAGTGGGAACCGAGTAGTGTAGGGTCTGCTTCTGTGACACATTATAACACGATATAACAGATCTATATGTGAGTGATGGGAATCTTCTAAATGCTAGAGATAGAAAGAATTTAATATTAGAGAGACAAATATATATATATAAATAGATATAAACATATTGTCATGGAACCAAAACGGTTATATGAGTATCTATATTTGGGGACAGTACTTGTTTTCAAGAATGTATAAGTCTATATTCTATTATTTTTATATCCATTTGTTGCTCTATACTGTAGCAATTACACAAAGTAGAGAAATATGTCTGACAGTCTGTCACTGTACTGTATATCTCACTGTCTATCACACAGAGACTCTCGGAGAAGGATACAGAAAACTAGTTATTATAGCAATTTGGTGTGAATAGCAAAATGTAATTGTTGAATTATTCGTTGGCCATCATCTCACCATCATTTGTCCTTTCGTGGGACAGTGATTTAGCTCCTTGCTACTTTATTATTGTTGGTTTTGTTTCTCCAGGCTGGCTTCTGCAGTCACACGTTCATCTTTTTAAACCATTTATTTTTGGCATGAAAGAATTGTGAGAATCTTTTTCCCCCCTTACTATGGTGCTCCTTTGCAATCTGTATCACAGCAGAGCACACGCATATTATACATGTATAATCATCCAATTCACAAACTGTGCAAATGTTTCACAGTGTATATTTACAGTATGTTTGTAACAGACACAGAGCTTCATGATGCTGCTTTGAACTGACATAAGAAGTTTGTTTTTGGTTTTGTTTTCAGTGAATGAACGGAAGCAGGTGCGGACGTTCTGTTGCCTTTTGCTCAACAGTGGAGGTCGAGCATCGCAGCAGCTGCTAAACGTTACTCCAGATATTGGTGACATTCAATTCAGTGCTGTACATTGCCAAAAAAAAACAACAAACATGTCATATACATTCTGACAACTGGTGCTATTTAAAAACATCTCTGGTGCTTTTTTTTAAGTTCTATATTTCCTTGCTTCAGACAAAATGTAGCTACACAATCCTGTACTGTACTGTAGGTTGCCGTTTGACCCGGTTCGGTCACGCGTGTTTTTAGATGGTTTACTTTTACAGCTGTTGTTGTTTCAGGGAATACACAGATCAGACATTTTGAGTGGCAAATTTTTAAAGCAAGGAAATTTAACATTTGAATACACATGTCATGATGATTTTTATTGGGAATGAGTTTACCGTTGTTCATTTTTGGTCTGAACTTCACAGCGCTTCAAAAGTCTAATGTATTGGTGGTTGCAAAATCGTATCCACACATTGTGTTTGGTGCTGAGTGAACAGATATACGCTCACCATGACTTTTGACATTCATCTTAGACATTCAGATCCCTCTCTGGTCTTTTCTATCAGGTCAAGTAAACATACTACCCACCCACATCCTGCAGGCACCCTTTTATTGTACAGTATAAGCAGCATCAACATGGTGACGCTGGGAGTGAAATTAAGACTTCCACTCACCTTCAAGTCATTAGTTCTTCTGCAACTGAGCTACTCCGAAACCCACCGCTAGATGGAGGTTGTTACTTTAAGGGACCTGTAGTGTTACCATGTTTGAAGACTGGAGAAATATTGCATTTAAATATTGTCTTATAAAGATGCTGTTTAAAACACAAAAAAACTTTATGTTGATGTAAAATGACGCTGACATGATGCAATACAAGCAGAAGAAGAACAAACTAAAGTTGTCTCCTCTTAATTGTTCAGTCTTCCTGAGATGCGTAGAACTGGTTTGAGTTACACACATTTTTAATGTTTTTTTTGTTATCATGACCTTGTGGAAAACAACAATAAACACGTGAGATGTGTTCACTGTTAGTTTAAAGGTGTAGACAACTCAGTACCTCAAAATGTCTCTTCATGAAAATCTTAAGTTCAGATATGTAACTATTCCGTTGTTTTTTATTATTATTATTTTCACCATCTCTGAGAAGTTAGTACTCATGATGCTTTATATATTTGTTGGCACAAACACTAATAAGAATGTTTAATGCTATTGTAATTCCTGCTCACTCCCACTCTTCCTAAAATTGAAGCTTTTAAAGCAAAACAGTCAGTTTTTTGTATTTCAAATGTATTGGTATGCTTGTTGTAGTTGTATATTCATAATGGTGTATATTACATCAGTTTTTATTTATTAAAATGTTTAAATTTTCTAAGATGACTTTTCGTGTTATTGAGCAAAGTGGCCACTTTATATTTAAAGAGGACCTGTTATGCATATTTTCAGGTGGAACATGTTTACATGCTTTAATGTTCGGCTATGCTGCTGCTGCTGCTGGTGCTGTTACTGCTGCTGCTGCTGGACCTCTTTTAAGGTTGTCACTTCAGTAAATTATGATTTCTTAGACAGCAACAGTGATGATGGGTGTTTGGCATCCTGTCAAGCACCTTTAGAGCCTGGTGGTATACTGACTGTATAAGTTTGAGTGTTGTACAGGAGTCTTGTGCCCAGTAGGGGTTTGGAAAAAAATAATTATTCACCTGTGTCGCGTTTTTTTTACGAAATAGATGTTTTAATGCCAGAATCAATATATTTGCTTCATTTGAGTCTATGTGGAGCTAGAAGGAAGTTGTAGTCTGAGTAATGTGATGCCATATCCGTTCCGTATCCGTCAACCAAAACAAACTGCTGCGAGCCGAAACGAGAAAGTATAAAACGTCGGAGGGTCCACATGGATACGACCTGCACCCTGCTTTGGTTTATACTTGTAACTAAAGTAATCTAACCTCAGAGGACCAAACACCATTTGACCAATTCAAACAAAACTGTTGAATGTTGTGTTAATGACATCCGTGCGACCAATCAGGTGATGACAGACAAGGATTATACCATCAAGCAGGGAGGGGCGGGGTGTGCGCGGCGCGCTGACGGTTTACAGGTACAGAGCAGGAGGAAGAGGAGGAGAGAAAGATAGAGAGGAGTGTGGTGCGCGAATAGCAGACAAGATGAGTGACAGTCGGAAACGAAGCAGCATGTAAAATTATGGTATTCTAGAAATTATAAAGTTTAGTATAATTATATTTAATAATTTAAGTGATATATGTGCATACATAATAATCATAGGTCAAAACAGTGCTAAATTTGTCTGAATTATAAAAGGCAGAAGTGGTAAAATGAAGAGCCTTTTGGGAGCCGAAAGAGCCGACTCTTCCTTGGTGAGCTGAGCCAAATGATCCATCTCACTAAAAAGAGTCGGAATTCCCATCACTATTACTCTTTCAGTGACAATCTGAAATCCCGCAGACCAGCCGCTTATCTTCTCGCGAGATTTGTGGTTGCTTAGTAACCGATGTCAACAGCTTGCTGCGAGGACACATATCGACTTTACACTTCTTATAATGGAGGTAAGTGCTCTTCATCAGGGTTTTCTCTCAACGTACTGCAAGTTATTGCAAAATACGGGTTAAGCTTGGCTGATGTGACATCTAAAAGTGGAAGTTTAGTCAGTTGTGTAAAGTTGGAGAGATATTTAAAACTTCCAGGATCAACAACTGATAAACAAAACGTTGTTAGAACAAGAGAGGGCTGTTTCTAACCGTAGTGAGGTAAACAATCATAATCATAATCACAATGAGCCTTCAGTCCTCTGAGCTGGACACATTACATCTGTCTCTATGTGAGAGACGAGCTGTCAGGGACCGTCTACAAAGCACAAGAGAAAAGAGATGCTACTAAAATATTCATCATTATTATACAGCTTAGTGATACCAAAATCACTTATATTATACACTACAACATTTATTTTGAAAAATTAAATAAAAAAAATATATTTTATATATTTTTTTAATTATATAAAAATTAATTATATAAAATTTAATTAAAAAAAATTCAATAGAAAAATTATATATATATTTTTTTTCATTTTATAATAAAAGTTATATTTTATATAATTTTGGTGAATTTTTAATGGGATGAATATTCAATCACTTCAGTCTTATTTAGTGTAGTTTAATCAAAAAAATCACTTTACACATAAATGGTGTCTTCCTGGTTATACTATAGCCCTTATTTTGAAAAATTATATTTTACATATTGTTTTAATTATATAAAAATGAATTATATACAATTTAATTTAAAAAAAATTCAATAGAAAAATTATATATATATTTTTTGATTTTATAAAAATTAATTATTTTAAATGTAACAAAAAAATTAAATAGAAAAATTACATTTTATATTATTTTGTAATTGTATAATAAAAAATATATTTTATATAATCTTTTAATTGTATATTAAAGATTATATTTTATATAATTTTGGTGAATTTTTAATGGGAAAAATATTCAATAACTTCCCTGTTATAAATTGTAGTGCTAACAAACTTTCTCCACATGTCAATGGTCTTTTCCTGTTTATACTACAATTGGTTTAGTTTATAGGAAGTCCGCCGGCTACAATGGTCTCTATGGTAAAGGTAAACCGTCCTGCTATATTTATTTGAATGGGGATGTCTGTTCTACTCCTATTCTAACTCTATGATAGCAATACTCTTTATAACGGTGAAGTTATTGAATATTTAAAGGGACTATTTGTAACTTTGTAAGCGTATAAATGTAGCGGGTCGGCACACATGTGCGCTCGCATATGCGCGTTCCCGTGTAGCCGCTGTACCCTCCTCCTCTGCCTGCTCGCCTTCACTCAGACAGCTCAGCTCGCTCCACCTCTAGACGTGAACGCGCGCTCACTCCACACTGCAGAAGAGTTAGTTTAGCTCTGAGAATATCTCGTGAATGTACAGGGGACGTTTGTGCAGAAATAACTGCTGCAGCTCCTCCAGACCAACAGAGGTTTCCCGTGTCTTGTGAAGTGACGGGGCTCTACAGAGATTTACGTTGTCTTCTCGTTACCGACCGGGTGCCGGTGTCTCCTCTGCTCTCTCCGGCTGCGGGCGGAGAGAGCAGGGAGACACGCTGCAGAGCCCCGCTGCCTCAGCCTGCACTTAGGCAGGAAAAGCCAACACTAAGATCAGATCTAAATCATGTTCATGGAGAGACCTTCGTCTGGTCAGCTAACATTACTGCCAAGCAGCTGAAATATAGAGTGATATTGTGGTTTTAGCTGACGTGTGTCGCCTCACTGTTTTGATGCTCGTTCAGGTATATTGAGAGCGAGCGAGCGCGAGCCCGACGCTGACTTTCGTTGATTTCACGGCCACAGGTGTCGCTGTTAACAAGCATTTCTGAAAGCTACAAATAGTCCCTTTAAGTGTTGTAGCATAACCAGGAAGAGACCAAGAGACCCAGGCCCCCGACCGACTTTACTTTCTTTCAGAGGCTCTAGCAGGTTTAGTTTTAGGGGCTAGAGTGAATCTACATCAAGCAGATATCATATGAAACTAGAAAAACCTAAGAAATCCATCGATACCAACCATGTCATGCTAAAATGTCGGTAAGTAGGCTAAATAACGCTCCAAAGTTGGGCTACATTTTAGCGAGGTAAAACTGGCATGGCCATTTTCAAAGGGGTCCCTTGACCTCTGACCTCAAGATATGCGGATGGAAATGGGTTCTATGGGTTGAGTACAATCAGGAAGAGACCATTTATGTGTAAAGTGATTTTTTTGATTAAACTACACTGCACAAGATTGAAGACTGACTTATTTATCCGTTAGGACTGGACTTGGAAGCGGTTCTAGCCTGTTAAGCAGCTCGCTCTCATTCACACATTCACTCTCAGTCTGTGGCTCTGCTGTATTTCCAGGAGACAACACCAGCAGGAGAGGACATGTTTGGGTCCTTGGAGGAGTTCCACATGGTCCTCGATGAGCTGGCCGGGGACAAGAGCATGGAGAAGATCCGGATGGAGTACCAGAAGCTCATCCATGCGCTGAAGATGTCCCAAGAGAATGAGAAGAGGCTAATGTCCAAATGCAGGGAGCTGAACGCAGAAGTTGTGTCCACCTCAACTAAAGTCTCAGCTGCCCTGAAACTGTCCAAGGAAGACGAGACAACAGTTACTTCACTAAAGCAGGTACAGTATATCGGCTGCATGTTCTCGCCTCTCATGCATGTGTTATTGATTTGTTTGGTTATAGCCCTGTGTTGGCATCATTTCAAACACGGAGGCTATGTGGTGTTTGGTACAGAAGGGTGTATTTTATTCTATCATTTAGAGTGAAGTTTTATCATTATCGACTCCTCAGATTCCAGTAACTCAACAAGGTTTGCTTTGCTTACACTTCAGGAGCTGGACAAAGCTTGGAAAATAGTCGATTCTTCTCACGATAAAGAGAAGAGGGACAGCGAGACCATCAGGGCTTTAAAAGAAGAAGTTACCAACCTAATGAAAATGTCTGAAGAACAATCTGGCTACTCTAGGGACGAAGAGCAGAAGTGAGCCATTTGCCCCCCCTCCCCTCAACATGCTCATAATCATTTATTGTGTGGATAATATAGGGATGGAACCAACTGTAATCTGTTTGTTTTTTCAGTGATCTGCTAGTAATACAGGAGGTGTTGACCAAGGAGAGGGATGATCTGTTGACGACCGTGGAGGGTCTGAGAAAGAAACTAATCCAGGCCACTGCAGCCCAGCAGGAGGTCGAGGCCCAACGAGATAGCGCCTCACAGAATATCTCTCAGGTAGATAAGTGATGAATTCTTACAGACAGGCTGACCTAATGCACTTCTTATTATGTCACATTCCCAAAGCAGTGGTAGAGACATTAAGACGTTTCCGTGACTCAAGACTCTGCCCTGAGGCTTTTATTCATTGGAAGATTATCCTGACTACGGCAGATTTTGCAACAGCAATTCAGATAATGTGGAGAAGTAGAGGGATTTGTACTTGCGTTACTTATGTTTTGCAGTGTTTTTCCCAACATCAATGAGTATGTAGATGACCATACTGTATATAGGAGGGATACAATTTTGCTTTTGCTGAAGCCAATGGGGATGCTCACAAATAGAATAAAATGAAACCTATAGCTCTGATGCCAACTTGTCGCTGCTCGCTCCGTGTGTCTCTAAATCCAGCTCCAGCAGGAGCTCCAGGTACAAGAGAACGAGATTTCACGGGAGATGAGGTTGAAGGAAAAGCTGGATAAGGAGGTAAAGCAGCTCCTCGTCGACCAGGAGGCCAAGATGGGGGATATCAAAGCCTTGACTCTGCAGGGCCAGCGGGCCAAAGAGGAGCAACAGAGACTGGAGCAGCAGCTGAAAGAGCTAAAGGTGTGTAACGGAGTGGGACGCGTACTCCATGTGGTTTACTGTTTAGGAAACCAACTGCTGTAATATTTATCATCTTAGTTGGAAAAATAAAATACAAAAAATAGACGGATAGATAGATACCATAACAATGCATGTAATTGTGTGGTTAATAACATTCTGTTAAGCACACATAGTAAACATAATTTCCTTCCACACCTCCATCTTCAGATCTCGAATGAGCGAACCACCAAGGATCTGGAGCAGCTGCATGTGAAGAACAACAAGCTGCTGCAGGATAGTGAGCAGCTCTCATCAGTCAAAGAACAACTCTCCTTGGAGAATCATCAGAACGCAAATGAGCTCAAGGTACACACACACACACACACACACACACACACACACCTGAGCAACAGAGACACACCTCTACCTCTCAAGTTAACGCATACATGCCTGATTGTTTGTGTATGTTATCAGTGTTTCTGGTAAAGTAACAGAACATTCTGGATATACTGCACGCAGATGTCTCACCATGATACCGTACATGTTTGGCACACAGAGTATCATTCATGCTTAGTGAAAACCTAGATTTACTCAATCCTCATATTACAGTATATAGCTGAAGTTGGCCCGTCCTGGAAGTGGTATTATATAACGTGCAGCACGCAGTGACACAGTCAGAGTAGAGGTACTGCTGTGTGAGCATTACTCGATTTACCTTCCATATTTCTCTCTAATTATTTAACTCTAAATTGAAGTCATGGGACCAGCATTGATCTCAGTATTGCACTTAGATCTACTGTAATGGATATGATTCAGTCCTATTGAACCACAAGGGGGCACTGCTCCAACAGTACATCATGTGGCGAGCAAGTCAGAAACAGGTCTACTGTGTTTTGTACTCCCATAAGGGAAAGACATTAAAAAAGGGGACATTTAATATTTTTTGTCTTGAGTACTTTGAGACAGTTGTGGACAGAGAGAAAGATCACATTTGACTTATAGCTCTTAACACACTGTAACATTTTTCAAAATCTTTTCCCCTCCTTACTTCTGTGTGATTCTGTCTGTCAGATGAGAGAAGAGGAGGTGACTCTGATGCGTCAGGAGATTTCCAAACAAACAAAGATGAGAGAAACCATCCAGAAGAAGTACCACCAGATGGAAGATCAGAAAGCTGATGTGGATGTGCAGAGGGAGACACTGAAGGCTCAGATCGCTGGTCTGGAGAAAGGTACGGGGAGCTCGCCGCGCTTTATCATAGACACACATAGAACCAGTGGCGTAAATATCGATTGGAAAGATCCGGGGGCCAAGAAGCTGTCAGGGGCCAGATGTCAGCTGCTCAGTTGCGTAAGGACCTTATTCTGAGTAAGGCTGAGTGCATATTGTATATTGGTATTTATATCTATGTTTTATGTTTTGCACCTTGACCACCTGGATTTCCCTATGTGGGATAATAATGTTACCTTGACCTTGACCTTGACGTATCACCCGCTAAATTACTTAAAATGAATGGCACTCATGAAAGAGAAGTAGTTCATATGAAAATATCCAACAACTAGTGGCTTTGACCATCAATACAGACTGTCCTATTTCTTTCCCTCCACAGATCTTGAATCTTCCCGAAAGCAAGTTGAAACTGACAAGAAAGCCATAGACGAGCTTGTCCGAGAGAGAGACATCTTAAATAAGGTATGCATTGCAGAGTACCTTAGGTTGTAAACAGAGGTAATTGTGTGATGACATGTTATGTCCTTTAAATGTTCATCATGGACAGTGGAGAACAGCAGTGACCCACAGTGTATTTACCCTGTTATCTACAGTTTTCCTCATCATCTACTCACGCTCCTGTATTCATTTGTAATGATCCCATTCAATAGAACATGATCAAAGCTGCGTTGTCAACCGAGAAACAGCTGAGCATCGTGAAGCTCCTGCAGCAGGAAAAGAAGACCTTGAAGCACGAGATCAGCGGCCACCGCCAGGAGGCCCACAAGCAGCGCATGATCATCCATCAGCTGGAGAGAGAGCGTGACCGCTACATCAACGAGACCAGCAACCTCATGCAGAAGGCAGGTTATGCAGAAGAGCTATAGCTCATTGCTTTTCATTATTTGGATTAATTTTAGTATTACGCAATGATTTTAACCTATTTATTATCACAAGGTTGGGGAGACCTTGGTGTGTCTAAAGGGGAACTTTCCTCCGTTCCACAGGTGCAACAAAAAATGGATGACATTGAAGAAAAAGAGACGGAGGTATTTGACTGGAGGAAGAAAGTGACTGAGGCAGAGTGCAAGCTCAAACAGGCAGAGAACCTGATGGAGTCTGTTGTGTGCGAAAGGAACCTCTACAGCAAAAACCTCATCGAGAGTCAGGTACTAATGCACAGCTGATCACAGAAGGTGGAGCCGGCTGTCCACTGATCACAGGGTTTGATCTGTGGCTCCCCTTGTCCACATATCAAAGTATGCATTACAGGCTATGCAACTTTCTCACAACTTCTATGAACGTTTTGAGCACTGGTTGCAGTTGTTTACTATATATGTATATAATATATTGTTGCATATAACTCTCCTTTCCCTTCCTTCCTTTCCCTCCTTCTGATGTTTGTTTCTCTGCCTCAGGAAGAGATTGCAGAGATGAAGAGGAAGATGAAGATCATGAACAACCAGGTCACCCGACTGAGAGATGAGATCACTGGGAAGGAACTTGCCCTTGCTAAGGATCAGCAGGAACACAAGCGTTTGGAGAAGGATAATGAGGCACTCAAGGTATTGCAGATTGCCCCATCATAGGGTGTGGTTTTGAGTTCCTCATCATCATCACACAACGTCGCCCTCTACTGGACTATATGGGTACAGTGGGTGGAGCCCATGGAAGTGGATTTTTTAGGGTTACCTTCATTACCAGGGCTTTTTATACTATCTAATGTGTGCACCTCTCTATGTGTCCTGCTGCAGGGGGAGCTGCAGTTGACAAAGCTCCATCTTGAAGAAACAAAGCAGCGTGTCGACAGTCAGAAAGCAGAACAGCAAAAACTAGAGAAGTTTATAGCAGACGCTGATGCTAAGAAGGTCCAACGGAAGAAACAACTGGAACAGGTAAAGAAAGAGAAGGAGGTAGACAAGAAGAATGAGCTGGCGTGTCCACATAAAGACCCCAGGTAGTGGTCTCTTACTGTATTAGATAAGTGCCCTCATTGCAAGACATTTTTAGTACCCGAGCATGAAAGTGCCAGGGGCCCAGCGGTGTCCCTGGCATGATGTGCGAAGAAACCCATTAACTAAATCTGATCACAGGTTTTGATGTTTGCGCCAAGTTTTGTGAGTGTTTGACTATACCAGGGGTCAGCAACCTGCGGCTCCGGAGCAACATGCAGTTCTTTAGCCCCTCTCCAGTGGCTCTCTGAGGATTTTTAAAGAAATGAGTGGAAATGAATAACTGTTTTTTTTGTGTATAATTCATTTTTATTTATCATTGTTGTAGGTCTGTGGTATGACGGTACGACGGAGTATTAGGGCCACATTGAGGAAAGAAAAAAAAATCGGAGATTTCGAGAATAAAGTCATAATATTACAAGAATAAAGTCATAATATTACGAGAATAAGGTCATAGGTTTACGAGAAAAAAAGCCATGGTAATATGAGAATAAAGTCATAATATTATAAAGTCATAATTTTACATGTTATTTTCTTTTTTTTCTCGTAAAGTTATGACTTTATTCTCGTAACATTACAACTTTATTCTCATTATATTACGAGTTTTTTTCTCGTAGTATTATGACTTTATTCTCAAAATATCAGATTTTTTTTCCCTCAATGTGACCCTTATACTCCGTCATACATTTGCACTTGGGCCCTCACTGCATTAGACTTATATACTATATACTTAGACTATAAGCTGTGTTACCTTCATCACCTTCATATTGTTGATTTTGGCCTGAATAGAGGATTTTATCTGAAGAAATTCTAAAAAGTGATTTTCCCCAATGCCGTAAACTTCTGGACCAAATAACGAAATGAGACCCGAGTGATATTATGGAAGATGTGTTTGAGGTGCGTCATATCTTTACTAATCCATGATGAAAATTTTGTGGCTTCCTGTTCATTAAAAATTCAGGATTGTTCCAGATGGGAGTGTTCTTGTTAGGTGAGACTGTGGTGTTAATTATTTGGTGAAATTTCCACCAGGCTGTCAGAGATGAACATGTTTTTTATCTAACGAAATATTGTGCTTCAATTCATATCTCTCCTGCTTGCCACACACAAACGTATAACACTTACACCTAACCACGTACCACTGATATGAAGCTTATAATGTGTGTGAATGTGAGACAGTCCTTCTTACATAATGAAAGTTACGATATTGTAACCCTAGTTATGAAAGCACACCTATGGCAGAACAGAGACATGCTACAACAGCACCTTGAATCAGATGATTCATTTGGCTGAAGCTCTGGTCCAAAATGTCAATACTTTATTTTTACATCACAATTCATAATCTGGAAAGTATAAACAACAGTTTTTCAATTGATTAAGCCATGTACCAGAGTGCATACAAAAGTCAAATCAGAATAGAGCTTGTTTATCACTTGCCTCTCAGTTCTTCCGTAACTTTATTTTTTATAAATATGACAGGGGTGCCCTTTTTTTTTTTTTCACTTGAGCACCTGCCAGCCAAAAATATCTGTGCACGTCACTGAGAAGTAGGGACAGAACATGACAAGCAGAGACTTTGAACTGATCTGATTCTTTGTTGCCAAAACTTCTCTCAAGGTGATCAGAGAGCAGGAGAACCTGGGCAAACAGCTGGTACACCGCAACGATGAGCGCACGCTGCTCTACGAGAAGATCAGGATCCAGCAGTCGATCCTGAAGAAGGGGGACTTCCGCTACACCCAGCAGATGGACGACGTCCGCCTGCTCAAGCTGGAGATCATGAGTCTGCGGCGCAAGAAGAACATCCTAGACAAGGCTGTACCCAACACAGAGGACCTGAGGTAAAAGAGAGAGGAAGGTATGAGCAGTGGAAAGAGAACATGAAGTCTGTGTTGAGTTGCTTTAAGAGAAAAGATTGGAGATGGAGGACAGGATGGAAAAAGAATGAGGTGACCCACGAGGTGCAGTATTTAGAGTAGAAGCGTACGATTCAAAGAAAGATAAAGCACATTGGAGAGGGATCCAGAGTCAGAGGTGGTAGTGGACAGAACACTTGAATTACAATATGCTGAAAGGTTATTTTAATGCCAAAAACATTCTGCCTACTGAAGCTTTAAGATAATGTTGTGTGTGAGAACTGAGTGAAATACCACCGAGTTGTTGTGTCACAGGCGAGAGCTGTTCCACCTGCAGAGGGAGCTGCTCAGAGAGAGGACGAGGAACAGCGTCCTCGAGGAACAGCTGAAGCCCATAAATATTCACCGATGGAGACGACTGGAGGTGAAGCACTCGTTTAACAGTTGTGTGGATTCGATTATTGAAGCCATTACAACCCCAGTTAGCCTATATCTGTTTTCCTCTTCACACTGACATGAACATTTTCATTCTTTTGAAAGACCATTTACACACTTCATGAACAGTAAATGTCGTCATTCAAAGAGGAAAAAGATCATTGATATCTTGTAAATGACTCTCCCCTTCAGGGCAGTGACCCCGGCAAGTACGGACTCATCCAGAAGGTGCAATCTTTACAAAAACGACTGATCGCCAAGGCCCAAGAGCTTGAAGAACATGAACTCCTGTTACAGGTAAACACTACACACAAGTGCCTCTTTGGATGAATTAGTCTCATCCTCGTGAGTGAAAAATGTGTCACCCAAGTTATCCTTTAACTCTGTCAAGAAAGCATGACATATTTATTCAATATTGCGGTGATTCTGTCTTTTAAAGCCACTATGTGTAGGATTCGACAATATCTTAGTCACAATTTGGTAGTAGTTTCAAGAAAAACACTGTGACATAATGAATAGCATGTAGGCTCACTCTCTCTCTCTCTCTCTTATGTGTTGAATTTTCCTTTCTTCTATTCCCCCATCAAGGAAAAGGAGAAGCTGTATGTGGAGCTGAAGCGCATCATGGCCCGGCAGCCGGGTCCAGAGGCAGCTGAGCAGCTCCAGCATTGCCAGTGGACCATCAGAGAGAGAACAAAAGAGCTCAAGGTCATCTCACACATCACACTTTTCTTGCTAGCCATGCATATAGCACTTCATCTATGTTTTTTTAGTTTAATGTTTGTTTGTTTTTTTCTTGTTGTCTCCTTCATAATTTCTTATTTTTGTATTTGACCCCATCAGATTTTGGTTGTTAAGAAATAATCATTCCATTAAAGTTTTGTTCAACGGAGGCCTTCAGAATGTAAGCCTCAATATGTTCCTGATCTGATGAGGGCTTTTCATGAAATGATTTTAATTATGTCGATCAAGTTATGTGCCAAACGTCACCATATCTGTGTTGATTTGTTTTCCGATACACTTTAATATAAGTACCTGTGAGTTGATACTATTATATACTATATATTAGAACAGGTAAAACACGGTTCCCGTTTGCTTCTCTATGTTCTATGACAAAATGATTTTTCTTTTCTGTGATTCCACAGGTGTTGATAGCAGAGCTGAGGATGCTCGACTCGAAGATGAACGAGTACAAAAGTGAGAATCAAAGATTAGCCGATGAGCTAGCAAACATCAAGAAGAAGTACCTCAGCCAGAAAAAGCTTCACGGGTGAGGTTGATCTCAGACATTTGATCACAGAGCGCTATTGATTTGTGCCAAAATGTAGTTTATTTTATGGGAACATGTAGCATTTTGTTGATAACTTTGTTCACTCTCTGATGTCCTGGAGCTCTGTGTGTCTCATCAGAGAGCAGAGGACCAAGACCAAGGTGGAGCAGATTGAACCGCTGCCTCAGCTGAGCGGCAAACCCCACTTCACCGGAGGAGGCTTCAGGACTGACCACCCTGTGAGAAGATAACGGCCTTTTTAAGGGAATATTTTAGGAGCCATCTGACATCTTTTACGTTGTAATAAATAGTGATGAGTGCAAATCTAATTTCCAGAGAACTTTGATCTCTGGGACAAGAAATGCCTGCAGAGATTCAACAAGGGAGCAAATGGACCGGTCCGTGACAGAACCCTATAATTCACTCTGAGTGTTATCTACCACCCCCAACTCCTCTGGCCATGCAGCCCTTAAAACAAAGGATCAATGCATAATAAAATGGACTTATGCTGAGCTAACATATTTGATAGGAAGTTGTGTTTTGACATATTTATAGAATGAAACTGGGTGTGGGTAGCTGTTGTGGCAAGTGGACTATAGCTCAGCATAGGGATGCTAATTTAAAAAAAAATTCTTAACAGATAGCCGTCCCTCGTTAACCAATTATTAACCGTTAACCGACAAGATTTGTGCCTCGCATGCAGCGGTGCGCCAGCTGCAGTGTGTGAGCACAACAGACAAGAACCCAGTTCACCGTTCAGGAGCGTTAATTTAGCAGGCAGCCACTTTCCCAGTAAAAGTCTCCACCGCACATTTAGTTCAGTTTAGCAGGTTATCCGCTGTGTGTCTGCCCGGCGTAACGACACTCTGTCCAGATCAATGATAGTGATTGTCCAACAAACGGTGTGAGTGTTTGTGCTACATTAGCAGCTGCTAGTGTTGCCGGTGGCTCCGTGCCCGCTGTAGTCACACACATACGATCTGTCAGCGCAGCGTAACTTCAGCGAGTTTACGACCGGCTGTATCTGTAACACCGGCTCCGCCACTCAGGTGGGCTCTGAAGGTGGACCAGCTTTTCCCCTTCAAGTGACGAGTTTTTCTCAGCTTTTTAATTAATTATTAAAAAATGTTGTAACCGTTTGAACCGATAGCGTTAATCGGTTAAAATGCTTAATGTCGGTTAACGGTTAAACAGTTAATTATTAACATCCCTAGCTCAGCATAAAGACAGAGGAAACAGGGAGACAACTTTCCTGGAGAGAAATGGTTCCAGCACACAACTAAATCTTCAATTCATAACTTGTGATTTGACGATGATGATCAGAGGGATCATGACAGATCTGGGCTGCAGGTTTCTCTGAGCCTTGCTCATCAGGAGTCATTGGTGGCACCTGTGATCAGCCTCAGCTGCTGATAATCAGCCTGGCTGGGAGGCTCTATCAGCAGGTTGGCTGCTCAGTTGGTTGTGTGTCTGCAGAGAGTCAACACCTTCAGTTGGCTCTGGGTTTAAATTGCATTTATATTCAGTGTCCTCTCTCAGTGACTCCCAACATTTCATTTGGGTCCGATACCTGTCGTCTGCACATTTTATTGCTTATGATTTTATAGCCTATGAGACAGCAACACTACCTTGAGAGGATGAGGCTGCTTTTGGATGATTTCTAGAGATTATCTAAAGTGAAACACACTCATCACTGACCTACACGTCATTGTGTGTGTGTCAACTGACGCCTACAGCACACACAGCACCAAACAGACGAGGAAGTCGACGCAGTATCTGGGATAAAATCACTGCTCTTTCTATCCTGGTGCTTTAACGCACATCAACCCATGAAAGCAATGCATTGTTAAAGCAGTTAGAAACAATAGTGGAAATGAAGTGGAGAATGAAAGGCATCGTTGGATGTGATGATAATGTTCTCAGGCCGGCTCAGAATCCCTGAGCAAGGAGAAACACAGGGGCTGCTGTACCCTTGATACATTTTTAATGAGCCTGTCTTTGTTCCGCTCTCTGCTATTTCAGGAGGATTTTCATAGTCAACACACATTTGATCATGTAGATGCCTTTTTGTCTTTGTTATTTGCTGTGAGAAAAGAGTCAGCGTTGAGGCATGGTAATAAATATCGCTTCAAGACTGATAGTAGATCAGGAACACAAAGATCTCTGTATTGAATTGTAACGAAACCATGAAGATGAGTTTAAAGTGCTGACCCGCTACTTTAATTAGAATGCTTACATGTACATAAGATGGACGGTGTAAGAACTGGCTCTTCTATGCACAGACACCTGATTTTTGGGGACCTAAGTAAAACTGAAATAAAGCCATGATATGTGTATTTGGAGTCCTTTGAAGTGAAGGTCTGTCTTAAATCTATGACCCAGAGATATCAGCAGACTTTCTATCTCCTCTGGTGACGCTCTGCTTGCTCTGTAAAGATTAAATATTTATTTGAGTCATTTCCTGACTAAGTTGATCAGCCACACTGTTTGACAATTTTTTTTTTTTTTTGGACAAATAACTTAATTTTGTGCTCAAAGTTAAAGGGACTATTTGTAACTTTCAGAAATGCTTGTTAACAGCGACACCTGTGGCTGTGAAATCAACGAAAGTCAGCGTCGGGCTCGCGCTTGCTCGCTTTTAATATACCTGAACAAGCATCGCTAAAACAGTGAGGCGACACACGTCAGCTAAAACCACAATATCACTCTGTATTGCAGCTGCTTGGCAGTAATGTTAGCTGACCAGACGAAGGGCTCTCCATGAACATGAAGAGGCTGAGGCAGCGGGGCTCTGCAGCGAGTCTTCCTGCTCTCTTCCCGGAGGGAGCAGGGAGACACCGGCACCTGGTCGGTAACGAGACGATAATGTAACTCGTTGAGGAGCTCCGTCACTTCACAAGACACGGGAAACCTCTGTCGGTCTGGAGGAGCTGCAGCATTAACAGACACTGAACATTCACTAGATATTCTCAGAGCTAAACTAACTCTTCTGCAGTGTGGCGTGAGCGTCTGGAGGTGGAGCGAGCTGAGCGAGAATGCACGCTCTGTCTGAGTGAAGGCGAGCAGGAAGAGGAGGAGAGGCAGCGGCCACACGCGAACGCGCATATGCGAGCGCGCATGTGTCCCGACTCGCTACATTTATACGCTTACAAAGTTACAAACAGTCCCTTTAATAAAAAGAAAGTTGTTAGTAAAATGTGAATATGACTTTAGTAGAAGCTGCAGGTCAAAGGTCATCCTCCACGCTGCAGGCAGACTCAGGTTGGTTTGTTTCCGAGCAGCAGCAAACTGATAAATGTGTTTATCTGTCAGTTTGTCTTTCTTAGTTAGTTAGCTAGTTAAGTGTAGTTAGCGTTACTCTACCTTAGTTTAATGTGTTTATTTTCACAAGTGAACAGGTGCAGTCAATGCAGTGAATTACACAAAATCACACTGACTGTTATGAGTGTGATATCCCATTCAGAGTGGTACTGGGTTTGGATTTAATGTGTCAGCTTCATATCACAATATATTCCAGAAGTCTGCAATGCAAAAAATGTCCAATATATATATATACTGTCTTATAATCACATCATACTATAGAAACATAATAAAATCAGTGGCTGTACAGTGTCCTCATGGTTGTCCCACAGGAGGATGCCTTCCAGCAGTAGTACTTTATCATGTAATAGAGGTATAGAGAGGAAAACGCCCTGTATCAACTGTAGAGGTCCCCATTTCACCAGCTGCTGCTGCAGGAACACTTTAGGTTGCACCTCCTCTTCTGATCTCCATGCAGTCAGTGGGCAGGACGGACGGACAGAGAGAGAGAGAGAGAGAGGCTGCACATGAGCTGAGGGTGAGCTCAAGGAGAAGCTGCTGATCGGTGTAGTGGAGCAAGAGGAGAGGAGAGGATGGATGCTGCTGCTGCTGCATGTTGCACGATGCTGATGTTGTTGGATGCTGCTGCTGCTGCTGGAGACATGCGGTACTCTTCTTCTTCACTCCTCCTTCAGGTCACACTGTAGTTACTGTGGAGTCCAGCCAGTCAGTCACTGAGACAGTCTCTAGATAGTCTCTCCTCCTCCTCCTCCTCCTCCTCCTCCTCTCTCGCTGGGATTTTGTCCTTGCTGGATGGATGCAGGGATGCCTGCTGCTCCTCTCCAAACACTGTTCTTGGGTAAGTTCGATGCACGTTCGCTGCTGCAGTTGTGATCACTGAGTTGATGCTGGAGACTAATATGAGAGGTGTGAGTGTGTGTGTGCGCGTGAGTGTGTGTTTGTGTGTGTGTGTGTGTTAGAGTTTATGGAAAGCAGCTTCAGAGGTGTGAAATGTGATGGAGGAAATCTTGCAGTACTGGCATGAATCCATACCATTTGTTATTCATACCACTATAAGGTATAGCCTGATTAAGGGCAGCCTCCTCTTGGTCGATTAGTCACTATATAATCGGTCGTTTTGGTTTTAGTCGACTGAGATTTCATAAAGTCATTTAGTCATTTTTTTTTTATGCCTTTTCATGCAGATAACTTATTTCCAAGAAACTAAGTTCGATGGCTGCGGTTGTGATCACTGAGTTGATGCTGGAGACTAATATGAGAGGTGTGTGTGTGTGTGTGTGTGCGTGTGCGTGCACGTGTGTGTGTGTGTGTGTGCAGTCTCAGACAGATTTAAAATTTTCGGACGCACATTGTATAATATGAGTTGGTATAGCAACAAAGTATACAGGCACTCTAGTCCTTGTTAGAGTTTATGGAAAGCAGCTTCAGAGGTGTGAAATGTGATGAAGGAAATATTGCAGTACTGGCATGAATCCATACCATTTGTTATTCATACCACTATAAGGTAGCCTGATTAAGGGCAGCCTCATCTTGGTCGATTAGTCACTATATAATCAGTCGTTTTGGTTTTATTCGACTGAGATTTCTTTAGTTGAGTCATTTAGTCATTTTTTTTTTTTTTTTATGCCTTTTTATGCAGAATGACTTATTTCCAAGAAACTTCTGAGCACATGTCTGGTAAACACAAAGATATAAAGTGGTGATTTTATGTGATATTTTATCGATTAAAGTGTCAGTAAGCAGTATATATTTTTGGCATCATTGGGCAAAAATTACATAATAACCTTTCAGCATATTGTAATTCAAGTGTTGGAAAATCTAGCCGTGACGGGAGACTTTGACCAATCAGAGGTCATTGCATTGAGAGAGCGTTCCTATTGGCTGTGCTCTGCTGTGCTTACCTATAGTCTTACAGTATATGTCATTATACGGTACATATACAGTACATCTTTTTTTTGTTTGGTGCAAAGGAAATAGAAATCTCTTTATATGTTTTTTCTTCAGCTCTACAAAGTTTACAACACTTATACTTTTTGACCTCTGGGTTAGATTTAGTAAAAAAATATAATAACCGCGTTAACACATATTCGTTTTAACGCCACTAATTACTTTAACGCTATTCGCTCTATTGGAGGTTGTAGTGGGCTTAGTCATACTAGCTTGTCATGAAGGAGGTTAAATAACGCTCCAAACTTTCGCTACATTTTGGCGATGGAAAAACTGTCATGGACTTTTTCAAAGGGGTCCCTTGACCTCTGACCTCCAGATGTGTGAATGTAAATGGGTTCTATGGGTACCGACGAGTCTCCTCTTTTAATAACATGCAGTTTGGGGCAAGTCATAGTCAAGTCAGCACACTGACACACTGACAGCTGTTGTTGCCTGTTGGCCTGCAGTTTGCCATGTTATGATTGGAGCATATTGTTTTATGCTGAATGCAGTACCTGTGAGAGTTTCTGGACAATATTTTTCATTATTTTGTGTTAATTGATTTCCAATAATAAATATATACATAAATTTGCTTTTAAACATTTAAATTTGGATATTCTTTTCTTCAGCTCTACAAAGTTTACTTGTTTACTTTGTTGTGAAAGCACATCATGAGTAGATCCATTGTGAAATGCACGTTGTTGTTTTCCTTTGCCTGTGTGTGTGTGTGTGTGTGTGTGTTAGTAAGCATGCATCAGACACGTGTGAGCACATCGCAGCCCCGCGCTCAGCCGTCGCACACAGCGCAGGGCCATGACATTACAATTAGTCCAGTTGTCCATGGGGTGATGGGAGCTTTCATTAGTTGCATTATGGGATGGAGGTTCGACGGGCCATGGCAAAAACAGCACATTCTACCTCATGGCGCAGCCTCCCTTAATTCTGCAGATGAACACTCGTCCTTGATTTTGCCACAAATTAAATGCAGCTGAATAAATCTGATGGAGCCACAATTAGCTCTTAATGAAAACAGTTGTATTTTCTCTGCAGAGTGAAGCCGCTAAGCTCTACATATTCATGAACTGACAACATGTTTGAGGACGGTCTGCATCCTGTGCTGTGCTGACATCACCTCAGGATTTAAGTATAGCTCACACCCTGAAGATGTCCACGGCATGCTGCGCTGAAAGCTATCATCATCCAACAACTGACGGTTCTTGTGACCTTGAAAATGAAGGTGTCCTCGCAGTATCAGACAATTAAAAGACCTTTTACAGGTCTAAACTAAGTAGATCTAAACTACTTAATGAATGACTATCAGGTGATTTATGTGCCAAGGGGATGATGAGAAAATGAGGCTCATGTGTCCTTTGGGCTGGACGTATACTTCTCCAGCTATTTCCTGGGATGCGTCTTCTTCACCCGGTTGCTTTTCGGTTCACACTGTATTTTTAGTTTTATGTGACCTTTATGATATTCATTTTTTTGTGCCTCCAGTACAGAGAAATTTCACAGATCCTCAAAGATCAGCACTGTCACCTGACGTGCACCGCACCGAGTTGATCGCACAAAGAAAAGAGTGAAGTCGTATCTGTCCCCTTGTCTTTATATATATAGAGGAGATCACCAGCGGCAGGCCAAAGGATCTGTCAAGTGTGGAGATGACAGAAGTCTCCAGTGCCAGAGGTTAGGATGTGACATCTCGCAGGGCTCTGGCCTCAAATCTCTGGCAGCCGCCGTCCCTCGTCTACCCTTCATCCCTCTCTTTTTTCTCCTCGTCTTTCTCTCTCCGCTTCTGCTGTGTGTCTTATAGGTGACTTTGACAGTCAAGAGACTCAGATAGGTAGATAGCTAGATTTGTTGTTGTTCTTTGGGATGAGAGACTCGGACTTCACCCCCTCCTCCTCTCTCTCTCTCTCTCTCTGATGCACATGCCATCTCTTCTTTATATCAGTCCAGAATACACCTTGGGTCTTGCTGCATGCTTGCCAGCATCTCGCTCGGTGCCCGTCACATCAGACACTTTAAGTTAGTCAGAGCAGAGCACTGTCACACGTCGTGTCACACTCACAAGACACTATGAACACAAACACGTTTAACCATTTGATGCGCGACTTATTCAAAACCTTTTAATGCACAACATGGGTAAACATTTCCCGTGTACATTTTCATTATCATTGATGCATATAACTGAATGTTTCTTTGTAATATCTTTTTCACAACATTATGTCATCACCTAGGATTTGAAGAAATGTTTATTATTATGAGTCATTATATGAATTTGTTTGTCTTGCTTTGTAGAGAAAAAAAATGTTGTTTACACATCTTACTGAAACTTGCAAACATGGGTCTTGTAGTCTGTAAAGGGGAGACTCGTGGGTACCCATAGAACCCATTTACATTCACATATCTGGAGGTCAGAGGTCAAGTTTGGAGCGTTATTTAGTCTCTAGTGACAAGCTAGTATGACATGGTTGGTACTAATGGTTTCCACACCCCAAAAATAGGAGTGGCAGCTCTGTTGGGTGTGCAGGGTGCCTGGTGAGGTGCTGCTGGGTGTAAGTATACATTCATGGATGCAGTAGGTGAGAATGTGAGGAGGTATACTGTATATGTAAGCAGACTAGTGTGTTGAAGTATAAATACTGAGGAAGAGATTCATAGTTTTACTTTTTCCTCGCTCTGTCGGACTCTGGCAGACCGTTTTTGTGGCAAATTATTGATTTCTTAAATAAGTAGCTGTGTAATAAGTGGGATAATGTACAGCCAGTGGGTCATTGTTGTGAAATAAACCCCTTCAGGATGCAAGACTATAAATCTCAAGACTCAAATAAACCATATCAAATCTCATGAGCTGTAACAAAATTACCAGTAAAGATTCCTCTGACAGCAGATGCATGACATGATCCTGTGGAATTCACTGGCGCTGCGTGTGTGTGTGTGTGTGTGTGTGTGTGTGCACAAGCATGTGTAAAGGGTGAGTTTTAATTAGCTGAGCGCAGCAGCAGGGGGGATCTTCCCCTTACTGAGGGCGCCTCTTCAGCCAGCTGACAAACATCACTGTGACAGCGTCGTCTCTTTCTCCTCTCACCCCCTTCACATCATCCCCTCACCCTTCACCCACTCTCTCCCTCACTGCCCACACTCCGCCCATCCAAACAACCAAAAACCATCTCTCTTTATCACTCAAAACATAACTGGAGACTTTGGTGAGCAGCTATGCAATCCATACAAGCCAGCGGCTGTTTATAAAATCAGCTATGTTGCAGCCAAAGAGCTTCAGGCGTTGTATTTATTATACAGAGATTAAATATATGCTTACTTACATGACACTATTTCAAAATGTCCTTTTCTTCTAAATGTCAGAACTAAACCTGTTTTAGAACAACGTTGTTTAAAGCAGAGTTTACACCTTGAACTGCTTTAGAGAATTTAATCGTCTGACAGACTGGCTTGAGGGCAGGAAGCATCGTCTCCGCCCGGCTGTTGAGAGAGGCTTTTGTATGACTCCGTCTCCGGTAATGGAGACCATATGTTCTCCGTGTTTTCACTGTGAGAAATGAGGTTGATATTCACTTCCAAAATATTTGTCTTGCAATATTAATTCCACCCACCCTGCAGATTTATAGGCTCTTCAGTTAAAGCATGTAAGCGCATTTTCTTAAGTGTTGTGCAGTGATTTAGCACCGAGCTCATGTTTGGCTGTCAATGAAACAGTTGTTTGAGAGAAGCATGAAAGGCGGCGATTGTGCTGGTGGCTCCTGCGAAGCTGTCAGGAACGTTTGAGCATTGTAGATGGTATATGCATCTATGTTTCTCGAGATGAGATGCTGCATTCACGTCAGTACCAACAATGTGGCCTTCTGTAAGCGACAGGAAGCAGTACTGCAGTAAAATGTAATGTATTCCTGTGTCTGTGTGCAGGCTGAGCTGATGCAGAGGTTTTGAATCTGACACTGGAAATCAAACATATCTGATCAATCAGAACACTGCTGCAGAGCATGTCTGCTGTCTGGAAAGTTCTCCTCAAAGCAGTGTCCATACAAGGCACAGCTTTCCTATTCATTTCATCTATGGAAATGAAAAGCAAATAGAGTGAATGGATCCCAGCTTGCTGAGGTAATCGAGTCACCCATTCAGCTGAGGTTTGCTTATGAAGCAATCCTGCTAAACTACTTCCTTCTCTCTGCCATACTTCTTGGTTCTCTCACTCCTGTATGCCCTCTTTGTTTTCTCCTTCTCTAAATCATTAAACTGAAATAAAAGCCTTCTGCAGCTGGACTTATAGAATACGTATCTTTGTGTTTTATCTGAAACAGATCTCAATATGTCATCCCTAAACATAGGTTAACTTTTTAAAGCTGTGTCCCAGATCAGGGCCTGCCTGCAGTTTTACAGTTATGTCAGAGTGGGTAAATGAAGCCTGTCCCATTTTAGTTTGAAATAAAGAACACCAACCGCGTACTGTATATCCTTTGCAGCCCTCAGCATCCCATAATCCATTATGTGCCGGTCAGTGGTTTACACTCAGAAAAGTTCAAAGTCTTGTAAGTTTAAATGGTGCCTGTAGCTAAAAGTATGTGGAAGTTGGAGTTGAACTTTGAACTTGCAGTAGGTTTAAGATGATTTGAAGATTCTTTTCATAGACTTATATTGTAAAAACATGTTGGAAAAAGTATAAAAGGTATAAAAAAAGTTGTACATGAGCAGGGAAGTCCTTAAAGAGCTGAATATTTAGATAGTTGAATGGTTTTTGTTGCTTGAAGTATGCAAGAAATATAAGAAGATGAAGAAGAAGTTGAGGACTAAAGAATTGGTGCTGTACAGAATTCACACAATTATAATAAAATGGGTCACTCAAATCAAGCAATGTGATTGGTTAAAAGCTGTGATATACTAACCACATACCATGGCTATGACGTCTAATTGTTAAAAGTGAACTTTGAACTACCTGAAGCGACATCTCCTACCACTTCTCCTTGCTACTGCTAATGCTCAAGTGCTCTTTTCTGTGTCCCACTCACAATACATGAACTATTTAATCACACAAACAAATTATATGTAATGCAGTTTGCTACTTCTTTAATAAAAAAAAAAAAAGTACAACAGAGACCAGTTGAAAGTTTCCGTAAAGATGTTGCTGAAGTGTTTGGTGGTAATGTACAGTAAGTGTGTTTCCTTCCTGTTTGCAGATGTTTTTTGTCCCCAGCTGTCTCTTTCATGTCTATTCTGGGCCTTTCTACCTTGGATGCTCATGCAGGCTGACAGCCTAACTGCAGTGTGCGAGGCTTACAATAAAAAAACAAACACACAAAATGCTACCTTTCCTACTCTGATAGCTACCTTGGTGGTCATTTGAATTTAGGAAAAAAAGACTGCAATGCACAAGAGCCAGAGGAAGGACAAAAGGCGTCCTCTGTTTCCTGAGTTTTCAGGTTCAGAATGTGATATGAGTTATAGAAACATCCACTGTGTCTGGGTGTGAGGGAATATTACACACATCAAGCTTATTTAGGCCAGTGTTCTGGTCAGGGGGATCATGACAGATCTGGGCTGCAGGTTTTCTCTGAGCTCATCAGGAGTCATTGGTGGCACCTGTGATCAGCCTCAGCTGCTGATAATCAGCCTGGCTGGGAGGCTCTATCTGCAGGTTGGCTGCTCATTTGGTTGTGTGTCTGCAGAGGGTCAACACCTTCAGTGGGCTCTCTGGTGATTCTGTGTGTTTTAATTTTGAGTGTGCACATCTTTCTCTACTTCTCTTTTGTGTCTCCTCTCAGTGTTGCAGCCGCCCGTTCTCTGGTGCTTGCTGTTGTTTCCCTTTTCCCCGGCTGTTTTATTTTATGAATTGCTGAGTGATTGAGAGCAGCTTTGTGCATTCCCCTCTTGGCCAATCAGGGCTTAAGAGAGGTGGGAAATTGCACACCCAGTGTCTTTCTGATCCCTCCTTCACTATCTGCAACATATTTCATCAGCCAAGCCAGAAACTCTGGTCTGTTTTAGGCCCTTTTGAGATCCTGTGCTCGTTTGTGTTTTGCTGACTGAGAGAGTGTTGACCATCCTAGTTGGGGAAAACGAAAATAAACACCCTTCAATGAGGTTACCTGCATTAGGACGATTAGGTGCTATTCGTGCAAGGATCTTGCTTTGCCTCATGATAGCCTAGCGCCTGCAGGCTTTATTTTGTTATTCTGTTCATTTGTTGATTTTCACTGAAACCCCTTTATACCCATTTCTTTTGGTCATTTGGGGAAACTTTAAAGGAGGATAAAAGGAAAAATAAAGAACAATATTTCAGTTTCCTTATGTTTGTTATTGTAGAGGCATTTGTTCATTATTATTATTATTATTATTATTATTATTGAGGCATTTTATTTTGTATTTAAATGTGAATGGGAACTGGTTCTCAGTCTTCTGCCTGATCAACTGAAGTCAGTACCGCCACAAGTGACTCCCAACTTACATTTCATATTGGTCCGACACCTTTTGTGTTGGTCTATAATTTTTGGTAGATTTAGTGACCAATTATATTCTCACAGTCTCCTTTTTAGAACCCAAGGGACCCTTTTATTATTATTATTTCTGTGTGCAGTTTATTTGCAGTAGCGACTCCCGTCATTCAGGTTCTTGTTTTAATGGGGAACAGTTTGTCCAGTTAGTCCAAGTAGTTTACTCAACAGACAAAATGAGGCAAAAAGGCTTGAGAGCTACAGAAAGGAAACGCTCATGATTGCATTACAGTAGCTATCATCATGCCCTCATTACACGTTGTCAGGCTGTGTTCCTGTACGCTAGAACTCCTGTTTTTAAGGGCATGCTGCGGTTTGTTTTCTTGACCAGTTGGACTTTACTGTAGAGATGTGATGTCACAGAGATCTCGGCAATTAGTTTAATGAGTACGCTGTTCTCATAACTGGTAGGAATGACTGGCCATCGGGAAGCTTGGGAATTTTTTTTTAATAAAGATCTTTATTTAGTTTTAACAAGTTTAAATGTGCAGCCACAGACAGCACACATCTAATATTTTAAATATTAAGGTGGGGGGGTAAAATAACCTGACCCTGCCATCAGTCGCCTCTCTGTGTCGTCTGGTCTCACTGGGTCTCACACACACACCTAAGCCACGCCCGGTGCTCCTCACAGGACGCTGATTGATCCGTTGTTTGGCGAGCCGGACACAAACATATTACTTGAAGCCTGCCAAGATGGATTTCAGTGTGACATCTGATCCTGCGATTCTCACATGATCTTGTGACGTTGCGAGAATCCAGCTGCCGTGCGAGGTCAGGGATACAAGCGACCCCCTCCCAATTTGGACTGGTCCTCGTTTTTTTGTTGAAATCTGATTGGCTCAGTCGTTTTCATTGTGAGCGTGACAAACTGTGACTAGTGTTCCAGCTCACCTAGAGGCTCGTCTGGCCGGACTTGTTTTGATTCAGTGCAGTGGTGACGTGCTTATACAAACTGAGGCGGCAGGTGTCAGTGAGACATCCTGTGTCTTGAAGGTCATCAGCATCATGCATGTGTGGCCGGGACCGGGAGAGGCTGCACAGAAAGCTGCTGGAGCTGGGAGCGTCATCTCTTACTGCATGGAGTTTTGCTCTAGCAATAACTTTGAATTAGATATAACTTAAAGATATAATATGCAAGAATTAACTAAAAATCTATCGGCTGATACAAAAATGATCCCTCTCAATCATCACACCCCACTAGAAGTGTGTGTCTGTTTCTGCAGAGACCCTGCAGCCCTCTGCCTGGATTTTCTCTTTTCTTCTTATTTGGCTTTACTCGGGACTCTTCTGGGCGTGTAACCTCCAGCTAATAACGGCATGCAGGGTGTGCAGCCCGTTCAGGTGGTCAAATGCCGCCGTTGTGTCACGCTCCTCAGCTTCTGATACTGAGGCACAAGTCTCCACATACAAAAAGACCGTATTTCACAAATGAGAACGGGTTGTGTTATTATGTGCATGTGTTCCAGTGATCCCCCTGCTCCTCTCTGTGCTGTGAGTGCAGCTATGATCAGTGTGTGTCTGTAGTTAGAGGAGAGCAGCGCTGAGCCACAGCCAGCAGACAGGAAGCTGCATTCATCCAAAATCCGGCAACTCTGCACCTTCCCACAGGATTCTGCAGAGGTGTGCGGAGTTAGTTGTGTGTTTATTTATATTTTAGAACATAACCGCCGGAAAACAATCAGAAAATAACATTTTATTTCTCTGATTCACTGCTGTGTTCTCACTGGCGCCTCTCTCTCTTTCTCTCTTCTGTCACTCTATAGCTAACTCGACCATCGCTGCTCTCTCTCGGCTCGTGGAGCTGTGGCCAACTTTGAATGCAGCAACCGACAACGGTTACATATTATACCTTTAATTAGATTGTCTAAAACTCTCTCTCTCTCTGTGTGTGTCTTTTCACTCCGGAGATAATGCCAATGACGTTGCTCAAATATTGGTAGGGACAATTCTGTCCACCCAAAATGCCCTTGTACCACAAAATCTGCATTAGTGTTAAATTACTGCCAAAACATTTTCCTCTGGCGCCCTCCGAGCGCTCGCCTGAAAGGCATAAATGACCATCTCCAAGTCCCAGGCTGAATTCCAATGCCAGTCCGCCCCTGGGAATGACCAATAAAAACAAATTGACCCAAATTGTAAATGAACCAGATTGATCCTTTAAGGAATGAATCCAACTTCCTCGCTCAATAATCTGAAGTAAAATGAAATCATACTTGCAAAAACACTAGAATTCGTCTGAAATTTCTCCTTCGATTGAACTATTATTCACAGAAGAAATGAAATGTGTCATGATAAACTAACTTTAATATGCTGCACAATCCCTTTTTAACTTTAGAGGTTCTCAAGTCCAGGTTTTTCCCAGCTGATAATGAATGAACTGGATCGTGGCAGTGAAGAGAAGTAAGATCAGATACACATTATTACTGACATGCCTTCAGGTCTTTACTGCAGAAGCAGAGAGGTCTTTGGGAATAAGCTTTGATTCTGTGATAGTTTCATCAGTCATCTTGTATTGTGACGTAATAATAAACATGTCTTCGACGTATTCAACACAATTGAATAATTCAATTCCAGGTAATCTTCTGCCACCTGATATTCCACGTCATTTTTTCTTCTTTTCGTCATACAACCATGACCATTTGTGCTTCCTTTTGTGCTGTGACTTAGTGGAGAGGAATGTGCGGATTCAGTGTGCAGAGGGCAACAAATATGTTGAGAATGGATTTCTGTTCCCCCGAAATGCACATATGGGCTTATCCATCAGGGGTGCTGGATGAGGCATGTCTTCCATATCAACAGCAATGCTGGCTGCAGTGATAGTACTGACATACCAGTGGCTAGAAATTAATTGGGTAGCTGTTCTGAAATTTCGCAGCACAGCACAGTGGAGTCACAACAATCTGAGAAAACAGATTTCAGAAAAGAGAGCAGATCACAAGCTTACAAACAGGATCGCAGTTTTTCCATTAGAGCTCAATCATTTGATTCCTCTAGATGTGAATGTGCCCAAAGTGGTTACTATATTGGACCAATAAGCTTGTGCTTAGTCTGAACTACCCAGGTATCTGCCATCAGGAAGGGCCTATGGTCATGCAGAAGTGTTAGTGACCTTTTCCATCCTCCACAGTCTGACCTCTGAAGTCTGTGAGAGAGCTGCAGGTCAGGTTGTGGAGAATGGTAAGATGGTAGTGGAAAAGGTCACTAACGCTCCTCAGTGTCTCTGAATAAAATACCAAGCACCGCCCACCAGCCGGAGCACAGCCAATAGGAACGCTCTCTCTCTGAAATGACCTGTGATTGGTGAAAGTCTTTTGATTTTCTAAAGCCTGAAAACAGAGCCATGAGGAGGTCTCTCAGAACACTTGAATTACAATATGCTGAAAGGTTATTATGGACATTTTTTGCCCAATGATGCCAAAAACTTGTCGCCTACTGAAGCTTTAATAGCTGAGATCTGGAAACACGGTGACTGAATAAAACATTTCTTACAAATAAACAGAATTTACATGTGACTGCGTTCCACCTAGTGCATTCTGGGAGTGACTCCAGCCCTGTGACCTTGAATTAGAATGAGCAAGTATGATAAATGAATGAATTATTGACTAAAATGAATTGTTGTATTGAGATTTTTATGTCCTGCATCACTTGAAATACTCTCTCAAAGAGCTTCATGTCAGCGGGCGCCGCACGCTGCTCGCCGTAAGGTTGATGTTTACACCCTCTGTCAGAATGCGCTGTACCACATTCAACAGTATTAAGTGTAATACTGGCCTCAAAATGATATTACAGCATAAATGTTAGCCCCTATTATCCCAAACAAAGACCTTCCTCTGAGGTTTTTAGTTTTTTTTAGGCTTTCATGCAATAGCTACCAGTGTATGTAGGCTGTCTGAACAATTTCTGTCAAAGTAGTGAGCACAGAGCAGAATAAACATCAGGAGTAAACAAGACAGATGACTGAATAATGCTCCTCTTGTTACCACAGTTAGACAAAGATTGTTTGGCGTTATGGGAATTATTCGCACAACATCTTCAATCAATCGGATCATTTGCTTTATTTAACATATTGTCTGTTGCATTCTCATGGTGCAGTGCCGGAGTTAAAGACACAATTCAATCAGGACAGATTGAAGATATGCATGAGGAATAATAAAAATATATTGACATAGTGCACAATAGGGAGGGGGCTTAGGGGGAAGGGTTAAGATAATATGTGTGGGCGGCCTATTTAAACACACTCTTATTGGTCACGGCTGATGGAATAAAGGATTTCTTATAATCATTCTTCTTGGCCATTGGGACTGAAATGCTGGATTGAGATGATGGGTGGGGTCATTGTAGATCTGGATTGCCTTTTTGGATATGAAAAGATATTTTTATAAAACGGTCGCTGTATCCTGACAGTAGTGCATGAGACTCAGTGTCCTCAGGTGTCCTCCGGTGCTCCTAAGGACATCTGCAAGATTTCCCAGATGGGAGGAAAACAAGCAGTCAGAGCTGATCTGGAGTCTGCCCTCTCTGAGCAGCTGTCAATCACTCACCAACTCCGATCAAACGGTCAAACTAGGCAGCGCTGATCAAATATGAATCAATATTCTGTTACTGTAATGCCTATTTCTCTCCTCAAATGTGTTCAGAAACATCTTGTAGTGTACTGTTTAGCTGTAAAATGAGAAAGTTTGTGACCTGGCATGTGAGATCTATTGAGGATATACCAAGCACTGCCCACCAGCCGGAGCACAGCCAATAGGAACGCTCTCTCTCTCTGAAATGACCTGTGATTGGTCAAAGTCTCCCGTCACGGGCTACATTTTTTTAAAAGCCTGCAAACAGAGCCATGAGGAGGAGCAGAAGTGTCTCAGAACACTTGAATTACAATATGCTGAAAGGTTATTATGGGATTTTTGCGCAATGATGCCAAAAACTTGTTGCCTACTGAAGCTTTTAGTGCTGCTGTTGGTTGAAATTTGCATTTGAACTTTATTTTGATCGGGGCTAAGAGGCTGTCTGAATCTGGTCCAAACCCTCCTGCAACAAAAGATCAATACAGACAAAATACAAAAGGACAAAATATTATAGGAAACAGCTTTGGAAAGCTCACAATCTTTTAAGTTAACAGGGACCGAGAGGCGGTGGGCGTTGCTGCAGCAGTGTTAGCATTCCTTTGGAATCTTCTCAGGACCACCTACGTGTGTGGCAGATCAATCAACAGTGGTCAGTAGCTTTTCACACATTGTAGATGGTTGCACCAATTGTTAATTAACTTGAAAATGTATTTTTGGAGGTGGAAGGGGTGCGTAATGGGCGGCAGGCGCAGGCCCACTGGGGCTTGAGTGCCCATTAAGGTCTATTATTCATCATTCTGCCTCCATGCGCTCCGCATACAGCACAGAGATGAGAGGGGAGAGAGTGGCAACATTAAGGGAGAGAAATAAGACATGAAAGCAGATAAAGCTTATTAGAGAAAAGACAGAAAGGTGTCACGCTTTCTACTTTGCTGTGCAGTGCTTCCCCGCTCCCTCGATTCACTGATCCCCTCCCTGCAGCCAACATCTGCAGTGCTGGCACACTCCTCTGTAGCACCCACCTGCTCTACAGTAGGGAGTACCTCTCATCACGCACACACAGGACAGTTATTCTTTAAGCCCTGCACACTTCAAGTCCACTGTGGCACCATGGAGGCACCTTTCTGCCAGCACGCCGACTGGCAGCCTGTGCACACAACACACAACTTTGTGTGTATGTGTGCTTTAGGTGGGATGGAGAGTGCATGTGTATTATCTTAAGGGAGTTGTAGCGATAATGAGCCTCATTTATCATTCTGCATACCAATTAATCTGTATTGAAGGCCTTTAGATGCATAGACAGAGGGAAATGCTCCAGCAGCAAATATGATTGATTGGAATTGATCAACTCACTTGTTAAGAGGTTTGGTGTTCCAGTTGCTGCTTTGTCACTTTTTGACCCAGCCGCGACCGGCTCTACGTCGGCTTGGAAAGGCTCGAGGCGAAGGTGCTTCCCGTGGCCGTGGCCAAAGCGTCACCGGGGCGGACTGTCCTTAGTGCTAGGTGGAGTGTGAGCGCGTGCGACAGGACCCGAAAGATGGTGACGAGAGGTTAACGTCACGCTTCCGTAAAGTGGTATCGGTGCCTTTGTATCGGAGCCGTTTTGCGAGTATGAGTACATGAGCACAATATCGGACTCGATACCCGATACTGGTATCGGTGCATCCCTATATATGATATTATGAGTCACTTTTTTTTGTTTCAATTTCGGGTCGCTCTCTCTTTTTTCATCATACACGTTTACATCCCTGAAAAATACTTCAGCTGTTTCATTATAGCCTTTAAACTACTGTTGTTACCGAAGTAGAGGCTCTGTGATATATTTAAGGTTTTAAACATTTCATTTCTGGCATGCTGTTTGCAAACATTTGTAAATAAGACAAGAAAGATACATAATTTTGGTATTGGGTTAGCTTTTATGTAAAGGAAATTGAAGCATTTTAGAGACATGTTAATTGACTGCATATCCTGTGAAAACAACATGAATCGTGTTAATGGTACGGTCCATAACAGTCGGATGTTGTGCTAATTGTGTTTAGAGTTCGGAAAAGATTGGACAAAAGGGTGTTAGCAATTGTAAAAAAGCATCAAAGCATCTCTCACGACTTTTACAATTTCTATGTTTTATAGTACATTTCAGACTGAGGGAGTCGGTAAGACTAAACATCAGCAACATTAAAAACAGTGATGCAGAACATCACCGTGGCAGAACATCACCGTGGCAAAGCAATGCCCTCTGCATCAACCCCTCTACTGTCACTGCTGCGTGCTCGCACTTTCTTAAGCTAATTAGCTAATTTGTTGAATTTGAAATGTTTATCCAGGCTGCTCTTCGTGGCTCCCTCATTATCATCAAATATGCCAACAATGATCAAAGGAGACTCGCCAGGCCGACGCCTCGCACAAGGCTGCGATTCGGAGAGGTTTGAATTTCTGAACCTCTTCCAAGGCATTTATCTTTTATTTTAATGTAATCATTTAAATAATTTACATGTATAGAGGTTCAGCTAGATTTAATGGAGTAGCACTTCTGTCGCTGAGAGAACATATGCAAAACTCTGTGTTTTGGAGTCGGTGGAAATACTGTTTTCTCCGTCTCTCCAGTGATTCGGCAGGCAGTCCTTTGAAGATCCCCCTTGTTTTCTGTTTTGCTGTTGTTTGTCTAGAAATAGTGATGCTAATTTACCGCTCTGCTACTAATGATTATATTAAGCTTTAAGGAGAAGCAGTTTTTACATAACTTCTAGAAGCTGCTTCTTTGTCATATTTTGAGTTATAGGCTGTGGCTCAGCGATGGTCGCCCACCAATCGGAAGGTCGGTGACTCAATCCCCGGCTCATCCAGTCCACATGTGGACGTGCCCTTGAGCAATACACTTAACCCCAAATTCCTCCCGAAGGCTGAGCCATCGGTGTGTGAATGAGGATTTAGACTACGACTAGAAAGGCGCTATATAAATGCAATTCCATTTACCATTTAAGTATTGCTAAGATCATCATTATAGCTTCAGAGTAATCAGCACGCTCCTTTTCTTCTACTTGAGAATGGGGATAATGCATGGTAAGCTCTAAATTCTCCATAACCTCTATTCAACTCATATTCACTGTGATCTTAATGAAAAGCTACAGTTCCATTAATCATTGTCTTTGCCAGGCGTCGGCTGCTGACAGGACTTCATCTGTGCAGCAGGAGCTGCACTGGGAATGAATTTCTACACTAATCAATAACTTTCGTTTGGCCTGAATCCAATTAATGAATAATAATAAAAAAATAAGTACATCAAATGTGATGACGACAATCACGAGATTAGTTTTGTTGTGTTCATTAAAGCGGAGGACTTCAGTGTGGTTACAACCCTCTTACATTGCTTTATCTGGATTACAGCCCCGGGACACCAGAAGTCCAAGGTTCACTGGTTCACAAGGTTGATCTGGTATTTAAAACTTTTGACATTTGGAGATTTCTGCAAGAATTGCATTTTTCGGCGATTAGATTAGGGACCATTTCTGTTCTGGAAACTGCTCAAAAATCCCCCATATTGGCATTCTACTTAGGAAAACCATCCATCCTCTGAATGCTCTAGGTCTCTAGTTTGTGGCTGTAAAGTTTCATGAGGCGGTGATTATCCTAGAGGTCACCACAGGTCATTTTATACAGTGAGGTCTCACTAAAATGTCTCCTATGGGGACTAGCATCATCACACATGAATACAGTTGGGCTCATTGGATCCACAAGAGTCTACGCTTTACAGTGATACTCAATTTATACAATTCAAAGACTGTTTATGGACCTCAGTATGCAGAAACCATTTGTAGATAGGCGAAAATTACACATTTATACTGCATGCAAAAAACTGCATGTTTTTTTTTTGTCAAACTACATGGGTTAGCATAAAGTAGGCATGTCTGTAAAGGGGAGACTTGTGGGTACCCATAGAACCCATTTTCATTCACATATCTTGAGGTCAGAGGTCGAGGGACGCCTTTGAAAATCACTGTGCCAGTTTTTCCTCGCTGAATTTTAGCATAAGTTTGGAGCGTTATTGAGCCTCTTTTGCAAGACTCTAATATGACATGGTTGGACGGATTCATTAGGTTTTCTAGTTTCATATGATACCAGTATCTTCACTCTAGCTTGAAAACAGAGCCCGCTACAACCTAAAAAATTGCAAGTTGCGTTAATGTACGTTAAAGAAATTAGTGCCGTTAAAAATAATTTGTGTTAACGAGTTTCTATCGCATTACCTTTGACAGCCCTAATATATATCATTTATCATCGGCATGGTAATGCAGCTGCTGTTGTTTATGAAATATTTCATTCACCGAACCCACTTTCTTGGAATATGAACAGCTCTGATCAATGTCCCCATCCTTTAAGATCACTCTCTCCTGGGATAGCCTTCCAATACAGCCCAGGGTGGCTCTGATCTATGGGCACGTTGTCTATCAAAGGAGAATGTGTGTGTGTACTGTATGTGTGTCTGTGTCCAGTGTGTATGTGTGTGAGTCACCCGGTGCTGAGAGGAGCAAAATGCTGTGGCCCCTTTTTGATGGATGTCCACTGTTAACATGACAGGTTTCAGGCATCAATCTTCAGCAGCCTGATTAAAATACACAGAGATGGACGATATTTATACGGGAGTCCCAGTAAAGCTCTCCACTGGCACCGTAGCAAAGGCAAGCAATTACAACTGCATGTGAAAGACTTGTGATAGTCCACCTTCCATCTGCTGGAGATTCATAGCAGGAGATTTTTTTCAGATTTTACAACAGTGCTTACTGGGGACTGGATATTTATACTGAACTGAAATTCAATGTCACCTTATTAAAAAAAGGACTGAAACTGCAGGAAAGCATCAAATGACGAGCCCAAACTTTAAAGTAAAGTTTAAATAACAAGAGAGAACTAAGCTGGTGCAGGAGGCAGATGCCTTCCTTGTAGATATTTCTTCATTAATATGACAAGATGATCTCTACAGGTCACTGGTTTCCACACTCAGTCTGTTTGTGCTAGCAGCTTCCTTTCTCTGAGGCATCAAGAGATTGCAGTAATGCAGTAGGCAATGCGCATGAACAATATTTTCATCCTATCATTTTCAACACAGACTTGAAAGTGCTGCTCTTACACTTGGTACACTTGATTCTGTGACATTCATTATTTGAGAGAATCCTCTGTCTTCTGGCTTTTGGACTGAGGCGTGTTTGTTGGCACCAGTAAATGTCAAGTATCCTACAGTATATGCAGCCTTGAATTGAAAACTATTATTTCATCTCGTGCAGCATGCAGACAACAGCATATAGCTGACCTGGCGAAAAGTCAGATCGCTTTTAGTGTCAAACATTAGGTTGCACTGCAGGGGCACACACATACACACACACACACGCACACACACACACACTCATAAAAAACCCTCTACCACCCATCTTGTTTTCCCGCCTCTCCTCTCTATGTCCCTACCTCCCAGACTGCATTGCAGCATCAAGCGTGACTGGTGGTTCAGTTTCAACTTTGGGCTCGGCAGAAAATATGCAAGAGAGAGACTAAACGTGTGTGTGTGAGAGAGAGAGAGAGAGAGAGAGAGAAACATCTGCAGTTTACAAATAGATAATTTTATATATATTATTGTTTTGTTTCTCCAACAAAACGCCTCTTTATTGGATTATTGAAAGCCTTTAGATTGATCTTTGCTAGAGGCGAGAAATGAATCCTAATCGGTCAGGGTGTGGCTGATCAAATTTACTGACGGGGGATTCTCTGTAATAAAGAAGGGTCAGCGGGCCGAGCGAGAAATGCTGAGACTTGGAAACAGAGCGATTCATGGGTCTATAACTCACCACAGCGCCAGAGAGACGGAGGAGGAGGGAGGGGAAGAAGGATTGCAACAGGGACGAGTGGATGGGGGGGATGATGGGGTCAAGCTGGAGTGAGAAGGAAGAGGAGGAGGAGAAAAGAGAGGGAAGGTTCCATTATGCAGTCGCTGGTGGAAGAAACTAAGCCTCCAGCTAGCATGAGGCGTCCTGCTGAGTCAAAACAACAACTGAGTAAAGGTCAGACATCGGCTGTGGTTACTGACACAATATTCTATACTATTACACACAGAATGAGCACTTGAAGGTGTGTTTCAACCACACACAAAATACGTGTTTTAATGGCTATTAACTTCCATAATTAGCTATTAGCTTTAACATTCTTTAAAGCTTCAGACCAGCCACTTCCTAACAATTTAATTTGAGATGGCCACATGGCAAAAGCATCCTAGGCAACGTCCTAAACATTTTCAAATAAAGAATAAGTTTGGCCATATTCTGTATTTTTCTTATTGATTACAAATCCCATGTGCAGACCCACACCAACTATGAATGTATCTACTAACAGTTATTGTGTGTGTGTATCAAGGCCTGATATATCTTCTTCCTCTTTGCCACATTATACACATCTCACTGTTGCACTGGGTGTAGGTTCTGAAATTAGCACCCGCCACTCGCCAAATGCAGGTAAATGCAGCCGATCCCAGCTGACGTTGGGCGAAGGCGGGGTCCACCCTGGACAGGTCACCAGACTATCACAGGGCTGACACGTAGAGACAGACAACCATTCATGCTCACATTCACACCTACGGAACATTTAGAGTCAACAATGAACCTTCATGTCTTTGGACCGGATTCGAACCTGCGACCCTTTTGCTGTCGCCTCGACAGTGCTAACCAGAAACAGAATGGGAAAATATCATCCATTTGGTATTTATTCAATTCTGTCTTTTGCTCAGTATAGGTGTAACATACTGTAGCTCATTACGGCAAATGTGGAGGATGAGGGCGAACTGAGGCAGAAGGCAGGGCAGGGCCACCTCGCAGCCAAGATGCTTTGAGATGAGAGTCACTTCACGTTTGTTCCCCTTCATGTCAAACTGCTCATGAACACACCACCCACTGTGCCAATGTCAAATGACTCCCTGAGCACCAGCATGTTCACCCCACATTAGCATTATTCATGCTGACAGAGAGTCATGACTCCTGTGAGAGAAAACTCCCTCCTCTTCTCCAGGTGGACTAAAATCAGATTTTTTACTCCAGTCTGGGGTGTGAATTGACAATGTGGAGAACATACAACATAACTTTTAGATATTTACAACTGCACTTTGAGAGTGGGTGCGGTTGGTGCCTGTACAGGTCAGCTGTAATTTACAGGTAATGTAGATGATCGATGTGTGTGATCGGTTACAGTCTGGCCCGTTGGTTCAAAGGTGTTTGAACACTGTTAAGTCCAGTTTGGTGTTAGGCCAGTAATAGCTAATGACAGTTGAACAGAAGAGAAAGAAATGCACAATATAAGAAGACAAGTGCCATGCTTATGTTGATTTCATGATTTAGTCGTGAAAGTTTCTGATACGACATGCAATATGTCCCCAGCCAGTCACGCCTGGTTGCGCCCTCAGCTTGAAGAGCTTAGACACTTTATCTCTTTCAATATGAATTCACTTCATATTGGATGATTGTGCAACATACACTTCATGTCTATAATGCCAACATACATTGTCGGTGTTCCCTTGATTTATTACAGAAAAAGTGATGGATATACATGTGACAAAGTCATACCCAGGTTTAGACTTTATATCCTATCACAGTCTAATAATTAATGTTGTAACCTGAACCATAACTGATTTCTTTAATGCTCACTTAGAGGTAGTGGAAACAAATTGACATATCATCCACCGTTTAAGATGAACTTATTAGTAAATAGTTGCATATTTACACATCCAGGTTCATTGGTTTGTGTCTCAAGTCCAATTTTAGCTTTGTTTTTTTTGGTCTCTACCAAAAGATCCATTCGAGGTCGATGCCTAATCTTAACCAGAGAGTTTTGCAACTTGGGGGTTACCTTCTAGACACGACCCATCATAATTTTAGTTACCAACTGCACCCTTAGTAGACATTAGGGTGCTAAAATAATCCTTTGGCATGCTGAAATCCAAATTAGTTTTTTTTTAGTACAGGTATTTTGTTTAGCGTTTCAGCCCTTGTTCGCATATTGTGGCGCTGATTGTTTTCCCTTCGGGTTGCCGTGGTTTTCAGAGTACGACACGATGCACCCTGTCTCTATAGTTAGTGAAAATGCATGTGTTTGGAAAGTACTGAGTGTACGACTGGATAAACGAGACAGGAGCTGTGTGAGAGTTTGTTAACAGATGTGTTGTTAAAGGTACTATATGTAACCATTTACATGCATTAATCGCTTTGTATTGCCATTGTGTGAAAAGATTGTAATGTAACTTAAAAAAATTAATATTTCTCGATTTTATTGGGTGCCTATAAACAGCCTGTTGACTGATTTCTGTGTAAAGGACTCGGGATGGTTTTGCTTCGTAATTTTAGCTGATGAAGTCATTTGCAAATGGCGAGCTAGTTAGTACCAGTTGGTACTAGTTGGACATTACAGATAGTAACGGTGATATATGATTGTAACATTATATCACGTCACTGTTTTTGCCGATGCACAGGATGATCGCTTGCAATCACGGAGTGCAAGCACGAGCAACAGGATATGCTCTGTTTTCAGGCTTTAGAAAATCTAGCCCGTGACAGGAGACTTTGACCAATCACAGGTCATTTCAGAGAGAGAGAGAGAGCGTTCCTATTGGCTGTGCTCCGGCTGGTGGGCGGTGCTTGGTATTTCCTAAACTGTTCTCAACATGGCTGCCGGGTCACAACCCCACCCGTTGCATGAAAACTGGGGTATGCACAGAGCAGTGTGTGGTATTTTCACTCTAAAACATCCAGAACTGACTTCAGTAGGCACCTTTCACAACGGATACATCCGTGCACGCTGCAGGTACCACTGTTTTACATTTCTGTGAATATCCAGGGGCCGTCTCATATGACTGCCTGTGCCTCCGGAGACGGAGACAGAAAAGCCAATCGACTGCTTACTCACAGAAATACTATTATGTGATTGGTCATCTCACAAAGAAACGGCGCAGTATAGGCCTACTGCAGTCATGTGCACTCCTCTTAGTCTGAATCCGGTCTGCTATGGCAACTACTTTGTTAAGCCAGATGCAGTTTCTCAGCATACACGGCTGTTTATTATTGTGTATGCAGGTGGAGGACGTCTAAAACAGAAAAAAGAACCTTTCTCGATGAAGATAACCTGATTCCTTATGGAGCTGTGGACATATACCCAGCACTACTATACTATATGTACCCTAGACTTGTGTAGAAAGCATCATTCTCCCTTCATTTCTATCATCAAACCTGATTGCAGGCTCATCATGTCAGCCTATCATGTCATTGAAGATGGCCGTCTTGCGACCCCTGACCAAGGGCGAATTCTTGTCGGGTTGCGTGACAAGGCTGTGACTAAGTCTGCTGCACCGATGGGGAAACAGCAGTTGTGATGGTTGCAGCGATGATGGTGATGTCAGTGTGGCGTTGACATGTCACGGCTGTCCTCATTAAAGGCCTTCTGAATTCTAAGCGGACCTTACAGCTGGCTCTGCTGCCAGATCACATAATTACTGACGGGACAGATAGATCAATTATAACAATCAGAGGTCACAGAAACACAGATCCTTAAGAGATGTTTTGTTTTGTCGTGGATTCAAAAATGCAAAATCAGATTTTGTTGAATAGTGTGATTTATGTTTTAAGTAGAATATTTTCCATTTGTGTCAGTAGCTTGTTTGTGAATGCAAGAGAGACAAATGGGTCCTGTTTGAGTGGCTCACTCTGTGCATGGTCCCTTTTTATCTCAATAATAGCAAAGGTTAAATCAAAGAGGTCACAGATCTGGTTAGCATCAGGTTCACGAAGAAACTGCTGTCAAAAAGGGCAAAGAAATGGAAGATAACTCAAGTGGAAGTATGAAGTTAGGGCAGCACCTAATCAGAGACATATTTACTTGAAGCAAAAAATGCAGATGTGATCATCAACAACATTTCTGAACAAGCAGAATGGTCAGGAACTTTTCATAACTTTGTCATTTATTGCAGGTTTTATTAGAGGTTTGGGGAAGTTGCAAAATATGTATTTTTGTAGTTTAGGCAGTTTTTGGAGACTGTGGCTTGGATTCATAATGACAACAACAGATTCTAATAGTGATGGTGGAAAAAAAATACCAAAAGTCCCCACTGTCAATACTGGAGTTGGAAGGTTGATCACTGAATACCTGGATGAGGGAAAGAAGAAAAGATTGAGGAGGTGGAACACTGAGCAGGGGAATTATGCCGGGAGGAGAAAAAGGACTGGAGGTGGAGGGGAGATAAGAGCAGTTTATAAAGTGGATGTATGGAACCTCCACAGGGGTCACGGCAGGTTTTAGTGGCAGTCTGAGACATCTCCGCCTGTCTCTGGGCTTCATCTGTTTCCCCCTGCAGTGTTGTATTTACTCACTATCACAAACACATTGAAGGCCTGAAAGATGTGCAGCCAGATTCTTTATAAAATAAACAATGCTCTTATGTCTGTTGCTTCATGTGCTTATTTTACTGCAATGCTTAACCTCTCATGTAAGCTTGTATACATTCAACAGGCCTTTGTGTTCAGTGTTAGAGATATACAGTATCAGTGAAGGGCTGCACATACTGGACTCATAATCTGTAAATTCAAGTGGTGCCCACAACTACTGATCCTCATGTGTTGTTGGATTTACACAGTTTTACAAGCCTATAGTCTCTCAAACAAAGCCCTAACCTGGATCAGAGCTTGTGTATTAGTCTAAATGAAAGCATTAACAGACTGCAAAGAAAAATCAGCCAATTTTGTTAGAACAAAAATGATCAAACGACAACCCCCGTATGAAGATTGAACATGTTGCACATAGCAATTAGCATGTGACATATTTCCCTCCACAGTTCCTCCACCTTCTGGTTGGCAGTAGCTCACAGTTATCAGCCATGTGGAGCAGAAGAGGCCTCTACAATCTCTACTATCAGTCTCACTGTCTCTGCTTTAAGCATTTGTATTGTATAGGGGGTTTTTCTTTCTGTGAGGCAAATGTCAAAGGGGCACTGAATAAGTATCCTTGTCAGCTCATTAAGTATCTCTGGTGGATGTTTGACCCCTTTCAGGGCATTTGCCCCCCCGGTCTGACCTTAAGGAGGGGTTGTAAACACACCAGTGACTGCTGCTTGTCACTGCACATTCACTGACAGCCTGCAGAGGGATGCTGGGAGCTCCGAAGAAGTTGGAGAAATAAGTTGTTGGCAGACAAATGTAAAGGTTTCTAATGTTTGCACTGGTGAAAAAGGAAGCCACATTATGGTATGCATATATAAGATTTACTATATATTATCTCTCCTAAGAAACTACATGATATTGACAAGATTCCTACTCTGTATTCAAACACTCCCCTCTGCACAGGGCACAATAATGAACCTGGTGGCTGTATTTCCACCTTTTCAAATTTGTTTTCTGGTTATCTTGCGCTGATTTGTTGACACCGATTCAAGATGGCACGATGCAGGGACTTCCAAAAACACACGGCTACAAAATATTTGGCACATGTTTCCAAGATAGTTAAGTTTCCACATCCCAGCTGAGTTGTTGGTGTATTCAGCTGCATAACCACCCTAAACAATTACCATTTGTGAATGAAATTGTGTGGCTGCTTCTCCTTTCTCTTCTCTCTCCCCACACATCCAACTGATGGATCACTACTGATGGGATTCCTCTTCCCCACCCACTGATCTCCTTATTCACTCCTTACTTGCCCCACCCTCTAATTTTTAATTTCTTATCCTTTTTTACCCGACGAACCCGGTACCAGATGCCATTAGGAGCACCGGAGGACGCAGAGGAACATGATTTTTTTTCAGATTACCTGTCTCATGCACTACTGTCAGGATATAGTGACCGTTTTATAAAAATAACTTTTTTTTAATCACATTTGCTCCATTTCTACCCACTGCAGCTTTAAGTAACCTACAACAGAAAGACAGTCAACAAAAAGCCAATAAGCGATAATATTTTACTTCCTGATGCTGAAGGAAAATCCATTTATTTTGGACCAACGTGTCGTCTCCAGCTAAAAGGGCCGATGTATTGATTACATTCCAAGTGCTATACTGTAATACCTTAAGTGCTTGGATAGCACAGGGAAGTCCCTCCCTTCACCAGAGTTGAAATGAAAATAGATCAGGTATGCAGGATGGGAGTGAGGAAAAGAGGACGGGGGGAGATTAAGTTGAAAAGAAATAGGTGTAACTAATTAGAATATAAACATGGACATTCTCCTTCACTATTCTTCAACATTCTTTCTCCACGCTTTCATTTTTGACACATCGCGTCACTGTTCAACTAGTTTCAGCTCATCTGTTTCTGGTTTCATGGACCAAATCTCAATCTCCACACTCACACAGACTTTGAGGTGCATTCCCGCAAAGTCTGTGAGGGGTCAGGGTTGTCCAACTGTCAAATCGTCAAGTCCTTGAGGAGACATTTTGAGCCCTTTATGAACACTTTCCATAAGTCCGCATTTCTGCAGCCTTTTTGCCTTTAAGGAATTACCCACAATTCATACCATTGTGACGTTAAACACAGGGTTACCACGGTTATCAGGGGAAGCCCCATGGCGTAAAATAAAGGTAGACAAGGAGGACGGCACATGGGTGTTCAGCCAGGGATATTTAAATTTACACAGAACCATTAACATTAAAGGGACTGTTTGTAACTTCTTACACGTATAAATCATTGAAGGTCGGTGTCCCATGCAAGCTCGCGTGTGGCTACGCTGTTCAGACAAGACTCCAACACAAACTACACGGAAGCACCAAAACTGCAAAGTTCTATCTAGTGAAGCTCGTCTGTTAAACAGTGTTGGCCGCGGTGGGAGGACGCGGGGGAGACCGTAGCTTTGGTCTCCAGGGCCGGAGTCTCTGCTGTACTCGGCTCCTCTGCTCCTCTGCCTGCTTGCCTTCACTCACACAACGCGCTCGTTCTCGCTCTTTCGCTCCACCTCTCACGTGCATGCACGCTCACTTCACACTGCAGAAGAGTTAGTTTAGCTCTGAGAATATCTAGTGAATGTACAGTGGACGTTTGTGCAGTAATAACTGCTGCTGCTCCTCCAGACCAACAGAGGTTTCCCGTGTCTTGTGAAGTGACGGGGCTCCGCAGAGAGAAACGTTATCGTCTACGACCAAAATTCCGGTGTCTCCCGTGTTCCCTCCGACCGCGGTCGGGAGGCTGAGGCAGGAAAAGCCAACACTAGGATCAGCATTGATTCATGGAGAGACCTTCGTCTGGTCAGCTAACATTACTGCCAAGCAGGTGATATATAGAGTGATATTGTGGTTTTAGCTGACGTGTGTCGCCTCACTGTGTTGAGCGATGCTTGTTCAAGGCTAGTTCATGTAGAGCGAGCACAAGCGGGAGCGTGAGCAACAGGACGCTGACTTTCGTTGACTTAACGTCCACAGGTGTCGCTGTTAACAGGCAATTCTAATTCTTACAAACAGTCCCTTTAAAGATTTAAGATAGTACATTAAAAAAACATATGAAATCAGAGGAATGCAAGCATTAGAGTATATTACACACCTGGTTTATTCATCAACCAGTTCTTTTCATTTTGCTTAATGAAGTTTGACAAAAACAAATAAATTGATAATTTGACAGTAACCTCTAGTCTCATAAGGCAAGAGTCTGGAAGAAGTTCAAATAGGCAGTAAAACACATAAAATAAAAACCCGCAATTGGCATCGTCAAGGTAACCTGATATGTCGCCGCAAATGCCGTCCCATTCATATTTATACAATTACACAAAGATTTCTTTGTGTTTTCTGGCTCTTCTCTGGCCAATTCTGCTCATGTATAGCGTTTAACACGTACACACAAACTGTCAGCCCATGTCTTCCACCTTCCTTTCTCTCAGACACACACACACACACACACGCACACGCACACGCACACACACGCACACACACACACACACACACACACAGCCTATTTGATGATAAGGTTTTGGCACGGCATCACCCACATTGTTTTAATCTGCTGTAGGGCTTCGGGTGGTGAGATATGAAAGAGAGCCAAGAGTGATGGAAGTAAAGGAAGTGACGGGAGAGAAGAGAGAGAGAGTCAGTCGGGTTTTATTGGGAGGTTTTAGTCTGACCATTCATCTGGTTCCAATCACTGCACCTCTCCTCCTGCCTCCTGCTGTCAGACCTGCCTGAATGTAGGACAGGAACTGGGATCAGCCATTCTGTTTGTGTGCGTGTGTGTGCGTGTGTGTGAGTGTGTGTGTGTGTGTGTGTGTGTGTGTGTGTGTGTGTGTGTGTGTGTGTGCGTGTGTGCGTGTGTGCGTGCGTGCGTGCGTGTGTGCGTGTGTGCGTGTGTGCGTGTGTGTGTGTGTGTGTGTGTGCGTGTGTGTGAGTGTGTGAGTGTGTGTGTGTGTGCGTGTGTGTGTGTGTGAGTGTGTGTTCAAATGGGTCTGGGAGTGGTAAGGAGGTGGTTTGCCAGAGGATGTGTGTTCTGGTGTATGTTCGCATAGTGGGAAGTCTTCTTGTGTGCCAACTTACAGAATGTGGTATGTGTGTGCCAGCGTAGGGGGTTTCCAAATGTTAGTGTTGCCTGTATGCCAGTAATATCTACAGTCTACAGTAATAAGACGACGGAAAAGCAATGCAAACAGAAAGGAATCCATCAGGTTTAGAGTGATTGTTTCTTAGTTAACTGTCATTTTAAACACAAAGTCTCTAGCCTTGCTTGCGGCCTCTGATTATTACACACTAAAAAACAAATTTGTTAGATGGATGAAAAATGGAGAGACACATTTGGTATTGTTAAATTCTTACCACTAGTGGGGCAAAAACAGACAATTGTGTTGCCAAAAGAAGGAAATGTTGTTCTGAAAATCAGACCATTTGTTACCCAAATCAATCCACAGCTACTTCTGCTGCATTCCTGTCATGTGAGATGGTCAGGAGATGTATATGTCTGGAGATTTTGTATTCAGTATTTCTCACCAAAAACATATTGTATAAATGCATGTGTTGAAAGTGTTCCCATCCTCATAGAAGTTTTTGCAAAAAACATTTTTAACATTCTGAAACCGGCATTTAATATCTCAATGTTTGCTCGCCAACAGTCTTCTTCTTTCATGCCTTTGCTGGTGCATTCGCAAACTGTCGATGAGTGGAACAGTGAGAAACTGAAATATGCAAATATTTTACTTAATTTAAAATAGCAATACAACAATTTAAAGTCATTCAATTACAAGTAAAAGTCATTTACTGCAGTTTGACCAACCAAGGCTCCTGAAAACTCAAAAACACGTCCAATTTAGCAGCTTCAAACATGTTTAACTGTGTGTTGTCCATCTAGTACTTTTACTGCAGTAAAGAATGTGAATACTTCTTCAACCACTGGTCCAGTTACAGCTTCAGGGTGTCTTTGTCTCTTATATTAACACTAACATGGCTGGTATATTCATCCATTGAATGTGGAGCCCTGTGGAAGACCTGTTCACACCCTGCTGGGTCTAGTTCCTGTCCTGCCGTATCTCTCTGTGTGAGGAGAACAAGGTCCAGACCACCGGGGCTTTAATCCATCTGCTGAGAGAAATAGGCCAGAAGGAACTGAAATGTGACTACATGACACTGATTCTCACATTCAAGGGAAACACTTCTTCAGTTTGTGTGGTATGGGTATGGGTTAGGAGTTGTATCTTTTCAGAGAGCCAGAATAGTTTTCTTTTAACGGCTGTGTAAGAAATAACTCATTAAAGTTCTCAGTTCAGTTCCATGTTGCTCTAATTGCTGTGGAGCCCGGTCTGTTTTACAGCCATGAATGGTCTAGTAGTTCATGGTTGCGGTGCCAACTTCTCCCAATTAGTCACATTTTTACAGCATGCTGTCCACAGTGTTTGGGTTTTGTTTTTAAAGCCTCTATACAAGTGGTTAAAGAACGTCTCAGTCGAGCTGCCCCACGGCTGTTACACCAGACTTCATGAAAACTTAACCTGTTTCAAAGTTTTAGATCAAGGAGCCAATCGAAAGGGGGTTTAATATAATTAACAAATAATTAAATAATGCAATGGAATTCAGGCATAAAACGCATATTGACAGATCTCTATGGAGCCATGAATGCGGTTTGGATTTACATTCCTTCTTTTATATTTAGTGTTTTGGCCTACCTTTTAGTCCTTTGTTAAATAGATTTAGAAAATATTTAACTTTTGATTTTACCGGATAAATCCTTTATGGGGCAGTCATGTACAATAAACAGCTGACATTAATTGAGGTTCAAAAGCAAGCCTGCTTTGGAAAATGTTTTTTTTTTAATGGTAATTTTTGGTATCTATGTTTAAAAACAAAGCTGTGTTGTCTCACTTAGCTGACAATTATTTTTGATCCTAAGTTCTTAAAGTAAATTGCCAACATTTCGGCAGCTAAAATAAATAAAATATGATGAAATTGGACAATCCTGAGGAATATCAACCTGAACCGTAAAACATGGAGTTGTACCGCAAGTTAGTAAAACACAACTAGAAATGGCTTGCTCGCTAATAAACAAAAACAAGCTTAATTCGGACACAACAAATCAATATATATATATATATGAATATATATATATATACAAACATATAGTGTATCTTGTGTAATAAATTGAATGAAATATCATAATGATGAGATATACATGTCGAGTTTTGAAATGCCTCAAGAAAACTGAATGCATGCCTGAGTCTGTTTGTGCGGCATTAATGGATTCTGTAAGTCACCGTGAAATGTGTAGAGATCAGCAGAGATTAAACACCTTTTGAAAGCAGAGGTAGTGGAAGTACGATCAGACCGTAAGCTTGAGAGATTCCCATAACAACTTACAGTACACGGTATGAATGATATTAACTTGTTTTATTTCCCTGTTTAGCATCTTGCAATCCCTAGACTACAACAATGTATCTGTATAGTTTGCTATTGTTGCACAGGTAATGCATTAAGCCGGGAAGTGTTTCATTCTCACAGGCCAAAGCGATTGCAGTCGTCGCGAAAAGACATAAAAGATGATTCATTGTGAGTGCCGGTTCCCCTGTTCCTCATCAAGTGTTCAGGGCTGCAGTGAAATGATTGCATGCCTCAGAGAGCAGCTAATGTGCAGAGAAACAGGTACAGCAGCAGGGCGGCGAGACGTCAGATAACATAACATATACATGCATTATTCACTGCTTGTCAGACTAAGTCTCTGTAAACTGGCAAACATTCACAACTAATTATTAAAACAAAAAAACATGCATGGCATCATTCTTTGGAGGTTGTTTGAGCAAATGTTGGAAATGAAAACGACACGTGTAGTAATTCTTTCATCGCCATCGCTTTTCTTTCTCACTGCTCACTCTTTCTTTTCTTTTTCTCAGACAGTTTGCTAAAAGTCATCTTTTCATGCCAAGGTATCTCAAAAAGTTACAAGTGGATTTCGCTGAAATTTAGTAGAAAGACAACTTTTTTTTATTTTTGGCCTTAACTGCATTTTGTGTGCTGACGGGAGAGTTTGAGCTCTGCACCAATAGTGCAGTAGGTTAGTGTTAGCAGAGGCTTGTGCTCTGTCTAGTGCCTTCTAATTTTGGTTGTGTCTGTTTTCCATTTTGGGTCATGAAATTATGACATTTCCTTTCTGTCCCTCATCGTCCTGTGCAGTGTGGTGCAGTGTAGCAATGCTCTCTGCAGCGTGATGAGTGGGCAGGTTGCCAGATCTTGGCTGACACAGAATATTGTTGGTTGACATGCTGCAGGTGAGTCCGTGGTGCAATCTGCTGCTTTACAGTACAGACAGTATGTGTTGACAGACGCTGTTCGTGTCCCGTGCGTCACGTTACAATCAGCTGTACAGTCATACAACACTATTTTAGCCAGTCAGCATTAGGGGTATTCGAGAAAGACACGCAGAATGTCCTTAAAGTGGTGTGCTATTTATAAGCTATATCCCATGAGATCAGGTTGTTCTAGTTATGTATGGATTTGGTCAGATTCGATTGTGAGTATTATTCAAGGTGCACAAAGACAACACAAGATAAAATAAAGGTATTGCTTTTTTCTTCTACAGAGGTTAGGCGCAAGAGGTGGGGGAATCATTCAAATGAGGCAGCACAAAGCGATTATTGATATTTGTATACTTGTGTCTTAGATGAGAATAGTTCTCTCAGATCCATGTCTGTTTGCAAATTTACATAAACAACGGAATAAACACTCTCCAACCAATAGATGCATTCAAATCAGTACCAAAAAGAACTTTTAATGGTGGTGAAGCAGACATTTATCTTTGGCTTTAGAGTCATAGAATAACAATGTTTGTGCAGGTACAACCCTGAAATATGTATGTAACTCTTAAGCATAAAACCGACCCCAAATCAGAACTGAAATATAATGCATGCATGAAAGAGAATACACTTCTTTTCATAAAAGAATGCACCACCAACAGGATGAAGAAATAAACTATTAGAAGATCAAGGAAAAATGGTCTTGGAGGATGTTGTTCTTCCTAAGATCTGAGCGTTCTGTGGTACCCGCCTCAGAGCTCAATCGATGTGCTGACTTGCATATGAGCAAGCGGGCAGGAAGGCGCTGTGACTTACAATGGTTTGAAGGGTAACTGGGCCCTCTGCGTCCCGCTGGCCTCCCACTGCCACTATAATTGGTCCACTGAGAAGTCTACAGGGAGGAGCAGGAGGGAGTTTACTGGAGCACAACTCACCCCAGGGCTTCTTCACAAAACAAAGCTCTCCACGCCACTTTTACCAACAGGCTGCGGACATTTTGTGGCGATAATCGCACACAGGAGTGTGCCTGCACGTGTGCCACATGCACGCACGCACACTTACACAGAAACAAACACATTGTTTTCATATTCATGCACACACATATAGCTCATTCGACACGCGTGCTTCTTTGTATCTTACCTGTATACATTCTACAGCTAATGGACATAGTTATAGATGTCTTGCATGTATGAAGTCAGATCAGTCTCAATATTAATGAATGCATCATATATAAATGACTCCACAAAAATATTGTTCAATGCACACAATTGATGAAATCAATGTCATTTCTGTTGTCATTGATGCCAGCTCTGTTCTGCACCCAGGGGGGTCTTTGCTGCTGCGCTTTCCATGTATGCACGTGGAAGGGCAAGGAGGTGTGCTCTCCTTGCCTTATGCTACCACGTAGGCTCGTGGAGCCACGTATGCACGTGGATGGGCAGGGAGGTCCCAGAGCAGAGCCATACCGCCAAATATACTGTATACGTTACTGCAACTGGAATAAGTTCTTTGACTAAAGTGGTCCTGACTGAAATATATTTCTGATGCACACACAAATATTTCTTATTTTAAATAAATGCAATAGAAAACCACAAATATATGTATTTGAAGGTATTTGCAATTTTCATCAAAAACAAAAAAATATGTTTGTTTTTTCATCATTGAATTCACTTCTGGGAATTTTGGAGTCGATAAATCAACCGTGTAGATTTCTAATATTGGCAGTTTTATCACAAAATACATTTGTGAATCGTTCTGTGTGAATTCATTAATACTGAGACTGATCTGACTCCATATACATGCACATGCTCAAACACCACCACACACATGCCTGTTGATACAGACATACAAAGCATTAACTTCAGCTAACACACATACAGAGTAAAGACAGAAACTCAAACAATCTCAATTATGCACAGATTCTGGAGACACACACACAATAGCAGTATCAATTTAAACTCAAGCACATGCACACACTTTGCGGCCGTCAACACACACAGACACATGTCCCTGTTCTATCATCGCTCTAACACAAATGTGTCCAGCCAGCACATCACAGCCCATACAGTTGATCAGTGTCCAAGGAAGGATAAATAAATAAAAGAGGAAACAATGGGAAGCTCAGGCTTTCATCCTCAGCCTCTTGGTAATTCCACCCCAGTCAGCAGTGCCAGTATCGCTCTGTGTACTGCTGCGGTTGGTAAGCCGATATCCCCTCTGGATCTTACCCATTGTACCATGTATCCCTTTTATGTTGGGGGGCTTTTTATCAGTGTAACCTGCGTCAGACTGCGGGGTTGTGTGTCTGCGTCTGTGGGAGAAATTTCCTCCAATCACATTCACAGGAAAGTAGCCGTTTGGTGACTGGAGTTTGATTTAAAACCTGCTGTTTGTTTTCTTATTTATACTTGGAACTGTACTTTCATATTTCATGAAGAATCAGCTTGGATTGGTCTTTCTCTCTCCAGTTGTGCTGGGTATGCTGACAACAGGCGCCCAGACGGAGATGAAGAGGGTTGTCGGAGACAACGCGACGCTGCCCTGCCACCATCAGTTCTGGTTGGGAGATGACCCCACTCTGGACATCGAGTGGCTGTTTCTCAGGCCAACCAACAGGCAGAGAGTGGTGAGTGTCTCTCCATGCAATAGTTTAAATGTTTACTGAGGATGGAACACACTAAATAACAAGCTAATTCATTCGTTAGGGTTACAATATGGGAACCTTCGTTCTAACTCACACAGGCTCTGCCCTCTACTGGACTCTATGGGTACAGTGGGTGGAGCCCGATGTATGTACGACCCTGTCGCGACACCATCTCAACCTAACCACACTGATCCAGACCGGCTAAGGATTAGACACCACAGCCCGCCTACCAAATAAAAATGTATTATTATGATATTACATTATGGGTCGGGAGTAGCTCAGTCGTGGAGCTGGAGAGTTGCACCAAACCCCTAACTGCTTGGGCAATGTGCCCATCACTCTGACATCTCTCCACACATGCATAGATCCTGTGTGTGTATTTTGGGTCTTTATGTGTATGTAAAATTAAAACAGACGTAATAATATAATAATAATAACGGACGTAGATAACAACGTCTTACCTATGTCCTCTCTGGCCTTCTGTACAAATAGAATGGCTAGTTGTTATAGAGAACCTCCATATTGTTGCACTCACTGTATATATCTTACCACCCACCTATTTCACCTCCCCCACCAGGTGATCACCTTCTTTGCCGGACGGGTTTTTGATCCCAATGAAGCAGAACGTAGCCGCGTGGCTTTCGCTGGAGAGTACTTAAAAGGGGACGCCACTCTGCTGATCAGTGACTTGTCTCTAACAGACTCAGGAGAGTACAGCTGCAAAGTCAAGACTGGTGCACAATACCACTGGAGCACCATCAACCTCATAGTGCTGGGTAAGTGGCAGACAGCACTTAGGGTGAATAAGAGGAAAACACAGACAGAGGGAGAACTCATGAGAACACAACTGGAAGTGTCATGTAACCCCAAAGCTCTTATAGCTTTAGAGGTGTCATTAAATGTAGTGCAGCACACTGTGGTATTCTGATAGACTGACGATTCTACACGTTGAGACGCTTCTTTATGTTCCCATTATCAGGGGTCAGCAACCTTTACTATCAAAAGAGCCGTTTTAGACAAAAAAAACCTGTCTGGAGCCGCAAGACATTTGAGCATTGTGATGAAGGTAACACAGTTTATAGTCTAAGTGTATAGTATGTAAGTCTAATGCAGTGAGGGCCAAAGAGCAAATGTACTACGGAGTATAAGGGCCACATTGAGGGAAAAAAAATCTGAGATTTCCAGAATAAAGTCATAATATTATGAGAAAGAAAGTCGTAATATAATGAGAATAAAGTAATAATATTACGAGAATAAAGTCATATTATTACGGGAATAAAGTCATATTGTTATGAGAATAAAGTAATAATATTACGAGAATAAAGTCATATTGTTACGAGAATAAAGTCATAATATTATGAGAATAAAGTCATAATATTATGAGAATAAAGTCATATTATTACGAGAATAAAGTCATATTATTACGCAAATAAAGTCATAATATTATGAGAATAAAGTCATAATATTACGAGAAAAAAATCATAACATTATGAGAATAAAATTAGGGCCACATTGAGGAAAAAAAATAAATCTGAGATTTCGAGAATAAAGTCATAAGTTTCAGAGAAATAAGTAATAATTTTACGTGTTATTTTATTTTTTTCTCGTAAAGTTATGACTTTATTCTCGAAATCTCAGATTTATTTTTTTTCCTCAATGTGGCCCTAATACTCCATCGTACCGCCGTACTATAGACCTACAACAATGATAAATAAAAATGAAAATGTAAACAAAGAACAGTTATTCATTTCCATTTTTATAAATCCACAGGAAGCCACTGGAGAGGAGCTAAAGAGCAGCAGGTTGCAGACCCCTGCCATTATGAACCGGTGGCCAAGTCTAAATCTAGTGTTCTACATATACTTTATACATAAGGATGTATTGCAACGGAAATCTTTTCAACTCAATTCCACATTTGTACAGTAGGAAAATCCCCTCTGATTATATTCCAGCCTCTAATGCTATAGCCAAAGGAAAAGCACAAATCTTTTTTGGGGAAAAAGTGGATGAGGAAACGACGTGTCAGGATATCAGCTCGTTTATCCGATTGTCTATCTGCAGTAAAGCCGTCCAAGCCGCGGTGCTGGATGGAGGGCAAACTGTTGGAGGGCGCTGACGTTAAGATGAGCTGCAAGTCTGCCGATGGCTCTGATCCCATGCGCTACAAATGGGAGAGAGTACTGGACAAGGGCAAGTATATTGGCAAGCTGCCTTCACTGGCCCTGATAGGTAAGTCTACTCACACACTGGAGTATGTGTATGTCTGTCAGTTAGACCTAGATTTTTACTTTGATACCAATACAAAGTTTAAAATATAAAAAATATACAAACAAGATTCTATAGCCAAAAAGAAAAACAAAATAAAGGATACTAAGCAATGTGTCACCTCAGTGTTTCTCTTTATCAGCTTGGTAAGCAAAATACGACAGGGATTCAGTTCAAGACAAGCAGGACTGTGTGGCCATATTTCAGCTCTTTGACTTTATTGCTTTTTCTGGCAGTCTGCTGCAAAAAGCTAGAGCTTCTGTCTACTCCAATTCTTCAATTTCTGCTTTTTTTGACCACTCCTATAAGCATACAGTAGCATATATAACTTCAGACGGTGAATATAAAAACAATTTCAACCTGCATAAATGAGTTAAGAGTTTTTCATAATGCTTTCTGTTAAACTCAACAGTACAAACATTAATTCAATACAAATTCAGTCTTTTAAACTGCAGAATGAGCTGAACTCTTATATCCTGTTTTTCTTTTCTATCTTGCAACTATCAGATTTGAAAAACCCAGAGATTGTGACATTGAAGAACTTGACCAAGGACAACACCGGAGTCTACAAATGCACCGCCAGCAACGATGTGGGAGACGAGAGCTGCACAGTGGAGGTCAAGATGCACTGTGAGTGGAAAAACCCGGAACCGCTGAACACTGAATTGGCAAAAAATCTGCAACTTTTGATTCAAAAGTGGAGGCCAGCTTGCACACACATTTTTCTCACAGTATCGGAAATCCCACAAATGATTTTCGGTTTATACTTTCTTACACAACTCTTTGTGTGTGTTCACATGTGTGTGTAGATGTAAGGGGAATGGGTGTGGTCGCAGGGGCAGTGGTCGGCGTGTCCTTCGGAGTCCTCCTCATCATCCTCATCATCTGGTTGGTGTTCCGCAAAAAAGAGATGAAGAAATATGAAGAAGAAGAGACCCCGAATGAAATCAGGTATACAATGAGAGAGAAACTTTCTCTGCCAGCCATAATGCATTCATATCCCCAGCCTGAACTCTTACAGTTTCATGATAAAGAAAGGAAATTAGTAGGGCTGTTAATCAATTCAAATATTTTATCACGATTAATCGCAAATTCATTTTGTATTTGTTCAAAATGTAACTTAAAGGGAGATTTGTCAAGTATTTAATACTCTTATCAACATGGGAGTGGACAAATATGCTGCTTTATGCAAATGTATATATATATTTATTATTGGAAATCAATTAACAACTCAAAACAATCACAGATATTGATCCAGAAACCCTCACAGGTACTGCATTTAGCATAAAACAATATGCTCCAATCATAACATGGCAAACTGCAGCCCAACAGGCAACAACAGCTGTCAGTGTGTCAGTGTGCTGACTTGACTATGACTTGCCCCAAACTGCATGTGGTTATCATAAAGTGGGCATGTCTGTAAAGGGGAGACTCGTGGGTACCCATAGAACCATTCACATATCTGGAGGTCAGAGGTCAAGGGACGCCTTTGAAAATGGTCATAACAGTTTTTCCTTTGTTATTTAGCCTCCTCCAAGCATTAAGTATGTCATGGTTGGTACCAATGGATTCCTTAGGTTTTCTAGTTTCATATGATACCAGTATTTTCACTCTAGCTTTAAAACTAGAGCCCGCTACAACCAAAAATCGCAAGTTACGTTAACGGGTTAAAGAAATTAGTGACCTTAAAAGAAATTTGCGTTAACGCATTGTTATTACGTTAACTCTGACAGCCCTAGAAACCAGCAATGTGTGTTGCTATAGACAATACCGTCTTCAGAAGTGAATCCTTGTCTCTGACTGCCAACTCAATTAGCACTAATATCATCAAAGCAGCATTTGAAGCAGTGAACTGTAGGACTCCTCCCTCTGATTCAGCATTGTTGGAATCAGCAGGAAACCAGAACTTCATGCAGTCATTTAGGGAATCATCTCTATGAACAGTTTAACAACAGTTTAATGTTTCTCTTCACTTAGTTATTTGTATGTTTTAACACAAGACTAAGCAATCATACTTTTGGCAATTAGTAAGTGTGAGGATGAATAATGCAGGCTGGTGGGGATGGCTCCCCATCAATAATGTAGCCAGTGACAGAACAAGAAATAGGGTTAGTCTCCAACTAAGTAGTAAACACACAACTTGAGATTGTGTTTGTGTTTACTGGATAAAGTTCAAGACTAACATTTAACTTTATCTGCGCAGTGTTAGTTATAATTTGTCCACATGTTTATTTGAGCTGTTGAAGGCACTCTGTGAAGTCATGCAACCATGTCCTCATTTCAGGGAAGATGCAGAGGCTCCCAAAGCCAAACTGGTGAAGCCCAACTCCCTCTCGTCCCATTCTGGCAGCTCTCGCTCGGGCACCTCCTCCACTCAGTCCATGGTGCACAACATGGGGCTCCGAGGCCAACGAGCCTGTGTTCCCGCCGTGGCGGCCCTCAAGGAGAACTGCCCGACCTCCTCCTTCCCTCAGGCTCCTCCTGCCTACACTCAGTCAGTTCCCAAGACTCCTGAGCCCCGTTCAACACTAACCTCCACATCTACCTCCAACTGCAAGCCCAGCTCTCCCTCTAAACTGAGTCCTGGAAACCTGAGCCGCATGGGGGCCACTCCTGTTATGATCCCCGCCCAAACCAAGGCCTTTCAGACTGTGTAGATGTAATCACACAGAGAAAAAAAGGCCAAGGCAGCCTCAGGACACAGCAACTAGCTGAACCCAAGAGAGGAGACTCTGATAAAGACCCAATTATATTATCTAGATATATTCTCACCATTCACAATCCGATGCATACTTTGATCAGTTTAACTCTTTGAGATCTCTGCTCTACACTACCAATATAGGGACAGGCTTCTTCTGGTGTTGTTTATTTACACTCCTGAGCAACATCTGTGATACTGTTTTATGGACTGTGATTATGAAAGACAAGTCGGTGTTGAAACTGAAGTAGCAGTTGAGTGAATGGGATGAGGATAAAATGATTACATTACATGGCCACTTCATTCTTTTTGTAGAAGACTGCTCACAGATACAACTGAAGAAGTTATAGTAGTTCATAGGGGGAATGAGAAAAAGGAACAAACTTGAACACCTTACATACAGTACACCACTTTACACCTGTTGTGTGAAATGAAAACACCCTGCACCTATGACTGAACTGATGAAAGTAGTTTACCTGGAGGTCGTTAGAGTATATATACAGCCCGTTCTCATTCCCAGGGCGTCAAATACCGTCACTTACTACAACTACAATGTAAACCCATCCGCGTCAACATTAGCTCAGGGAAAGTGCGCCGGGAGTCAGTGACGTAGCTTTAAGAACGAAAAGACACACACAGGGCAGGTGGGAGTGGACGTGGATGGGTCCAACAAACACAAGGCTTTCATCCAGGACACCGCTGTTTGTTTCCCGTGTGTCACGTTACAATCAGTTGTTCGTTCATATTCCCCCGTTAACAACGTTCAGTATCATGTTCACTGTACAAATGTAGTAGATTTAAGCCCAACCATGTTGTTTTTTTCCGAACCGTAACTATAGTGGTTTTCTTGCCTGAACCTATGCACGTTTTTTGTTTACTTCACAACATTAATCACGTGTTTACTGCGACCGAAAAGTGACGCCAAGGACTTGTTAATCACATGTTTACTGCGACCGCAAAGTGACCCCGAGAACTCGTTAAGCACGTGTTTACTGCGACCGAAAAGTGACGCAGAGGACTCGTTAAGCACGTGTTTACTGCAACCGAAAAGTGACGCAGAGGACTCGTTAAGCATGTGTTACTGCAACCACAAAGTGACGCAGAGTACTCGTTAAGAACGTGTTTACTGCGACCGAAAAGTGAAACTGAGAACTCGTTAAGCACGTATTTACTGCAACTGAAAAGTGATGCCGGGGACTCGTTAAGCACGTGTTTACTGCAACCGAAAAGTGACGCCAAGGACTCGTTAAGCACGTGTTTACTGCGACCGAAATTGACACGGAGGGGTCTGACGAAGCATCAGTCTATGACGATCTGGGATGAGAACACGTTGGTATATAGACAAGATGAATGGCTCCGATTGTATAAACAGACTTTATGCGGACGCTTCATATATCCATCCATACATGTTGTCACACGCTGTAATATGGACATAAATGATAGTGGATCCCTTCGTCGATGCTTCCTCCGTGCCGACAGATGCGTAGATGTGCACATTTCCCATTTTCAGTAATTTAATGTGGATTCATAGAGGACACTTCATGTTCATACTATTTATACCATGTCATGGTTCAAGGAGAATTCAGAGAAGCGTTTTTTGGGGGGAATTTTCAGGATCATGGAGCACTTATATTTTTGAAGATTGTTACAGGGTTAAGTAGAGGCCCTACTGAGAAAGTGCCACATTTGTTTCGTTTTATGTGTAATATATCTTCTTTTTTAATCCATGAATGAAAAACTGTATGAATGTGATGCTAAACGAGATGATTTCTTTTAGAAATAAGTTAGTAAAAACTGAATTTAAATGAGTTTTATATGACTCATTGAATCATTTATATATAGAGAAAATTACCTTCGGCACTCTTAATACACTTGGAACTTAAATAATGATCTCTAAAGAGTGCCTTTAGTCATACAAATGCTCATTGTACTATTGAAAGTACAACACATTGCAAATTAGTTGTCTTTCACAAGGATTTGGGGTTCAGGGGGAGAGCTCCATTTATATCTGACCTACTGCATACCAGCCATAGCTAACAGACAGACAGACGCACAGGACAGAATGAATCCTGCCCTTGTGCCTCATCTCCCTTCAGCAGAGAGGACAAAGCTGATCCTTCTCTATTCCTCATTCTTCAATCACATGCCTTCCATTCAGTCCATAATCTGCCTCTTATCCCTTTTTCCTCTTTCAACTTGTCTTGTGAGTCACACACCAGCTTCTCGCTTTTCTCCCATGACACTGTACTTAATTCTAGTTATTTGCATGTTGGGGGGAAATTATATATAACCACGATCCAAGGACGGAGCTTTCTCACTGTTGTGTTCAAAGCCAAAGCTACAATGACTTATATGTACAATTCAGATATCCCTATTATCAGTTAATCTTGGTGTGATTATTATACTATTAAAGCACCAGCGGACACACCTCTCTGACTGGAGTGTTCGTCCAAACTTGCACCTATAGCACACCTTAAGATAAGTGATCACTGGTCTGTCGGAAAGTATTTGCCACCAACATTCAACTACATACACTGAAGTTTACCTTTTACATATCCTCTTGGGGTTAAGAGCATTCCAATCAATATTGAGGAACATAATCAGCTCTTTCCCATATAGCCAATAAAAACCTGGAGCTGTTCCATAGAATGTAGATTGGCAAAGTGATTGCATGGACTGAACTAGAACAGGTCAGCAGCAGACAAGAGGAGACAAGGGTGCCCTTTATCCCCAGATAACCTGAAGACATTACTGTAATGAAACAGAAGCTTCGTTCTAACACAGGCTCCGCCCTTTACTGGACTCTCCTCCAATCACAAGCACACATTCGCCCACTGAACTTTGCACAAACATAACCAATCAGGATGCGCCTACCCGAGTATGTGCAGACCCAACAGTGTATAAAGCAGCGTCCACCACTGTCAGACATCCGTTTCTCCTCAGTGGATGGCGATTTGCTCCACGGATAGAGTCGCTGCTTGCAGAACCTCGACGTATCCAAGCCTTTTCACCGGAAAGGATCTTCACAACGCTTGCTTCGAGCGACTCGGTGCAGGCCGCAGAGAGCCGTGTTCAGCAGTAACCAGCTCCCAAGATTTGACGCTGGCAGCGGTGGGTTCACTTTCGGCGCTTCAGTGTGATGCTTTGCTATACTATGAGGGCCGGAGCATGAGGTCAACTCTGTCGGATGCCTTGCTGCAGCTGCAACAACGCTCGGGAGCGGAACGGGGACTCAGACGGCCCGTTCTCATCGAAGTGTTGAGAGTGAAAGCACCGCTGCTGGTGTCCAATCTTGGAGGCAGCACTCAGCAGGCCGGGCTGATGGCTGCTGAACAACGCTCTCTGCTGCCTGCGCCGAGGCACCTAGTGGGCTATTGCCGATCGCTGAAGAGAAATGGATGCTAGGCAGCGCTGGACGCTGCCTTATATACTGTGGGACGCACGTATTTTGTAGGTACGTCCTGATTGTCCGGCTACGCTTATGCAAATCTCAGTGGGCGAACGTGTACGTTTGATTGGAGGAGAGTAGTACCCAGAGTCCAGTAGAGGGCGGAGCCTGTGTGAGTTAGAACTTGTCTTAACGGCTTCGTTAATGGGCTAGTGTACTCCATCAAAACTGCTTGTTAGATGGTTTATTAGCTCCCCCACACCTTTCCTATGTTCAATTAAGGGGGGCTGTGTCCAACCATTTCTGTAACTTTCCGAAACGGACAATCCAGCATTCACAACCACTTCACGCCGTGATAGGCCAGCTGTGCAGAGGTGAGAGAGTAAAATGGGTTTGAACTTATCTCTCAGTTCTGTTTTTTTATTTGTGTTGTGGCATTATCACTGAAGCAGTCTGCGTTGCGTTTTCACTGATAGTCTTACCTTCTGTAGCAAAATAAAACAGGCTCATATCTCCCTTTATGTCCATTCTAACTGGACATAAACACCAGTATCAATGCAGTGGGGCTTCCTGAGCTTCTACCATGCAAACAGTGTAAAGTTAAAAGAAATCAAGGTGTGCAATCCACCAATAAAAGCTGAAGAATGATGGTTATATGCATGTTACAGATACTAAACTATAGGAAGAATTTTGACATTTTTTTTGCCTTAAAGCTTATATATTATTGAAATGATACTCCTATAGATACAATATAATGGTCAAACTGTAAATTCATAAATCTATATTTTTTGGTTTCCATTTGATTCTCGATTTGCATTGACTACACCATACTGTGTACCCATCTTGAAACTTCTTTATGTAAATATGAAAGTCCTTCTGCAGCTCACCGGGCAACAATGCCAGAAAGGGACTCTTCGCCTGTTCTCTCTCTCATGAGATCAATGTCAGGCTTTTATTTTGAGGTGGGGTTAACTAAAAGGGTCATGCATATAGTCCTCTGCTTGAGTGAAAGAGTGATATTTGTACAGAAACTCAAATGTTTTTTTTGTCTTTTGTTCTTTTATAAAAATAAAACTTTGAATGGAGATACTACACAGAGCTACAGTACTGTCTTTATTCCCGGTACAGTCTGCCCAGTTTGTGTGTTTTAAATGGTTCCTTTTAAATAACTGAACTGCCTGCAAGAGCTGTGCAGAAAGGAATAAAATACATGTTACATGTGGACTAGTTTGATGTAGCAACATAATTTGAATGTCACTGGGCTTCTCAGCATGGCAGGATACTGAAGCAATAAGCAATTCCCCAATGATTAGTTTTTTTTTTTTTAAATGGCCATGTCTACTGAACTGGAAGTAACACTCCTGTACACTAGAATAACCTGTCATGTTTTTATCAAACTGCAGCCATGCAGCTCTGTGCTGTGTTAAGGGTTGCGTGACTGCATATTACTGCAGGATGAAATATCCTGTTGAACTCAGAGTACCACAAATCTTGACAACATTTTTTAACTCCTGGTCTACTAGCTTTATCCAGAGTTTTCAGCTGCATGATCTCAGGCTTTATCAAACCTGGAACTGGATGTAAGATTTCTTGGCCAAAATAATTAATGTTTTTATTATTTATTTATGTTTCACTCAACCCAGCCACACTGCTCTACAGAGACACCGATTAAAGTATAGATTAAAGGTATAATATGCAGGAATTTTCTAAGAAACAATTTACGGACTGATAGTAAAATAATCCCTCTCAATCATTACTTATGAGCCACTACAAGTGTGGTGTTGTCTGTATCTGCAGAGAACCTGCAACCCTCTGTCTGCATTTTCTCTTTTCTTCTTAATTTGTTGTGTTTGGGACGTTTCTGGTCTTCAACAATAACATATATATATATATATATATATATATATATATTGAAAATGAAAAAATCTGGAGGTGTGGAGTTAGACAGAAGTGAGCTTACCAGACCTCTATGGCCCGCTGCTCATCTCTGCTGCAGGCTATAGAGGCTACATTAGCCACTACTGGCATTACACACCCAAATCTCTAACCCAGCTGTTGGCAATTGAGTTGCATTGTGGGTAATGTAGGTAGCAGGTTTTGACAAGGACATGGAATAAAAAAGATAATATTTGTGGTTCTGCTGCATCAATTTTAAACTGTTTTTTAAACTGTTGATCGTGAGTCAGATAATGTTTTTTTAATTTTATTTTTATACATACATGAAATTCAACCTCTGCATTTAAACCCCCCTAAGCATTAGGAGCAGTGGGCGGCTGTAAAGTACGCGGGGAGAAACTTGAAGTTCAGTGTCTCGCTCGAGGACACTTCGACATGTGGACAGGATGATCTAACCGCCAACCTTGTGATTAAAGGTTACTAACTTTATTTATTTGAGGTAATCCTTTTTCTACACTCCTTGATATACACATGATACTAATATCGTTGTTGCAATGCATGTGGTTATCTTAGCATTTTTCCCAAAAATCTATATTTATTGGAAAACTGCCCTAAAGTCAGTTTTCTTTAAAATGTTCCTTTAATCTGCAAAAATAAGATAAATGCCAGTTGACATAAATAAACAAACAACTGAAGCAGTGACAGACCTGTTCAAATCTTTCATATACGAAGTTCACTGTAAATCACTGCAGATGAAAAATGTAATTGGAAATTAAACTATTCTCATGAGGTAACGCATCAGCAGGAATTTATAAACTGAACTCTGGTGATGTTTAGGGTCAAAGGTGAACATTATTCAACATCTTGAAGTGTATCCAAGGTTAACTGCTTGGCAGGTTGACTGTTGACCCTAACATGATTAGTGGTGAAGGGGACATTCAGTGTAGAACGCAGAAGCCAACAGAGAAACTATTTGCAAAGCTTCTATAAACACTGTCCAACTTGCTGATATTTCATCCATCTGCTTGTCTCTTTGCCATGGCTTGTTAAAAGGGATCATATCCATTGGCCAGAGAACAAGTTTTTAAATCCGTTGTGCAGCCAATGATGGTCTCTAGTGGTAAATGGCTGCTATTGCATTAAGCAAAGGCGAAGGATGAGTAAACAAAAAAAAGTGTCTTCAAACTAGAAAAGTTTGAGAATGAAGATATTACACAGAGGTAAAAAAGTGATGACACATTGAATGCAGTCAATCAGCAGTATATTCAGAGATAAAGCCAAAGTTTAAAATGATTGTAAAAGATAGTAGGTGATAGGTAAAATTTAAAATGTATTTCAAATGCCAAAATATTTATAAAGTAGAGGTTATATCATATACAAAGGATTCATGCTTTACATTTATGAATATGGCTGTATGATATAAAACATTGACAAGTTAATTATTAATAAGGCAGTCTGCGTACTTTAAATGCTAGTCACCTTTTTACATTTAGCATTGCACAAATGTGTCAGGATGGAGCACAGCGTGGAGTGATTGAACTTCTCTTTGTTAATTTACTGATGGGTCAAACACCAGCCTCTCAAAAACATGAATTTAAAATTTCCAGTTGAGCTAATTTTTTTCTAGCCATTTCTTTCTCATTCAGTCAGTGAAATGAAATGAATTAGTTCAGTAATGTCCAGATGCAGCAGGACAGTGCTCATGAATCACAGCCTCAGAACAGACAGCTTACCACAGTGCAGAGCTGCATGGCTGTTTACAGCTTGATAAAACCATGAATGATTATTTCACTGTGTTCTGGTCAGGGGAATCATGACAGATCTGGGCTGCAGGTTTCTCTGAGCCTTGCTCATCAGAAGTCATTGGTGGCACCTGTGATCAGCCTCAGCTGCTGATAATCAGCCTGGCTGGGAGGCTCTATCAGGTTGGCTGCACCCTGCTCAGTTGGTTGTGTGTCTGCAGAGGTTCAACACCTTCAGTTGGCTCTCTGTGTTTACATTGTGTTTTAGTGATTCTGTGGGTTTTGTGGGTTTTTGATTTTGAGTGTGCACATCTTTAACCAGCCTCTACTTCTCTTTTGCGTCCCCTTTCAGTGACTCCCAACTTACATTTCATTTGGGTCCGATACCTTTTTCGTTGGTCTATCATCTTTGGTAGATTTAGTGGGCTGCTGCGAGGTGTTATAGTTTCACAGTTTCCTTTAAGAACCAAGGGGACCCTTTTATTATAATTTTCTGTGTGCAGTTTATTTTTGTTAGTTTCCCAGTAGCGACCCCTGTCATTAAAATTTGTTTTTTTGGGGAACGTAACAATTGGGGGCTCGTCCGGGATCACTATAAACCTGTTCTTTGTGCAGGTATATTTTGTTGGTCGCTGTCATTCAGTTTAGTTTTTTTGGGGGAACGTAGCACTAGACAAGTAAGAAGGACAAACCGTCTTGATAAGCATCTGATTTTCTGCTAACGTAAACATTATTGTCGCAAACGGATAATATTTCAAGAAAGCCGCTGTCCTGTTAAGCCAAACCATGATTTTTGTTTTTATTAAACCTAACTAAGTAGTGTTGTTGCATTTTTGGTTTTGTTTTGTTTCAATTTTACAAAGTTTACCGCTTGTTTCAAACAGTGTGACTGTAATCCGGATAAAATAAGTTTCCCTCAAAATGTAATTGAGAATGCAGTTTAGTTGTGTGGGAATGTCATTTTGTTGGGAGTCAGTGTTGACTGAGGACACTGTGGTTATGTCTTCAGTAGCTTTCCTCAGTATTCAGCCACCTTGGGGGAGTTACATTCTACATAGAAAGAAATAAAAAATGGAAAAATAAAACAACAAAAAGACATCAGAGCTGGTATTGTATACCTGACCTGAGGTCCCATCAATGTCTAAACCTTCATGTTGGGATATCTTCATGTTAAGATCTAATGCAATTCAATACAGCTCAGCCATGAATTCTACCTTTACAAAGATAATAATTTTCAATTTGAATTGCTTTTAATTACTTGGTTCCGTCTAAAGGTCGGCCATAAATATGTAATATTGAATTAAAATAAATGCTTTAAAAAGGGAAAGCTTGTGAATCCAGCGGTTTTAGACTTTGTTTTTAGATTGTTCTACTGAGTTTCACCTAGAGCCCCGATGCATGTATTCATGGGAAGGCGGCCCTCAAGGTCTCCTCTGGTGGAAATGAAGGCAACTTAATGATTTATGACTATGCAAATGTGTTTACAGCTGCTCTTCTGTGCTTCTTGAAGTGTTTTTTTCTGCAGCAACAAGGTGTGTATGTACCACTTTAGCTACTTTGCATTTATATGCATGTGTTTGTGAAGAGGAATGGATTTAGTAACATGAGTGGTCTCAGAACTTGTGATTATTAGTTGATATTTAGCAAGTGCTTTAATTTGTAATGAATTTCCTAGCTTTTTAACTTAATAGGGGCACAGGATTAATCCTCATTTGGACAAACTATTATAACCCTGTGCAAGCATACAGTGTTTTCCTGTGGCCTGCTGGATGACGCCACAACAGTGTACATGCAAGGGTGCAGAATGTGAGCAGGTGCGGACCAGAGTAAAATAGACGGCCTAGAAGAAATGGGTCACTTGCAAAGCATAGCAAGGAGGGAAGGGGGGAGAGGGAGGAGGTGGATAGGTGTTGGTATAGTTGGAACGGGTAAGGGAGGAGGTTCGGAGAAAGAAAAATCAGGGTGGAAGAAGAACAAAAGAGAGAGTGAAAAAAACCCGACAAATTCCACTGCTGAGACTTTAAGAAGTAGAAGAAGAGGATGTATGTGTTGATCCAGCACCGTCCTCTGCTTTCCATCCAGCAGGCTTTGGGACAGTGAAACTGTAGTTAATGAATGGGTCATGATGGTGGTCCAGAGTCGCAGGGCTGCTATCTGCAAGTGTCTTCTCTCAGGAGGAGGCTGACCTTCAACAGGGTCAAGTGAGTTCATTCTCAACACTGCCTGTGTACGTGCTGTACCTGTGCTTTATCTTGTGCATTGATGATAACAGCAAAATGTTGTGTCATTGATGCAGTTGACTTTTAGAAAGTTTTACTTTTGCATTTTGTTTGTTATGTTATTGGCATTTAAACACAGTTGTAATACCTTATGTGTTTGTTTTATCAGAGTAATTCTGCTACAATGACATCATCTGCTTTATGCAGTTCATCACAGCGTGCACGGTTGAAGTAATTATATTTTTCCAGGGACTGCATGATTTTGTACTTTCCACTTAAAATGATACACTGTATGGCTAAATGTACCTTGGAAATTGAACACAGTTTTTAGTTCAGCCTCATTGTATGACGAGGCTAGAGACGCTGCATGGGTCACAATTAATGGCTTTCTTAGCACGGAGCATTTTCATTAATTAAAGATGATATTAAGAACATGTGCATTATTTTTTTTAATTTTTTCTCATTAGCGTTAATACTTTCCCCTCCAGGGCTGACAGCAGGACAGGAAAGCTGAGGTGAGAAATATTTATCAACACATTACTGCTGATAGCTCACAAAAGTGTCCTAAATCAGGCCGTTTTTGCTTCTCTGAGGGGCTGAAAAGCAACTATTTTATTTTTTTTCAATGCTGACTCCCCTTATTGTGGATGAGGCAGCTGTCTCTGGTTTTGTTGTTTTGAAAAAAAACAGACATAAGTGAGTGTGTGAGTTAAAGTACAGACGGGAGCAGCTGTCGCATACCTACAGTTAATGTTAATAATCATAGGACATTATTTTAAAAGCTCACAGCTGATACTATTTTCATTTAGTAGTAAATTACATGCGATAGTGCTACTAACATGTAAACTAACATGCTTAAGATATAACATATTATATTTTTTATTAGGTTTATAAATCTGTTTATTATAAAACCTCTAAAGGGAAGCTTCCAGGAGACCCCTCAACAGGCCCAAGAGCTGGTCCATTGCTCCACATCTAGGACGGAATCCACAATGCTCCTCTTGAATCTGAGGTACGACAATCGGTCGGAGTCTCCTTTCCAGCACTTTAGAATAACCTTTCCCGGGGAGGCTGAGTAGCATGCTGCCCCGATAATTGGAGCACACCGGTCCTCTTTAAAAATGGGAACCACCACTGCCATCTGCCACTCCATAGGTATTGTCCCTGACCTCCACGCGACACTGAAGAGGCGTGTCAGCTAAGACAGCCAATCAATGTCCAGAGCCTTCAGCATCTCACGGTGAATCTCATCCACCCTGGCGACTTGCCACCGAGCAGCTTTTTGACTACCTCAGTGACCTCTGCCAGGGATATGGATAAGTCTTCCCCTGAATCTTCAAACTCTGCCTCCTCCAAGGACGTGTTGGACGGGTTCAGGAGTTCCAAGTACTTTTTCCACCACTCGACAATATCCCCAGTCCGGGTCTGCAGTTCTCCTTCCCTGCTGAACACAGCCTGAGCCAAGCCCTGCTTTCAACATTCAAATTTATCAAATGAAAATAGGCGCAGAGAGGATGATGTGGTGGTTCTATACTCACGCAGGCTCTGCCATGTACTGGACTATATGGGTACTACTCCTCCAATCATGCGCATGCGTTCACCCATGGAGATTTGAATAAATGTAGTCGGCCAATCAGGGTGTGTCTATAAGGTGGATATCGGCGATTGTTCACTGACTGCTACATTTCCACGGATGGAGTCGCCACTTCAAGAACTTCACTGGAAATGTATCTTTACAATTCCACATTGGGAGTTTAGGTTAGGGTTAGGGTTAAGTCCTGAAAAACGAGTGGCATGAAGATCAGAAATCAGAAGATTATGATTGATGTCAGAATGCAAAAAAAAAAAAAATTAATGACATGAACTTTTAATGCCTGTATTTTATTTTTCAGTGACAATACAACTTTTTCCAATAGGAAAAAAAAACATTAAAAAAATACACACAGATTCCACAAGATGAGCTTTTAAGCTCTGACTCTGGTGAATTCATAACATATAAATTCTGAAATGAGACAATTTTAAGCCAAAAGCTTTTTCTTTGTAAACAAATAAAGAATGAAATATCATGTATCTCCGTCAGAATTACATTCCTGGCAATGTGTGGAAGGTGTTGAGATATCCATTTAGTAGTCGTGTCGGGAGATAAAATGTAATAGTTTGATTATTATGAAGGTAGGTAGTCATAAAATGTCATGGGGCGGTGCTTTGGGAGAATTTGGACAGGCTTTAGCACTTATAAAACTACAGGTCTGGTTATAATGTACCCTTTTGTGTTATGTCTATGCCTCATATCTGACTTTATACGCTACACATCTTCCACCCTAACTCTCCAACTATGTTTGCCTTTTTATTTATGCAGCACACCTTTCACACTTTCACAGCCTGTGGTGGTATGGCCCGAGTTAATATACAGATATCATGGTCGTTATTAGTAATCTTTTGAATACTAAAACAGACACAGCAAAAAACATGCCTATAGTAGTGCAAAACAAGAACAAACCACCCCTATAGGTGCTGATACATGATACACAGGAGAGTCTCTCTGTGTCACTCAAACATCATTGTTATTGCCACTCATTAAAGTAAGTTGAGTATTTTTCTCAGTGTGCTATGAACTCAGTGCATCTCTATTGTGACTTTCAGTCTGGTAAGCAGGCAAGGTAGGTCGGAAGATGTCGTCATCATGTTTCCTCCTCAGCTCCCAGCAGTCTGACCTGCCTTTCTCATCATATCAGTTGGGAAAACTTCATTTAGAAAATCTCGTACAGTACTGTAACCCTCAGCAGCTCTCGTTAGAAGTGTTTTAGTGCTGCTCTTAGGAGGCTGACGATTGGGGCATTGAGAGGGCGTAGAGCAGGGGCTCAGTCCTTTGTCCTGTTATAGTGGGAGAGGTCGGCATGTGCCACCTTTTTAAAGCGCATTCAGGAGAGCTCGGTATAACAGTGTCTCTCCCAGGCTTGGAGCTCCCCCCCTTCTGCGCACACCAGCAGGTATGACTCACTCTTCACCTGTGGCAGGCGAACCTGGAGGACAAATATAACAGCAATAATAATTTGTGAGCGGTCGAGAATCTAAATACAGTGGAGTCTTAAAACAATTTCAGTAGCTTTAAGTTAGTAATAGAACAGAATATTGCTTCTACCACTGAGGATGACGTACAACTACAAAAGATATCAATGGTATAGAAATGTCCGTATTGCATTCAAAACCCACATCAGTTGACTCCTAAATGACAGATCATTGAGTGTTTTGTGTGTACCCTGTGGAACAGGAGCAGGTGACGGTGGAGAGGAATCACCAGCGGGTAATTGCAGGTTGGGGGCGCTCTCTCCCTCTGTAACACAGGCACGTCAGTCCAGTGAACAGACAGCAGCTTTGTAGATGCACAAATAGATGTTGGCATATCAAATAAGAGCTTGGCCAGCTGTACACATTTCATGTCATACAGAAACAACTCTCTGTTTGCCCATTAGCAAGCCTGGTCTCAGTTACTTATGCAACAACTGCAGAGCAAATGAAGTAGGGATTCAAACAGGTTACATGCTGTTTAAAAAAGTGTTTTTGTTTCCGTCTCAGACAGAGAAAGAGGATATGAAAATGGATTAAAGATACGCTTACATCCCCTGGTGTGTCCACACAGTGGGTAGGCAGAGCAAGAGATGCTGGGCAGATACTCAGTGCTGTGATTGGAGGAGAGAGAGGAACATCAGAGCTCATGATGTGCGGCGGCACGGCGGCAGACATTCAGCTTTTGGGTGCACGCTGGCCAGCCAGATTTGTAATGACACAGAGAAACAGAACAGAACAAAAAACGGTACACATTTGTGATGATGAAAGGGTGTGAAAGGAGGGATGGAAGAAAGCAGTGACTGAAGTGAAGTAAGCTGTAATGATTGGAGGGTTTTTATCATCACACATGGACTGAGATACGTCCACATGGTTTTGCAACAACAGGAGTTGTGGTCATTATTCATGACAACGTCATCCATTAGTCCAAGTCCCTCATCGCTGCCCCTTTAAAAAGCTCATGACACTGTATTGATTTATGGAAACAGGCATCCAAGTTCCTGCATACCAAGGCTATTCTTAGAGTAGGTATTCATCACCATGTTCTGACTAAGGCCTCCAATATAAGCAGATCCTGCCAGGACTGTACAGCACTGTGTTTATTCAGAGTGGCTCGTATCGACTCATTCCACCACACATTCATGATGTTCTTCAGAAACTCAGGACTTTAAAGTAGAACGTGGGTTGTGTGGATGTCTGTGTGATTAGGTAATGTTACTGAAATACCAGGCATTCTGAAAATAGCCTTGGAAGAATTTTTTTTTCAACCAACGGGGTCAAATTTGGCAAAATGAAAACAAAAGGCCACATGTCTACCTCTATATGGTCTCGGCTTTTAATGTTCCATTGCTTTTCATCAACAGTTGCGTGCATATTTGGTTGTTGTTAGAGTAAAAAAAACAAACTATGTTTTGCTAAACCCAGTAAAAGTGTGTCACGCCATTCTTGCTTTAGGCGTGTAATTTTCACGCCATGCAGTCTGCACTGAATGCAATGTAAATGCATCCACGTAAACATGCTACGTGGATGCGGGAGAAAGAAAGCTTATGGTGGGCGGGAGGTGAGGTGGACGGGTCCAACAAACACAGGACTTCAGGAGATCGGTGTTCGAGACGTTTGTCATGTCTGTTGTAGTGACGTTTGTGATGTGTTTACTGGACTGATGTTATATTGTTTCCATAAGTATTTTCCTTAGTTTACTTACTTATTTCTAGACCTGCTCTATATGAAAAGTGTCTCCAGATAACTTCTGTTATGATTTGACGCTATATAAAAATAAATTGAATTGAAATTGAATTCCATGACTGTGGTCTTCACAGTGTCAAAATGATATTGGTTCAGTCCTGGCACAACTGTATATGATATAAAAATGGAGACAGAGAGGAACAGAAGATAATGAGATGATGGCGTGATGAGGAAGCTGGGGTGTTGATCCCTTGCCTGTCTCTTTGGGGGCTCTCCAGTCCTGCATCTCCTCCTTCAATCTCTCCATTTCTTTCTCCATCTCACAATACCTCTTCTCTGTTCTTTGTCTGGTGGATGAAGAAGGAAAATCTGTGAGTTTTCAAAGTTTGACGTCCTCTTATTAAAGTTGTTGTTTTATTTCTTCAACTGGGCCGGGATGATATAAGGTGAAAATATACAAAGTGTTCTTTTAGCAAATGTCCAATCACTTTATAATAACTTGGATGAACTCAGGAGCATCTTAAGGCTTGTCATCTTAAGAAAGACAATTACAGCATGGGCTGCTCCACCTAATTAAGTCCATGGATTGGTTAGGTTAAAGATGATATTAATGGCAACGGATACCTCTGCAAGTTTTCACCGAGTCCAAATATTTGACCAGTCTCCTCTTCCTCGGTGGTGGTGGTGGTGTACGGTGAGGCAGCAGGACCTTGCTCCAGAGTGAGCGGGAACTCCAGCAGTGCAGGCAGGTCAACCGGTAGAGTGTCTGTAAGCTGCCACCGCGGGTTCTGAAATCAAACCGTGGGTAGATCAGGCCCAGCACAAAATGGAAAAACACACGGAACAATATTTGTAATCATTATATGAAAATACATAGCGGTCTTATAAATGCTGCATGCAGATCCAGCCACATAGAATTTCCGGCTGGTCTGAGACGGGGCCTAGGCAGATCCCCGTTGGGTCCCTCCCGGGTCCTTAGCTAAATCCCCTGCGATGACGTAGTGACTTATAATGCCCTAAAAACCATGTGTGCTCAGTTTACTGCGCCTGAAATCAGCTGTTCTTATCATATTTGATGTGTATGAGGCAGTGTGTTTCCCACACTGAGGGAACATAGGCCTGCAGGAGAAGATTCAGTATATGAATTAAAGCTAGAGCCTGGTCACGTAATTCCCCCTCCATGCCGCTACTGAGTGAGAGAACGAGGAAACTCAGGGAAACTTGTGTTCTCTCCTCTCCAAGTTTGATGTCATCAAATAACAGTAACGTTAAGTTGATGTGCTAGCTTGCAGCGCATCTCTTTCTAGTCTGTCTGTCTTCCTAACCTAACTTGGCAGTGCGTCTCTCGGTCTGTCTGTGTGTTGCTTGCTAGCCACTTCCAGGGCTGTTCTGTGACTTTGTGCTTGACAAAAGTCAGAGTGAAATACAACTATTTACTACGTTTGATAATCGCCAACAGGCAACGGCGTTTATATCCTGCAGCTCAGAAAAGATAACCGCGTTGTGTGTGTGAATGTGCGTAAACATGTCTTATTATATGCATGTGCTCAAAATGAATCTTACGCTTTCCAGCAGCAACCTCTGTTGGGACCACTATTGACAACTGAGGGGTGGCAACCATTATAGAAGTTCCAGCAACTACTGTCTGACAAACATACAGTACATACAGTGGAGACCATGGCCTAAACCAGCTATCCAGGCGGCTGGGAACTGAGTGTCTGTATCTGTAAGGTAACTGGTACTACCTGACAAACTGACAAATGGAAGTTCTGACGTGTACAGACTTTGAGATGATTTCTCACCAGTTTCTCCGGTGTGTAAAGACTCTCACCGTCCCCGATCCTTGTGTGGTCAATATGCATCATGATGTCTTGACTGCGGTCGATGGCACCCGTCTGGCTATAAAAGACAGACGGATTAAACGATAGTCAGGTGACTTCATTTTAGAGGCCCGTTAGAGTAATTGGATGCACATATAAAGCGTTAACCATGAATTTAAATTTACCAGGTAGCGGTGTAAGAGTATCCGACAAAAGCCAGGTGTACTCCTATTGGAGCTCGGTCCATTACACCAGACAGCGTCTCCTGCAGAACACAACAGATACCAGTCACCACCAGCTGGTGTTATTTGGTTAGAAGTTGCAAACATTTTGCATGGAGCCACACTATGAACCAGCTCAATGGCATAAAGTTTGTAAGGCTGATTTGTTCATGATTGCTAACTCTGTTAACGTATGTAATTAAAGACCACAATAAAGAATTTGTATCAATGCTTAAAATGATTTGGGGTCTCTTACATCCCCCGTAGAACTATTAACCGAGTTTCTCGCAGTGATTACAGACGCAACCTCCATCATGCTCATGATATGGACAGTAACTTTCTCTAAATACCATTTCGCTGAGACCGTCATCCAGAATGTCAAAGTTGGAGGTGTCAGTTGGGTTAGATACTTCAGGCAGGAAGGGGGCAGGGAGTTTATGCAGGGAACCCCAGTCTAGTTCATAGAAGAATGGATGGTTCCTGAAGTCACTGGAGCCTTTCCTCCCCAGACGGACTTCCCTCTCACAGATGAGCCCAGTGATGAAGGAACGAGCCTTGTCTGAAATCACAGGGCCAGAAGGAGGGAACTCAAAATACTCCTGCGGATTAAAAAAAGGAAGAAAATTCTTCAATTGCCAGTGTTTGACATGTCTTTGGAATTCTGAAAGACATTGTCTGTGTGTTTATGTACCTGAAAGTGGATGATCTTGGCATACGTTTCAGAGATGGAGTCGGCATAGAAGGGTGTGGTCCCCAGCACCATCTCATAGGCACAGATACCCAGAGCCCACCAGTCACATTCAGGACCGTAACCTCCACCTCCCTCTACTGCCCTTAAAATCTCTGGAGACAAATAGTCAGGGGTCCCGACTGCTAGGGACGAGTGAACCTGCAATGAAATCAGTAGGCTGATTAGTTTTCAAAAACAAACGAAAAAAAGCATATCTAAAGGTCATGACCCGCATTACCAACATTTGTTCTGTTGCATGAAACTATCACTGATATGAAGTTTAATATTAGTTGCCAGATGTTTGGCATGTTTTTTTTCCCTTGAAGAGTATCTCTCATGAAACTTCTAAGAAAGAGTCAACTCTCACCGTCCCATCCTCTAGGAGCCTGAGACAGGAACCAAAGTCTCCTAGTCTGATGTGTCCATCAGCTGTCAGCAGGATGTTGTCAGGTTTGATGTCTCTGTGTAAGAAATGGGGTAGAGGTCATCTCTAAAGGTCAGATTTCATTAATCAAAATAAAAAACATATTGTTTTCGGTGTTATGTCACAGTTCCAGGAGAGAGTGCATACATGTTTTTGGTGTGAGCTTTGTTGGGCGTATTGCACGTGGCATTCTCCTCCCTTTCCACTATCTATTTTGCAAGGACACCGTCGCTGCATCCTGTGCTTAGCTCCGCCCAAGATGATTGTGATTGGTTTAAAGAAATAAAACAAGCCAATGCGTTTTTTTCCTCTATACCAGAATGATAATGTGTGGAGCCAGACCTTTCTGTAGCGCTGACACAACATTTGGAGATAGGTCTGGCAACTGTTTCAGTCTCAAACTAACATAAATCAAATCAATATGTTTTTTTAAAGAGGAGAATAGTCTACCTGTGTACGTAACCCAGTCTGTGGACAGAGTCAATGGCCATGACCATCTCAGCCAAGTAGAACTGAGCCATGTCCTCAGGGATCCGGTCTCCAAACTTACTGAGCAGAGTCAGCAGGTCCCCCCCTACATAGTAATCCATCACCAGGTACTGAGGGGGTGGATAGGTGAGGAACAAGGCAGTGGAATTTCAATCAAATACAGTCTATGCTATAGACTAGCAGGACATATCTGTATGAAACATTTAATTGACATTATTGATTGGCCGTGTTCATATACGCACCAGATAGTTGTCATCCTGAAAGGCATAGTGCAACTCTGTGATCCAGCATCGATCACCCCTCAGTAAAACCTCCCTCTCCTCCTGGTAACATGCTGTCTGTGTAAGAAGCAAACACAAAGACAACTGGATAAAAGCCAATAGTAGGAAGACAGAGGCTAAATAATTGTCACACCGAGCCACAACCAACTGAAGAACACCCAGCTTAAATCAAAGAGCATGTGCAACAAGAAAACTGCCCATATTCTTTGTCCTGTGAATGTGAGCACTTTGTGTGTGTACCTCTCCTCGCCTCAGCATGTCCCATTTATTCATAATCTTCAGAGCATACACTTGTTGTGTGCTTCGCATCCTTGCTACAGCAACCTGCAAAGATTTGTATAGTGAGGTTGATTAAAAAAAACAACATTTTAACATGTGGTTATAAAGTGCAGCTCCAATGTATGGAGCCCAGGAGTGGCCATAGAGAGAAAAATATATATAATTTGTTCCCTCAATTTAATTAAATCGTTCCCGTCGTATAATCGTATAACAGTCTGATGCTGGTTGCACAAAATGTAACCAGCAGATCTGTCCGTGCACAACATCGCTCTAGTTAGAGACTGTAGCGGGGTCCGTTGTGCTGGCTCTCTGTATATCCACTTATCTCGTGCATGCAAATTAATTAAAACGTAGGAACGTTGTCATTAGATTTAAGCCACAGATCACTATCATGTGCAGACAAATTAGTAAATTGTTGCCTCATATATGTTGCCCCATATATGTATATATATATACTGTGTATATATATATTTCTCTCTATGGCCACTCCCAGGCTCCGTACCAATGCAGTCAGGTCCAGTTACAAGTCATTAAAAAAAACACCAATCCATTGTACATGAAAAGACAAATAATTTGTGAAAATATAAGTGAAAGTATAAAAGCAGATAAATAAAAAGAAAAAAATCTAAATTCTTTTCACCAATATTTAAAGCAAGGGTAGGTAATGTATTTTTAGTTTTTGTTATATTTGTGGAAATTCTCTTCACATTCCGACAGCAATCAAAAATAAAAATAAAAATGTTGTGTCTTTGGAGGGAGGCCTGAAAGGACAGGCTGTCAGTTTTGACGATTTGGCGACTTTTCTCGCAACTTTTGGTGCTAGTGCTGTTAGCTGCTTTCATTGGAAAAGAGTTGGCAACACTGGGTTGGGTTTTTGGTTTATTCTTGCTGGTTTCTTTAATATTGCCGACCCCAGCTTTAATCCAATCATGCTTTTAAGATACTCTAAAAAGTTTAATTCCTGCTCCAGAAACCTGCTCACCTCACTGAATGTTCCCCGGCCAATCACCTTCAGGATGTGAAAGTCTTCTCTTTTGATGCGAGTCCTTCTCACCTGCCTCACCAGGGGCTCAGCTGTGATTGGAGAAGAGAAGAAACTGTGACTGCCGAAACAGATTTTTTTGTATGTTATAATGTAGCATTAACCTACAGATAGGAGAGGACATGGGAATGGAGATTTTCTGATATCAATTTGAGAGGTGAGGGATGGTAGTGCAGTGCTGTTTTAGTGATTTTGGGGATGGAAGGACTTTAACCTCATAAGCAACTAAATACCAAAGCTGCAAAACCACTACTGACCTCTTGAAGTGGAAATTACCTCTAAAATGACAGTACTGAAATATTTTACTCTGAAGTGGTTTAAGTGGGTATTTTTTCCAATTGCAAAGACCCTATTTTAAGGTTTTTCTTATTTTCAAGTGCCCATCATTCAATAAATAAATAAAAAAAGACACCAAAATTCAAACTTGAACATTGGGCTACTAACGATAAGTATATTTAGCTGGATGGACTGCAGGCTTCTCTGAGCCTTGCTCATCAGGAGTCATTGGTGGCACCTGTGATCACCTTCAGCTGGTGATAATCAGCCTGGCTGGGAGGCTATAGAAGCAGGTTGGCTGCTCATGTGGTTGTGTTTCTGCAGAGGGTCAACGCCTTCAGTTGGCTCTCTGTGTTTACATTGTGTTTAGTGATTCTGTGTGTTTTGTGGGGTTTTGATTTTGAGTGTGCACATCTTTAGCCAGCCTCTCCAACTTACATTTCATTTGGGTCCGATACCTTTTTTGTTGGTCTATCATTTTTGGTAGATTTAGTGGGCGGCTGTTGGGAGTTATATTCCAACAGTCTCCTTTTAGAACCCAAGGGACCCTGCCATTGTTATGTCCGTGTGCAGTTTATTTTTGTTAGTTTCCCAGTAGCGACCCCTGTCATTTAGGTTTTTGTTTTTTGGGGAACATAACAATTGGGGGCTCGTCCGGGATCACTATAAACTTGTTCTTTGTGCAGGTATATTTTGCTGGTCGCTGTCATTTAGGTTTTTGTTTTTTTGGGGAACGTAACAATGTGTTATGTAGTCAGCCAGAGAGGAACAAGCAGGCAGATTTTTTAAAGGTTTGGACACAGCCTGGGTAGCTACTTCCCCCTGCCTCCAGTCTTCATTATAAGCTCTATAGCGCCATATTAATTTTTCGCAAAATGTTGAAATGTTGAAATATTTCATGAAGGATTCAGTAGCCGTCACAACACTTGCTCATAAGATTAAAATCATTAAAGTCTTTCTTTGCTTCTATAATTGCCCCTTTAAACGTATACACACACTTTGTAGAAGGTTGTAGCATTTCTTTATTTGTCGGCTCCTAACATGATGCCATGGACATTATGAATGGAGACTCAGGGATAGACCCAGGATATGACTATTCTTATAATGACCCTGGTTAGGGTTTTCAAGCTCTAGTGATGAGTTCAGGTGTGCACAGCAACTGTGCAAAGGATTTGACTTTCTGGATGTCCTAAACTGTAAAATGTTACTCTTTATTTTTCAGATGTGATCATTTCATATTAGCTTTCAATAACAGCAACCTCCAATACAGTGTGGAGACACGTACAGTTTGCTGCTCTGTGTGTCCTTCCAGCTGAACAGATTATATTTGCCATAAAGGGAGTTCCTCTTCAACGGAGTAACTGTCAAAATTGGAGTCGCTCCGTACAGCTAAAAATAGCAGCTATCATTTATGAATCGAGGCAAATTTTCCAGTCCTTTATTTTTATTTTCATCCCCCACCTCCTCAGACTGAGAGGAATGCAAGAGAGAGCAACTTCAGGCACACATACTGTCGCCTCAGAGCTAAAGGTTTCCTGCAGGAACAGGACAATCATATCAATGATAACTAGAATCCGAATACTGTTTATTGCCATGTCGGTTTTCACAAAGAAGGAATTTGCTTTGGTGTCTTGGCGCATAACATAAACATAATAAGAGAAAATGAAATAAGTGCAGAATCAAGAAACATAGAATAGAGGAAAATTACAAAATTGTCCAAGCAATGTTCAAAGGTTCACAGTATGAAGTATAAAAAGACTATGCAATGCACAGAGATATAGTCCAAAAGATGTGCTTTAATGTCACGCATATAGACGGATGTGAAGACATTAATTTAAGGTCCTGTATCCACGGCAAACACATACTGTTGCTTTCGGTCGGTAGACTGAGCAAGTCATGTGACCTGTGCTAGGTCACAGAAACAGAAGACTTTGACTGTGGTCATATAGACTGATGACACCTGTCACATCTATACACGCACATACCCAGATGACATAACTTTTCTTTCTCTCATTCACAGGACCATCGTCTCCCTCTTTTAATGTTACTGCTCGTCCTTGCGATCTTTCTCTTTCTCTCTCTTTTCTGTTTGCCTTTTTTTTTAATGAGTCAGGAGGCCGACAGCAGAGCCTAACTTTACTTTATATGTTATCAAACATATAAAAATGTGCTTCCCTCGTCATAAAAGGGTCCTAAATAGATACTAGAGTACTTCTTTGTCTATGAATGAAAATGAGTTGAAGCCATTGGCGGCACAGCTGTGTGTGTGTTTTACCAATCAACGACGATCCTCCCTGCAAACTCCTGTACTTTCTGAAAGTACTACCAGAGCCTTATTCTGGGGTAAAGAGGCCTCGCAAAATGTCCCCAGAACATAATTTAGATCCTGGTTCCTGCGGTGGAAACGAGTTCCTCAAAAGGATCTTAGTTCCGGGGGAAAGGGCTTTAGTGTCCACCACCTCGATGACTTTTACTTTTGGGCATAGTTTGACTTTACCTGCCTGCTCATTCTTCAGTGACATCACTGTTCAGCAATGAAACGCTTCAGTAAAAATCTCAACACTGGGAGAAAGTCATTCGTTTTGTTTCTGTGCAGGAAATGGACATCGCTGTCCGTTGCTTCCTGCAGCTGTATCCTACCAAAAAAAGCAACGTCTGTGGAACAGTCAGTGTGTGTGTGTGTGTGTGTGTACAGTATGTGCATATATCCTGTGCCTGTGTGCCTGCTTGTGTTTATTCAAGACTACCACCGTAAGTGCTCTGCCAACCCCTCTGCCAGCTTCCTGCCATCATGAACGGAAATTACTCCCCTCCATGAAGAACGACGGAGCAAAGAGCTGGAGAACAAAATGGATCAATAAGAAAGTTATCAAACGTGTTGGTGAACAGTTAGCTGAGAAGATGGAATGTCCACGCAGGGTTTGTTGCTGATATTTCTGCTTTTCATTTGCATAATTAATCTCCAGCATTTAGATGCTGTAAAGTAAGACCGCAAGGCACAGGAGAACAGCCCACAGAAATGATCTCCACATCTGAGCACCACTGGTTGTTGATCATGAAGCAGACACTTTCCCGATTTTATTATCCTAACACACTCCCAACTCGTCAGATAGGCTAACATCCCTGGGCATCATGCCACTTTATTTTGATTATCCTTGGCGTCACGTTAGGTTTAGGCAACAAAACCACTATAGTTAGGTTTAGGAAAGAACTACATGTTTGGGCTGTATGACACTGAACGCTGTGACCACGGGACACGAACAGCGGCCTCCTGGATGAAGCCTTGTTGGATCCATCCACCTCCCCTCCCGCCCGCCCAGCGTGTCTCTTTTGCTCTTTAAACTACGTCACCACACTCCCTGTGCACTTTCTCAGAGCCTTTTACTGTTGCCGCTGATGGGTTTACATTATAGTTAATGGAACGTCCGGTGTGTTTCATACCGACACTAAAGGGTGCCATGTGGCGGCTGTGACAAAGCCTCGGTATTTAACACCCTGGGAATGAGGACGGGCTGATTACCCCGTCCTCACGGTGAATGGAGAGCCCCTGCTTGAGTCTGGGATCAAAGGGGTCAAGCCAATTCTCTGTGAAAACCATAACGTTGCAGTTCTTAGTGTACCGTTTACAGTACAGTACAGTGAAGAGTTTCCAGTGACTAGACATTTGCTAGTAGAATACTTGGCAGAGGAGGCCGGATTTCATGTTTCCTCTTTAGGACCCTCGTTTCCTTGGTCTCCTCCGTATTATTCCCTATTGTTCGTTGGTCACCGATAAAAACTGCTGTCTATCAACGATCTGATGTGCAGAAGTTGTTCTCTGTGATGTTGTAAGACAGGGCTAGGTTGTGCATGTTTTGAAAAGGTCAACAAATAAACACAAGAAGAAAAGCAAAGGAGGAGGAGGTGCTTGAGACACGGCAGCCATCCTCGGGCCAACTCCGACACTTGATCCTCAATCCTGGACACATGCTGTGTTTAAATTTGGAGTGTCCCATCACTGGGGACACATGATAGCCCCCTGGACAATACAATACATACACACACACACACACACACACACACACACACACACAGTCACATGCATGGACTGATTCTGTCAATAAGAGACAGAGGGAGGAGTGAGAACGGATGGGGTGAAAGTTGAGGTGTGATGACATGTCAACACGAGTACACACATGTTAAATAGGCATGGCATGAAGACACCAGCTTAAAATAACCACCACAAAGTGTCAGCAATAAACGTGTTTATCAATTATATATACAGTATGTCTGTCATAAAGTCATGGTATCTATGGGAGGTTCATGAGGGATGGCATAAAATCAACAGAGGAGTGTTGTTCTCATGACCTTGTGGTCTCCTGCTGCTTTCTGGGTCAGAACACAGAGGTCGGCTCATTTTAGAGCTGTGATGCCCGCTGCTTTCATGGCACTGTTAATCCCTGGAAAATGTCAACCTTGTCTGTCGGTCAGTCTTTAAATGGAAGCCAGTTATAATATTAATATTATTGCAATCAAGGATTTGTTAAAAACATCTGAATATTTCAGTTGTTATTGGTTACACCATCGGTGCATTTATCTTATCATTAGCAGTAAAATTGACAGAGATGTCACATTCACAGTATTTATATAACACTTAGACCTGCTTTATAATAAAAACAAGACATGGAACTCTCACTTTCTACAATACAGGACCAATTAACATGTTCAGTTCATAGCAAATCTTTTATAACTGTGGGTATAGTGAGATCTGTCTGCAAATAAACAGAACTCTTGTTTCACGACCAGTACAGACCTCGAACAAGCAAAACTAAAAAGTACCTATAAACAGCAGGGTGTAAGCAGCACACACACACACACACACACACACCTAGAAATAAGCTGAAAACACTCACCCCATTGCAGGAAACCAGAGACATACTTCTCCCTTGCCAAGGGCGAGGAGTAGAACTCCTGGTAGACGCCCACCAGCAGGTCCAGCAGGGTCTGGAGCCCAACGGCTCCTGTCGTCTGGGGGCCCTTGGCCAGGTCAGGTGCACCGAGGTCAGGGCCCGTCGCCATGGCCTCGGATCCTCCCCTCCCACACATATGAACACACACACTCTATTACTCTTTCTGGATCACACCTAACCCCACCTCTAGTTTACTGTCACTTAAGTTCTTTTCTGTCTCCTGTTTGTCTCTATGTGTCAGCCCCTCGTCTGTCTGTCAGTCTGTCTCTCTGCCTGTCTGTCTGTCTCTTTATTCTTCTCTCCCCATGGCCATGCAGCATCTGTCAAGCCTGCAGTTTCTCCAGCTCTGGCTCCAGACCTTTTTTGGTATTTGAGTCTCGCTCTCTCCCGACTCCCTCTATTGAAACTTTAACTCTAAACTTTCTACTACAACATTGAGACCTAACACTTCAGCATATACATGACAAACATAACAAATTCTCTCTTCCTTTTCTGTCTATCACTCGTTAATTGTTTCTATTACCTGTGTTTGTTTGCTTTTCTTCCTCTTTTCTCTCCCCCGCCACAGAAATAGGAACCACTGACCTGAATCAGTGCTACACTGTTGCTCTTACACTCACCACCAATCTCTTATTTTGTCAACCGTCATAGGATCTTTTTTAGTTCCCCCTGATTCTGACTCACTAATCTCTCCCCTCTGTCACCCCTCTCACTCCTCATGTCTCCCTCACTCACTCTTCAAGGATGCAGCAGAGATCATTTCCTCCCACCCAGATCACTGGATTTGAAAATCCTTCCCTCTCTTCATGTCCTTTTACTCTCTCTGTCCCTCTTTCCTCCTCCTCTACTGCAGTGTAGCTCTCTGTCTGTTCTCTCTTTCACTCTCTTCTCTTTCTCCTCCCCAAACTTTCTGTTTTGACTTTTGGAGTGAACTGCCTCCTTCCTCTTTAAATACACCACAGCACCGCCTTAAACTTTAAAGCAGCAGTGGGTAGAAATGGAGCAAATATGATTACAAAAAGTTATTTTTATAAAACGGTTACTATATCCTGACAGTAGTGCATGAGACAGGTAATCTGAAAAAAAAAATCATGTCCCTCCGGTGTCCTCTGGTGCTCCTAACAGCATCTGCAGGATTTCACAGACTGGAGGAAAACAACCAGTCAGAGCTGATCTAGAGTCTGCCGTCCAGCTGCCATCAAATATGAATCAATATTCTGTTACTGTAATGCCTATTTCTCTCCTCAAATGTTTTCAGAAACATCTTGTAATGTACTGTTTAACTGTAAAATGAGGAAGGTTGTGACCCGGCAGCCATGTTGAGATCTGCTGAGGAAATACCAAGCACCGCCCACCAGCCGGAGCACAGCCAATAGGAACGCTCTCTCTCTGAAATGACCTGTGATTGGCCAAAGTCTTCCGTCACAAGCTAGATTTTTTAAAGCCTGAAAACAGAGCCATGAGGAGGTGCAGAAGTCTCTCAGAACACTTGGATTACAATATGCTGAAAGGTTATTATGGAATTTTTGCCCAATGATGCCAAAAACTTGTTGCCTACTGAAACTTTAATCTCCATTTCATAGCAGCATTTCCACTGCTGGTCCTGGGTCTGATCCGAGCTATATTTAGCTTTTCTAGTAGGAATATATTGTTTCTATACCGTCGCGTCATCCCTAGCTACACTGATGCTAAAAGTCTGCCTATCAACTGGGCATCAGTAAAACAAAAAAAGGCATCATATTTCCATTTTTTCTACGTACGCTTTTAATTTTTTTATTTTTATGTGGCATGTTTTGGTAATAGTAAGAAAATGTGTTTTTATTACACAGTAATATAATGGAATCGGTTTCTTTAATCAATCTCAATCATCATGTTAATGCAGTAGACAGTCCTCAGAAACTATTTTGTGTCACCTGTTACTTGAAGTCTTGGCCCTCATTCCAATCAAGGATGCTTCAGTGGAGATGACGCTTGATCAACAGGGTGACTTGAACTTTGGAAATCCTGACCTCGAACCCACCTAGGTAACATTTTTGTATATTTCCCTACATGATCATTATCCCTGATTTATCTATATCATTAAAAACAAAATATTCTACAGTCAATTTGACCCCATATGTCGTTACAAATGCCGTGGCAGTACAGTTAATATTCCTCACTGAACCCAGAATGTGAACATTAAGCATATTAGCAATATTAACATACTTAGTGAAAATACACTCCTGTTACTGCCTGTTCATGTATTCCATGCAGCAGTCGATTACAAGTACAGCCCTAAATGTGCTAGTACCTCCTACTGGTTAGACTAGAAAATTACTTTTGTTTAACTTAAGTTTCAGAATAGATGTATAAAAAATGTTTTTAATCATGAGTGAGTTCCCAGTTAGAGTAGAAAGGTCAGCTCTGGAGCAAAATACAGCCGTTAACACATTTACAGATTTGTCTGCTTAACAAATGTATGCACACATTTACAAATCTGATTATTCTAAATACACATTCACAAATCTCAGTACACATTTAGAGATCATTTTACACAATTACATATCTCATTACGTATGCACAGATTGAGGTACAGTAACACAACTTTCCCCACACATTTGCACATAGTTCTGCTCCAATAACGTCCCCATAGATGTGTATTTACTTTAAAATCTTGTTGATGCCCTATTCAGTATAGTCTTATGTGGGAGTTTCCTAACCTACCATGGCATGAGCAACTCTGCTGAATGATGAGTACTTTGGAGTTATTTGGGGGGGAAAGCCTCGGGCATTAATCATGATGTAAACATCATAATGAAGATGTGCAGCCAGGTCAGCTCACCTGCTAATCTGTATGTATATGAGGCCCTGTGTTGCTGCACACTCACATGTTACATCGAGGCTTTGATCAAGGCTTTGTTTTTAATTGAAGGTGACACTAAGCCTGTCAGCTTGAAAAGCAGGTTTGCACGTTAGTCTGAATGTGCAGCGCTGCATGCGTCACTGAATGGGACACAGTGGCAAAATGAAGGGAGGGGAGGAGGAGAGGTGGAGGAGAGGGGGAGATGGAAGAAGCTGAACCTGTGACTGGCAGGAAGACAGGGCAGCACAGTGCCGTCGACTCTCAAAAGAAATAGTCCAGTTTATTGGCCATTTTTTTGTATAAGAAGAACATTCGGAATACCTTCTTGTTCTGGCCCTCTGGGTCTTTGGGTCCTTAATGTCCCAGTAGAGATGAGCTGAGTCCTGCCTCACACAGGTAAGGTAAGCTACACCACTAAAATACTCTCTAAAGAGACATTTTACACAATGTACTTTATCTGCTCAAACTTTCACAGATGTGTTGTATTATATTCTTAGAGTACAATGGTAAAGCATTGTAAATTTAACCTAATTGATCCAGGAGGTGCCTGAAATTACATTCATTGAAACCTTGAAGTGGGTTTAAACACCGACACCCTGCAGTGAACATCATCAATCATTGCAACAGCTCACTACTCAGTAGGGTATTGTAATACAACTGTGCAATACTATTGTTAGGTACCTGTTGACCATTCATGTCCATACAGATAAGGTGAACAAAGTATTGGATGACTGGATGTGTCTTTTCTTTTATTCAGTGTACATGGACAGTATAACACGTACTGTACATTTATTCATACGTATTTATGCTTAACTGTGAGTTATAGAAAAAAATGCAATGACCCCTAATGGTCTTTCTCTTATCATATTACAGGTAAGTAATTACCTGGACAATCACTTTTATATTACTTCATCTAGTGAAGCCAAATGCTCTCTATAATTGTTATCCTATTGGGCATTCTTTTTTTATCCCGGTGTTCTCACTCCTCCTCCCCCCATCCTTCAAGTTGAGGAGTCACTTGTTGTTTAAGCCTGTTATGTCATTAAGTGCTTACCTGCAGATTAACACAGCAAACTCTTTCCTTGCCCCCCTCTCTCTCTGCTCATCCTCACCACTTGTTGTCAAAACCACCCACAGTTTTGCACATGTCTCAGTGAAACAAACAGTCCTCCATCCTTCCGGTACCTGTGGAGTCGGAGTCTGAGTTGGAAATCCCTGAGATAAACCTGTTTGATCTCAGGTTATATGAGACTTTCACACCTGTAAAGCTACTGTACAAATATTTTAAAAAAAATGTTGTGGATAATGCCCGGGCTTGGGGTTCTAGTTGGAAGCTATACATTTTGACCTTGTTGAGCTGCGGGGTGATTAATGATACGACTAATGCAGATTTGTGCCAATCCAGTTCAGTACAGCAGATACAGTTTTGATATCACAAGCCTCCTAGCCAGCCTCACACCATACCATCCATCCAGCATTTGATCAAACTCTGCCCAAGTGACTCCAATACAAAGTGTTATGTATTGGATAGACATTCTTCATCTGAGTTTTATCAGTTGAACAGATTTGTTAGGTATCATACTGATATGCGAACAAATCTAAGATTGTTTTTGTCCTGTATACTTGTAATGTTTTATTACATTTAAATATCTTTACTGTCACTGTAAACCCTTACATGTAGCCTGGACGGCAGATCTCACGTTGCCCTGACAACACATCTTGGCTCCCGTCTAACTTGTATTTTGTGATTATTGTAAAAAAAAAAATTGAGTTTCTTGAAAGATGCAGTGCTTTTTGTAGCTCCAATTCATTGCTGAAAACCTCCAATCAATAATCAATTCAGTGTAGACTTGGAGCAAAGAAGGCATCTCAGTGAGCCATTGATGATGTCATGCCACAGACACAATTAACCCAAACTGTGTTGTGTGTGTTTGCAGTGTGAGCACCATCCTCAGTCAAGTGGAACCTCCGATGGAGGAGAATCAAAGTCCGAGAAGAGGGAGCAAAGCCTACCAGGTACAACAGACATCTGTACTTCACTCTAGTGCAATGACCTGCCTTATTTTGCCTTGTTTAAAGGAGCAGTGTGTAGGATTTAGTGGCATCTAGTGGTGAGGTTGCAGATTGCAACCGACTGAATACCCCTCCACTCACCCCTTCCTACTCAAATTGAGTCTACGGTGGCCTTCAGGTAACGTAAAAACGTGAAAGTCTCCCTCTAGAGCCAGAGTTTGGTTTGTCCACTCTGGGCTATTGTAGAAACATGGCAGACCCGCTCCGTATGTAGATATAAACGTCTCATTCTAAGGGGACAAAAACACAACGATTCGTAGTTTCAGGTGATTACACGCTAGAGTTCTGAATGTTATATTCCATTTCTGCTAATGGATCCTCTTAAATCCTACACACTGGCCCTTAAAATAGCATCACTTGTCTTCAAATCTAAATGATTTGTTTGTTTAAATGATAATATCTCAGTACAATAGCACAATTTTCCACTTATTTATAGGGTTTGTGCACAGGTTGCTACTTCAGCTGATTAGACTGTTGTCAGGCTATTAAATGGGCATTATCAGTCGCTGTAAGCCCCATAGATGTGGGTCAATAGGGGCCTATTACACCCACTAGTAGGTTTTATCATCTGTTCACGTGGTAGATCACCGAAAGAAGGTATAAAAGAACCCGTCAGCGACCTCTAGCGATCTTAATAGTTATGACAGGAGCAGAAGTGGAAGTGATAACAGTCGAAACAGGTTGCTGCTTTAACAAAGATGTGACGATAGCATTGTCTCAAATGTTAAGATATTTTTTTTTTGTAATAAACTTACGACAGAGTATTAGGGCCACATTGGGGGAAAAAAAAAAATCTGAAATTTCGAGAATAAAGTCATAATATTCTGAGAATAAAGTCATAGTATTATAAAGTAGTAATTGTATGTGTTATTTTAGAGGGGAAATAGTGTGAAAATGAGGAACGTGGAGCATCTTGTGAAGTTGTACTTTAGTTTAGGTTTCACAAATAACCACTTCATCTTTTGGCACATCAGCGCCACATTATCATCAGTATCAGGACCTGGAAAAGATTGCGCAAGAAACTGTGTTTATTCTGAAGAAAGAAGCACACGGACCTGATGGGGAAACTGACTCTTTTGTTGAGGAGGAAACAACTTTTTTTCTCGCAAAGTTATGACTTTACTTCATTAAATTACAACTTTTTTCTCCTAATATTATGACTTTATTCATATGTGGCCATAACGCTCTGTTGTATAAACTCAAGTTAGTATTGTTTTTTGTTTTTTTCATCCCATGATCTTTAGACTGGGCACTTAAATAATCAATATCAAGTTTATTTTCGAAGGCCAGTATGACTCATTATAAATCTCCTCCCTGGACCAGATCTTCCCTGAAACCAACACGAATGACGAGTCAGATACAATGCCTGAAGGCTTTCTTTACAGGAGGGAGCGTCTTCCCTCTATAGTCGTGGAGCCCACAGATCAGGAGAGCGGCCTCTTGCCTCCCCGATGCCTGCTGGGCAACAGTGTGGAGGAAGAGCAGGAGGAGGACAGCAGTGCTGATCACACAGACAACTCTGTGGATGGCAAGCAGCAGGAAGGCGTGGGGACGGAAGACGGGTAAGGACCAGAGTTTTATAAAACTTTTTATAGAACTTTTGGTTGATGCTGACAATGTTTTGTGTTGCAGTGTTTCCAGTATCAGGGGACTTTAAGGCTAGACGTTTGCTTTGAATTAAAATGGAATTAGAATTATGAAGGGTTTACAGATTTCTAATAGCCTCTGTATCTGGTGTACTACCTGATAGGGCTGTGCATTGGCAAGAATCTGGTGATACGATATGTACATGATACAGGGGTTACGATTCGATATATTGCGATATATTGCAATTTTTTTAAATCTAATTTTAGAAAACCACATAAGATCTGAGTAAAAAAAGTTTACTCCCTGTAAACAGTCCCTGTAAAATCAAACATCATAGCACTACTTTGAGAGGGCACATACACTGAGATGGTGCATAACTTTGCAAAGGAAATAAGGTATTGACCTAGTTGATCTTTGCATATAAAAAAATATATATTTGATTATTAAAAAATTGATACAGTGTTTTTGAGAATCAAATATTACGATAATAGATATTTTCAATATTTTCTTACACCCCTACTGCCTGACTGTGTCTCTTCGATTTGACCGTTGCAGCTCGGTTGTGAGGAAGTCTTCTATCGGACCGTCCCCAAGTCTGCTGGCCCTCTCCCGGCTCACCCCACCTGCCTCCCCCACTCCCCCCGAGGCCGCCCCTCCCTGCCTGAGGAGCTGAACCAGTACGACCAGTTCAGACTGATATATATGTAACTTTTATAATGCTTAACCTCTGCATGTCTGACTTTCCCAATAAAAGAGAAACCCCTTTGGAAAGGTTGAGATGATGTAAAAGTATTAAATAAGGGCCTATTTCAAAAATATCAAATACTAAGCTGATTCCAGCGCTGCTATTTGTTGAATTGATACCACTAATCTGTGGTTAACTGCAGTTTGCTGGTACTGCATCTGACACTGTGGACTGAAGAGAACTGTAGCAACAACCTCTAAGACTTTCCCTTTGTGATTCAAATGACAACCAGGGCCAGTTTACTAAATACTAGCATGAAAGCCCGGCCCAGGATCAGCAGTTGTATAGTTGAAGTGGACTATCTGTGGGTGTTTTTAAAGGAAGGACTTTAGGAAGATTGTCCCAATTGTCAAGTTCAGGGGTAAGAATAACGACTCTGAATCTGACCAGTATGATTTATGAGGTCTTAATAGACCAGATTTTGTGCCAGCTTGGACTATTGTTAACTTAAATAATATCGCAAATAATTGATTGTTTTGTGTCAAGGTGTAAATTTAGTAAAATTTAGACTATGTTGAGTTTTAAATTCAATTCATTAAAAAGATTGAGTGCAACAGTTATAATGACCTTATTCTTGGATACATGTGTGCAGTCCCTTCAAAGTCACGTTACTGTCAACCAGATCACTTGTGTAACATACTGTACATAAACAGGTACAGTGGTTAGCTGCTATCCACCCCCCAAGAGAATATAATATCTGTATTGTTGAGAACTTCAGTGTTAACTGTTTTTACAGATAGAGCTGTTTGGTGTGTTGCTTTTTCCTCCAAAACATATTTACAAATCCTCAAAGTCCGTGTAACGCAATAATGAATATGCATTCTGGGTTTGTCACACCACAGAAGAATGTGTAACTAACCACCCAGACAAATTTGAATGATTAGGATAAATCGCCATGTACTGTATATAAAATTAGCTTTCAAAATTATGGAAAAATCAGCAGTATTCTCTGCTCTGAAACGGTGGGGGGGTGTCCGCTGAAGGCGCTGAAACCACGGCCACAAGCGGGTACAAGGTGCATTACCTTAGTAGCGGCGTGCAAAGAGGGAAGAGGCCAGCGCCGATTTGCCCGCTGTCACTCGGGGGCCTGAGTCCTTCTGATCGAGGCTCAGCCCGTGGACGGTGTGAGGCCAGCAACGGTCCCCTATCGCGTCGGGGTCCGATCTTCTCAGAGTCGGGTTGTTTGGGAATGCAGCCCAAAGCCGGTGGTAAACTCCATCTAAGGCTAAATACCGGCATGAGACCCCGATAGTCGAAAAGTACCTTAAGGGAAAGTTGAAAAGAACTTTGAAGAGAGAGTTCGAGAGGGCGTGAAACCGTTGAGGTAGGATCCCCTCGCGGGATCTCTCCCCGCGCTGGCTGGTCCCCGCTGGGCGCATATCCTCCGAGGCGGTGTGCCGCAACCAGCTCTAGGTCGGCTTGGAAAGGTTCAGGGCGAAGGTAGCTTTACAGCAGCCCCCGCCTGGACCTCGCCGCTTCCCGGGGCCCACCCAAAAAATCCTGAACACAAAACTGGTGAAAAACAGTTTAACGGTTTAACTACAATGTTCACAGTCTTTGCACATGTTTTCAGTCATTATTATTCCAACATGTATAACATGTTTAGAAACAAATCTCTCCTTTACAAGGTCTTTAAGTTCCAAAATTATTACAAAACATTTTAGTTTTTCACAGATGTATTTCCATCTTGTCCTTGTCATAACGACTTGACCTTGGTGAGGATTCCTGAATGTGATGAATTATTAAATAGTAAATGCTCCTACGATTCCAGACGGACGAAGCTGAGTGAGAGTTGAATCCAGACGTCCTTTGCTACTGATATGAGAAACGTAAAGTAAAGAGACCAATGTAGGACTTTTGTATTTATGTTTCTGTGTAACTATATAGTGATAGCTCTGGGCCTGTATGCACCTTTCCTTTATGTATGTACCAGGTCAGTCTGGGTGGATATTGTACAACAATAAAGCTGCATTTATATCCGCCTGCTTCTCATGCAAAAGTTCATTATATCAATGACTCGACACTGAGAGGTGTAGAAAGAGCATTAACTGTTTCAGTAGTATAGAGGTTACAGCGAGCGTGCACAATGTCACTGAATGCACTATCTCACACACAGTACACACACATACGGGTGCCCAAACACCAAAGAGTAATGCAACACCATTATCAGAAATCAAGACATGAAGTCCAGTCCAACTAGTTATTTCAAACTCTTGAGGAACGGATGTTTAAATTGAATCTGTTGTTAATTAAAGACCTTCAGCAGGTCTGTGGCTACTCGTTTGGCCCCAGTGTTCACTAACATCAAGCATGTGATTACAGCACCTGGCCTCTAGAGGGGAGCATAGCAACTCATACCATCAGTATGAAGTCCAGTTTAGGTTGGCAGAAATATTCTGTAACACTTTATAATAACAAGCATTAATAAATGGTAAATTGATAATTTAATAAAATATATTTATGTATATATAATAATTTAATTAGTTACTAGATATTTTACAGTTAAGAAACCATGAAATTATAATTAATAATGTTTACTAATTATTATTAATGCTATAATTTATTTTAACAGTTTATTGTTGTACACATTATAACATTTTATATATTATATTATAAGTATTTGTTAATGATTACAAAATTATTTGTAAACCTCTAAGAAATTGTTTGTGAAACATCTATAAACATTACAAAGATCAGATATTTGTAACACTTTGATAATGTTATTAATTGGTTTGTAAACCGTCTATAAACATAATTTGGATGCTATTATAAAGTTGCAACTGATGATTATAATACCTTATTAAATGGTTAGTAAATACTTTGTAAAGCATCTATAAAGATTATTTAGATATTTAATACTTTGCCAATGGTTAATAATTGGTTTCCATCGATCTATGCAATGTTAATAGATGTTTTACAAACTTAAAAGTTTACAAATCCTTTGGTAATTATTAAAAAAATACAACTGTTAACTGATTATATGTTCAATTTATAGGGGTTACAAAAGCAGAACACTATCATAAAACTGGACATAAGATAACATTTGCATTGCATGATGAGATGCACAAGAGACCTGAAATAACTTTAAGAAAGCTTTATCTCTAATAAATTTAGAAATGTTTAGATATTTATTATTAAGGGCTGGTTATGTAGTTCAGATGCAGTCAGCGTGTCTAAAATTGTGCTTGACTTTTCATTCTGCAGAACTACAAGGTGATATGTCCTCAGTCAGCAGAAATTACAAACACTCCCCACACACATCAGAAAGATCCTGACAGAGACGCCGTGTGAGACTGAAATGAGAAACAGTGAGACATACAGATAAGATTTCTCCTCACAGACTGACGTCTGACTACAATAATACTGCAGATAATTATGGCCGACTTCCAGCCTGAAATGTGCCTTTGATTCATAAACGCTGAGCGGTTATTATGTAAGATATACAGTACATGTGCATCTCTCATCTGGGGGCTCTGCGGAGAAGCTATGAGACGTTGCTTGACATTTCCCAGGGACTGGAGACACTGACACTCAGCTTTGTCGACTCTGATCTGTCTGCTGTCCCCGTCTACTCAAGACTTGTTTTTATATTAATCCCAGACTAAACATCAGACTCCACTGCTGCGGTCTCTGCAAGGCAATTAGGATACTGCTGCTCAAACCCATGTGGGAAAGTCTGCATTTCAACAACAGACAAATACTGGTAAATGATCTTGACTCTGAGGATACATGCCCATAAGCACCAAGATTACATCCTTTTTCAAATGTTTCTTTTTTTTCTTCATTTGTACTCAGTTGTAGTGAATAAAAAAAAGCTAAAAGCACACTCTCAAATGTCTGAGAGGGAGCAGCAAATAAGCAAGTGTGCTATTAGTATACTACTTTTAATCTCAAAAATAAGAGAGAATACTTTCAGTTTACTTTTTATGTACTTATCAGAGATATACTTAACAGACTTTTCTGTATACTTGTCAGTATATGAGTATACTTGAACTTAATCTTTTGATCAAGATATACTTAAGAAAAGTATAAGTTAGTATACTTGTAGTATAAAAACAATTTAAATATTAAAGTGCACTTTCATAAACTATAAAGTGGGCTACAAGTATATACAAGTATTCTTGCAGTGTAAAAAACTGTGTGATGTCTGTGAATTTGATTGGATAGACATTTAAACTGGTTTACAATTGTGTTATCAAATGGATGTCCATATTCTTGTAACCTTCATTGAGGCACTCAGACACAGGCAGCAAGCTACTGGTAGCTACTTGTTGGAGACCCGGAGACATTAGGCACTGACAGACCTTATACGAGCAAATGAAATGGAATTGAGTGGAACGGGGAGAAAGAAAATACATAAATTGCCTTCCTGCTTCTTTGTCTACAGAGGCAGCAGACTAAAAAAAAAGTTGTTTCCCAAGATTTGAAATGTGGGTAGAAGAAGAAAGGAAAACTCAAAGACGATGGAGGAGAAAAAATATAGGTCAATCACTCTGTATCCCCAAAAGCGCCAAAAATAAAAGCCCTTCTGTCTCCTCTCTCTCACCATCACCCTCTCTGTCTGGCTAATCAAAGCCAGATGTATGCGCACATTCAACCTCCTTTTCCCCCTCCTTCCCTCCCTCTCTCAACGTCTCTCTGTTTCTTTTTCTCTGTGTGTGTTTCCTCCTCGGGCTCAGTGCCTCTCTGTTCTCCCCTTTGTCTCCTCCTCCTCCTCCTCTCTTGCCTCTCTCCCCCTTGCTCTCTGGCAAAGCAGGAAATACTACAGGTCCCCGGCCCTGAAGGGAACATGTTTCTTCTAACCACTAACAGATGGAGGGATGAATAGGGAAGGGATGGATATGAGAGTGAAAAGGATGGCGGCTGAGGGAAAAAAGGTTACGGTCATACTGAGATAGGTTGTGAGATGATAAAGAGCTTCAAATGTTGCAGAAGTGAGAGGTTTGGGAATTTCCCATCGGATCAGAGTTTATATGAGCCAATCCTCCTCCTCTTCTTTCCTGTTCTCTCTTTCTCTCCTCTCCTCTCTCTATCCCTCTTTTCCACTTGAACTTGAACTGAGGCAGCTGGAACTGAATCCTAATGTCATAAAAAAACAGCCCAGCCCATTGAAATCCCCTTGCTCTTCTTTTCTCTAGCGCACACACACACACACACACACACACACACAGTACAGGATCTCAATTACTTTTACAGACAGAAAAAGGTTTGTAATTCATATAAGATTTATTGGTACTACAGTAGTACTATACTGGTGGTTTTATAGTTAACAGTAGTACCAGAGGTAGTAATAATGGTGATTATACTAGTACATGTTGTAAACTGGTAATAGCAGTAGGATTAGTAGTAGTAGTGCAGTAATAGAGGTAGTAGCAGTAGTAGCTGTAGTACATTAGTACAGTCATACTATACATGGTACAGTAGCGCTTGTATTATCAGTATTAATAGTTGCTTTATTGTAGTAATTGAGTTGTAACAGTAGGTGTTGTGGTAGCAGTAAAATACCCTAGTAGTAATTTCAGTTGTTGTAGTAATATAAGTATACTTCCATTAGAAAAAAATGTTGGAAAAAGTTTAATATTTTAAAAGGTATACAAAAGTTGTATACAAGCAGGAATGTCCTTAAAGAGCTGAATATTGTACGCTGAATGTATGGAAGAAGAAGAAGTTGAAGAATAAAGATTTGAATAGCAATACTGCTACTGCTGTACATTCACACAGTTATATGACTATACTAACAACTTCATCACGTTGTCTTTCCTCAATCACCCCCCACCTGCCTGACTGGAGCTGGAGCTCTCTGAAGACCTGCTATTAGCTCCACTAATTAACATGCTAAACCGTTTATGCACATTGCAATGAATCCGGTGTGGTCTGTGGTGGTAGCGTTTGCAGTGGTGCACAAATGGTGTGTAACATGTTGTACTGTTGGAGAGATGTTTATGTTATTTCAAAGATGTGATGAAGTAATGAAGTGAATTCAGATATGAGATACTGTACGCAGGGAGCAAAAGGGCCAATGACAGGATTAAATCGCCTTGGCCATTTAGTAAAATCTAGCATGATGCATTGAACAAAAACCTCCATTGAAAAAACGACTGGTTGATGTAGCAATGTTTTCCTAGAATAAAAAACACACTTGCATTGTTTTGGTATTTTTAAAACAAACACTTTAATTTCATACATTTTGTCAAACGCATTTCATACAAAAAGAAGCTAATAGTTAGTTGGCTAGTGCACTTTAAATGATAATACTGTCAAATACTCAAAGTGACATTGTAACGTTACATTCTTTGGGCATGCACATTTTTATTAGTCACATTTGTATTGATTAGCAAGTAGCTTTCTATTAACATTAAAACAGTAGAAACTGTAATTTGCTACATAACATTTTAAACAAGGTCTTTGTAAGAATATTTGACTCTGTGAGTGAGACATTTCATCTCTCCGAAAACAATTTAAATCGTACTGGTACTGTGGTATATTGCTGGTTTGTGTCTGCTGTCAAATGTCAAAGACTTGCATACTCCGTCAGCTAAAAGTCGGTTCTTTCTACAGTGAGACCACAAATTCCTGACAGACTGTCTCTCAAGCAATTTGAACAGCACAAACATATCCACTCCTTCACAACTACTCATTTGATGGTCACATTTTCCCATTTATTTCCACCCACGATATATTTAATAACTGTATGTTTATGAAGAATAACATGTAGGAAGCACTAACTTTTGGTTGTTTGTCTTGAGTTATCTTCCTATTAAATTACAGTATGACAATTCAATAATAACAGGCATGCATCAATGTAGCAACAAAAGAGGATTTCACAATACAAATATAAGAAAACCGTGGTCTGTGTCAGCGTTGTAAGCTACTATATTTTCAAAAACAAGTTTGTGATGTGCGCGTGTGTAACTGTTGAAGAATTTGCTTAAAATAGAATAGAAACCAGCATGTTAAACTTGGAGACAAACGGTCTTTCTTTTAAATAGAGGCTGACAACCAAAACATACTTTAAAGAACAGGTATCTCTACATAGCAAAGTGTTGCTTATGCTAATGATAAAATGTCTCACAAATGCACATGAAGAGGAGGTTTGTCGTGTTGTATCGCACTATTTGTGTGGTTAAGACAGTTTGGTGAATCTGACTTGGAACACTCGTATGAACAAGCCACAAAAGTTTAGGATACGAATACGAAAAGCCCCAAAGTCCCTTACAATGGTGGGTGTATTGGGGATTAATCTGTGCCTCGCCAGAAATTAAAGTCATGAAATACAGTTCACTGTGACCTCATAGACAGATCAGTGGGTGTGTGCATGTTGATAGGTGGGGATATTTAGGGGCCAATGTGGCCAAATATGATACCTAGGGGTGTAATGATTCATCTACTACATCGATGTATCAATTTATATTCCTACGATCCAACTACATCGATAGATACTCGGCAAGTCGTCCTTCACAGGAGACGTATATCGATATAAAATGAAACGCAAAAATCGATCGTATCGATCGTATCGATATTAAGGATTTGCACCTTGTATTTAAGGATGACAAACGTTGTATGAAAGTTTTTTATAGCACTTTTATTGATAAAGAAATGTTAAACGTTACTCCGGTTCACTCTCCATCCATGGCGTGCATGCAGACGAACGGCGCACTGAATCCACTTGACGAGGGCGGCCTCACCCACCGGCCCTTTCCTCGTCGTGCGCTGTTGTTTTTTCATTCAGAGAAAATGACTTTCCCTTCCCTGTCATGATATCGATGTGCACGCAGCATCAGCCTCACGTATCCAGCCGGAGAGCAGACGGTCCGCGAGGCAAATTATCACGGGAGTAAAGTAAAAAACAAAACAGAAATTCAACTAACGTTAGTCTAACGTAGTTTTAAAATGTTTTTCCAGATGTTTTCATGTATGAAAAGACCCCAAATGAACACTGTAGTTGGACTACTTGATTACTATAAGCAGATTATTTAAACAGCGTTTGTAGAGGAATGATTTTGTCCCAAGCTGTTTGATCACTATCAGCTGTTTGATCACTATCAGCGGTTGATCTCTGTATTATTGCTCTACCGTTTATACTGAAAATGAGGACAGAAGCAGCAGGTTAAACCACTGTTCATTTAACTTGAATAGAAGTCAGTTTATTATATTTGTGTTAAGTATTGCACTGCCTTGTATCTTGAGAACTGAAGCAGCAGGTCCTGAAGTTACACTTTTTATTATTTTCAAATAAAAGCTGTATGTATTTGCCATTAATCGTTGTTTACTTGTTTATATCCAAAATTAATTTATCCCTGATTCCCTTACAAGAAAAACTTTGTGAAATAGATAGCTGATACTGGACAGTGCAAGTCAGGATTCCTCAGTCACACTGACAAAAAAAATTACTGTATCGTTTCCAAATCATTGAATCGTATCGTATCGTTCTAGATGAGACAAATATTGTCCTTGAATCGTATCAGAACCATGGAAATCGTATCGTATCGTTGTAAAAACGTGTCGTTACACCCCTAATGGCACCCTTTGACAAAACATGAGTCATCCATATAAGACTTTTAGTAAAATGTAACACTTCATATACAATTCAACAACAGCTGATATAGTGATGGCCAAATCCTTCGTTGCTTGTTAAGGCATATCTAAACCATCCAATCAATTCAGTCAACCAAGAACATAGAACTTCCATGTACACATTGGTTTTTATATTCGCTGTGGTTTGTGGTCCAAAGCTCCATCAATTTGGCCAGTATCCCACCTCATACAGTGGTCATTAATTTCAGTGAACCAGTGCGGAAGCGCAGGATCTTCTTCTTAAGGGCATGTGAAGCCTTAATCTTGACAAAAGCCTTTGGCTGCTGAGGGGCCCCAGGTGGGGCAGAAGGTGATGGGGGGGAAAGTTGAGGGGGTAGTTGTTGGGGCCAAACCAGACCACCACTCTCATCTGAATCACTGGATGAAGAGCTGGAATCTGGAGAGTCAGCCTCGCTCATGCTGGACTCAGACTCACCCTGACGTGGGTGAGGGTAGTCCTCGCTAGGCTGACACAGCACTTGGTCCCTCTCTAACTGGTACTCCATATGCTGATGATGGTGGGAGTGGAGCTGTTGTGGGTAGGCATGTGATGCTTGCGTAGGGCGAGATTTGCGCGTGCGCCTTGCACAATGGTCCCTTTGGTTTGAAGCCGAAGAGCCTTGCATGGGTGCCTGCATGGGTGCCTGCATGGGTGCCTGCATGGGTGGTTGGTCAGCCTCATCTTGGCTGAGCTCCATGTTGGACTGCCAGCGCTGACAGCTCTGACCTCCTTGCTGTTGTTTCTTGCTCCTGGATTGACTACTGCGGCTTCCCCTTCCACCGCTTCCACTTCCACCACCGTCTCTCTCTACTGTATTGCACTTGCGTTCTGAAACCCTTTGCAGGCTGTTCTCTGACTGAGACCTACATGCCTTCTTCCCTGGCTTCCTGCTGGCACCATTTCTTTCCTCATAAGAGCGACACTTCTTTGGGCCCCCTCGGGATCTGGAAGGTTGGATCTGAGATGCCGTGGGCTGCTGCTCTTGATGATGATGGCTTCTTTCTGGGGAATATGTGCTGCGGTTGAGTTTGGGCACCCCAGACCCTTTGTGGGGGTTGGGTTGGTGATGTGCGTAAGCTCTGGTGAAGGCTCGGCAAGGCTGGGCTGGAATATACTCTGCGTTGACCAGCTGCTCATCAGGTGAAAGTGGTTGGTGAGGCTTTGATGGAACTGGAGGGGAGGGGTAGTTGGTGAAATGTTGGGGTGAATCAGGCTCGCTGTTACTGGAGTCTGGGAGGGTTTGCAGCACTCTGCAAGATGGATAGTCCAGTGATGTTGAGCGGGTGGTGGTAATCATGGAGGCCTGCCTGGGCCTGTGATAAAGCCCTGGTTGATGCTGGATACTTTGCTGGATGTGATGGTACGGGGGTGGGGCATCTTCAGTAAACTCCGTCCCGAGGTAAGGCTCCTGATCGAGATTATGGAAAGCCTGTGGAGCAGTTCCCTCTGAACACTGGGACGGAGTAGACATCTCTTGAACAGACACCTGCTTTGGTGAAGGTTGCTCCTCCTTGCGGCATAAACTACTCTGCCTCACCACACTCGCAGCTCGGGGATCATGTGCCAGGCTGGTGCGGGGCTTTGAGGGGCGTGTGGGTAGAGCTCGACGTTGGATCAATCCTAACATATAGGTCTCAACCTTTTGGGCTTGTTGATAATCTTCCTGACTCGGGACAGCATCCCTCATCTCCCCCGAATTATCAGTAACCGTGGCCAGTCTTGTTGGGTCTGGCAGCCATGTTTCTCCTGTCTCTGTCTCCCCTGTCCCATCAGGTGCTGAGAGGGAACGAGGGACCAAAGGGTGGTAATTTGATTCAGGAGATCCATTTTTCCTGGCTACATGGACCTCACCTGACAAACACAGCAGAGACAAAGAAAGTGATCAGAATCATTCTTGCTGTTAAGTAAAATTATTTCTCTAGCTACCGCTACCCCTGGATGTGGAGCCTCCAAACTGCTATGCGGGCCCTGCCTCTCCTCTCACCCACTATGACTGCCTCTCCAGCCATAGATGAAGAGTTTATTTTAGACTTATCTATCAGACACATTTTTAATCATAATAAAAATGTACAATTGGCAAATAGCCTAAATAGCCCCCAGGAAGAGCGCAGGACTGTGAAACAAATGTTCGTAGTGGCCAAACGGCGATACTACAACTTCCGTATCCGTCACATGATGCCATTTGGCCCAAAAATACTTTTTCCCCATAGACTTACATTGGGAAAGAGACGTCCGTAACTCAGCAGATCTTTTTTCTTTTATGTAAATCAACTTTTCAGTATGAACACTTATTTTTCTGTATGTGGATTTATGAAGTCTGGGCTTAGATGTGGTGTAGACGTCAGAGATGGAGGATGCTGAGTCACTGGGGATGTGTAATATATTTGTCTGCTTGATGTTTGTTTGCCAGACACTAAACTGCATCCTTAAAGACCTCAGTGTCTACAGCACGGAGAAAAATGATTGCTCTTGATGATGAATGTTCATTACACGGGGCATGTTTTGGTGCAACAATAGTTATCGCTCCCTTCAAGCAGCTTGGAGCTCATCCAGACTTTTAAATGAAGGCAGTTTATTATCTGTATTCTGCACAAAGTAAACCTTTTATGTTGTAAAATAAGCTTACCTAGTGTCCACCATAAAAATTGCATGTGCTTTGCAGTGGAATTTTCTCTTTGGGAGAAGCAGAGTTGATTATTTTACCTGAAATGAGTTGACTGTCCTCTAGATCAGCAGGGGAATCTGCTGATTGGACCTCAGTATTCACCTTCAGCTCTGCCACCTGCTGTTCTAAAGACACCTTCATACCCCGGGGCGTGCACTGGAGACTGCTCTGAAAGACACACAGAGACAGTCAGTCAAGAGATTGTACTTAGATGGGAATACTCTCAAATGCATGATCAAAACACTACTGAGGATGCACACTGAAGAGAAAGAGCCCTAATTTTCTACATACATCCCACCGCGCCACGCTTCAACACTTCACACTCTGTTCAGTCGTATTACACCATCACTGCTCTCCAAAGTATGAAGAACAACATTTCAACTTTCAGGGGAATAGTCATTTGTTCATCTGCTATGTAGTTGTGGCTACACAAAGTCCACTTTCAACTATTTCCACTATCATGAAAGCAGCGACAAGCTGGTCCTTGTTCACCATTTCATTCTTGCATGACATTTTATGTAAATGTTACTTCCCACACAAAAGGGTTTGGCCAAATATAATGTTTGTGCAGCCTACTCATCATCATGGTGTACGCTGAATGTGTATTCATATTATGATTTAACTTCGAAGATCTTGGGAAGCTGGATGTTTTCCAGAGATCTGTGCATTATCTTAACTCAACCCGAACACACAAAAGCACCCTCGTGATCCTGCAGTAATTTACAGAAAATGACAAATGTGGGAACAGTTTTTTTCACTTTTTGTCCTATCCATAAATTTGGATAAGGGTTAAGAACACCCACACAATCCACACCCCGAACTGCGACATGACAAATATGTGAAAATACACTGGAAAATACTGGTAGGCTACTAAAAGACTGCATGAATTTAATCAAATAAAAACACAGCAGTTGGTCAGCTGATTTTTATGGATGCCCAACCAAACCCACATGTTTCATATTTGAGATACAAATTCCAAAAACCTGCTTAATGCAGAAAATCCATCAAATGTCTGTTGAAGATCTTTGTTTTATAGTGCAGCTACTACTTGTCAAAGATTATAAACCTCAGGAATCCCTGTGGTGGTACTGCAGGAGATAAACTCAAAGTTATATACTCAGTGGGGAAACGACTGTAGTACTTATGTTTTCCATAAAACTCTAATAACACACGGTAAGACATGCACATCCAGTGTCTGATAGGATGATAGCAGAATACAACTCTGTCATCCTAACCAGAGATGCTAAAACATGGAGACTAGGAGAAGTCTTCTTTCTTCTGTCACACTTACAGGATAACAGCTGTATGTCAAGACATGAGAGGAAAACCAGCTACGATTAGTTATGATAATAATTCAATATCTAGATTCAGGATATCTGCGCGACGGATAAATCAAAATATGGATCCCTATTGTCTCGTGCAACATCTACTTCACATCAGTGAGGTAATTTTCCCATAAATCTGTGTACTGTGAGGGTCACTTGCCACTCAGCAGGCGGGTTGGGTTAATCATCTCTGAGGAGAGGCAGCTGTGGAGCCTAATTGTCCCTGATGAGAATCAGCTGCTTGAAGCCTACAGTATATCTACCCCTGGTTTCACTGCTCAGATACTGATTCATTGTGTCTTTGTCAGAGGTAGTGAGAGGGCTGTCGTGTTTTTGCTCTATCTGTATAGGGATGTGTGAATCTGCAGAAGTACCACGTGAATCTAACTGCAGGATTTGCTCACCATTTAGGTTCTTCTCAGAGTCTCTTAGAGTGGGTTAGGTCTGTGTGGCCTGCCTTCGCTGGTTCCTTTGTTTCCTTCATGTTTAGTCAGATGCTCGGCAACACTGTTTTAGTGTTAGTCTTTTCAAGATATATTGAGTGTAGGGAGATTTTTGTGGTTATCCTTCAGGATTAACTTTTAGATTCCCCTGGTCCGCAATCAAGTCCCTCTCCCCGTTGCCCTGACACGTACGGACTTTCCCTGGCGTCGTCTGTTTTAATGAACAGGATGATGTCACCTTCCCTCCAACTATCAATATACAGCATGGAACTGAAAACTTGAGTTCTGGTTAATCTCTTTAGAACAACACCTCATTTGTGGTCCTGCTGTAAAGCAACTCAGCAGACTTTCCACCAAATCTGAACTGACGACACGTCAACACGGACGAGAGGCCAGTAGGCTAATCTTGTGGGGCATGATCTTAAAGTGATTACATCACTGTTTAATACTAATTCATGCATTTATTGAGAGTAGAGAGACCACGCTTAATGCAAAATATGGCCTAAAATAGCTCAACATTGGCTAAATTTACACACTCAAGATGGCTCAACACGCCATCTACTGTTTTAAATCAGCCCTAATCTCGCAAGGTCAATTCTGAGGTAGAGTCAACCGTTTGGGACTAATCTAAATCATAAAATTAATATTTTTTTAAAAACGCCCTCTAATCAGACCCCCTTGTCCTCCCCGCCGCTGGGAGACTACTTTGACCGGGAAGAGACTTTTTAGTTTGGCCACAATGAAAGTTGGGATCAACGACCGGCGCTCTTCCTGGGGGCTTGGGGTGAAGTTACACTTTAATGATCTTGCCACTGAGGTACTACATGATGTCTCTGCTTTAACTAATCTGTTGCTTCTTCTGCATCATCATCATCAGAGTGTGAGAAAGAAGCGGAGAGAGAGAGGATGACTAGTGCTTACACACTGGGAAGTTATTGGAAAGCTTTGCGCCGCTATAGAGATGAGAAGTGGGAGCTTTCAATGTGTTTTTGCTTGGCTAGTTTTTGTTTCTGTAATGCAATGCAAGACATCATAATATCCTCCAGCTGAACCAAGAGAACCAAATACCGCACATTAGCTGCCTTACACAAACAGAGTTTGGACCGTGTCAGCACATTTCCAGTTTGTCTCACGTGACGTTTGTGAGGAATGCAGCCTCTCAAAACAGAGCAGATAACAGCCTTCATGATTCATCCACCGGCTGCATTGCGAAAGTAGATCATATCTATAAATGTGCATGGAAGTCATGAAATGAAGTATTTCTTTCCTACATAATCACATCTGCCTATTCGCTTTAGAAAATGGATAGTAACTGTTGCTGTAGGAAAGTTTCAATAAATAGTGGCGGCTGAGAAGCCACCCCAAGTTTTCAATCCAATCCAATTTTCCAAACACTTGGTCTTTGAGACCAGAAGAGAAGCTGTTTGGCAGAAGCAAGTTGGACGATTGGAAACTAGAATGTACATACTGAAAGCCATACTGTATATCATCGGTGGGCCCCTTTCCGAATATAGCTTACAATGTTGACTTGATGTGAGTTGAACCACAACACCGCACCGGACAGTTTTACCAAGTTTTACCATTAGCTAAGTTATCGTTGTATATAAATGTAAAAAAAAATCCACATATAATAAGATTCACAAATATATTTCTGATGCACACAAACATACTTCTTGTTTTAAATAAATGTAATAGAAATCCACAAATATTTTCCTGAAAATAACTTCTGACATTGACTCATTTTTGTTACAGTTTCACCGCAATACAAAATGTACATCTCATTTTTATGAAAGATTACAATCAACACATTCAACATTGACAGAGTTAAAGGGGTATGGGAGAGGGACTTGGGACTGAGTTTGGGGAGGTGGCACGGTCCGATGCTGTGGAGTCTTTTTGTGTAATAGGCTAACAGAGAGTCAGTACAGGATCCTCCACAGATTGCAGCGCACTCCCCAATCCCTTCATTCTTTTTATCCTGGGATTTCTCCTCTCTGTGTCAAGTGCAAAGAAAGAGATTGGGTCTTACATACATTGCGTCTGGTACTGCCATCTGATATCTAATTTATGGGGAAAAGTCTCACAGGAACTTTTTTTGATAAGGAAATACAAATGAATCCTGGTCTGTTTTTGCTGAATCTTTGACGAAGTGTCCAACAAAAACTTCTGAACAAGCTTTTCCTATTAGCCAAAAGATGCAGACCTCCTACTGTTAACCAGTGGCATGAAGAAATCTTTAAAGTTTTGCCAATGGAGTGCTTGAGCTCAATGTTGAAGGGGAGTGAGAGTTGTGGGCACCGTTTCTAAACCACCACAGCAGATTTAATACGCAGGGGACATTGCACTGTGGACTGGCGCCCTTCCAGTGCCCCCATAAATGTCTAACGTTCTCTTCTGGCCATTTTACTGCCTTCCTGATCTGTATAATGTATCTAAGCCCTGAGACTAATGTATAATATCTTTTCATGTAATGTATAGATCTACACTTCATACCATGCTGTTTTTTTTTTTATTTTTCCAACCCTTAGGGTCTACGACCTGCTCGTATCTATCCTTGCTGTCATGTGCTTTCTGTTTTTGTATTCTATTTTGATCTTGAAAATTCAATAAAATATTGTGGGGGGGGGGAGTTTCATCAAAAACCTGTTTGGATGTTGTTACATTTATATACAAACTGCTTGTCATGTGTGAACTTCACTGCATTTGTGTGGGTTGTTTGAGACTCCCCTGACGTGAACGATCCACAAATGCATTTTTTTCAACAGGGAATTATCTGTAGCCAATCAGATGTCTCCCTCCTTATCAGCCAATCACATGAGCGTGTCCCCACGAGGGTATGATTTACATATATTTATACATATATCTGTGGATTTCTATTACAATTCTAAACAAAAACATATTTGTGTGTGCATCAGACATATATTTGTGAACCTTATTTTTTTATATGTGGGGTATTTGAAGTGAAACAACACAGCCCTTTCTCCGTGCTCATTTTATAACAAATCCATGCTCATCATACCTCCAAAATCGTATGCATCTGAGAATAATTTCACCCACTTCCCATCAAAAGCAGCTTTAAGTTGTAGGAATTTAATAAAGCGGTCTTTCTGTTTTGCAGATTTCACTTAAAGAATAGTAACTGAAAGAGGAATTCCCACAACATGCTGCCCTCTCTCTCCTTGAAGATTCAAACCGTTAACTTCGTCTGTGCATCACAAGACTCTTTAACACATGCAGGCTTAGGATTCAGTGTGTATGTGTGTGCGTGTGAACATGCCTGTGCATGCAAAATTAAGCTGGGTTTATGTCAGGCATGCACTGTATAAAAGGGGTTGTGTGTGGGTTTAAGCAGCTATTTATGTGAGACCACGCCGGCTCAATGGCTGCTTGTTTCCCTGATGTGTGCACGCGTACACACACACACACGCTCATGTCTTTGCATAGACAGACAACACAGTCATGCACGAAAGCACACACTCGTGCCCGCACACATGTGCACACCTTCGGTACTGTTGACGCTTTGAGCTGTAAAGCTGACTGTCACACTTTCAGTGGTTCTGCAGGGGTCAAACTCTAAAGCATCGGTACGGCTGCGTCCCACACAGTTAACAAAAGTCAAACTTGGCAAGTAGGTAAATTTGTGCGTAGAGTTTGCAATGATTTCTATCTTCCCTTCAATAAATGTGTTTTTTTTCAGGTTTAGTCTTATAAGTTGACAAGAATAACAATCACTCCTGCAATAATATGCAGCCGTGGCATGAAATGAACAACACTTCATGCATTCATTACTTTTACATTGCTGACTAATAACACCTGAAACTATGAGTGTCAGCTTCACACAGAGACTGAACAGAATGTGCATTACACAAACACAAGCTCTCTCTCTCTTCACAGGAATGTGTTTGTCAAACAGTGTACTTATATAGTCAACCAATTAGATTTAACATCTTCTTCTGCACAAGCCTTTAAACAAGCCTCGCAAAGATCGATGTATTTTAAGAATGAATCCAGCCGTGGAATTTAGAGTAGATGCATGCTGCTATGTGAGGGTGAGGTGATTTTTGCAATAGTGGCTTTATTATTTTGTCTTGAATTAAGGCGTGGCACAGAGATGTGCTCTGCTAAACTCTCCCAAGACCTTAATTTGAAATGTAAATTGAGACATACACCGGTTTGAAACATGAGCACAGATGAATAGATACACCGTGTGAGTGTGTGTGTGTGTGTGTGTAAGTGGTTGGTTGGGTGTGGGGGTAGGAATGCTTTTTGAGAAGGCGGTCTCTATGAAAGGTCATTTCACAGTGGTGGACTTGCAGTTATGCGGCACATGTATTTGTGTATTTGTACTGATAAGTAAGCACCGCACCTTGAACATTAGATTCCAAAACTAAAAAAATACTTCAGAAATGGTTGAAATCAACTGCTCTGTCACCGTGACAAGAAAAGAGGTAAAGGATGGAGAGGCAAAGGTCAGGATGGAAAAGGAGAAAGGTTATCTTTTCTAAGGTAAAGGGGATTAGAGAAGGAGAGGAAGAGGAGGAGGAAACCATATGAGTTGGACAGAAACAGGAATCATGGGAGTTATGTTTCAGAAGAGTAAAAAGAAACAGACTGAAAACAGATTCCCCCCCCCCATTTAAGAGCTGTCGGTCTTTATAATTCAAACCATTACCCGACCATGTAACACTGTAAAAACACAAGATCTTCACATGTTCTCTAGCTGCCCTCTAATCACACATGCAGTCTGTTTACATGCAAGTATTGTATTACTGTGAATGTCTAAATAAGGCAATAGTAGGATTAGGTGTGTTTGGTTTTATGAACTAACCACATAAGCCAGAGTAAGGATGTGCAGTAGTTTTAGCCTGCGAGGAATCGGTGTATAATAGCAAGATGGAGTTGTTTTTCATATTGTCATCTTAACTCAAGTTAAGCTCCTTTGTGATGGTAATAGGGATGCTAATTTTGAATTTACTTCTACCTCAAGGACCCAGATGTGTTCAGATATACAACTGAACTTCTTCAGAAAGTGTTGATGGAGTTGGACAGATGTTTTGGTGCAGGAGGAGATGATTTACCTTAGCATCTGTTATAAAAGTAATAAAATGTTGGCTTTTATGTCTCTGCGTTTGGCACATTCCTCACTGTATCACACTGTACTGTTTTATAAAAGTAAGGTGAGGTGACGTCAGTGGTATTTATTTGGCTCGCTCACATTAGAGCAAATAGGATTCAGTCATGTTAGTCACAATCAACAAAATCCTACAATATAAATACAACATAATTGTGTATGCATTTAATTAAGATGAGATTTGCTAAACAACATATATATATATATATATATATATGTATAAGTTTAATTGCGGTATACTTTCATGAACTAAAAAGTGTGCTAAAGTATACTCAATATTTAATTTTCAGATGTTTCATGATCATTTTAGCCTCTTCTGTATTTACAGATTGTAGCATAGATCATTCATTGCAACGTTTAACCTAATTCTCATGTCTTCAAATGCCCCCGCAGCCCTCTCGCAAGCTCAGTTTCTGGACCTCAGTGTTTCTAAAACCCTGCGTACGGCCGTGGCTGCGAAGGCCGGCTATCTGCTGCCAACACTGCCCAGGATCCATTCAGTGTTTTTCAACTCTGAGTTTATTAGAGTCAGATGGAGCTGTTTAAGAGATGGTGTCTTCCTCTATCTACTCTAAATGAGTTGATCCTTCTTGGAAAAAAAAATATCGATGACCACAGGAAATCTCCTTCAGTCTCCTGGAGGGATCATGGTCATTTCCTTTTTCTTGATTAAAGCCATACAGTGAACACATATGGGGGGCTTACTGTCGGACGTACTGATCCGGTGACCATTTTCCTTTAATTATACAGGGATTGAATTGTGCTATGACAGATACAGGCTGTGTGTTTTCTCATTCTGCATGCTGTATGTGTTACTCTGTTACCGTTACTGGATGTTGTTGCTTACATTATGTGGATCAGGTGGTTGATCATTGGCATTAAAGGAGCAATATGTAGCACTGACAGCTCCAATTCAAAACATTGGAGCAGTTTTTAATTAATAGTTTACATGCAAAGATTAACTTTATTTAATTTGCATCCTCTCTGTATGTTCCCTCTCAAAGTAGCGCTACGATACGTTACAGGGACTGTGATAAATGCAAATACAGATCCCCCTGTTCTCAATGCATAAAAAAAGTTAACTCAGATTTTATGCATATGGTAGTGTGTTCTTTATGCCGACAGTTTTCCTAAAATCACTGTACTGTATATCACTTTATTGCAATATATCGCAATAAATGAATTGAAATCTTAAATTCCTCTTAGCACCACCCACCAACCGTAGCAAGGAGTTGCAGCTTTGACTAGAAGAGTACACTATTACCACTTAATCTGTCTTGCCTGACTTGAAAAGGTGTCATTTCCAAATGAGGACCGCTGTGGAAAAAAGCTTTTGGCTTTATGTGTTTTTGTCCTCAACCGTTTGAATTGTATATTAGGACTGTAGTTTTACCTTTACTATCTTTAACTCTAACAGCAATATGAGAATGGTGTGTCATAAAAGCTTCTATTTTATTAAAGAAACATTTCCAGTAATGAGACATAGGATAGTCTACTGTGTCCTGACACCTCTAAAGCTGCACAGCTGTGACGTAAAGTAACCAAGTGCTAGTTTTTGTTTTGGAGACCTCACAAGAGAAGACCCCCCCAGTCCCATCTCTCTATACCCCACCACCAGCTTAAACAGCTACAGACAGCCTACCATGTTTACGCAGCACAGCAAGGTGCGAGACGTTAAGTAAAACACATCCATTACAGTTGAGATGTTTGTGTTGGCTTTAGTGACAGATCGGTCACACACAGCTGCAGAAGGTCTCCACTGGAGACTGACTATACACATAGTGTAAACCATACCTGGAACAGTTGGTGGATTAATGCCTTGCTCAAGAGCATTTCAACAGCAGCTGTTGTGGAAGGGGAGAGTGTTTAAACTCGACACTCACATCACTGTCAACCAACACATCAGTCATTTGAATTCCTTTGAAGATTTCAGATTCGATATTGCGATTTATTGCGATTTTTGTAAACTTTTTTAACACTAGACCATGGGGAAAAGTTGAATCCTTCAATTCTCTGGACTTTTACTTTGGAAAATATCTAAATGAATACAGTAAGAATGTTTGATTTTAAGCATGTGTGTAGTCAGAGATGTCCTGAAGTCAAATATATCAGTCATTGTTTATTACATTTTTTTTACAGCAACCCAAAAATAAAAAAATAAAGACATTTCCCTCACAAATTTTAGTTTTAATTTATAAGGGACATGTAATGTTTTATACTTCTGGTGAATATAATCCAATCAATCTTATTTCCATATGTGTATTTTGTATATACAGTTCCTTTTGTTAACACCTTATTTTGAAAACCGGACGTAGTCACACGTGTATGCTTCTGCTAACTTCGTCAAGCTAAGTCCGTCTCTAGCTCTGCTTTTCCTGTCAATGTGTGAAACCCAAAGTGTTTCCATACTTTACTGGATGTGTAGTGTTTACCATGCTGGATTTAACATGAGAAGGTGCAGGTCGTATCCACGCTGACACTCTAACGTTTTATACTTTCTCGTTTCGGCTCGCTGCGGTTTGTTTTGGTTGACGGATACGGAACGGATATGCCAAAAAATTATAACTTGTAGATCATTAATATTACTCAGTGTTTAGATATGATTATCGTTGTTGTTATTTTACCAAACAGAGCATAGAGACACACACACACACACACACACACACACACACAGACACACACATACACACACAGACGTTGAAGGTTGTGTTGCTTCCCCCAGCTGCTGTCAGCTGTCACATGGCTGTCAGCAGCTCCTGCTGAGGGATACATACACATTACTCTCTCTCATACACACACAAACATGCATTCTTTCTCTGCATGACTCCGTTCCTCCTGACAAACAGGAGGTTTTTCTCTTTGTCCCTTCACCTCTTTTTCCATCTCATCCACACACACACACACACGCACACACACACACACACACATCCACAGGCTAAGACGAACTGGTACTGAATAAGGAATATCAAAGTTGGCATCTATCACCCTTTAGAAGTTGCACGTTTCAACTGGTCTCAAAGGTGCCGAGTTATGTGTCACATGAAACCCTGAGACAAACAGTTGGAAGCACATGCCATAGGCAGCAATATCAACAAGGGTACGAAATTAGCAGTGTATTAGTACAGCTTGTTTACTGCGCATATAGACTGTGCGCACATATGTGCCAAGAATGTGCTCCAAAAGAATCTGATTATTTACACTTGACTTCAGCATGATGACGGAGACTTCATGGAAGTCACATAGAACAACACTGGTGAATATTAATTGTGCTCATTAGAATCATGGGGCGAGAAATGTCTTTGACTCTATAGAGACGATTTTGAGGTGACTGAAATAAAGTATCCGGATACAATAAAGGAAACAACTCTGACAGAAAAGATGATACAATATGGTGCTTTTGGAAATAAAATACAATTATATAGTTGATAATTATTTGCAATTTAGCTACCTTCCTCAGAAACAAATGATGAACAAGAGCAACCCGTTCCCAACTCGTCACCTACTGACGCTTGGTCAGGACCCCTTGGCGTCAAACTCTGACCCCTCCGCTGCAGTCACATTAAACACGTGGTTAATGTTGTGAATTCAAATAAAAACTCTTGCTTAGGTTAAGGCAACAAAACCACAAGATTGTGGTTTTGGGTTCAAAATACTACATTTGTAAAGTTAAAGTGAAACTTAACATTGTAAACACAAAGTCACCAACATATTGTTGGTTTCACACGGGACACGAACAGCTCCCGTCTGCCCTATGTGGGTTTTTTCAGTCTTTATACTGTCACCACACTGTCGGAGCACTTGCTCTGAGAGTTTTAATATTGACGCGGATGGGTTTACATTTGAAAGCCTGGTGTGTCTCATACAGACGCTGAAGGATGCCTTGTGTAGCGGTATCAGAGGGGTGCTGAGGGGCGTGACAAAGCAACTGTATTTGACGCCCTGGAATGAGACCAGGCTGACAAGAGGGGATGAACATATTCACTAATGTAAACCCAACAGTCAATCAGGTCCGTTGATGACTTGCAACAATCTTAGAGGGAGAATATGGTGAAGAGGCTGACCTTAAAGCTGGGGTCGACATTAAGAATCTAGCTTACTCTTGCTGGTCTCTCTAAAGTATCCAACTGAAAAACAGCCCAGCATTCCAACTCTTTTCCAATGAAAGCAGCGAGCAGCACTGGCTCCAGACGTCCCTAAATCTAGAGAGAAAGTAATCAACACTGACAGTCCGTCTGTTCAGGCATTACTCCAAAACCACCCCCTCTAAAATTAGCATTATGAACGTAAACAACGATCATTGCTGTACTCACAGCTCGTGGAACACTCTGGTGATGCAAAAAAAGAGCACGAGCAGAGGTAGACAGGCACGCTTATTACAGTCCTGCTACAGGAAAATCTCGACCCTATACCTGATTGAACACAAATTAGGATGCAGGGTTGAGGTCAATCATAAAAAATTAATTCCTGCCATCAAGTGTCCGTCAGTCAACAGTTAACAACCCCGCAGCCCTGCAGACAGTCTCATTAGATATCTTGTGTCATGACTTAGGAATGAAACAATGGGCTACATGAAAGGGTGGGAAAACACAGATGCATGTGAAATTACTCACAAGTTTCCATGAACAATATCACAGCACTTGAATCTTAGTGTTAAAATGCCATCTCCAGCTTACAGGACTTTCTTACAGGACTTTAGCGGGCATAAACTTCTGGTTGGAATTTGTTCTAAATCCTCAAGACTGATAAAAACTCCTAAGATGGATCTGATGATAACACAGTCTGGCTCCTCGTCTGTCTCTACAGTGAGCCTCTGCATTGTTGTTTCTATGTTTTGGGACTCTTTGGTGTCTACTGACCAGTCAGACGGGTCGTGTCCAAATCTCACTAAAACACATTGTGGTGTACTCGTGATACTTAAAACATTTCTTTGTCAAGAGTCAGACAAAATTAATCTTGTATTATGTGGACAATCTTACATTTCTCACATTCCAGCCCGTTCTCAGGACGTCAAATACCGACAATGCCTCGTCACGGCCGTCGGCGTTAGATACCGACACACAAGGAAGACACCCTTTAGCGTCGGTATGAGACGCACCGAGCTTTCCATCAATGTAAACCCA